>NC_092623.1:3118750-3742500 GCF_047663525.1 Anas platyrhynchos | reverse complement strand
TAGGTTTGCTCAGGAACAGCGAACCCGGAGGGTCCAGTTGCATGTGGGGCTGCGTAAAGGTTCCCCTAGGGAGTTCACTTGTACCCAAATCCTTCCTTTGGGGGCACTTTTGGATGGTCCAAAGGGGCTCGCAACGCATTTCCTGGTGCCTCATTTTTAAGTCGTCTTCGATGCCGGCTATTGCTATGTTAAGTTTTTCTCAGGAACAGCAAACCCGAAGGGTCCAGTTACATGTGGGGCTGCGTAAAGGCTCCCGTGGGGAGTTCACTTGTACCCAAAGCCTTCCTTTCGGGGCTCTTTTGGATGGTCCAAAGGGGCTCGCAATGCATTTCCTGGGGCCTGATTTTTCACTCGTCTCCGATGACGGCTAGGGCTACGTTTAGGTTTGCTCAGGAACAGCGAACCCGGAGGGTCCAGTTGCATGTGGGGCTGCGTAAAGGATCCCCTGGGGAGTTCACTTGTACCCAAAGCCTTCTTTTGGGGGCACTTTTGGATGGGAGAAAGGGTACGCAACTCATTTCCTTGGGCCTGATTTTTCAGTCGTCTCCGATGACGGCTAGGGATACGTTTAGGTTTGCTCAGGAACAGCGAACCCGGAGGGTCCAGTTGCATGTGGGGCTGCGTAAAGGCTCCCCTGGGGAGTTCTCTTGTACCCAAAGCCTTCCTTTGGGGGCACTTTTGGATGGTCCAAAGGGGCTTGCAACGCGTTTTCCTGGGCCCGGTTTTTCAGTCTTCTCCAATGCCGGCTAGGGATATATTTAGGGTTGCTCGGAAAAATCGAACCCGGAGGGTCCAGTTGCATGTGGGGCTGCGTAAAGGCTCCCCTGGGGAGTTCTCTTGTACCCAAAGCCTTCCTTTGGAGGCACTTTTGGATGGGCGAAAGGGGCACGCAACTCATTTCCTGGGGCCTGATTTTTCACTCGTCTCCGATGACGGCTAGGGATATGTTTAGGGATACTCGGAAACAATGAACCCGGAGAGTCCAGTTGCATGTGGGGCTGCGTAAAGTCTCCCCTGAGGAGTTCACTTGTACCCAAAGCCTTCATTTGTAAGCACTTTTGGATGGTCCAAAGGGGCTCGCGATGCATTTCCTGCGGCCTGATTTTTCACTCGTCTCCGATGACATCTAGGGCTACGTTTATGTTTGCTCAGGAACAGCGAACACAGAGGGTCCAGTTGCATGTGGGGCTGCGTAAAGGCTCCCCTGGGGAGTTCACTTGTACCCAAAGCCTTCATTTGGGGGCAATATTGGATGGGCGAAAGGGGTACGAAACGCATTTCCTGGGGCCTGATTATTCAGTCGTCTCCGATGACAGCTAGGGCTACGTTTAGGTTTGCTCATGAACAGCGAACCCGGAGGGTCCAGTCGCATGTGGGGCTGCATAAAGGCTCCCCTGGGGAGTTCTCTTGTACCCAAAGCCTTCCTTTGGGGGCACTTTTGGTTGGGCGAAAAGGGCTCGCAACGCATTTCCTGGGGCCTGATTTTTCACTCGTCTCCGAATACGGCTAGGGTTATGTATAAGGATGCTAGGAAAAAGCGAACCCGGAGGGTCCATTTGCATGTGGGGCTGCGTAAAGGCTCCCCTGGGGAGTTCACTTGTACCCAAAGCCTACCTTTGGGGGCACTTTTGGATGGGCGAAAAGGGCTTGGAACGCATTTCCTGGGGCCTGATTTTTCAGTCGTCTTCGATGCCGGCTAGGGCTATGTATAAGGATGCTCGGAAAAAGCGAACCCGGAGGGTCCAGTTGCATGTGGGGCTGCGTAAAGGCTCCCCTGGGAACTTCAGATGTACCCAAAGCCTTCCTTTGGGGGCACTTTTGGATGGTCCAAAGGGGGCTTGCAATGCATTTCCTGGGGCCTGATTTTTCACTCATCTCCGATGACGGCTAGGGCTACGTTTAGGTTTGCTCAGGAACAGCGAACCCGGAGGGTCCAGTTGCATGTGGGGCTGCGTAAAGGCTCCCCTGGGAACTTCAGGTGTACCCAAAGCCTTCCTTTGGGGGCACTTTTGGGTGGGCGAAAAGGGCTTGGAACGCATTTCCTGGGGCCTGATTTTTCAGTCGTCTTCGATGCCGGCTAGGGCTATGTTTAGGGACACTCGAAAACAGCGAACCCGAAGGGTCCAGTTGCAATGTGGGGCTGCGTAAAGGCTCCCCTGGGGAGTTCTCTTGTACCCAAAGCCTTCCTTTGGGGGCACTTTTGGAATGTCCAAAGGGGCTTGGAACGCATTTCCTTGGGCCTGATTTTTCAGTCGTTTCCGATGACGGCTAGGGCTACGTTTAGGTTTGCTCAGGAACAGCGAACCCGGAGGGTCCGGTAGCATGTGGGGCTGCGTAAAGGCTCCCCTGGGGAGTTCTCTTGTACCCAAAGCCTTCCTTTGGGGACACTTTTGGATGGTCCAAAGGGGCTCGCAACGCATTTCCTGGTGCCTGATTTTTCAGTCGTCTTCGATGCCGGCTAGGGCTATGTTTAGGTTTGCTCAGGAACAGCGAACCCGAAGGGTCCAGTCGCATGTGGGGCTGCGTAAAGGCTCCCCTGGGGAGTTCTCTTGTACCCAAAGCCTTCCTTTGGGGGCACTTTTGGATGGGCGAAAAGGGCTCGCAACGCATTTCCTGGGGCCTGATTTTTCAGTCTTCTTCGATGCCGGCTAGGGATATGTATAACGATGCTCGGAAAAAGCGAACCCGGAGGGTCCAGTTGCATGTGGGGCTGCATAAAGGCTCCCCTGGGGAGTTCTCTTGTACCCAAAGCCTTCCTTTGGGGGCACTTTTGGATGGGCGAAAAGGGCTCGCAACGCATTTCCTTGGGCCTGATTTTTCAGTCTTCTTCGATGCCGGCAAGGGATATGTATAACGATGCTCGGAAAAAGCGAACCCGGAGGGTCCAGTTGCATGTGGGGCTGCATAAAGGCTCCCCTGGGGAGTTCTCTTGTACCCAAAGCCTTCCTTTGGGGGCACATTTGGATGGTCCAAAGCGGCTTGCAACGCGTTTTCCTGGGCCCGGTTTTTCAGTCTTCTCCCATGAAGGTTAGGGTTGCTCGGAAAAATCGAACCCGGAGGGTCCATTTGCATGTGGGGCTGCGTAAAGGCTCCCCTGGGGAGTTCTCTTGTACCCAAAGCCTTCCTTTGGGGGCACTTTTGGATGGTCTAAAGGGGCTTGGAACGCATTTCCTGGGGGCTGATTTTTCAGTCGTATTTGATGTCGGCTAGCGGTATGTTTAGGGATGCTCGGAAAAATCGAACCCGGAGGGTCCAGTTGCATGTGGGGCTGCGTAAAGGCTCCCCTGGGGAGTTCTCTTGTACCCAAAGCCTTCCTATGGGGGCACTTTTGCATGGTCCAAAGGGGCTCGCAACGCATTTCCTGGTGCCTGATTTTTCAGTCGTCTTCGATGCCGGCTAGGGCTATGTATAAGGATGCTTGAAAAAGCGAACCCGGAGGGTCCAGTTGCATGTGGGGCTGCATAAAGTCTCCCCTGGGGAGTTCTCTTGTACCCAAAGCCTTCCTTTGGGGGCACTTTTGGATGGGCAAAAAGGGCTCACAACGGATTTCCTGGGGCCTGATTTTTCACTCGTCTCCGATGACATCTAGGGCTACGTTTAATTTTGCAAGGAAAAATCGAACCCGGAGGGTCCAGTTGCATGTGGGACTGCGTAAAGGCTCCCCTGGGGAGTTTTCTTGTACCCAAAGCCTTCCTTTGGGGGCACTTTTGGATGGTCCAAAGGGGCTCGCAATGCATTTCCTGGGGCCTGATTTTTCACTCGTCTCCGATGACATCTAGGGCTACGTTTAGGTTTGCTCAGGAACAGCGAACCCAGAGGGTCCAGTTGCATGTGGGGCTGCGTAAAGGATCCCCTGGGGAGTTCTGTTGTACCCAAAGCCTTCCTTTGGGGGCACTTTTGGATGGGCGAAAAGGGCTTGGAACGCATTTCCTTGGGCCTGATTTTTCAGTCGTCTCGGATGACGGCTAGGGCTACGTTTAGGTTTGCTCAGGAACAGCGAACCCGGAGGGTCCAGTTGCATGTGGGGCTGCGTAAAGGTTCCCCTAGGGAGTTCACTTGTACCCAAATCCTTCCTTTGGGGGCACTTTTGGATGGTCCAAAGGGGCTCGCAACGCATTTCCTGGTGCCTCATTTTTAAGTCGTCTTCGATGCCGGCTATTGCTATGTTAAGTTTTTCTCAGGAACAGCAAACCCGAAGGGTCCAGTTACATGTGGGGCTGCGTAAAGGCTCCCGTGGGGAGTTCACTTGTACCCAAAGCCTTCCTTTCGGGGCTCTTTTGGATGGTCCAAAGGGGCTCGCAATGCATTTCCTGGGGACTGATTTTTCACTCGTCTCCGATGACGGCTAGGGCTACGTTTAGGTTTGCTCAGGAACAGCGAACCCGGAGGGTCCAGTTGCATGTGGGGCTGCGTAAAGGATCCCCTGGGGAGTTCACTTGTACCCAAAGCCTTCCGTTGGGGGCACTTTTGGATGGGCGAAAAGGGCTCGCAACGCATTTCCTGGGGCCTGATTTTTCACTCGTCTCCGATGACGGCTAAGGCTACGTTTAGGTTTGCTCAGGAACAGCGAACCCGGAGGGTCCAGTCACATGTGGGGCTGCATAAAGGCTTCACTGGGGGGTTCTCTTGTACCCAAAGCCTTCCTTTGCGGGCACATTTGGATGGGCAAAAAGGCCTTGGAACGCATTTCCTGGGGCCTGATTTTTCAGTCGTCTTCGATGCCTGCTAGGGCTATGTCTAGGGATGTTCGTAAACAGCGAACCTGGAGGGTCCAGTAGCATGTGGGGCTGCGTAAAGGCTCCCCTGGGGAGTTCACTTGTACCCAAAGCCTTGTTTTCGGTGCACTTCTGGATGGGCGAAAAGGGCTCGGAACGCATTTCCTGGGGCCTGATTTTTCACTCGTCTCCGATGACGGCTAGTGCTACGTTTAGGTTTGCTCAGGAACAGCGAACCCGGAGGTTCCAGTTGCATGTGGGGCTGCGTAAAGGCTCCCCTGGGGAGTTCTCTTGTACCCAAAGCCTTCCTTTGGGGGCACTTTTTGATGGGCGAAAAGGCATTGGAACGCATTTCCTGGGGCCTGATTTTTCAGTCGTCTTCGATGCCGGCTGTTGCTATGTTTAGGAATACTCGGAAACAGAGAACCCGGAGGGTCCAGTTGCATGTGGGGCTGCGTAAAGGCTCCCCTGGGGAGTTCTCTTGTACCCAAAGCCTTCCTTTGGGGGCACTTTTGAATGGTCCAAAGGGGCTCGCAACGCATTTCCTGGGGCCTGATTTTTCACTCGTCTCCGATGACATCTAGGGCTACATTTAGGTTTGCTCGGAAACAGCGAACCCGGAGGGTCCAGTTGCATGTGGGGCTGCGTAAAGGCTCCCCTGGGGAGTTCACTTGTACCCAAAGCCTTCCTTTGGGGGCACTTCTGGATGGGCGAAAAGGGCTCGCAACGCATTTCCTGGTGCCTGATTTTTCAGTCGTCTTCGATGCCGGCTAGGGCTATGTTTAGTTTTGCTCAGGAACAGCGAACCCGGAGGGTCCAGTTGCATGTGGGGCTGCTTAAAGGCTCCCCTGGGGAGTTCACTTGTACCCAAAGACTTCCTTTGGGGGCACTTTTGGATGGTCCAAAGGGGCTCGCAATGCATTTCCTGGGGCCTGATTTTTCACTCGTCTCCGATGACGGCTAGGGTAATATATAAGGATGCTAGGAAAAAGCGAACCCGGAGGGTCCAGTTGCATGTGGGGCTGCGTAAAGGCTCCCCTGGAGAGTTCACTTGTACCCAAAGCCTTCTTTTGGGGGCACTTTTGGATGGGAGAAAGGGTACGCAACGCATTTCCTGGGGCCTGATTTTTCAGTCGTCTCCGATGACGGCTAGGGATACGTTTAGGTTTGCTCAGGAACAGCGAACCCGGAGGGTCCAGTTGCATGTGGGGCTGCATAAAGGCTCCCCTGGGGAGTTCTCTTGTACCCAAAGGCTTCCTTTGGGGGCACTTTTGGATGGTCCAAAGGGGCTTGCAACGCGTTTTCCTGGGCCTGATTTTTCACTCGTCTCCAATGCCGGCTAGGGCTACGTTTAGGTTTGTTCAGGAACAGCGATCTCAGAGGGTCCAGTTGCATGTGGGACTGCCTAAAGGCTCCCCTGGGGAGTTCTCTTGTACCCAAAGCCTTCCTTTGGGGGCACTTTTGGATGGGCGAAAGGGGAACGCAACTCATTTCCTGGGGTCTGATTTTTCACTCGTCTCTGATGACGGCTAGGGATTTGTTAAGGGATACTCGGAAACAATGAACCCGGAGAGTCCAGTTGCATGTGGGGCTGCATAAAGTCTCCCCTGGGGAGTTCTCTTGTACCCAAAGCCTTCCTTTGGGGGCACTTTTGGATGGGCAAAAAGGGCTCGCAACGGATTTCCTGGGGCCTGATTTTTCACTCGTCTCCGATGACATCTAGGGCTACGTTTAATTTTGCAAGGAAATATCGAACCCGGAGGGTCCAGTTGCATGTGGGACTGCGTAAAGGCTCCCCTGGGGAGTTTTCTTGTACCCAAAGCCTTCCTTTGGGGGCACTTTTGGATGGTCCAAAGGGGCTCGCAATGCATTTCCTGGGGCCTGATTTTTCACTGGTCTCCGATGACATCTAGGGCTACGTTTAGGTTTGCTCAGGAACAGCGAACCCAGAGGGTCCAGTTGCATGTGGGGCTGCGTAAAGGCTCCCCTGGGGAGTTCACTTGTACCCAAAGCCTTCTTTTGGGGGCACTATTGGATGGGGGAAAGGGGTACGAAACGCATTTCCTGGGGCCTGATTATTCAGTCGTCTCCGATGACAGCTAGGGCTACGTTTAGGTTTGCTCAGGAACAGCGAACCCGGAGGGTCCAGTCGCATGTGGGGCTGCATAAAGGCTCCCCTGGGGAGTTCTCTTGTACCCAAAGCCTTCCTTTGGGGGCACTTTTGGGTGGGCGAAAAGGGCTCGCAACGCATTTCCTGGGGCCTGATTTTTCAGTCGTCTTCGATGCCGGCTAGGGCTATGTATAAGAATGCTCGGAAAAAGCGAACCCGGAGGGTCCAGTTGCATGTGGGGCTGCGTAAAGGCTCCCCTGGGAACTTCAGATGTACCCAAAGCCTTCCTTTGGGGGCACTTTTGGATGGTCCAAAGAGGGCTTGGAACGCATTTCCTGGGGCCTGATTTTTCAGTCGTCTTCGATAACGGCTAGGGCTACGTTTAGGTTTGCTCAGGAACAGCGAACCCGGAGGGTCCGGTTGCATGTGGGGCTGCGTAAAGGCTCCCCTGGGGAGTTCTCTTGTACCCAAAGCCTTCCTTTGGGGGCACTTTTGGATGGTCCAAAGGGGCTTGCAACGCGTTTTCTGGTGCCCAGTTTTTCAGTCTTCACCCATGCCGGCTAGGGATATATTTAGGGTTGCTAGCAAAAATCGAACCCGGAGGGTCCATTTGCATGTGGGGCTGCATAAAGGCTCCCCTGGGGAGTTCTCTTGTACCCAAAGCCTTCCTTTGGGGACACTTTTGGATGGTCCAAAGGGGCTCGCAACGCATTTCCTGGGGCCTGATTTTTCAGTCGTCTTCGATGCCGGCTAGGGCTACGTTTAGGTTTGCTCAGGAACAGCGAACCCGAAGGGTCCAGTCGCATGTGGGGCTGCGTAAAGGCTCCCCTGGGGAGTTCACTTGTACCCAAAGCCTTCCTTTGGGGGCACTTTTGGATGGTCCAAAGGGGCTCGCAATGCATTTTCTGGGGCCTGATTTTTCACTCGTCTCCAATGCCGGCTAGGTATATATTTAGGGTTGCTCGGAAAAATCGAATCCGGAGGGTCCATTTGCATGTGGGGCTGCGTAAAGGCTCCCCTGCGAACTTGAAATATACCCAAAGCCTTCCTTTGGGGGCACTTTTGGGTGGGCGAAAAAGGCTTAGAACGCATTTCCTGGGGCCTGATTTTTCACTCGTCTCCGATGACGGCTAGGGCTACGTTTAGGGATACTCGGAAACAGCGTACCCCGAGGGTCCAGTTGCATGTGGGGCTGCTTAAAGGCTCCCCTGGGGAGTTCTCTTGTACCCAAAGCCTTCCTTTGGGGGCACTTTTGGTTGGGCGAAAAGGGCTCGCAGTGCATTTCCTGGGGCCTGATTTTTCACTCGTCTCCGATGACGGCTAGGGCTACGTTTAGGTTTGCTCAGGAACAGCGAACCTGGAGGGTCCAGTTGCATGTGGGGCTGCGTAAAGGCTCCCCTGGGGAGTTCACTTGTACCCAAAGCCTTCCTTTGGGGGCACTTTTGGATGGTCCAAAGGGGCTCGCAATGCATTTCCTGGGGCCTGATTTTTCACTCGTCTCCGATAACGGCTAGGGCTACGTTAATGTTTGCTCAGGAACAGCGAACCCAGAGGATCCAGTTGCATGTGGGGCTGCGTAAAGGCTCCCCTGGGGAGTTCACTTGTACCCAAAGCCTTCTTTTGGGGGCACTATTGGATGGGCGAAAGGGGTACGCAACGCATTTCCTGGGGCCTGATTATTCAGTCGTCTCCGATGACGGCTAGGGCTACGTTTAGGTTTGCTCAGGAACAGCGAACCCGGAGGGTCCAGTTGCATGTGGGGCTGCGTAAAGGCTCCCCTGGGGAGTTCACTTGTACCCAAAGCCTTCCTTTGGGGGCACTTTTGGTTGGGCGAATAGGGCTCGCAACGCATTTCCTCGGGCCTGATTATTCAGTCCTCTTCGATGCCGGCTAGTGCTATGTATAAGGATGCTAGGAAAAAGCGAACCCGGAGGGTCCAGTTGCATGTGGGGCTGCGTAAAGGCTCCCCTGGGGAGTTCACTTGTACCCAAAGCCTTCCTTTGGGGGCACTTTTGGATGGGCGAAAAGGGCTTGGAACGCATTTCCTTGGGCCTGATTTTTCAGTCGTCTTCGATGCAGGCTAGGGCTATGTATAAGGATGCTCAGAAAAAGCGAACCCGGAGGGTCCAGTTGCATGTGGGGCTGCGTAAAGGCTCCCCTAGGAACTTCAGATGTACCCAAAGCCTTCCTTTGGGGGCACTTTTGGGTGGGCGAAAAAGGCTTGGAACGCATTTCCTGGGGCCTGATTTTTCACTCATCTCCAATGACGGCTAGGGGTACGTTTCGGTTTGCTCAGGAACAGCGAACCCGGAGGGTCCAGTTGCATGTGGGGCTGCATAAAGGCTCCCCTGGGAACTTCAGATGTACCCAAAGCCTTCCTTTGGGGGCACTTTTGGGTGGGCGAAAAGGGCTTGGAACGCATTTCCTGGGGCCTGATTTTTCAGTCGTTTCCGATGACGGCTAGGGCTACGTTTAGGTTTGCTCAGGAACAGCGAACCCGGAGGGTCCAGTTGCATATGGGGCAGCGTAAAGGCTCCCCTGGGGAGTTCTCTTTTACCCAAAGACTTCCTTTGGGGGCACTTTTGGATGGTCCAAAAGGGGCTCGCAACGCATTTCCTGGGGAATGATTTTTCAGTCGTTTCCGATGACGGCTAGGGCTACGTTTAGGTTTGCTCAGGAACAGCGAACCCGGAGGGTCCAGTCGCATGTGGGGCTGCGTAAAGGCTCCCCTGGGGAGTTCACTTGTACCCAACGCCTTCTTTTGGGGGCACTTTTGGATGGGCGAAAAGGGCTCGCAACGCATTTCCTGGGGCCTGATTTTTCACTCGTCTCCGATGACGGCTAGGGCTACGTTTAGGTTTGCTCAGGAACAGTGAACCCGGAGGGTCCAGTCGCATGTGGGGCTGCATAAAGGCTCCCCTGGGGAGTTCTCTTGTACCCAAAGCCTTCTTTTGGGGGCACTTTTGGATGGGCGAAAAGGGCTTGGAACGCATTTCCTTGGGCCTGATTATTCAGTCGTCTTCGATGAAGGCTAGGGCTATGTTTAGGGACACTCGGAAACAGCGAACCCGGAGGGTCCAGTTACATGTGGGGCTGCATAAAGGCTCCCCTGGGGAGTTCTCTTGTACCCAAAGCCTTCCTTTGGGGGCACTTTTGGTTGGGCGAAAAGGGCTCGCAGTGCATTTCCTGGGGCCTGATTTTTCACTCGTCTCCGATGACGGCTAGGGCTACGTTTAGGTTTGCTCAGGAACAGCGAACCCGGAGGGTCCAGTCGCATGTGGGGCTGCGTAAAGGCTCCCCTGGGGAGTTCACTTGTACCCAACGCCTTCTTTTGGGGGCACTTTTGGATGGGCGAAAAGGGCTTGGAACGCATTTCCTTGGGCCTGATTTTTCACTCCTCTCCGATGACGGCTAGGGCTACGTTTAGGTTTGCTCAGGAACAGCGAACCAAGAGGGTCCAGTTGCATGTGGGGCTGCGTAAAGGCTCCCCTGGGGAGTTCACTTGTACCCAAGGCCTTCCTTTCGGGGCACTTTTGGATGGGCCAAAAGGGCTTGGAACGCATTTCCTGGGGCCTGATTTTTCAGTCGTCTTCGATGCCGGCTAGGTCTATGTATAAGGATGCTCGGAAAAAGCGAACCCGGAGGGTCCAGTTGCATGTGGGGCTGCGTAAAGGCTCCCCTGGGAACTTCAGATGTACCCAAAGCCTTCCTTTGGGGGCACTTTTGGATGGTCCAAAGGGGGCTTCCAATGCATTTCTTGGGGCCTGATTTTTCACTCATCTCCGATGACGGCTAGGGCTACGTTTACGTTTGCTCAGGAACAGCGAACCTGGAGGGTCCAGTTGCATGTGGGGCTGCGTAAACGCTCCCCTGGGAACTTCACGTGTACCCAAAGCCTTCCTTTGGGGGCACTTTTGGGTGGGCGAAAAGGGCTTGGAACGCAGTTCCTGGGGCCTGATTTTTCAGTCGTCTTCGATGCCGCCTAGGGCTATGTTTAGGGACACTCGGAAACAGCGAACCCGGAGGGTCCAGTTGCAATGTGGGGCTGCGTAAAGGCTCCCCTGGGGAGTTCTCTTGTACCCAAAGCCTTCCTTTGGGGGCACTTTTGGAATGTCCAAAGGGGCTTGGAACGCATTTCCTTGGGCCTGATTTTTCAGTCGTTTCCGATGACGGCTAGGGCTACGTTTAGGTTTGCTCAGGAACAGCGAACCCGGAGGGTCCAGTTGCATATGGGGCAGCGTAAAGGCTCCCCTGGGGAGTTCTCTTTTACCCAAAGACTTCCTTTGGGGGCACTTTTGGATGGTCCAAAAGGGGCTCGCAACGCATTTCCTGGGGAATGATTTTTCAGTCGTTTCCGATGACGGCTAGGGCTACGTTTAGGTTTGCTCAGGAACAGCGAACCCGGAGGGTCCAGTCGCATGTGGGGCTGCGTAAAGGCTCCCCTGGGGAGTTCACTTGTACCCAACGCCTTCTTTTGGGGGCACTTTTGGATGGGCGAAAAGGGCTCGCAACGCATTTCCTGGGGCCTGATTTTTCACTCGTCTCCGATGACGGCTAGGGCTACGTTTAGGTTTGCTCAGGAACAGTGAACCCGGAGGGTCCAGTCGCATGTGGGGCTGCATAAAGGCTCCCCTGGGGAGTTCTCTTGTACCCAAAGCCTTCCTTTGGGGGCACTTTTGGTTGGGCGAAAAGGGCTCGCAGTGCATTTCCTGGGGCCTGATTTTTCACTCGTCTCCGATGACGGCTAGGGCTACGTTTAGGTTTGCTCAGGAACAGCGAACCCGGAGGGTCCAGTCGCATGTGGGGCTGCGTAAAGGCTCCCCTGGGGAGTTCACTTGTACCCAACGCCTTCTTTTGGGGGCACTTTTGGATGGGCGAAAAGGGCTTGGAACGCATTTCCTTGGGCCTGATTATTCAGTCGTCTTCGATGAAGGCTAGGGCTATGTTTAGGGACACTCGGAAACAGCGAACCCGGAGGGTCCAGTTACATGTGGGGCTGCGTAAAGGCTCCCCTGGGGAGTTCACTTGTACCCAAAGCCTTCCTTTGGGGGCACTTTTGGTTGGGCGAAAAGGGCTCGCAGTGCATTTCCTGGGGCCTGATTTTTCACTCGTCTCCGATGACGGCTAGGGCTATGTATAAGGATGCTAGGAAAAAGCGAACCCGGAGGGTCCAGTTGCATGTGGGGCTGCGTAAAGGCTCCCCTGGGGAGTTCACTTGTACCCAAAGCCTTCCTTTGGGGGCACTTTTGGATAGTCCAAAGGGGGCTTGCAATGCATTTCTTGGGGCCTGATTTTTCAGTCGTCACCGATGACGGCTAGGGCTACGTTTAGGTTTGCTCAGGAACAGCGAACCCGGAGGGTCCAGTTGCATGTGGGGATGCGTAAACGCTCCCCTGGGAACTTCACGTGTACCCAAAGCCTTCCTTTGGGGGCCCTTTTGGGTGGGCGAAAAGGGCTTGGAACGCATTTCCTGGGGCCTGATTTTTCAGTCGTCTTCCATGCCGGCTAGGGCTATATTTAGGGACACTCGGAAACAGCGAACCCGGAAGTTCCAGTTGCAATGTGGGGCTGCGTAAAGGCTCCCCTGGGGAGTTCTCTTGTACCCAAAGCCTTCCTTTGGGGGCACTTTTGGAATGTCCAAAGGGGCTTGGAACGCATTTCCTCGGGCCTGATTTTTCAGTCGTTTCCGATGACGGCTAGGGCTACGTTTAGGTTTGCTCAGGAACAGCGAACCCGGAGGGTCCGGTTGCATGTGGGGCTGCGTAAAGGCTCCCCTGGGGAGTTCTCTTGTACCCAAAGCCTTCTTTTGGGGGCACTTTTGGATGGTCCAAAGGGGCTTGCAACGCGTTTTCTGGTGCCCAGTTTTTCAGTCTTCTCCCATGCCGGCTAGGGATATATTTAGGGTTGCTCGCAAAAACTGAACCCGGAGGGTCCATTTGCATGTGGGGCTGCGTAAAGGCTCCCCTGGGGAGTTCTCTTGTACCCAAAGCCTTCCTTTGGGGACACTTTTGGATGGTCCAAAGGGGCTCGCAACGCATTTCCTGGGGCCTGATTTTTCAGTCGTCTTCGATGCCGGCTAGGGCTATGTTTAGGTTTGCTCAGGAACAGCGAACCCGAAGGGTCCAGTCGCATGTGGGGCTGCGTAAAGGCTCCCCTGGGGAGTTCACTTGTACCCAAAGCCTTCCTTTGGGGGCACTTTTGGATGGTCCAAAGGGGCTCGCAATGCATTTCCTTGGGCCTGATTATTCAGTCGTCTTCGATGACGGCTAGGGCTATGTTTAGGGACACTCGGAAACAGCGAACCCGGAGGGTCCAGTTACATGTGGGGCTGCGTAAAGGCTCCCCTGGGGAGTTCACTTGTACCCAAAGCCTACCTTTGGGGGCACTTTTGGATGGGCGAAAAGGGCTTGGAACGCATTTCCTGGGGCCTGATTTTTCAGTCGTCTTCGATGCCGGCTAGGGCTATGTATAAGGATGCTCGGAAAAAGCGAACCCGGAGGGTCCAGTTGCATGTGGGGCTGCGTAAAGGCTCCCCTGAGGAGTTCACTTGTACCCAAAGCCTTCCTTTGGGGGCACTTTTGGATGGTCCAAAGGGGCTCGCAATGCATTTCCTGGGGCCTGATTATTCAATCGTCTCCGATAACTGCTAGGGCTACGTTTATGTTTGCTCAGGAACAGCGAACCCAGAGGGTCCAGTTGCATGTGGGGCTGCGTAAAGGCTCCCCTGGGGAGTTCACTTGTACCCAATGCCTTCTTTTGGGGGCACTATTGGATGGGCGAAAGGGGTACGCAACGCATTTCCTGGGGCCTGATTATTCAGTCGTCTCCGATGACGGCTAGGGCTACGTTTAGGTTTGCTCAGGAACAGCGAACCCGGAGGGTCCAGTTGCATGTGGGGCTGCGTAAAGGCTCCCCTTGGGAGTTCTCTTGTACCCAAAGCCTTCCTTTGGGGGCACTTTTGGATGGGCGAAAAGGGCTCGCAACGCATTTCCTGGGGCCTGATTATTCAGTCCTCTTCGATGCCGGCTAGGGCTATGTATAAGGATGCTAGGAATAAGCGAACCCGGAGGGTCCAGTTGCATGTGGGGCTGCGTAAAGGCTCCCCTGGGGAGTTCACTTGTACCCAAAGCCTTCCTTTGGGGGCACTTTTGGATGGGCGAAAAGGGCTTGGAACGCATTTCCTGGTGCCTGATTTTTCACTCGTCTCCGATGCCGGCTAGGGCTACGTATAGGTTTGCTCAGGAACAGTGAACCCGGAGGGTCCAGTCGCATGTGGGGCTGCATAAAGGCTCCCCTGGGGAGTTCTCTTGTACCCAAAGCCTTCCTTTGGGGGCACTTTTGCATGGTCCAAAGGGGCTTGCAACGCATTTCCTGGGGCCTGATTTTTCACTCCTCTCCGATGACGGCTAGGGCTACGTTTAGGTTTGCTCAGGAACAGCGAACCAAGAGGGTCCAGTTGCATGTGGGGCTGCGTAAAGGCTCCCCTGGGGAGTTCACTTGTACCCAAGGCCTTCCTTTCGGGGCACTTTTGGATGGGCCAAAAGGGCTTGGAACGCATTTCCTGGGGCCTGATTTTTCAGTCGTCTTCGATGCCGGCTAGGTCTATGTATAAGGATGCTCGGAAAAAGCGAACCCGGAGGGTCCAGTTGCATGTGGGGCTGCGTAAAGGCTCCCCTGGGAACTTCAGATGTACCCAAAGCCTTCCTTTGGGGGCACTTTTGGATGGTCCAAAGGGGGCTTCCAATGCATTTCTTGGGGCCTGATTTTTCACTCATCTCCGATGACGGCTAGGGCTACGTTTACGTTTGCTCAGGAACAGCGAACCTGGAGGGTCCAGTTGCATGTGGGGCTGCGTAAACGCTCCCCTGGGAACTTCACGTGTACCCAAAGCCTTCCTTTGGGGGCACTTTTGGGTGGGCGAAAAGGGCTTGGAACGCATTTCCTGGGGCCTGATTTTTCAGTCGTCTTCGATGCCGCCTAGGGCTATGTTTAGGGACACTCGGAAACAGCGAACCCGGAGGGTCCAGTTGCAATGTGGGGCTGCGTAAAGGCTCCCCTGGGGAGTTCTCTTGTACCCAAAGCCTTCCTTTGGGGGCACTTTTGGAATGTCCAAAGGGGCTTGGAACGCATTTCCTTGGGCCTGATTTTTCAGTCGTTTCCGATGACGGCTAGGGCTACGTTTAGGTTTGCTCAGGAACAGCGAACCCGGAGGGTCCGGTTGCATGTGGGGCTGCGTAAAGGCTCCCCTGGGGAGTTCTCTTTTACCCAAAGCCTTCCTTTGGTGACACTTTTGGATGGTCCAAAGGGGCTTGCAACGCGTTTTCTGGTGCCCAGTTTTTCAGTCTTCTCCCATGCCGGCTAGGGATATATTTAGGGTTGCTCGGAAAAATCGAACCCGGAGGGTCCATTTGCATGTGGGGCTGTGTAAAGGCGCCCCTGGGGAGTTCTCTTGTACCCAAAGCCTTCCTTTGGGGACACTTTTGGATGGTCCAAAGGGGCTCGCAACGCATTTCCTGGTGCCTGATTTTTCAGTCGTCTTCGATGCCGGCTAGGGCTATGTTTAGATTTGCTCAGGAACAGCGAACCCGAAGGGTCCAGTCGCATGTGGGGCTGCGTAAAGGCTCCCCTGGGGAGTTCACTTGTACCCAAAGCCTTCCTTTGGGGGCACTTTTGGATGGTCCAAAGGGGCTCGCAACGCATTTCCTGGGGCCTGATTTTTCACTCATCTCCGATGCCGGCTAGGGCTACGTTTAGGTTTGCTCAGGAACAGCGAACCCGGAGGGTCCAGTTGCATGTGGGGCTGCGTAAAGGCTCCCCTGGGGAGTTCACTTGTACCCAAAGCCTTCTTTTGGGGGCACTTTTGGATGGGAGAAAGGGTACGCAACGCATTTCCTGGGGCCTGATTTTTCAGTCGTCACCGATGCCGGCTAGGGCTACGTTTAGGTTTGCTCAGGAACAGCGAACCCGGAGGGTCCAGTTGCATGTGGGGCTGCATAAAGGCTCCCCTGGGGAGTTCTCTTGTACCCAAAGCCTTCCTTTGGGGGCACTTTTGGATGGTCCAAAGGGGCTTGCAACGCGTTCTCCTTGGCCCGGTTTTTCAGTCTTCTCCAATGCCGGCTAGGTATATATTTAGGGTTGCTCGGAAAAAGCGAACCCGGAGGGTCCAGTTGCATGTGGGGCTGCGTAAAGGCTCCCCTGGGAACTTCACATGTACCCAAAGCCTTCCTTTGGGGGCACTTTTGGGTGGGCGAAAAGGGCTTGGAACGCATTTCCTGGGGCCTGATTTTTCACTCATCTCCAATGACGGCTAGGGCTACGTTTCGGTTTGCTCAGGAACAGCGAACCCGGAGGGTCCAGTTGCATGTGGGGCTGCATAAAGGCTCCCCTGGGAACTTCAGATGTACCCAAAGCCTTCCTTTGGGGGCACTTTTGGGTGGGCGAAAAGGGCTTGGAACGCATTTCCTGGGGCCTGATTTTTCACTCGTCTCCGATGCCGGCTAGGGGTACGTTTAGGTTTGCTCAGGAACAGCGAACCCGGAGGGTCCAGTCGCATGTGGGGCTGCGTAAAGGCTCCCCTGGGGAGTTCACTTGTACCCAAAGCCTTCTTTTGGGGGCACTTTTGGATGGGCGAAAAGGGCTCGCAACGCATTTCCTGGTGCCTGATTTTTCAGTCGTTTCCGATGACGGCTAGGGCTACGTTTAGGTTTGCTCAGGAACAGCGAACCCGGAGGGTCCGGTTGCATGTGGGGCTGCGTAAAGGCTCCCCTGGGGAGTTCTCTTTTACCCAAAGCCTTCCTTTGGGGGCACTTTTGGATGGTCCAAAGGGGCTCGCAACGCATTTCCTTGGGCCTGATTATTCAGTCGTCTTCGATGACGGCTAGGGCTATGTTTAGGGACACTCGGAAACAGCGAACCCGGAGGGTCCAGTTACATGTGGGGCTGCGTAAAGGCTCCCCTGGGGAGTTCACTTGTACCCAAAGCCTACCTTTGGGGGCACTTTTGGATGGGCGAAAAGGGCTTGGAACGCATTTCCTGGGGCCTGATTTTTCAGTCGTCTTCGATGCCGGCTAGGGCTATGTATAAGGATGCTCGGAAAAAGCGAACCCGGAGGGTCCAGTTGCATGTGGGGCTGCGTAAAGGCTCCCCTGGGGAGTTCACTTGTACCCAAAGCCTTCCTTTGGGGGCACTTTTGGATGGTCCAAAGGGGCTCGCAATGCATTTCCTGGGGCCTGATTATTCAATCGTCTCCGATGCCGGCTAGGGCTTCGTTTAGGTTTGCTCAGGAACAGCGAACCCGGAGGGTCCAGTCACATGTGGGGCTGCGTAAAGGCTTCCCTGGGGAGTTCACTTGTACCCAAAGCCTTCCTTTGGGGGCACTTTTGGATGGGCGAAAAGGGCTCGCAACGCATTTCCTGGGGCCTGATTATTCAGTCCTCTTCGATGCCGGCTAGGGCTATGTATAAGGATGCTAGGAAAAAGCGAACCAAGAGGGTCCAGTTGCATGTGGGGCTGCGTAAAGGCTCCCCTGGGGAGTTCACTTGTACCCAAAGCCTTCCTTTGGGGGCACTTTTGGATGGGCGAAAAGGGCTTGGAACGCATTTCCTGGGGCCTGATTTTTCACTCATCTCCAATGACGGCTAGGGCTACGTTTCGGTTTGCTCAGGAACAGCGAACCCGGAGGGTCCAGTTGCATGTGGGGCTGCATAAAGGCTCCCCTGGGAACTTCAGATGTACCCAAAGCCTTCCTTTGGGGGCACTTTTGGGTGGGCGAAAAGGGCTTGGAACGCATTTCCTGGGGCCTGATTTTTCAGTCGTCTTCGATGCCGGCTAGGGCTATGTTTAGGGACACTCGGAAACCGCGAACCCGGAGGGTCCAGTTGCATATGGGGCAGCGTAAAGGCTCCCCTGGGGAGTTCACTTGTACCCAAAGACTTCCTTTGGGGGCACTTTTGGATGGTCCAAAAGGGGCTCGCAACGCATTTCCTGGGGCCTGATTTTTCACTCGTCTCCGATGATGGCTAGGGCTACGTTTAGGTTTGCTCAGGAACAGCGAACCCGGAGGGTCCAGTCGCATGTGGGGCTGCGTAAAGGCTCCCCTGGGGAGTTCACTTGTACCCAAAGCCTTCTTTTGGGGGCACTTTTGGATGGGCGAAAAGGGCTCGCAACGCATTTCCTGGGGCCTGATTTTTCACTCGTCTCCGATGACGGCTAGGGCTACGTTTAGGTTTGCTCAGGAACAGTGAACCCGGAGGGTCCAGTCGCATGTGGGGCTGCATAAAGGCTCCCCTGGGGAGTTCTCTTGTACCCAAAGCCTTCCTTTGGGGGCACTTTTGGAATGTCCAAAGGGGCTTGGAACGCATTTCCTGGGGCCTGATTTTTCAGTCGTTTCCGATGACGGCTAGGGCTACGTTTAGGTTTGCTCAGGAACAGCGAACCCGGAGGGTCCGGTTGCATGTGGGGCTGCATAAAGGCTCCCCTGGGGAGTTCTCTTGTACCCAAAGCCTTCCTTTGGTGACACTTTTGGATGGTCCAAAGGGGCTTGCAACGCGTTTTCTGGTGCCCAGTTTTTCAGTCTTCTCCCATGCCGGCTAGGGATATATTTAGGGTTGCTCGGAAAAATCGAACCCGGAGGGTCCATTTGCATTTGGGGCTGCGTAAAGGCTCCCCTGGGGAGTTCTCTTGTACCCAAAGCCTTCCTTTGGGGACACTTTTGGATGGTCCAAAGGGGCTCGCAACGCATTTCCTGGGGCCTGATTTTTCAGTCGTCTTCGATGCCGGCTAGGGCTACGTTTAGGTTTGCTCAGGAACAGCGAACCCGAAGGGTCCAGTCGCATGTGGGGCTGCGTAAAGGCTCCCCTGGGGAGTTCACTTGTACCCAAAGCCTTCCTTTGGGGGCACTTTTGGATGGGCGAAAAGGGCTCGCAACGCATTTCCTGGGGCCTGATTTTTCACTCATCTCCAATGACGGCTAGGGCTACGTTTCGGTTTGCTCAGGAACAGCGAACCCGGAGGGTCCAGTTGCATGTGGGGCTGCATAAAGGCTCCCCTGGGAACTTCAGATGTACCCAAAGCCTTCCTTTGGGGGCACTTTTGGGTGGGCGAAAAGGGCTTGGAACGCATTTCCTGGGGCCTGATTTTTCAGTCGTCTTCGATGCCGGCTAGGGCTATGTTTAGGGACACTCGGAAACCGCGAACCCGGAGGGTCCAGTTGCATATGGGGCAGCGTAAAGGCTCCCCTGGGGAGTTCACTTGTACCCAAAGACTTCCTTTGGGGGCACTTTAGGATGGTCCAAAAGGGGCTCGCAACGCATTTCCTGGGGCCTGATTTTTCACTCGTCTCCGATGATGGCTAGGGCTACGTTTAGGTTTGCTCAGGAACAGCGAACCCGGAGGGTCCAGTCGCATGTGGGGCTGCGTAAAGGCTCCCCTGGGGAGTTCACTTGTACCCAAAGCCTTCTTTTGGGGGCACTTTTGGATGGGCGAAAAGGGCTTGCAACGCATTTCCTGGGGCCTGATTTTTCACTCGTCTCCGATGACGGCTAGGGCTACGTTTAGGTTTGCTCAGGAACAGTGAACCCGGAGGGTCCAGTCGCATGTGGGGCTGCATAAAGGCTCCCCTGGGGAGTTCTCTTGTACCCAAAGCCTTCCTTTGGGGGCACTTTTGGAATGTCCAAAGGGGCTTGGAACGCATTTCCTGGGGCCTGATTTTTCAGTCGTTTCCGATGACGGCTAGGGCTACGTTTAGGTTTGCTCAGGAACAGCGAACCCGGAGGGTCCGGTTGCATGTGGGGCTGCATAAAGGCTCCCCTGGGGAGTTCTCTTGTACCCAAAGCCTTCCTTTGGTGACACTTTTGGATGGTCCAAAGGGGCTTGCAACGCGTTTTCTGGTGCCCAGTTTTTCAGTCTTCTCCCATGCCGGCTAGGGATATATTTAGGGTTGCTCGGAAAAATCGAACCCGGAGGGTCCATTTGCATTTGGGGCTGCGTAAAGGCTCCCCTGGGGAGTTCTCTTGTACCCAAAGCCTTCCTTTGGGGACACTTTTGGATGGTCCAAAGGGGCTCGCAACGCATTTCCTGGGGCCTGATTTTTCAGTCGTCTTCGATGCCGGCTAGGGCTACGTTTAGGTTTGCTCAGGAACAGCGAACCCGAAGGGTCCAGTCGCATGTGGGGCTGCGTAAAGGCTCCCCTGGGGAGTTCACTTGTACCCAAAGCCTTCCTTTGGGGGCACTTTTGGATGGTCCAAAGGGGCTCGCAATGCATTTCCTGGGGCCTGATTTTTCACTCGTCTCCGATGCCGGCTAGGGCTACGTTTAGGTTTGCTCAGGAACAGCGAACCCGGAGGGTCCAGTTGCATGTGGGGCTGCGTAAAGGCTCCCCTGAGGAGTTCACTTGTACCCAAAGCCTTCTTTTGGGGGCACTTTTGGATGGGAGAAAGGGTACGCAACGCATTTCCTGGGGCCTGATTTTTCACTCGTCACCGATGACGGCTAGGGCTACGTTTAGGTTTGCTCAGGAACAGCGAACCCGGAGGGTCCAGTTGCATGTGGGGCTGCGTAAAGGCTCCCCTGGGGAGTTCTCTTGTACCCAAAGCCTTCCTTTGGGGGCACTTTTGGATGGTCCAAAGGGGCTTGAAACGCGTTTTCCTTGGCCCGGTTTTTCAGTCTTCTCCAATGCCGGCTAGGTATATATATAGGGTTGCTCGGAAAAATCGAACCGGGAGGGTCCATTTGCATGTGGGGCTGCGTAAAGGCTCCCCTGGGGAGTTCACTTGTACCCAAAGCCTTCCTTTGGGGGCACTTTTGGATGGGCGAAAAGGGCTCGCAACGCATTTCCTGGGGCCTGAATTTTCACTTGTCTCCGATGAAGGCTAGGGCTACTTTAGGTTTGCTCAGGAACAGCGAACCCGGAGCGTCCAGTTGCATGTGGGGCTGCGTAAAGGCTCCCCTGGGGAGTTCACTTGTACTCAAAGCCTTCCTTTGGGGGCACTTTTGGATGGTCCAAAGAGGCTTGCAACGCATTTCCTGGGGCCTGATTTTTCACTCGTCTCCGATGACGGCCAAGGCTATGTTTAGGTTTGCTCAGGAACAGAGAACCCCCAGGGTCCAGTTGCATGTGGGGCTGCGTAAAGGCTCCCCTGGGAACTTCAAATGTACCCAAAGCCTTCCTTTGGGGGCACTTTTGAGTGGGCAGAAAGGGCTTGGAACGCATTTCCTGGGGCCTGATTTTTCACTCGTCTCCGATGCCGGCTAGGGCTACCTTTAGTGATACTCGGAAACAGCGTACCCCGAGGGTCCAGTTGCATGTGGGGCTGCTTAAAGGCTCCCCTGGGGAGTTCTCTTGTACCCAAAGCCTTCCTCTGGGGGCACTTTTGGATGGTCCAAAGGGTCTCGTAAGGCATTTCCTGGGGCCTGATTTTTCACTCGTCTCCGATGACGGCTAGGGCTACTTTTCGGTTTGCTCAGGAACAGCGAACCTGGAGGGTCCAGTTGCATGTGGGGCTGCGTAAAGGCTCCCCTGGGGAGTTAACTTGTACCCAAAGCCTTCCTTTGGGGGCACTTTTGGATGGTCCAAAGGGGCTCGCAATGCATTTCCTGGGGCCTGATTACTCACTCGTCTCCGATAACGGCTAGGGATACGTTTATGTTTGCTCAGGAACAGCGAACCCAGAGGGTCCAGTTGCATGTGGGGCTGCGTAAAGGCTCCCCTGGGGAGTTCACTTGTACCCAAAGCCTTCTTTTGGGGGCACTATTGGATGGGCGAAAGGGGTACGCAACGCATTTCCTGGGGCCTGATTATTCAGTCGTCTCCGATGACGGCTAGGGCTACGTTTAGGTTTGCTCAGGAACAGCGAACCCGGAGGGTCCAGTTGCATGTGGGGCTGCATAAAGGCTCCCCTGGGGAGTTCTCTTGTACCCAAAGCCTTCCTTTGGGGGCACTTTTGGATGGGAGAAAAGGGTACGAAACGCATTTCCTGGGGCCTGATTATTCAGTCCTCTTCGATGCCGGCTAGGGCTATGTATAAGGATGCTAGGAAAAAGCGAAACCGGAGGGTCCAGTTGCATGTGGGGCTGCGTAAAGGCTCCCCTGGGGAGTTCACTTGTACCCAAAGCCTTCCTTTGGGGGCACTTTTGGATGGGCGAAAAGGGCTTGGAACGCATTTCCTGGGGCCTGATTTTTCACTCGTCTCCGATGACGGCTAGGGCTACGTTTAGGTTTGCTCAGGAATAGCGAACCCAGAGGGTCCAGTTGCATGTGGGGCTGCGTAAAGGCTCCCCTGGGGAGTTCACTTGTACCCAAAGCCTTCTTTTGGGGGCACAATTGGATGGGCGAAAGGGGTACGCAACGCATTTCCTGGGGCCTGATTATTCAGTCGTCTCCGATGACGGCTAGGGCTACGTTTAGGTTTGCTCAGGAACAGCGAACCCGGAGGGTCCAGTTGCATGTGGGGCTGCATAAAGGCTCCCCTTGGGAGTTCTCTTGTACCCAAAGCCTTCCTTTGGGGGCACTTTTGGATGGGCGAAAAGGGCTCGCAAAGCATTTCCTTGGGCCTGATTATTCAGTCCTCTTCGATGCCGGCTAGGGCTATGTATAAGGATGCTAGGAAAAAGCGAACCCGGAGGGTCCAGTTGCAATGTGGGGCTGCGTAAAGGCTCCCCTGGGGAGTTCTCTTGTACCCAAAGCCTTCCTTTGGGGGCACTTTTGGAATGTCCAAAGGGGCTTGGAACGCATTTCCTTGGGCCTGATTTTTCAGTCGTTTCCGATGACGGCTAGGGCTACGTTTAGGTTTGCTCAGGAACAGCGAACCCGGAGGGTCCGGTTGCATGTGGGGCTGCGTAAAGGCTCCCCTGGGGAGTTCTCTTGTACCCAAAGCCTTCCTTTGGTGACACTTTTGGATGGTCCAAAGGGGCTTGCAACGCGTTTTCTGGTGCCCAGTTTTTCAGTCTTCTCCCATGCCGGCTAGGGATATATTTAGGGTTGCTAGGAAAAATCGAACCCGGAGGGTCCATTTGCATGTGGGGCTGCGTAAAGGCTCCCCTGGGGAGTTCTCTTGTTCCCAAAGCCTTCCTTTGGGGGCACTTTTGGATGGTCCAAAGGGGCTCGCAACGCATTTCCTGGGGCCTGATTTTTCACTCGTCTTCAATGCCGGCTAGGGCTATGTTTAGGTTTGCTCAGGAACAGCGAACCCGAAGGGTCCAGTCGCATGTGGGGCTGCGTAAAGGCTCCCCTGGGGAGTTCACTTGTACCCAAAGCCTTCCTTTGGGGGCACTTTTGGATGGTCCAAAGGGGCTCGCAATGCATTTCCTGGGGCCTGATTTTTCACTCGTCTCCGATGACGGCTAGGGCTACGTTTAGGTTTGCTCAGGAACAGCGAACCCGGGGGGTCCAGTTGCATGTGGGGCTGCGTAAAGGCTCCCCTGGGGAGTTCACTTGTACACAAAGCCTTCTTTTGGGGGCACTTTTGGATGGGAGAAAGGGTACGCAACGCATTTCCTGGGGCCTGTTTTTTCAGTCGTCACCGATGACGGCTAGGGCTCCGTTTAGGTTTGCTCAGGAACAGCGAACCCGGAGGGTCCAGTTGCATGTGGGGCTGCATAAAGGCTCCCCTGGGGAGTTCACTTGTACCCAAAGCCTTCCTTTGGGGGCACTTTTAGATGGGCGAAAAGGGCTTGCAACGCATTTCCTGGGGCCTGATTTTTCAGTCGCCTTCGATGCCGGCTAGGGCTATGTATAAGGATGCTCGGAAAAAGCGAACCCGGAGGGTCCAGTCGCATGTGGGGCTGCGTAAAGGCTCCCCTGGGGAGTTCACTTGTACCCAAAGCCTTCTTTTGGGGGCACTTTTGGATGGTCCAAAGGGTCTCGTAAGGCATTTTCTGGGGCCTGATTTTTCACTCGTCTCCGATGACGGCTAGGGCTACGTTTAGGTTTGCTCAGGAACAGCGAACCCGGAGGGTCCAGTTGCATGTGGGGCTGCGTAAAGGCTCCCCTGGGGAGTTCACTTGTACCCAAAGCCTTCTTTTGGGGGCATTATTGGATGGGAGAAAAGGGTACGAAACGCATTTCCTGGGGCCTGATTTTTCAGTCGTCTTCGATGCCGGCTAGGGCTATTTATAAGGATGCTCGGAAAAAGCGAACCCGGAGGGTCCAGTCGCATGTGGGGCTGCGTAATGGCTCCCCTGGGGAGTTCTGTTGTACCCAAAGCCTTCCTTTGGGAGCACTTTTGGATGGTCCAAAGGGGCTTGGAACGCATTTCCTGGGGCCTGATTTTTCACACGTCTCCGATGACATCTAGGATTATGTTTAGGTTTGCTCGGAAAAATCGAACCCGGAGGGTCCAGTTGCATGTGGGGCTGTCTAAAGTCTCCCCTGGGGAGTTCTCTTGTACCCAAAGCCTTCCTTTGGGGGCACATTTGGGTGGGCGAAAAGGGCTTGGAACGCATTTCCCGGGGCCTGATTTTTCACTCGTCTCCGATGACGGCTAGGGCTACGTTTAGGTTTGCTCAGGAACAGCGAACCCGGAGGGTCCAGTTGCATGTGGGGCTGCGTAAAGGCTCCCCTGGGGAGTTCACTTGTACCCAAAGCTTTCTTCTGGGGGCACTATTGGATGGGCGAAAGGGGCTCGCAACGCATTTCCTGGGGCCTGATTTTTCACTTGTCTCCGATGACGGCTAGGGCTATGTTTAGGGATACTCGGAAACAGCGAACCCGCAGGGTCCAGTTGCATGTGGGGCTGCGTAAAGGCTCCCCTGGGGAGTTCTCTTGTACCCAAAGCCTTCCTTTGGGGGCACTTTTGGATGGTCCAAAGGGGCTCGCAACGCATTTCCTGGTGCCTGATTTTTCACTCGTCTCCGATGACGGCTAGTGCTATGTTTAGGGATACTCGGAATCAGCGAACCCGGAGTGTCCAGTTGCATGTGGGGCTGCGTAAAGGCTCCCCTGGGGAGTTCTGTTGTACCCAAAGCCTTCCTTTGGGAGCACTTTTGGATGGTCCAAAGGGGCTTGGAACGCATTTCCTGGGGCCTGATTTTTCACACGTCTCCGATGACATCTAGGATTACGTTTAGGTTTGCTCGGAAAAATCGAACCCGGAGGGTCCAGTTGCTTGTGGGGCTGCGTAAAGGCTCCCCTGGGGAGTTCTCTTGTACCCAAAGCTTTCCTTTGGGAGCACTTTTGGATGGTCCAAAGGGGCTTGGAACGCATTTCCTGGGACCTGATTTTTCACACGTCTCCGATGACATCTAGGATTACGTTTAGTTTTGCTTGGAAAAATCGAACCCGGAGGGTCCAGTTGCTTGTGGGGCTGTCTAAAGGCTCCCCTGGGGAGTTCTCTTGTACCCAAAGCCTTCCTTTGGGGTCACTTTTGCATGGTCGAAAGGGGCTCGCAACGCATTTCCTGGGGCCTGATTTTTCAGTCGTCTTCGATGCCGGCTAGGGCTATGTTTAGGTTTGCTCAGGAGCAGCGAACCCGAAGGGTCCAGTTGCATGTGGGGCTGCGTAAAGGCTCCCCTGGGGAGTTCACTTGTACCCAAAGCCTTCTTCTGGGGGCACTATTGGATGGGCGAAAGGGGCTCGCAACGCATTTCCTGGGGCCTGATTTTTCACTTGTCTCCGAAGACGGCTAGGGCTATGTTTAGGGATACTCGGAAACAGCGAACCCGGAGGGTCCAGTTGCATGTGGGGCTGCGTAAAGGCTCCCCTGGGGAGTTCTCTTGTACCCAAAGCCTTCCTTTGGGGGCACTTTTGGATGGTCCAAAGGGGCTTGCAACGCGTTTTCCTGGGCCCTGTTTTTCAGTCTTCTCCCATGCCGGCTAGCTATATATTTAGTGTTGCTCGGAAAAATCGAACCCGGAGGGTCCAGTTGCATGTGGGGCTGCGTAATGGCTCCCCTGGGGAGTTCTGTTGTACCCAAAGCCTTCCTTTGGGAGCACTTTTGGATGGTCCAAAGGGGCTTGGAACGCATTTCCTGGGGCCTGATTTTTCACACGTCTCCGATGACATCTAGGATTATGTTTAGGTTTGCTCGGAAAAATCGAACCCGGAGGGTCCAGTTGCATGTGGGGCTGTCTAAAGTCTCCCCTGGGGAGTTCTCTTGTACCCAAAGCCTTCCTTTGGGGGCACATTTGGGTGGGCGAAAAGGGCTTGGAACGCATTTCCTGGGGCCTGATTTTTCACTCGTCTCCGATGACGGCTAGGGCTACGTTTAGGTTTGCTCAGGAACAGCGAACCAGGAGGGTCCAGTTGCATGTGGGGCTGCGTAAAGGCTCCCCTGGGGGGTTCTCTTGTACCCAAAGCCTTCCTTTGGGGGCACTTTTGGATGGTCTAAAGGGTCTCGTAAGGCATTTCCTGGGGCCTGATTTTTCACTCGTCTCCGATGACGGCTAGGGCTACGTTTAGGTTTGCTCAGGAACAGCTAACGCGGAGGGTCCAGTTGCATGTGGGGCTCCGTAAAGGCTCCCCTGGGGAGTTCACTTGTACCCAAAGCCTTCCTTTGGGGGCACTTCTGGATGGGCGAAAGGGGCTCGCAACGCATTTCCTGGGGCCTGATTTTTCACGTGTCTCCGATGACGGCTAGGGCTATGTTTAGGGATACTCGGAAACAGCGAACCCGGAGGGTCCAGGTGCATGTGGGGCTGCGTAAAGGCTCCCCTGGGGAGTTCTCTTGTACCCAAAGCCTTCCTTTGGGGGCACTTTTGGATGGTCCAAAGGGGCTCGCAACGCATTTCCTGGTGCCTGATTTTTCACTCGTCTCCGATGACGGCTAGTGTTATGTTTAGGGATACTCGGAATCAGCGAACCCGGAGTGTCCAGTTGCATGTGGGGCTGCGTAAAGGCTCCCCTGGGGAGTTCTGTTGTACCCAAAGCCTTCCTTTGGGAGCACTTTTGGATGGTCCAAAGGGGCTTGGAACGCATTTCCTGGGGCCTGATTTTTCACACGTCTCCGATGACATCTAGGATTACGTTTAGGTTTGCTCGGAAAAATCGAACCCGGAGGGTCCAGTTGCATGTGGGGCTGCGTAAAGGCTCCCCTGGAGAGTTCTCTTGTACCCAAAGCCTTCCTTTGGGAGCACTTTTGGATGGTCCAAAGGGGCTTGGAACGCATTTCCTGGGACCTGATTTTTCACATGTCTCCGATGACATCTAGGATTACGTTTAGGTTTGCTCGGAAAAATCGAACCCGGAGGGTCCGGTTGCTTGTGGGGCTGTCTAAAGGCTCCCCTGGGGAGTTCTCTTGTACCCAAAGCCTTCCTTTGGGGTCACTTTTGCATGGTCCAAAGGGGCTCGCAACGCATTTCCTGGGGCCTGATTTTTCAGTCGTCTTCGATGCCGGCTAGGGCTATGTTTAGGTTTGCTCAGGAGCAGCGAACCCGAAGGGTCCAGTTGCATGTGGGGCTGCGTAAAGGCTCCCCTGGGGAGTTCACTTGTACCCAAAGCCTTCTTCTGGGGGCACTATTGGATGGGCGAAAGGGGCTCGCAACGCATTTCCTGGGGCCTGATTTTTCACTTGTCTCCGATGACGGCTAGGGCTATGTTTAGGGATACTCGGAAACAGCGAACCCGGAGGGTCCAGTTGCATGTGGGGCTGCGTAAAGGCTCCCCTGGGGAGTTCTCTTGTACCCAAAGCCTTCCTTTGGGGGCACTTTTGGATGGTCCAAAGGGGCTTGCAACGCGTTTTCCTGGGCCCGGTTTTTCAGTCTTCTCCCATGCCGGCTAGCTATATATTTAGTGTTGCTCGGAAAAATCGAACCCGGAGGGTCCAGTTGCATGTGGGGCTGCGTAAAGGCTCCCCTGGGGAGTTCTGTTGTACCCAAAGCCTTCCTTTGGGAGCACTTTTGGATGGTCCAAAGGGGCTTGGAACGCATTTCCTGGGGCCTGATTTTTCACACGTCTCCGATGACATCTAGGATTACGTTTAGGTTTGCTCGGAAAAATCGAACCCGGAGGGTCCAGTTGCATGTGGGGCTGTCTAAAGTCTCCCCTGGGGAGTTCTCTTGTACCCAAAGCCTTCTTTTGGGGCCACTTTTGGATGGGAGAAAGGGGTACGCAACGCATTTCCTGGGGCCTGATTTTTCACTCGTCTCCGATGACGGCTAGGGCTACGTTTAGGTTTGCTCAGGAACAGCGAACCCGGAGGGTCCAGTCGCATGTGGGGCTGCATAAAGGCTCCCCTGGGGAGTTCTCTTGTACCCAAAGCCTTCCTTTGGGGGCACTTTTGGATGGGCGAAAAGGGCTCGCAACGCATTTCCTTGGGCCTGATTATTCAGTCATCTTCGATGACGGCTAGGGCTATGTTTAGGGACACTCGGAAACAGCGAACCCGGAGGGTCCAGTTACATGTGGGGCTGCATAAAGGCTCCCCTGGGGAGTTAACTTGTACCCAAAGCCTTCCTTTGGGGGCACTTTGGGATGGTCCAAAGGGGCTCGCAACGCATTTCCTGGGGCCTGATTTTTCACTCGTCTCCGATGACGGCTAGGCATACGTTTAGATTTGCTCAAGAACAGCGAACCCTGAGGGTCCAGTTGCATGTGGGGCTGCGTAAAGGCTCACCTGGGGAGTTCACTTGTACCCAAAGCCTTCCTTTGGAGGCACTTTTGGATGGGCGAAAGGGGTACGCAACTCATTTCCTGGGGCCTGATTTTTCACTCGTCTCCGATGACGGCTAGGGCTACGTTTCGGTTTGCTCAGGAACAGCGAACCCGGAGGGTCCAGTCGCATGTGGGGCTGCATAAAGGCTTCCCTGGGGAGTTCTCTTGTACCCAAAGCCTTCCTTTGGGGGCACTTTTGGATGGGCGAAAAGGGCTCGTAACGCATTTCCTGGGGCCTGATTTTTCAGACGTCTTAAATGCCGGCTATGGCTATGTATAAGTATGCTCGGAAAAAGCGAACCCGGAGGGTCCAGTTGCATGTGGGGCTGTATAAAGTCTTCCCTGGGGGGTTCTCTTGTACCCAAAGCCTTCCTTTGGGGGCACTTTTGGATGGGCGAAAAGGGCTCGCAACGCATTTCCTGGGGCCTGATTTTTCACTCGTCTCCGATGACGGCTAGGGCTACTTTTAGGTTTGCTCAGGAACAGCGAACCCGGAGGGTCCAGTTGCATGTGGGGCTGCGTAAAGGCTCCCCTGGGGAGTTCACTTGTACCCAAAGCCTTCCTTTGGGGGCACTTTTGCATGGTCCAAAGGGGCTTGCAACGCATTTCCTGGGGCCTGATTTTTCACTCGTCTCCGATGATGGCTAGGGCTATGTTTAGGTTTGCTCAGGAACAGCGAACCCGGAGGGTCCAGTCGCATGTGGGGCTGCATAAAGGCTCCCCTGGGGGGTTCTCTTGTACCCAAAATCTTCCTTTGGGGGCACTTTTGGGTGGGCGAAAAGGGCTTGGAACGCATTTCCTGGGACCTGATTTTTCACTCGTCTCCGATGCCGGGAAGGGCTATGTTTAGGGATACTCGGAAACAGCGAACCCGGAGGGTCCATTTGCATGTGGGGCTGTGTAAAGGCTCCCCTGGGGAGTAATCTTGTACCCAAAGCCTTCCTTTGGGGGCACTTTTAGATGGTCTAAAGGGTCTCGTAAGGCATTTCCTGGGGCCTGATTTTTCACTCGTCTCCTATTACGGCTAGGGCTACGTTTATGTTTGCTCAGGAACAGAGAATCCGGAGGGTCCAGTTGCATGTGGGGCTGCGTAAAGGCTCCCCTGGGGAGTTCACTTGTACCCAAAGCCTTCCTTTGGGAGCACTTTTGGATGGTCCAAAGTGGCTTGGAACGCATTTCCTTGGGCCTGATTATTCAGTCGTCTTCGATGACGGCTAGGGCTATGTTTAGGGACACTCGGAAACAGCGAACCCGGAGGGTCCAGTTACATGTGGGGCTGCGTAAAGGCTCCCCTGGGGAGTTAACTTGTACCCAAAGCCTTCCTTTGGAGGCACTTTTGGATGGGCGAAAGGGGCACGCAACGCATTTCCTTGGGCCTGATTTTTCGCTCGTCTCCGATGACGGCTAAGGCTACGTCTAGGTTTGCTCAGGAACAGCGAACCCGGAGGGTCCAGTTGCATGTGGGGCTGCATAAAGGCTTCCCTGGGGAGTTCTCTTGTACCCAACGCCTTCCTTTGGGGGCACTTTTGGATGGGCGAAAAGTGCTCGCAACGCATTTCCTGGGGCCTGATTTTTCACTCGTCTCCGATGACGGCTAGGGCTACGTTTAGGGATACTCGGAAACAGCGAACCCGGAGGGTCCAGTTGCATGTGGGGCTGCGTAAAGGCACCCCTGGGTAGTTCTCTTGTACCCAAAGCCTTCCTTTGGGGGCACTTTTGGATGGGCGAAATGGGCTTGGAACGCATTTCCTGGGGCCTGATTTTTCAGTCGTCTTCGATGCCGTCTAGGGCTAGGTTTAGGGATGCTCGGAAACAGCGAACCCGGAGGGTCCAGTTGCATGTGGGGCTGCGTAAAGGCTCCCCTGGGGAGTTCAGATGTACCCAAAGCCTTCCTTTGGGGGCACTTTTGGATGGTCCAAAGGGTCTCGTAACGCATTTCCTGGGGCCTGATTTTTCAGTCGTCTTCGATGCCGGCTAGGGATATGTATAAGGATACTCGGAAAAAGTGAACCCGGAGGGTCCAGTTGCATGTGGGGCTGCGTAAAGGCTCCCCAGGGGAGTTCTCTTGTACCCAAAGCCTTCCTTTGGGGGCACTTTTGGATGGGCAAAAAGGCCTTGGAACGCATTTCCTGGGGCCGGATTTTTCAGTCGTCTTCGATGCCGGCTAGGGATATGTTTAGGGATGCTAGGAAACAGCGAACCCAGAGGGTCCAGTTGCATGTGGGGCTGCGTAAAGGCTCCCCTGGGGAGTTCTCTTGTACCCAAAACCTTCCTTTGGGGGCATTTTATGATGGGCGAAAAGGGCTTGGAACGCATTTCCTGGGGCCTGATTTTTCATATGTCTTCAATGCCGGCTAGGGCTATGTTTAGGGATGCTCGGAAAAATCGAACCCGGAGGGTCCAGTTGCATGTGGGGCTGCGTAAAGTCTCCCCTGGGGAGTTCTCTTGTACCCAAAGCCTTCCTTTGGGGGCACTTTTGGATGGTCCAAAGGGACTCATAAGGCATTTCCTGGGGCCTGATTTTTCACTCGTCTCCGATGATGGCTAGGGCTACGTTTAGGTTTGCTCAGAAACAGCGAACCTGGAGTGTCCAGTTGCATGTGAGGCTGCGTAAAGGCTCCCCTGGGGAGTTCACTTGTACCAAAAGCCTTCCTTTGGGGGCACTTTTGGATGGGCAAAAAGGGCTTGGAACGCATTTCCTGGGGCCCGGTTTTTCAGTCTTCTCCCATGCTGTCTAGGGATATATTTAGGGTTGCTCGGAAAAATTGAACCCGGAGGGTCCAGTTGCATGTGGGGCTGCGTAAAGGCTCCCCTGGGGAGTTCACTTGTACCCAAAGCCTTGTTTTGGGGGCACTTTTCGATGGTCTAAAGGGGCTCGCAACGCATTTCCTGGGGCCTGATTTTTCACTCGTCTCCGATGACGGCTAGGGATACGTTTAGGTTTGCTCAGGAACAGCGAACCCGGAGGGTCCAGTCGCATGTGGGGCTGCATAAAGGCTCCCCTGGGGAGTTCACTTGTACCCAAAGCCTTCCTTTGGGGGCACTTTTGGATGGTCCGAAGGAGCACGCAACGCATTTCCTGGGGCCTGATTTTTCACTCGTCTCCGATGACGGCTAGGGATACGTTTAGTTTTGCTCAGGAACAGCGAACCCGGAGGGTCCAGTTGCATGTGGGGCTGCGTAAAGGCTCCCCTGGGAACTTCAGATGTACCCAAAGCCTTCCTTTGGGGGCACTTTTGGATGGGCGAAAAGGGCTCGCAACGCATTTCCTGGGGCCTGATTTTTCAGTCGTCTCCGATGACGGCTAGGGCTACGTTTAGGTTTGCTCAGGAACAGCGAACCCGGAGGGTCCAGTTGCTTGTGGGGCTGCGTAAAGGCTCCCCTGGGGAGTTCTCTTGTACCCAAAGCCTTCCTTTGGGGGCATTTTAGGATGGGCGAAAAGGGCTTGGAACGCATTTCCTGGGGCCTGATTTTTCAGTCGTCTTCGATGCCGGCTAGGGCTATGTTTAGGGATGCTCGGAAAGAGCGAATGTTGCAGGAAGCACGGCCGAAAGCACGACAGACACACAGTAGAGTCAGATCATGCTCCATTTTATTGCCCGAATAGCCTAACTTTTATAGAGAACTTAACAGGGGTGGACAGTGTTTCACACAAGATTATTGGTCAAAAGCACTCAGACAAACAACTGCAAGAAAACAACCCCACCTGCAAGAAAACAGTCCCCTTGTGATTAGCAGTCACGTAGACCTTGTTTTTGGTATCAGCTGCTGGCAGCAATATTTTTCTGCACTCCTCAGTTGTGCGATGTGGGAACACTGTCATAGGAGCTTCTCACCGTTATCCTGGTATCTTGGTTTGCTCAGCTGCAGCAGGCCGTGGGATCTGTGCTGTTTCCAGATTCCCTCAACAATTCCCCCTTCTTCTTTTGAGCAAACCAAGTCCGCCACAGTAGTTTTACAGGTAACTCTTTTAGTTATACCTACAACACACCACGATGATTACCACCACCATAAATCAAATCGTTAATCCCCTTGTGATCAAACCCCGCAACCATCCATACTTTATTTTAAACAATTCATCGAACTATTAAGTGAAAGACTGATATCATTTTGAGTCTCTGTGTATATTATTCTTCTGGAGTAGGTGATGCCCGGGACAAACAGGGTGACAGTATACCGTGCTGATCAACTCTGGCACTCATAGGTTTTTGTTTTGCTTGATCTCGGTCGCGAGTGCAAGCATTGCTGACAATATCAGAATCTTCGTCAGTAATTTCCCCATCCGTTGGAACATTCTGGACAGCTTTCACGAACCGGCTTGGTACCCAAACCGGTCCGGCTGTTGTAGAGACACAGAAATATCCCCGGCCAATGAACAGGACAGGGACTGGTCCCTTCCAGACTCCTGTAGCAGGATCTCGGTAACTTACTTTTATTTGCGGCAGCACATTTGGTGCTGCTTTATTCAAGGTTTGAAAATGGATACTTGTAGGAGGATCTTCTCGGTCACCGGTCAAACATAGATGATTCAAGACAAATAACGCCTTGGATAGTCGTTCATCGACATCCTTGATTTCCTTTAACCTTGCTATCTGTTCCTTTAAGACTTGATGTGATCGTTCGACAATTGCTTGGCCCGTGGGAGAGTATGGGATGCCGGTGATATGCGTTACTCCCCACATCTTCATAAACGTGCTGATCTTTTTGCTGACATATGCTGGGCCGTTGTCCGTCTTGATCTGCTGTGGTACCCCCATGATGGCAAAGCACACTGTCAGATGCCTGCATACATGGAGTGCCTTTTCCCCTCCCTGTGCTGTTGCCCACATGAATCGTGAAAAGGTATCAATACACACATGCACATATCTTTTAGTACCGAATTCTGGCATGTGCGTGACATCCATTTGCCATACCTCGAGTGCCTTAACACCCCGTGGATTAATACCCAAGCCTAATCCCGGCCCATGATGACTGCAGGAGGGGCACGCTCTTACAATTCCTCTAGCTTCTGCCCAAGTAAGTCCAAACATTCTCCGAAGACCTTTTGCATTTTGGTGAAACATTTCATGTGACACACGTGCACGCATAAAGTCACTTTCTGGTCTTGTTGTAATTATACTCACCAGCTTGTCTGCTTGCGTATTACCTTCTGCTAATCCAATTGAGAACTGGTGACTACGTATGTGAATGACACAGTAAGGTGCAGTTCTTCCTTGAATGGCATCTCGCAGTTGCAGAAACAATGACAACAATCGATCCTTCTTAGTTTGCCGTATCAAGGCGTCCTCAATCCGGTTCACTACATTGACAACATACAGAGAATCTGAAACGATATTAATTGGCTCACGCATCCAGCGTTGGCAAGCCCAAACAACTGCGGACAATTCTAGTGTTTGTAACGTATCCCCCGTTGACCCCGTAATTAGGTGATTTTCCCAAGTGCCACTCTCATACCACACACACACAGCCCGCTTACTTACTGCACCGGCATCAGTATAGACTGTGCGCCCCACTACTGGCCGAGGCGACAGTTGTGGTACTGTTCGCCATTTATATGATCTTATAACTTGCCATAGAGGCCCTTTTGGGGCCCGGGAATGCACCAATCCTGGGAATCCTAGCACAGCTTCTTGTAGAGGAGTGGATTGCTGTAAACACCATTCCAAGTGATCCTGAGTTATTGGTAGACTAATATCCCCGGGTTCCTGGCCGCTGATATCAATACTCCGAATGCGACCCTTACGTACTAATTCCGCGATGGCTTCTGTCCGGGTCTGGATACTCATTTTTGGCTGTATCGATAGAAAAATCCATTCCAAAATTCGAAACTGTTGCCCTACCATCCTTCTTTCATAATTGTCTATTTTAGTTATCTCATTTCTACTTTTGGGGTCAGTGGCATCCGACTCACACTGTTCCTGTTTTTGTCGGCCCTTATTTCCCCCCTCTTCCTTTTGCCACTGACCAATCACTGCATATGGGTGAGACACATGATTGACTATTATTACAGAGAGTGGAAGTTTAGCGATGCGCCTGCAAGCCGCGCCATCTGCAACCTTTCGGGATATGCAGGAAAGGGCCTGCCGTTGTTCATTTGTTAGTGTAATGCTCTGTTCTGCCCTCCTACCCCGCAACAAAGGTAACAATAGAGCCAGGTCATCGTTAGTAATTCCTACGATACGCCTGACCCACTGAATATTGCCCAAGAATGTTTGGACGTCTGTTAGATTATGCAAAGTGGTAGATATTTCGACCTTCTGTGGTCGGATGGAAGAGTCTGATATCTTCCATCCCAAGTACAGCCATGGCCATTTCCGCTGAACCTTTTCTGGAGCTATCTTTAGTCCTTTGTCTTCCAGGGTACGCTGAATAAAGTGTAGATCGGAATCCTGGAAGCAATCCGGCCTGCAAAACAGAATGTCATCCATATAATGGTAAATAATGACATCACACCATGCTGCTCGAATTGGCTCCAAAGCCCAGGCTACATATAGTTGACATAACGTGGGGGAGTTCTTCATACCCTGGGGAAGCACGAGCCATTCGTAGCGTTTTGCCGGGGCTTGCTTGTTAACGGCAGGTACCGTAAAGGCAAATCTCTGGCAGTCCTTGTCCGCTAAGGGAATTGTAAAAAAACAGTCCTTTAAGTCTATGATCAAAAGGGACCAATGCTCAGGCAGCATGGTTGGAGATGGTAAACCAGGTTGCAAGGCTCCCATAGCTTGCATTTGGTCATTTACTCTTCTGAGATCTTGTAGAAGTCGCCACTTTCCTGATTTCTTTTGAATCACAAAAATTGGTGTGTTCCAGGGACTTGTGGATGGGCGTATGTGTCCTGCTTGGAGCTGTTCTTGAACTAAAGTCTGTGCTTGCTGCAACCTGTCTGTCGTCAACGGCCACTGCTCCACCCAGATAGGCCGATCGGAGTGCCATGTCAAGGCCAGGGTGGGCGGTTGCGCAGCAGTGGCCACTAGGGAAAATCCTTGCTGTCGGTAGTAATCACCGCCCCAAGCTGAGAAAGTATGTCCCTTCCGATTAACATTTGAAGATTTGCGGGCAATGCCATCACGTACAGTCTAGCTGAAATTGTTTTCTCTTGGAATTTCAACGTCACAACCTGTGCGCTGAGATATGTCGCTGAGCTGCCGCCAACCCCCGTAATTCCAGTGGCTGGAGATGTTAGTGGCCAATGTTTTGGCCATATCATGGTGCTGCAGATCGTAACATCCGCACCAGAATCGATCATACCGGTGACAGTAATTTGGTGTGATCCGATGGATAATGTCACATTCATCATGGGTCGGGAGGCCAGAGATCTGGTGAAACAGATAACATGGTCCGTGGAGCCAAAGCCTCCTGCCCGGTCGACCTGTGCCCCCGCACAGGGTTGATGATTCTGGAGTGCAACAAGTTGGGCTATTTTGGTACCTTTTGGAATAAAGAGGGGTGGGTTGAGCGTGTATGCCATGACTTTAATTTCTCCTACGTGGTCAGCATCGATAACCCCCGGAATGACCATCAATCCTTTAAGGCCTACAGAGGATCTACCTAATAGCAAGCCGCCTAATGGTGTATTTGATAGTGGGCCTTGGATCCCCGTAGGAATGGCCGCTACAGACTTATCGGAAAGCGTAATGCTTACTGCTGTTGCCAGGTCCACCCCGAGGCTTCCTCTGGTGGCAGGGGCACTGCTGTCAAGAAATCCGCCCCGTCTGACTGTGCTGCGGCTACTGTTGTCGTCGCGCGGCCGATCGCGCTCCTCTTGGAGTTTCCCTGATATCTGCACACCGATGTAGCATGTGTATTAGAACGACATAGGTCGCACCAGGGGGTAGCTGTACACTGTCTTCTGAGATGGCCGAGCCTCCCGCATCGATAACACCGCCACTGCTCTTGGGAGTTGCATCTCGAGGGACTACCATTGGATCGGGACACGATGGCAGCCAAAGGATCACCAAGGGCCGATGCAACAGCTTGAGCCATCACAGCTGCTTGCTTGGACTGATCAACACGCTCTACCCTCTCCAACATCTCTTCAATGGGAGCATTTTTTGGTAGCGTAGCTAGGATGCTTTGGGTTTTTGCATTCGCGTTGTCAAAGGCAAGCATTTTAAGCACGCTCCGTTTCATGTCTGATGACAGGTCAGGATGATCCATGACTGCTGTCCATAATCGGTCGATGAACTTGGCATAAGATTCACCCTGGGCCTGGTGAACCGAAGCAAATGGAGGAGCTTTCTTTTCCCCAGGGAGGGCAAAAAGAGCTCGTAGGGCAAGCTGTGCAGCTGTCCGATGAACAATCTCTGGGAATTGCAACTGAAGCTGAGGATCAAAGTACGGGCCTGTTCCTGTTAGCATTTCAACTGTGGTGCCATATAGGGGGTCTCCCGTCTGACGCGGACGACTCGCTTCAATTTGTGCCAACTGTAGCCATTCTCTTTCAAAAATTAACAGTTGAGAGGGAGTTAACAACAGGCGTGCTATGTTTTGGCAGTCGAAGGGACACATCAGATCTGCCTGGAAGATCCAATGAATTATCTGTTGTGCTGCTTGAGAATGTAATCCATAATCTGTTACTGTTTTCCTGGCTTGTTGTAGAAGCTTCCAATCATGTGGCATCCATGACCCGGTGCCTTGTCCAGAGTCGACAATAACTGGACATGCCAAGGAGGAGGAGGCGTGCAAATCTCCGTCGAGGATGGCATCACGTATGATACCCGACCACCTGGTTGACATCGGTGTTGATGAAGCCGGGGTGACCGATAGCGGGGGAGAGACACCCTGGGTGGATTTATGGTCCCCTGGCGGCGGCGCGGATGCCGGGGGCCTCGCATCGAGCTTTTCCGGCGCAGGAGGTGAAGAGGGCAGGTCAGAGGCCGCATCCGCACCGGGCTCGGACAGTCCCTTAGCAATAGCTGCAGCCAAATCCTTTATTGAAGAGGTCATGCCTCGAACCGGGGTCAGCATAGGATCCACCGGAAACAGTTGTGATAACGAGGTGTCGGATTCCGTACTTGATGTTTTAGGGGCCCCAGACTGCGCTGACAAAGCCTGCGTCGCTGCCATGACAACCTGGCGGTCGGCCTTTAGACCGTTTAGGGCATCAATCACCAAACGCCAGGTTTTACATAAATCCGTATCAAACTTCCCCTTCTTGGTAGATGTCTGCCATAAACGGTCTCCTATGAGTTGCCACTCCTCCGGGCTAAAATTTTGGGGGGTCTCTTTCAGAAAGCCCTCCTTCTGGGCCCAAGTTACCAATGATTTAACATTTTTCGTACTGCAAGCCACGCCTCTCATAGTGAGAATGTTAGAGAGAAGCTTCACGGCCGCCTCCACCTCCATGGTTACGCAATCTCCGCCCCGCTGTTGCTCGGTGACGCCTCTTATCTCCCGTAGCAACTCGACTCCGGACGGCCTGCGTCGCACCGTGATCACGTCAATTTCCCGCGGCCCTCCGCAATTCCACGTCCTGCCGCGACTCCGTTTACCCGCGGCCCTCCGCAATTCCACGTCCCGCCGCAATTCTATTTCCCGCGGCCCTCTGCAATTCCACGTCCCGCCGCAACTCCGTTTCCCGCGGCCCTCCGAAATTCCACGTCTCGCCGCAACTCTATTTCCCGCGGCCCTCCGCAATTCCACGTCCCGCCGCAACTCTATTTCCCGCGGCCCTCCGCAATTCCACGTCTCGCCGCAACTCTATTTCCCGCGGCCCTCCGCAATTCCACGTCTCGCCGCAACTCTATTTCCCGCGGCCCTCCGCAATTCCACGTCTTGCCGCAACTCTATTTCCCGCGGCCCTCCGCAATTCCACGTCTCGCCGCAACTCTATTTCCCGCGGCCCTCCGCAATTCCACGTCTCGCCGCAACTCTATTTCCCGCGGCCCTCCGCAATTCCACGTCTCGCCGCAACTCTATTCCCCCCGGCCCTCCGCAATTCCACGTCCTGCCGCAAAACCCCGTGTCCCACCGTTTACCGCGTCTCTCAGCGGGAGTACTGCGTCTCACCGTGAGGCGTGTGTACCGTGTGTCCGGGCCGGTGTCCGGTCTGCTCAAGCGCCGGTCGGATGGGCGATCCGAAGTCCCGATGGCGCGGCGAGATCGCAGCGCCGCTGGTCCCGGCGCCGCCGGTTCCGGCGCCGCTGGTCTCCTGGTCTACCTGCATTCGGATGTGCCGGCGCCGCTGGTGTCCCGCTGCGCTGCGATGTTTGCCCCGGCGCCGCTGCGATGTCCGTGCTCGGCTGCGATGTCTGCTCCGGTGCTGCGATGTCCTGCTCCGGTGCGATATCTGTTCAGGTCTCCCGCTGCGATGTCCTGTTCAGGTCCTGTTCAGGTCTCGGCCTGTTCGGGCGCCATATGATGCAGGAAGCACGGCCGAAAGCACGACAGACACACAGTAGAGTCAGATCATGCTCCATTTTATTGCCCGAATAGCCTAACTTTTATAGAGAACTTAACAGGGGTGGACAGTGTTTCACACAAGATTATTGGTCAAAAGCACTCAGACAAACAACTGCAAGAAAACAACCCCACCTGCAAGAAAACAGTCCCCTTGTGATTAGCAGTCACGTAGACCTTGTTTTTGGTATCAGCTGCTGGCAGCAATATTTTTCTGCACTCCTCAGTTGTGCGATGTGGGAACACTGTCATAGGAGCTTCTCACCGTTATCCTGGTATCTTGGTTTGCTCAGCTGCAGCAGGCCGTGGGATCTGTGCTGTTTCCAGATTCCCTCAACAAGCGAACCCGTCGGGTCCAGTTGCATGTGGGGCTGCGTAAAGGCTCCCCTGGGGAGTTCTCTTGTACCCAAAGCCTTCCTTTGGGGGCATTTTAGGATGGGCGAAAAGGGCTTGCAACGCATTTCCTGGGGCCTGATTTTTCACTCTTCTCCGATGACGGCTAGGACTACGTTTTGGTTTGCTCAGGAACAGCGAACCCGGAGGGTCCAGTCGCCTGTGGGGCTGCGTAAAGGCTCCCCTGCGGAGTTATCTTGTACCCAAAGCCTTCCTTTGGGGGCACTTTTGGATGGGCAAAAAGGGCTTGGAACGCATTTCCTGGGGCCTGATTTTTCACTCGTCTCCGATGCCGGCTAGGGATATGTTTAGGGATACTCAAAAACAGCGAACCCGGAGGGTCCAGTCGCATGTGGGGCTGCCTAAAGGCTCCCCTGGGGAGTTCTCTTGTACCCAAAGCCTTCCTTTGGGGGCACTTTTGGATGGTCCAAAGGGTCTCGTAAGGCATTTCCTGGGGCCTGATTTTTCACTCGTCTCCGATGACGGCTAGCGCTACGTTTAGGTTTGCTCAGGAACATCGAACCCGGAGGGTCCAGTTGCATGTGGGGCTGCGTAAAGGCTCCCCTGGGGAGTTCAGATGTACCCAAAGCCTTCCTTTGGGGGCACTTTTGAATGGGTGAAAAGGGCTCGAAACGCATTTCCTGGGGCCTGATTTTTCACTCGTCTCCGATGACGGCTAGGGCTACGTTTAGGTTTGCTCAGGAACAGCGAACCGAGAGGGTCCAGTCGCATGTGGGGCTGCATAAAGTCTTCCCTGGGGGGTTCTCTTGTACCCAAAGCCTTCCTTTGGGGGCACTTTTGGATGGGCACAAAGGCCTTGGAACGCATTTCCTGGGGCCTGATTTTTCAGTCGTCTTCGATGCCGGCTAGGGCTATGTTTAGGTTTGCTCAGGAACAGCGAACCCGGAGGGTCCATTTGCATGTGGGGCTGTGTAAAGGCTCCCCTGGGGAGTTCTCTTGTACCCAAAGCCTACCTTTGGGGGCATTTTGGGATGGTCGAAAGGGGCACGCAACGCATTTCCTGGGGCCTGATTTTTCAGTCGTCTCCGATGCCGGCTAGGGCTATCTTTAGGGATACTCGGAAACAGCGAACCCGGAAGGTCCAGTTGCATGTGGGGCTGCGTAAAGGCTCCCCTGGGGAGTTCTCTTGTACCCAAAGCCTTCCTTTGGGAGCACTTTTGGATGGTCCAAAGGGGCTTGGAACGCATTTCCTGGGGCCTGATTTTTCACTTGTCTCCGATGACGGCTAGGGATACGTTTAGGTTTGCTCGGAAAAATCGAACCCGGAGGGTCCAGTTGCATGTGGGGCTGCGTAAAGGCTCCCCTGGGAACTTCAGATATACCCAAAGCCTTCCTTTGGGGGCACTTTTGGGTGGGCGAAAAGGGCTTGGAACGCATTTCCTGGGGCCTGATTTTTCACTCGTCTCCGATGCCGGCTAGTGCTATGTTTGGGATACTCGGAAACAGCGAACCCGGAGGGTCCAGTCGCATGTGGGGCTGCGTAAAGGCTCCCCTGGGGAGTTCTCTTGTACCCAAAGCCTTCCTTTGGGGGCACTTTTGGATGGTCCAAAGGGTCTCGTAAGGCATTTCCTGGGGCCTGATTTTTCACTCGTCTCCGATGACGGCTAGCGCTACGTTTAGTTTTGCTCAGGAACAGCGAACCCGGAGGGTCCAGTTGCATGTGGGGCTGCGTAAAGGCTCCCCTGGGGAGTTCACTTGTACCCAAAGCCGTCCTTTGGGGGCACTTTTGGATGGGTGAAAAGGGCTCGCAACGCATTTCCTGGGGCCTGATTTTTCACTCGTCTTCGATGACGGCTAGGGCTACGTTTAGGTTTGCTCAGGAACAGCGAACCCGGAGGATCCAGTCGCATGTGGGACTGAATAAAGGGTTCCCTGGGGGGTTCTCTTGTACCCAAAGCCTTCCTTTGGGGGCACTTTTGGATGGGCACAAAGGCCTTGGAACGCATTTCCTGGGGCCTGATTTTTCAGTCGTCTTCGATGCCGGCTAGGGCTATGTTTAGGTTTGCTCAGGAACAGCGAGCCCGAAGGGTCCAGTTGCATGTGGGTCTGCGTAAAGGCTCCCCTGGGGAGTTCACTTGTACCCAAAGCCTTCCTTTGGTGACACTTTCAGATGGGCGAAATGTGCGTGCAACGCGTTTTCTGGGGCCCGGTTTTTCAGTCTTCTCCCATGCCGGCTAGGGATATATTAAGGGTTGCTCGGAAAAATCGAACCCGGAGGGTCCAGTTGCATGTTGGGCTGCGTAAAGGCTCCCCTGGGGAGTTCTCTTGTACCCAAAGCCTTCCTTTGGGGGCACTTTTGGATGGTCGAAAGGGGCACGCAACGCATTTCCTGGGGCCTGATTTTTCAGTCGTCTCCGATGACGGCTAGGGCTATCTTTAGGGATACTCGGAAAAAGCGAACCCGGAAGGTCCAGTTGCATGTGGGGCTGCGTAAAGGCTCCCCTGGGGAGTTCTCTTGTACCCAAAGCCTTCCTTTGGGAGCACTTTTGGATGGTCCAAAGGGGCTTGGAACGCATTTCCTGGGGCCTGATTTTTCACTTGTCTCCGATGACGGCTAGGGATACGTTTAGGTTTGCTCGGAAAAATCGAACCCGGAGGGTCCAGTTGCATGTGGGGCTGCTTAAAGGCTTCCCCTGGGAACTTCTTACGTACCCAAAGCCTTCCTTTGGGGGCACTTACTTGGTGGGCGAAAAGGGCCTGGAACGCATTTCCTGGGGCCTGATTTTTCACTCGTCTCCTATGCCGGCTAGGGCTATGTTTAGGGATACTCGGAAACAGCGAACCCGGAGGGTCCAGTCGCATGTGGGGCTGCGTAAAGGCTCCCCTGGGGAGTTCTCTTGTACCCAAAGCCTTCCTTTGGTGACACTTTCGGATGGGTGAAATGTGCTTGCAACACTTTTTCTGGGGCCCGGTTTTTCAGTCTTCTCCCATGCCGGCTAGGGATATATTAAGGGTTGCTCGGAAAAATCGAACCCGGAGGGTCCAGTTGCATGTGGGACTGCGTAAAGGCTCCCCTGGGGAGTTCTCTTGTACCCAAAGCCTTCCTTTGGTGGCACTTTTGGATGGGCACAAAGGCCTTGGAACGCATTTCCTGGGGCCTGATTTTTCAGTCGTCTTCGATGCCGGCTAGGGCTAGGTTTAGGTTTGCTCAGGAACAGCGAGCCCGAAGGGTCCAGTTGCATGTGGGGCTGCGTAAAGGCTCCCCTGGGGAGTTCACTTGTACCCAAAGCCTTCCTTTGGGGGAACTTTTGGATGGTCCAAAGGGTCTCGTAAGGCATTTCCTGGGACCTGATTTTTCACTCGTCTCCGATGACGGCTAGGTATACGTTTATGTTTGCTCAGGAACAGCGAACCCGGAGGGTCCAGTTGCATGTGGGGCTGCGTAAAGGCTCCCCTGGGGAGTCCACTTGTACCCAAAGCCTTCTTTTGGGGGCACTTTTTGATGGGAGAAAGGGTACGCAACGCATTTCCTGGGGCCTGATTTTTCACTCGTCTCCGATGACATCTAGGGATACGTTTAGGTTTGCTCGGAAAAATCGAACCCGGAGGGGCCCTTTGCATGTGGGGCTGCATAAAGGCTCCCCTGGGGAGTTCTCTTGTACCCAAAGCCTTCCTTTGGGGGCACTTTTGGATGGGCGAAAGGGGCACGCAACCATTTCCTAGGGCCTGATTTTTCACACGTCTCCGATTACGGCTAGGGCTATGTTTAGGGATACTAGGAAACAGCGAACCCGGAGCGTCCAGTTGCATGTGGGACTGCGTAAAGGCTCCCCTGGGGAGTCCTCTTGTACCCAAAGCCTTCCTTTGGGAGCACTTTTGGATGGTCCAAAGGGGCTTGGATCGCAATTCCTGGGGCCTGATTTTTCACTCGACTCCGATGACGGCTAGGGCTACGTTTAGGTTTGCTCAGGAACAGCGAACCCAGAGGGTCCAGTCGCATGTGGGACTGCATAAAGGCTTCCCTGGGGGGTTCTCTTGTACCCAAAGCCTTCCTTTGGGGGCACTTTTGGATGGGCAAAAAGGCCTTGGAATGCATTTCCTGGGGCCTGATTTTTCAGTCGTCTTCGATGCCTGCTAGGGCTATGTTTAGGGATGCTCGGAAACAGCGAACCTGGAGGGTCCAGTAGCATGTGGGGCTGCGTAAAGGCTCCCCTGGGGAGTTCACTTGTACCCAAAGCCTTCTTTTGGGGGCACTTTTGAATGGTCCAAAGGGGCTCGCAACGCATTTCCTGGGGCCTGATTTTTCACTCGTCTCCGATGACGGCTAGGGCTACGTTTAGATTTGCTCAGGAACAGCGATCCCGGAGGGTCCAGTTGCATGTGGGGCTGCGTAAATGCTCCCCTGGGAACTTCAGATTGACTAAAAGCCTTCCTTTGGGGGCACTTTTGGATGGTCCAAAGGGGCTCGGAAGGCATTTCCTGGGGCCTGATTTTTCACTTCTCTCCGAAGACGGCTAGGGCTACGTTTAAGTTTGGTCAGGAACAGCGAACCCGGAGGGTCCAGTTGCATGTGGGGCTGCGTAAAGGCTCCCCTTGGGAGTTCTCTTGTACCCAAAGCCTTCCTTTGGGGGCACTTTTGCATGGTCCAATGGGGCTTGCAACGCGTTTTCTGGGGCCCGGTTTTTCAGTCTTCTCCCATGCCGGCTAGGGATATATTTAGGGTTGCTCGGAAAAAGCGAACCCGGACGGTCCAGTTGCATGTGGGGCTGCGTAAAGGCTCCCCTGGAAATTTCAGATTTACTAAAAGCCGTCCTTTGGGGGCACTTTTGGATGGTCCAAAGGGGCTCGCAACGCATTTCCTGTGGCCTGATTTTTCAGTCGTCTCCAATGACGGCTAGGGCTACGTTTAGGTTTGCTCAGGAACAGCGAACCCGGAGGGTCCAGTTGCATGTGGGGCTTTGTAAAGCCTCCCCTTGGGAGTTCACTTGTACCCAAAGCCTTCCTTTGGGGGCACTTTTGCATGGTCCAAAGGGGCTTGCAATGCGTTTTCGGGGGCCCAGTTTTTCAGTCTTCTCCCATGCCTGCTAGGGATATATTTAGGGTTGCTAGGAAAATTCGAACCCGGAGGGTCCAGTTGCATGTGGGGCTGCGTAAAGGCTCCCCTGGGGAGTTCTCTTGTACCCAAAGCCTTCCTTTGGGGGCGCTTTTGGATGGTCCAAAGGGGCTCGCAACGCATTTCCTGGGGCCTGGTTTTTCACTCGTCTCCGATGACGGCTAGGGCTACGTTTAGGTTTTTTCAGGAACAATGAACCCGGAGGGTCCAGTTGCATGTGGGGCTGCGTAAAGGCTCCCCTGGGGAGTTCACTTGTACCCAAAGCCTTCCTTTGGGGGCACATTTGGATGGGCAAAACGGGCTTGGAACGCACTTCCTGGGGCCTGATTTTTCAGTCGTCTTCGATGCCGGCTAGGGCTATGTTTAAGGATGCTCGGAAACAGCGAACCCGGAGGGTCCAGTTGCATGTGCGGCTGCGTAAAGGCTCCCCTGGGGAGTTCACTTGTACCCAAAGCCTTCTTTGGGGGCACATTTGCATGGTCCAAAGGGGCTTGCAACGCGTTCTCTGAGGCCTGGTTTTTCAGTCTTCTCCCATGCCGGCTAGGGATATATTTAGGGTTTCTCGAAAAAATCGAACCCGGAGGGTCCAGTTCCATGTGGGGCTGCATAAAGGCTCCCCTGGGGAGTTCACTTGTACCCAAAGCCTTCCTTTGGGGGCACTTTTGCATGGTCCAAAGGGGCTTGTAACGCGTTTTCTGGGGCCTGATTTTTCACTTGTCTCCGATGACGGCTAGGGATACGTTTAGGTTTGCTCGGAAAAATCGAACCCGGAGGGTCCAGTTGCATGTGGGGCTGCTTAAAGGCTTCCCCTGGGAACTTCAGACGTACCCAAAGCCTTCCTTTGGGGGCACTTACTTGGTGGGCGAAAAGGGCCTGGAACGCATTTCCTGGGGCCTGATTTTTCACTCGTCTCCTATGCCGGCTAGGGCTATGTTTAGGGATACTCGGAAACAGCGAACCCGGAGGGTCCAGTCGCATGTGGGGCTGCGTAAAGGCTCCCCTGGGGAGTTCTCTTGTACCCAAAGCCTTCCTTTGGTGACACTTTCGGATGGGTGAAATGTGCTTGCAACACTTTTTCTGGGGCCCGGTTTTTCAGTCTTCTCCCATGCCGGCTAGGGATATATTAAGGGTTGCTCGGAAAAATCGAACCCGGAGGGTCCAGTTGCATGTGGGACTGCGTAAAGGCTCCCCTGGGGAGTTCTCTTGTACCCAAAGCCTTCCTTTGGTGGCACTTTTGGATGGGCACAAAGGCCTTGGAACGCATTTCCTGGGGCCTGATTTTTCAGTCGTCTTCGATGCCGGCTAGGGCTAGGTTTAGGTTTGCTCAGGAACAGCGAGCCCGAAGGGTCCAGTTGCATGTGGGGCTGCGTAAAGGCTCCCCTGGGGAGTTCACTTGTACCCAAAGCCTTCCTTTGGGGGCACTTTTGGATGGTCCAAAGGGTCTCGTAAGGCATTTCCTGGGACCTGATTTTTCACTCGTCTCCGATGACGGCTAGGTATACGTTTATGTTTGCTCAGGAACAGCGAACCCGGAGGGTCCAGTTGCATGTGGGGCTGCGTAAAGGCTCCCCTGGGGAGTCCACTTGTACCCAAAGCCTTCTTTTGGGGGCACTTTTTGATGGGAGAAAGGGGTACGCAACGCATTTCCTGGGGCCTGATTTTTCACTCGTCTCCGATGACATCTAGGGATACGTTTAGGTTTGCTCGGAAAAATCGAACCCGGAGGGGCCCTTTGCATGTGGGGCTGCATAAAGGCTCCCCTGGGGAGTTCTCTTGTACCCAAAGCCTTCCTTTGGGGGCACTTTTGGATGGGCGAAAGGGGCACGCAACCATTTCCTAGGGCCTGATTTTTCACACGTCTCCGATTACGGCTAGGGCTATGTTTAGGGATACTAGGAAACAGCGAACCCGGAGCGTCCAGTTGCATGTGGGACTGCGTAAAGGCTCCCCTGGGGAGTCCTCTTGTACCCAAAGCCTTCCTTTGGGAGCACTTTTGGATGGTCCAAAGGGGCTTGGATCGCAATTCCTGGGGCCTGATTTTTCACTCGTCTCCGATGACGGCTAGGGCTACGTTTAGGTTTGCTCAGGAACAGCGAACCCAGAGGGTCCAGTCGCATGTGGGACTGCATAAAGGCTTCCCTGGGGGGTTCTCTTGTACCCAAAGCCTTCCTTTGGGGGCACTTTTGGATGGGCAAAAAGGCCTTGGAATGCATTTCCTGGGGCCTGATTTTTCAGTCGTCTTCGATGCCTGCTAGGGCTATGTTTAGGGATGCTCGGAAACAGCGAACCTGGAGGGTCCAGTAGCATGTGGGGCTGCGTAAAGGCTCCCCTGGGGAGTTCACTTGTACCCAAAGCCTTCTTTTGGGGGCACTTTTGAATGGTCCAAAGGGGCTCGCAACGCATTTCCTGGGGCCTGATTTTTCACTCGTCTCCGATGACGGCTAGGGCTACGTTTAGATTTGCTCAGGAACAGCGATCCCGGAGGGTCCAGTTGCATGTGGGGCTGCGTAAATGCTCCCCTGGGAACTTCAGATTGACTAAAAGCCTTCCTTTGGGGGCACTTTTGGATGGTCCAAAGGGGCTCGGAAGGCATTTCCTGGGGCCTGATTTTTCACTTCTCTCCGAAGACGGCTAGGGCTACGTTTAGTTTTGGTCAGGAACAGCGAACCCGGAGGGTCCAGTTGCATGTGGGGCTGCGTAAAGGCTCCCCTTGGGAGTTCTCTTGTACCCAAAGCCTTCCTTTGGGGGCACTTTTGCATGGTCCAATGGGGCTTGCAACGCGTTTTCTGGGGCCCGGTTTTTCAGTCTTCTCCCATGCCGGCTAGGGATATATTTAGGGTTGCTCGGAAAAAGCGAACCCGGACGGTCCAGTTGCATGTGGGGCTGCGTAAAGGCTCCCCTGGAAATTTCAGATTTACTAAAAGCCGTCCTTTGGGGGCACTTTTGGATGGTCCAAAGGGGCTCGCAACGCATTTCCTGTGGCCTGATTTTTCAGTCGTCTCCAATGACGGCTAGGGCTACGTTTAGGTTTGCTCAGGAACAGCGAACCCGGAGGGTCCAGTTGCATGTGGGGCTTTGTAAAGCCTCCCCTTGGGAGTTCACTTGTACCCAAAGCCTTCCTTTGGGGGCACTTTTGCATGGTCCAAAGGGGCTTGCAATGCGTTTTCGGGGGCCCAGTTTTTCAGTCTTCTCCCATGCCTGCTAGGGATATATTTAGGGTTGCTAGGAAAATTCGAACCCGGAGGGTCCAGTTGCATGTGGGGCTGCGTAAAGGCTCCCCTGGGGAGTTCTCTTGTACCCAAAGCCTTCCTTTGGGGGCGCTTTTGGATGGTCCAAAGGGGCTCGCAACGCATTTCCTGGGGCCTGGTTTTTCACTCGTCTCCGATGACGGCTAGGGCTACGTTTAGGTTTTTTCAGGAACAATGAACCCGGAGGGTCCAGTTGCATGTGGGGCTGCGTAAAGGCTCCCCTGGGGAGTTCACTTGTACCCAAAGCCTTCCTTTGGGGGCACATTTGGATGGGCAAAACGGGCTTGGAACGCACTTCCTGGGGCCTGATTTTTCAGTCGTCTTCGATGCCGGCTAGGGCTATGTTTAGGGATGCTCGGAAACAGCGAACCCGGAGGGTCCAGTTGCATGTGCGGCTGCGTAAAGGCTCCCCTGGGGAGTTCACTTGTACCCAAAGCCTTCTTTGGGGGCACATTTGCATGGTCCAAAGGGGCTTGCAACGCGTTCTCTGAGGCCTGGTTTTTCAGTCTTCTCCCATGCCGGCTAGGGATATATTTAGGGTTTCTCGAAAAAATCGAACCCGGAGGGTCCAGTTCCATGTGGGGCTGCATAAAGGCTCCCCTGGGGAGTTCACTTGTACCCAAAGCCTTCCTTTGGGGGCACTTTTGCATGGTCCAAAGGGGCTTGCAACGCGTTTTCTGGGGCCTGATTTTTCACTTGTCTCCGATGACGGCTAGGGATACGTTTAGGTTTGCTCGGAAAAATCGAACCCGGAGGGTCCAGTTGCATGTGGGGCTGCTTAAAGGCTTCCCCTGGGAACTTCAGACGTACCCAAAGCCTTCCTTTGGGGGCACTTACTTGGTGGGCGAAAAGGGCCTGGAACGCATTTCCTGGGGCCTGATTTTTCACTCGTCTCCTATGCCGGCTAGGGCTATGTTTAGGGATACTCGGAAACAGCGAACCCGGAGGGTCCAGTCGCATGTGGGGCTGCGTAAAGGCTCCCCTGGGGAGTTCTCTTGTACCCAAAGCCTTCCTTTGGTGACACTTTCGGATGGGTGAAATGTGCTTGCAACACTTTTTCTGGGGCCCGGTTTTTCAGTCTTCTCCCATGCCGGCTAGGGATATATTAAGGGTTGCTCGGAAAAATCGAACCCGGAGGGTCCAGTTGCATGTGGGACTGCGTAAAGGCTCCCCTGGGGAGTTCTCTTGTACCCAAAGCCTTCCTTTGGTGGCACTTTTGGATGGGCACAAAGGCCTTGGAACGCATTTCCTGGGGCCTGATTTTTCAGTCGTCTTCGATGCCGGCTAGGGCTAGGTTTAGGTTTGCTCAGGAACAGCGAGCCCGAAGGGTCCAGTTGCATGTGGGGCTGCGTAAAGGCTCCCCTGGGGAGTTCACTTGTACCCAAAGCCTTCCTTTGGGGGCACTTTTGGATGGTCCAAAGGGTCTCGTAAGGCATTTCCTGGGACCTGATTTTTCACTCGTCTCCGATGACGGCTAGGTATACGTTTATGTTTGCTCAGGAACAGCGAACCCGGAGGGTCCAGTTGCATGTGGGGCTGCGTAAAGGCTCCCCTGGGGAGTCCACTTGTACCCAAAGCCTTCTTTTGGGGGCACTTTTTGATGGGAGAAAGGGGTACGCAACGCATTTCCTGGGGCCTGATTTTTCACTCGTCTCCGATGACATCTAGGGATACGTTTAGGTTTGCTCGGAAAAATCGAACCCGGAGGGGCCCTTTGCATGTGGGGCTGCATAAAGGCTCCCCTGGGGAGTTCTCTTGTACCCAAAGCCTTCCTTTGGGGGCACTTTTGGATGGGCGAAAGGGGCACGCAACCATTTCCTAGGGCCTGATTTTTCACACGTCTCCGATTACGGCTAGGGCTATGTTTAGGGATACTAGGAAACAGCGAACCCGGAGGGTCCAGTTGCATGTGGGACTGCGTAAAGGCTCCCCTGTGGAGTCCTCTTGTACCCAAAGCCTTCCTTTGGGAGCACTTTTGGATGGTCCAAAGGGGCTTGGATCGCAATTCCTGGGGCCTGATTTTTCACTCGTCTCCGATGACGGCTAGGGCTACGTTTAGGTTTGCTCAGGAACAGCGAACCCAGAGGGTCCAGTCGCATGTGGGACTGCATAAAGGCTTCCCTGGGGGGTTCTCTTGTACCCAAAGCCTTCCTTTGGGGGCACTTTTGGATGGGCAAAAAGGCCTTGGAATGCATTTCCTGGGGCCTGATTTTTCAGTCGTCTTCGATGCCTGCTAGGGCTATGTTTAGGGATGCTCGGAACCAGCAAACCTGGAGGGTCCAGTAGCATGTGGGGCTGCGTAAAGGCTCCCCTGGGGAGTTCACTTGTACCCAAAGCCTTCTTTTGGGGGCACTTTTGAATGGTCCAAAGGGGCTCGCAACGCATTTCCTGGGGCCTGATTTTTCACTCGTCTCCGATGACGGCTAGGGCTACGTTTAGATTTGCTCAGGAACAGCGATCCCGGAGGGTCCAGTTGCATGTGGGGCTGCGTAAATGCTCCCCTGGGAACTTCAGATTGACTAAAAGCCTTCCTTTGGGGGCACTTTTGGATGGTCCAAAGGGGCTCGGAAGGCATTTCCTGGGGCCTGATTTTTCACTTCTCTCCGAAGACGGCTAGGGCTACGTTTAGGTTTGGTCAGGAACAGCGAACCCGGAGGGTCCAGTTGCATGTGGGGCTGCGTAAAGGCTCCCCTTGGGAGTTCTCTTGTACCCAAAGCCTTCCTTTGGGGGCACTTTTGCATGGTCCAATGGGGCTTGCAACGCGTTTTCTGGGGCCCGGTTTTTCAGTCTTCTCCCATGCCGGCTAGGGATATATTTAGGGTTGCTCGGAAAAAGCGAACCCGGACGGTCCAGTTGCATGTGGGGCTGCGTAAAGGCTCCCCTGGAAATTTCAGATTTACTAAAAGCCGTCCTTTGGGGGCACTTTTGGATGGTCCAAAGGGGCTCGCAACGCATTTCCTGTGGCCTGATTTTTCAGTCGTCTCCAATGACGGCCAGGGCTACGTTTAGGTTTGCTCAGGAACAGCGAACCCGGAGGGTCCAGTTGCATGTGGGGCTTTGTAAAGCCTCCCCTTGGGAGTTCACTTGTACCCAAAGCCTTCCTTTGGGGGCACTTTTGCATGGTCCAAAGGGGCTTGCAATGCGTTTTCGGGGGCCCAGTTTTTCAGTCTTCTCCCATGCCTGCTAGGGATATATTTAGGGTTGCTAGGAAAATTCGAACCCGGAGGGTCCAGTTGCATGTGGGGCTGCGTAAAGGCTCCCCTGGGGAGTTCTCTTGTACCCAAAGCCTTCCTTTGGGGGCGCTTTTGGATGGTCCAAAGGGGCTCGCAACGCATTTCCTGGAGCCTGGTTTTTCACTCGTCTCCGATGACGGCTAGGGCTACGTTTAGGTTTTTTCAGGAACAATGAACCCGGAGGGTCCAGTTGCATGTGGGGCTGCGTAAAGGCTCCCCTGGGGAGTTCACTTGTACCCAAAGCCTTCCTTTGGGGGCACATTTGGATGGGCAAAACGGGCTTGGAACGCACTTCCTGGGGCCTGATTTTTCAGTCGTCTTCGATGCCGGCTAGGGCTATGTTTAGGGATGCTCGGAAACAGCGAACCCGGAGGGTCCAGTTGCATGTGCGGCTGCGTAAAGGCTCCCCTGGGGAGTTCACTTGTACCCAAAGCCTTCTTTGGGGGCACATTTGCATGGTCCAAAGGGGCTTGCAACGCGTTCTCTGAGGCCTGGTTTTTCAGTCTTCTCTCATGCCGGCTAGGGATATATTTAGGGTTTCTCGAAAAAATCGAACCCGGAGGGTCCAGTTCCATGTGGGGCTGCATAAAGGCTCCCCTGGGGAGTTCACTTGTACCCAAAGCCTTCCTTTGGGGGCACTTTTGCATGGTCCAAAGGGGCTTGCAACGCGTTTTCTGGGGCCTGATTTTTCACTTGTCTCCGAAGACGGCTACGGCTACGTTTAGGTTTGCTCAGGAACAGCGAACCCGGAGTGTCCAGTTGCATGTGGGTCTGCGTAAAGGCTCCCCTGGGGAGTTCACTTGTACCCAAAGCCTTCCTTTGGGGGCACTTTTGGATGGGCGAAAAGGGCTCGCAACGCATTTCCTGGGGCCTGATTTTTCACTCGTCTTCGATGCCGGCTAGGGCTATGTTTAGTGATGCTCGGAAAAAGCGAACCCATAGGGTCCACTTGCATGTGGGGTTGCGTAAAGGCTCCCCTGGGGAGTTCACTTGTACCCAAAGCCTTCCTTTGGGGGCACTTTTGGATGGTCCAAAGGGGCTCGCAACGCGTTTTCTGGGGCCCGGTTTTTCAGTCTTCTCTCATGACGGCTAGGGATATATTTAGGGATGCTCGGAAACAGCGAACCCGGAGGGTCCAGTTGCATGTGGGGCTGCGTAAAGGCTCCCCTGGGGAGTTCACTTGTACCCAAAGCCTTCCTTTGGGGGCACTTTTGCATGGTCCAAAGGGGCTTGCAATGCGTTTTCTGGGGCCCGATTTTTCAGTCTTCTCCCATGCTGGCTAGGGATATGTTTAGGGATCCTAGGAAACAACGAACCCAGAGGGTCCAGTTGCATGTGGGGCTGCGTAAAGGCTCCCCTGGGGAGTTCACTTGTACCCAAAGCCTTCCTTTGGGGACACTTTTGCATGGTCCAAAGGGGCTTGAAATTCGTTTTCTGGGGCCCGGTTTTTCAGTCTTCTCCCATGCCGGCTAGGGATATGTTTAGGGATGCTCGGAGAAATCGAACCCGGAGGGTCCAGTTGCATGTGGGGCTGCGTAAAGGCTCCCCTGGGGAGTTCACTTGTACCCAAAGCCTTCCTTTGGGGGCACTTTTGGATGGGCGAAAAGGGCTCGCAACGCATTTCCTGGGGCCTGATTTTTCAGTCGTCTTCGATGCCGGCTAGGGTTATGTTTAGGAATACTCGGAAACAGCGAACCCGGAGGGTCCAGTTGCATGTGGGGCTGCGTAAAGGCTCCCCTGGGGAGTTCACTTGTACCCAAAGCCTTCCTTTGGGGGCACTTTTGCATGGTCCAAAGGGGCTTGCAATGCGTTTTCTGGGGCCCGGTTTTTCAGCCTTCTCCCATGTCGGCTAGGGATATATTTAGGGTTGTTCAGAAAAAGCGAACCCGTAGGTCCAGTTGCATGTGGGGCTCCTTAAAGGCTCCCCTGGGGAGTTCTCTTATACCCAAAGCCTTCCTTTGGAGGCACTTTTGGATAGGCGAAAAGGGCTCGCAACGCATTTCCTGGGGCCTGATTTTTCAATCGTCTCCGATGACGGCTAGGGCTACGTTTAGGATTGCTCAGGAAAAGCGGACCCGGAGGGTCCAGTTGCATGTGGGGCTGTGTAAAGGCTCCCCTGGGGAGTTCTCTTGTACCCAAAGCCTTCCTTTGGGGGCACTTTTGGATGGTCCAAAGGGGCTCGCAACGCATTTCCTGGGGCCTGATTTTTCACTCGTCTCCGATGACGGCTAGGGTTATGTTTAGTGATGCTCGGAAAAAGCGAACCCATACGGTCCAGTTGCATGTGGGGCTGCGTAAAGGCTCCCCTGGGGAGTTCACTTGTACCCAAAGCCTTCCTTTGGGGGCACTTTTGGATGGTCCAAAGGGGCTCGCAACGCGTTTTCTGGGGCCCGGTTTTTCAGTCTTCTCTCATGACGGCTAGGGATATATTTAGGGATGCTCGGAAACAGCGAACCCGGAGGGTCCAGTTGCATGTGGGGCTGCGTAAAGGCTCCCCTGGGGAGTTCACTTGTACCCAAAGCCTTCCTTTGGGGGCACTTTTGGATGGTCCAAAGGGGCTTGCAATGCGTATTCTGGGGCCCGGTTTTTCAGTCTTCTCCCATGCTGGCTAGGGATATGTTTAGGGATCCTAGGAAACAACGAACCCAGAGGGTCCAGCTGCATGTGGGGCTGCGTAAAGGCTCCCCTGTGGAGTTCACTTGTACCCAAAGCCTTCCTTTGGGGGCACTTTTGGATGGGCGAAAAGGGCTCGCAACGCATTTCCTGGGGCCTGATTTTTCACTCGTCTCCGATGCCGGCTAGTGTTATGTTTAGGGATGTTCGGAAAGAGCGAACCCGGAGGGTCCAGTTGCATGTGGGGCTGCGTAAAGTCTCCCCTGGGGAGTTCACTTGTACCCAAAGCCTTCCTTTGGGGGCACTTTTGGATGGTCCAAAGGGGCTTGGAACGCATTTCCTGGCGCCTGATTTTTCAGTCGTCTTCAATGCCGGCTGGGGCTATGTTTAGGGATACTCGGAAACAGCGAACCCGGAGGGTCCAGTTGCATGTGGGGCTGCGTAAAGGCTCCCCTGGGGAGTTCTCTTGTACCCAAAGCCTTCCTTTGGGGGCACTTTTGCATGGTCCAAAGGGGCTCGCAACGCATTTCCTGGGGCCTGATTTTTCACTCGTCTCCGATGACGGCTAGGGCTACGTTTAGGATTGCTCAGGAAAAGCGAACCCGGAGGGTCCAGTTGCATGTGGGGCTGCGTAAAGGCTCCCCTGGGGAGGTCACTTGTACCCAAAGCCTTCCTTTGGGGGCACTTTTGATGGGCAAAAAGGGCTTGGAACGCATTTCCTGGGGCCTGATTTTTCATTCGTCTTCGATGCCGGCTAGGGCTATATTTAGGGATACTCGGAAACAGCGAACCCGGAGGGTCCAGTTGCATGTGGGGCTGCGTAAAGGCTCCCCTGGGGAGTTCACTTGTACCCAAAGCCTTCCTTTGGGGGCACATTAGCATGGTCCAAAGGGGCTTTCAATGCGTTTTCTGGGGCCCAGTTTTTCAGCCTTCTCCCATGTCGGCTAGGGATATATTTAGGGTTGCTCAGAAAAAGCGAACCCGGAGGGTCCAGTTGCATGTGGGGCTGCGTAAAGGCTCCCCTGGGGAGTTCACTTGTACCCAAAGCCTTCCTTTGGGGGCACTTTTGGATAGGCGAAAAGGGCTCGCAACGCATTTCCTGGGGCCTGATTTTTCACTCGTCTCCGATGCTCGCTAGTGTTATGTTTAGTGATGCTCGGAAAAAGCGAACCCAGAGGGTCCAGTTGCATGTGGGGCTGCGTAAAGGCTCCCCTGGGGAGTTCACTTGTACCCAAAGCCTTCCTTTGGGGGCACTTTTGGATGGTCCAAAGGGGCTTGGAACGCATTTCCTGGGGCCTGATTTTTCACTCATCTCCGATGACGGCTAGGGCTACGTTTAGATTTGCTCAGGAACAGCGAACCCAAAGGGTCCAGTTGCATGTGGGGCTGCGTAAAGGCTCCCCTGGGGAGTTCTCTTGTACCCAAAGCATTCCTTTGGGGGCACTTTTGGATGGGCGAAAAGGGCTCGCAACGCATTTCCTGGGGCCTGATTTTTCACTCGTCTCCGATGCCGGCTAGTGTTATGTTTAGGGATGTTCGGAAACAGCGAACCCAGAGGGTCCAGTTGCATGTGGAGCTGCGTAAAGGCTCCCCTGGGGAGCTCACTTGTACCCAAAGCCTTCCTCTGGGGCACTTTTGGATGGTCCAAAGGGGCTCGCAATGCATTACCTGGGGCCTGATTTTTCACTCGTCTCCGATGACGGCGAGGCCTACGTTTAGGATTGCTCAGGAAAAGCGAACCCAGAGGGTCCAGTTGCATGTGGGGCTGCGTAAAGGCTCCCCTGGGGAGTTCTCTTGTACCCAAAGCCTTCCTTAGGGGGCACTTTTGATGGGCGAAAAGGGCTTGGAACGCATTTCCTGGGGCCTGATTTTTCAGTCGTCTTCAATGCCGGCTAGGGCTATGTTTAGGGATACTCGGAAACAGCGAACCCGGAGGGTCCAGTTGCATGTGGGGCTGCGTAAAGGCTCCCCTGGGGAGTTCACTTGTACCCAAAGCCTTCCTTTGGGGGCACATTTGCATGGTCCAAAGGGGCTTGCAATGCGTTTTCTGGGGCCCAGTTTTTCAGCCTTCTCCCATGTCGGCTAGGGATATATTTAGGGTTGCTCAGAAAAAGCGAACCCGGAGGGTCCAGTTGCATGTGGGGCTGCGTAAAGGCTCCCCTGGGGAGTTCACTTGTACCCAAAGCCTTCCTTTGGGGGCACTTTTGGATAGGAGAAAAGGGCTCGCAACGCATTTCCTGGGGCCTGATTTTTCACTCGTCTCCGATGACGGCTAGTGTTATGTATAGTGATGCTCGGAAAAAGCGAACCCAGAGGGTCCAGTTGCATGTGGGGCTGCGTAAAGGCTCCCCTGGGGAGTTCACTTGTACCCAAAGCCTTCCTTTGGGGGCACTTTTGGATGGTCCAAAGTGGCTCGCAACGCGTTTTCTGGGGCCCGGTTTTTCAGTCTTCTCCCATGCCGGCTAGGGATATATTTAGGGTTACTCGGAAAATTCAAACCCGGAGGGTCCAGTTGCATGTGGGGCTGCGTAAAGTCTCCCCTGGGGAGTTCTCTTGTACCCAAAGCCTTCCTTTGGGGGCACTTTTGGATAGGCGAAAAGGGCTCGCAACGCATTTCCTGGGGCCTGATTTTTCACTCGTCTCCGATTCCGGCTAGTGTTATGTTTAGTGATGCTCAGAAAAAGCGAACCCAGAGGGTCCAGTTGCATGTGGGGCTGCGTAAAGGCTCCCCTTGGGAGTTCACTTGTACCCAAAGCCTTCCTTTGGGGGCACTTTTGGATGGTCCAAAGGGGCTCGAAACGCGTTTTCTGGGGCCCGGTTTTTCAGTCTTCTCTCATGACGGCTAGGGATATATTTAAGGATGCTCGGAAACAGCGAACCCAGAGGGTCCAGTTGCATGTGGGGCTGCGTAAAGGCTCCCCTGGGGAGTTCACTTGTACCCAAAGCCTTCCTTTGGGGGCACTTTTGGATAGGCGAAAAGGGCTCGCAACGCATTTCCTGGGGCCTGATTTTTCACTCGTCTCCGATGCTCGCTAGTGTTATGTTTAGTGATGCTCGGAAAAAGCGAACCCGGAGGGTCCAGTTGCATGTGGGGCTGCGTAAAGGCTCCCCTGGGGAGTTCTCTTGTACCCAAAGCCTTCCTTTGGAGGCACTTTTGGATGGTCCAAAGGGGCTCGCAACGCATTTCCTGGGGCCTGATTTTTCATTCGTCTCCGATGACGGCTAGGCATACGTTTAGGATTGCTCAGGAAAAGCGAACCCGGAGGGTCCAGTTGCATGTGGGGCTGCGTAAATGCTCCCCTGGGGAGTTCACTTGTACCCAAAGCCTTCCTTTGGGGGCACTTTTGGATGGGCGAAAAGGGCTCGCAACGCATTTCCTGGGACCTGATTTTTCACTCGTCTTCGATTCCGGCTAGGGCTATGTTTAGGGATACTCGGAAACAGCGAACCCGGAGGGTCCAGTTGCATGTGGGGCTGCGTAAAGGCTCCCCTGGGGAGTTCACTTGTACCCAAAGCCTTCCTTTGTGGGCACATTTGCATGGTCGAAAGCGGCTTGCAACGCGTTTTCTGGGGCCCGGATTTCAGCCTTTTCCCATGTCGGCTAGGGATATATTTAGGGTTGCTCATAAAAAGCGAACCCGGAGGGTCCAGTTGCATGTGGGGCTGCGTAAAGGCTCCTCTGGGGAGTTCTCTTGTACCCAAAGCCTTCCTTTGGGGGCACTTTTGGATGGTCCAAAGGGGCTCGCAACGCATTTCCTGGGGCCTGATTTTTCACTCGTCTCCGATGCCGGCTAGTGTTATGTTTAGGGATGTTCGGAAACATCGAACCCGGAGGGTCCAGTTGCATGTGGGGCTGCGTAAAGGCTCCCCTGGGGAGCTCACTTGTACCCAAAGCCTTCCTTTGGGGGCACTTTTGCATGGTCCAAAGGGGCTCGCAACGCATTTCCTGGGGCCTGATTTTTCAGTCGTCTCCGATGACGGCTAGGGCTACTTTTAGATTTGCTCAGGAACAGCGAACCCGGAGGGTCCAGTTGCATGTGGGGCTGCGTAAAGGCTCCCCTGGGGAGTTCTCTTGTACCCAAAGCCTTCCTTTGGGGACACTTTTGGATGGGCGAAAAGGGCTCGCAACGCATTTCCTGAGGCATGATTTTTAAGTCGTCTTCGATGCCGGCTAGGGCTATGTTTAGGGATACTCGGAAACAACGAACCCGGAGGGTCCAGTTGCATGTGGGGCTGCGTAAAGGCTCCCCTGGGGAGTTCACTTGTACCCAAAGCCTTCCTTTGGGGGCACATTTGCATGGTCGAAAGGGGCTTGAAACGCGTTTTCTGGGGCCCGGTTTTTCAGCCTTCTCCCATGTCGGCTAGGGATATATTTAGGGTTGCTCAGAAAAAGCGAACCCGGAGGGTCCAGTTGCATGTGGGGCTGCGTAAAGGCTCCCCTGGGGAGTTCACTTGTACCCAAAGCCTTCCTTTGGGGGCACTTTTGGATAGGCGAAAAGGGCTCGCAACGCATTTCCTGGGGCCTGATTTTTCACTCGTCTCCGATGCCGGCTAGTGTTATGTTTAGGGATGTTCGGAAACAGCGAACCCGGAGGGTCCAGTTGCATGTGGAGCTGCGTAAAGGCTCCCCTGGGGAGCTCACTTGTACCCAAAGCCTTCCTTTGGGGGCACTTTTGGATGGTCCAAAGGGGCTTGGAACGCATTTCCTGGGGCCTGATTTTTCAGTCGTCTCCGATGACGGCTAGGGCTACGTTTAGATTTGCTCAGGAACAGCGAACCCGGAGGGTCCAGTTGCATGTGGGGCTGCGTAAAGGCTCCCCTGGGGAGTTCACTTGTACCCAAAGCCTTCCTTTGGGGGCACTTTTGGATGGTCCAAAGGGGCTTGAAAAGCGTTTTCTGGGGCCAGGTTTTTCAGTCTTCTCCCATGCCGGCTAGGGATATATTTAGGGTTACTCGGAAAATTCAAACCCGGAGGGTCCAGTTGCATGTGGGGCTGCGTAAAGGCTCCCCTGGGGAGTTCTCTTGTACCCAAAGCCTTCCTTTGGGGGCACTTTTGGATAGGCGAAAAGGGCTCGAAACGCATTTCCTGGGGCCTTATTTTTCACTCGTCTCCGATGCCGGCTAGTGTTATGTTTAGTGATGCTCGGAAAAAGCGAACCCAGAGGGACCAGTTGCATGTGGGGCTGCGTAAAGGCTCCCCTGGGGAGTTCACTTGTACCCAAAGCCTTCCTTTGGGGGCACTTTTGCATGGTCCAAAGGGGCTTGCAATGCGTTTTCTGGGGCCCGGTTTTTCAGTCTTCTCCCATGCTGGCTAGGGATATGTTGTTAGGGATCCTAGGTAACAACGAACCCAGAGGGTCCAGTTGCATGTGGGGCTGCGTAAAGGCTCCCCTGGGGAGTTAACTTGTACCCAAAGCCTTCCTTTGGGGGCACTTTTGGATAGACGAAAAGGGCTCGCAACGCATTTCCTGGGGCCAGATTTTTCACTCGTCTCCGATGCCGGCTAGTGTTATGTTTAGGGATGTTCGGAAACAGAGAACCCGGAGGGTCCAGTTGCATGTGGGGCTGCGTAAAGGCTCCCCTGGGGAGTTCACTTGTACCCAAAGCCTTCCTTTGGGGGCACTTTTGGATGGGCGAAAAGGGCTTGGAACGCATTTCCTGGGGCCTGATTTTTCACTCATCTCCGATGACGGCTAGGGCTACGTTTAGATTTGCTCAGGAACACCGAACCCGGAGGGTCCAGTTGCATGTGGGGCTGCGTAAAGGCTCCCCTGGGGAGTTCTCTTGTACCCAAAGCCTTCCTTTGGAGGCACTTTTGGATGGTCCAAAGGGGCTCGCAACGCATTTCCTGGGGCCTGATTTTTCACTCGTCTCCGATGACGGCTAGGCATACGTTTAGGATTGCTCAGGAAAAGCGAACCCAGAGGGTCCAGTTGCATGTGGGGCTGCGTAAATGCTCCCCTGGGGAGTTCACTTGTACCCAAAGCCTTCCTTTGGGGGCACTTTTGGATGGGCGAAAAGGGCTCGCAACGCATTTCCTGGGGCCTGATTTTTCACTCGTCTTCGATTCCGGCTAGGGCTATGTTTAGGGATACTCGGAAACAGCGAACCCGGAGGGTCCAGTTGCATGTGGGGCTGCGTAAAGGCTCCCCTGGGGAGTTCACTTGTACCCAAAGCCTTCCTTTGGGGGCACATTTGCATGGTCGAAAGGGGCTTGCAACGCGTTTTCTGGGGCCCGGATTTCAGCCTTTTCCCATGTCGGCTAGGGATATATTTAGGGTTGCTCAGAAAAAGCGAACCCGGAGGGTCCAGTTGCATGTGGGGCTGCGTAAAGGCTCCCCTGGGGAGTTCTCTTGTACCCAAAGCCTTCCTTTGGGGGCACTTTTGGATGGTCCAAAGGGGCTCGCAACGCATTTCCTGGGGCCTGATTTTTCACTCGTCTCCGATGCCGGCTAGTGTTATGTTTAGGGATGTTCGGAAACATCGAACCCGGAGGGTCCAGTGGCATGTGGGGCTGCGTAAAGGCTCCCCTGGGGAGCTCACTTGTACCCAAAGCCTTCCTTTGGGGGCACTTTTGGATGGTCCAAAGGGGCTTGGAACGCATTTCCTGGGGCCTGATTTTTCAGTCGTCTCCGATGACGGCTAGGGCTACTTTTAGATTTGCTCAGGAACAGCGAACCCGGAGGGTCCAGTTGCATGTGGGGCTGCGTAAAGGCTCCCCTGGGGAGTTCTCTTGTACCCAAAGCCTTCCTTTGGGGACACTTTTGGATGGGCGAAAAGGGCTCGCAACGCATTTCCTGAGGCATGATTTTTAAGTCGTCTTCGATGCCGGCTAGGGCTATGTTTAGGGATACTCGGAAACAGCGAACCCGGAGGGTCCAGTTGCATGTGGGCCTGCGTAAAGGCTCCCCTGGGGAGTTCACTTGTACCCAAAGCCTTCCTTTGGGGGCACTTTTGCATGGTCGAAAGGGGCTTGAAACGCGTTTTCTGGGGCCCGGTTTTTCAGCCTTCTCCCATGTCGGCTAGGGATATATTTAGGGTTGCTCAGAAAAAGCGAACCCGGAGGGTCCAGTTGCATGTGGGGCTGCGTAAAGGCTCCCCTGGGGAGTTCACTTGTACCCAAAGCCTTCCTTTGGGGGCACTTTTGGATAGGCGAAAAGGGCTCGCAAAGCATTTCCTGGGGCCTGATTTTTCACTCGTCTCCGATGCCGGCTAGTGTTATGTTTAGGGATGTTCGGAAACAGCGAACCCGGAGGGTCCACTTGCATGTGGAGCTGCGTAAAGGCTCCCCTGGGGAGCTCACTTGTACCCAAAGCCTTCCTTTGGGGGCACTTTTGGATGGTCCAAAGGGGCTTGGAACGCATTTCCTGGGGCCTGATTTTTCAGTCGTCTCCGATGACGGCTAGGGCTACGTTTAGATTTGCTCAGGAACAGCGAACCCGGAGGGTCCAGTTGCATGTGGGGCTGCGTAAAGGCTCCCCTGGGGAGTTCTCTTGTACCCAAAGCCTTCCTTTGGGGACACTTTTGGATGGGCGAAAAGGGCTCGCAACGCATTTCCTGGGGCCTGATTTTTCAGTCGTCTTCGATGCCGGCTAGGGCTATGTTTAGGGATGTTCAGAAACAGCGAACCCGGAGAGTCCAGTTGCATGTGGGGCTGCGTAAAGGCTCCCCTGGGGAGTTCACTTGTACCCAAAGCCTTCCTTTGGGGGCACTTTTGGATGGTCCAAAGGGGCTTGAAACGCGTTTTCTGGGGCCCGGTTTTTCAGTCTTCTCCCATGCTGGCTAGGGATATATTTAGGGTTACTCGGAAAATTCGAACCCGGAGGGTCCAGTTGCATGTGGGGCTGCGTAAAGGCTCCCCTGGGGAGTTCTCTTGTACCCAAAGCCTTCCTTTGGGGGCACTTTTGGATGGTCCAAAGGGGCTCGCAACGCCTTTCCTGGGGCCTGATTTTTCAGTCGTCTCCGATGCCGGCTAGGGCTATGTTTAGGGATGTTTGGAAACAGCGAACCCGGAGGGTCCAGTTGCATGTGGGGCTGCGTAAAGGCTCCCCTGGGGAGTTCTCTTGTACCCAAAGCGTTCCTTTGGGGGCACTTTTGGATGGGCGAAAAGGGCTCGCAACGCATTTCCTGGGGCCTGATTTTTCAGTCGTCTTCGATGCCGGCTAGGGCTATGTTCAGGGATACTCGGAAACAGTGAACCCGGAGGGTCCAGTTGCATGTGGGGCTGCGTAAAGGCTCCCCTGGGGAGTTCACTTGTACCCAAAGCCTTCCTTTGGGGGCACATTTGCATGGTCGAAATGGGCTTGCAACGCGTTTTCTGGGGCCCGGTTTTTCAGCCTTCTCCCATGTCGGCTAGGGATATATTTAGGGTTGCTCAGAAAAAGCGAACCCGGAGGGTCCAGTTGCATGTGGGGCTGCGTAAAGGCTCCCCTTGGGAGTTCACTTGTACCCAAAGCCTTCCTTTGGTGGCACTTTTGGATGGGCGAAAAGGGCTCGCAACGCATTTCCTGGGGCCTGATTTTTCACTCGTCTCCGATGCCGGCTAGTGTTATGTTTAGGGATGTTCGGAAACAGCGAACCCGGAGGGTCCAGTTGCATGTGGAGCTGCGTAAAGGCTCCCCTGGGGGCTCCCTTTTACCCAAAGCCTTCCTTTGGGGGCACTTTTGGATGGTCCAAAGGGGCTTGGAACGCATTTCCTGGGGCCTGATTTTTCAGTCGTCTCCGATGACGGCTAGGGCTACGTTTAGATTTGCTCAGGAACAGCGAACCCGGAGGGTCCAGTTGCATGTGGGGCTGCGTAAAGGCTCCCCTGGGGAGTTCTCTTGTACCCAAAGCCTTCCTTTGGGGACACTTTTGGATGGGCGAAAAGGCCTCGCAACGCATTTCCTGGGGCCTGATTTTTCAGTCGTCTCCGATGACGGCTAGGGCTCTGGTTAGGGATGTTCGGAAACAGCGAACCCGGAGGGTCCAGTTGCATGTGGGGCTGCGTAAAGGCTCCCCTGGGGAGTTCACTTGTACCCAAAGCCTTCCTTTGGGGGCACTTTTGGATGGTCCAAAGGGGCTTGAAACGCGTTTTCTGGGGCCCGGTTTTTCAGTCTTCTCCCATGCCGGCTAGGGATATATTTAGGGTTACTCGGAAAATTCGAACCCGGAGGGTCCAGTTGCATGTGGGGCTGCGTAAAGGCTCCCCTGGGGAGTTCTCTTGTACCCAAAGCCTTCCTTTGGGGGCACTTTTGGATGGTCCAAAGGGGCTCGCAACGCATTTCCTGGGGCCTGATTTTTCAGTCGTCTCCGATGCCGGCTAGTGTTATGTTTAGGGATGTTCGGAAACAGCGAACCCGGAGGGTCCAGTTGCATGTGGGGCTGCGTAAAGGCTCCCCTGGGGAGTTCACTTGTACCCAAAGCCTTCCTTTGGTGACACTTTTGGATTGTCCAAAGGGGCTCGCAACGCATTTCCTGGGGCCTGATTTTTCACTCGTCTTGGATGACGGCTAGGGCTACGTTTAGATTTGCTCAGGAACAGCGAACCCGGAGGGTCCAGTTGCATGTGGGGCTGCGTAAAGGCTCCCCTGGGGAGTTCTCTTGTACCCAAAGCCTTCCTTTGGAGGCACTTTTGGATGGTCCAAAGGGGCTCGCAACACATTTCCTGGGGCCTGATTTTTCACTCGTCTCCGATGACGGCTAGGCATACGTTTAGGATTGCTCAGGAAAAGCGAACCCAGAGGGTCCAGTTGCATGTGGGGCTGCGTAAATGCTCCCCTGGGGAGTTCACTTGTACCCAAAGCCTTCCTTTGGGGGCACTTTTGGATGGGCGAAAAGGGCTCGCAACGCATTTCCTGGGGCCTGATTTTTCACTCGTCTTCGATTCCGGCTAGGGCTATGTTTAGGGATACTCGGAAACAGCGAACCCGGAGGGTCCAGTTGCATGTGGGGCTGCGTAAAGGCTCCCCTGGGGAGTTCACTTGTACCCAAAGCCTTCCTTTGGGGGCACATTTGCATGGTCGAAAGGGGCTTGCAACGCGTTTTCTGGGGCCCGGATTTCAGCCTTTTCCCATGTCGGCTAGGGATATATTTAGGGTTGCTCAGAAAAAGCGAACCCGGAGGGTCCAGTTGCATGTGGGGCTGCGTAAAGGCTCCCCTGGGGAGTTCTCTTGTACCCAAAGCCTTCCTTTGGGGGCACTTTTGGATGGTCCAAAGGGGCTCGCAACGCATTTCCTGGGGCCTGATTTTTCACTCGTCTCCGATGCCGGCTAGTGTTATGTTTAGGGATGTTCGGAAACATCGAACCCGGAGGGTCCAGTTGCATGTGGGGCTGCGTAAAGGCTCCCCTGGGGAGCTCACTTGTACCCAAAGCCTTCCTTTGGGGGCACTTTTGCATGGTCCAAAGGGGCTCGCAACGCATTTCCTGGGGCCTGATTTTTCAGTCGTCTCCGATGACGGCTAGGGCTACGTTTAGATTTGCTCAGGAACAGCGAACCCGGAGGGTCCAGTTGCATGTGGGGCTGCGTAAAGGCTCCCCTGGGGAGTTCTCTTGTACCCAAAGCCTTCCTTTGGGGACACTTTTGGATGGGCGAAAAGGGCTCGCAACGCATTTCCTGAGGCATGATTTTTAAGTCGTCTTCGATGCCGGCTAGGGCTATGTTTAGGGATACTCGGAAACAGCGAACCCGGAGGGTCCAGTTGCATGTGGGGCTGCGTAAAGGCTCCCCTGGGGAGTTCACTTGTACCCAAAGCCTTCCTTTGGGGGCACATTTGCATGGTCGAAAGGGGCTTGAAACGCGTTTTCTGGGGCCCGGTTTTTCAGCCTTCTCCCATGTCGGCTAGGGATATATATAGGGTTGCTCAGAAAAAGCGAACCCGGAGGGTCCAGTTGCATGTGGGGCTGCGTAAAGGCTCCCCTGGGGAGTTCACTTGTACCCAAAGCCTTCCTTTGGGGGCACTTTTGGATAGGCGAAAAGGGCTCGCAACGCATTTCCTGGGGCCTGATTTTTCACTCGTCTCCGATGCCGGCTAGTGTTATGTTTAGGGATGTTCGGAAACAGCGAACCCGGAGGGTCCAGTTGCATGTGGAGCTGCGTAAAGGCTCCCCTGGGGAGCTCACTTGTACCCAAAGCCTTCCTTTGGGGGCACTTTTGGATGGTCCAAAGGGGCTTGGAACGCATTTCCTGGGGCCTGATTTTTCAGTCGTCTCCGATGACGGCTAGGGCTACGTTTAAATTTGCTCAGGAACAGCGAACCCGGAGGGTCCAGTTGCATGTGGGGCTGCGTAAAGGCTCCCCTGGGGAGTTCACTTGTACCCAAAGCCTTCCTTTGGGGGCACTTTTGGATGGTCCAAAGGGGCTTGAAAAGCGTTTTCTGGGGCCAGGTTTTTCAGTCTTCTCCCATGCCGGCTAGGGATATATTTAGGGTTACTCGGAAAATTCAAACCCGGAGGGTCCAGTTGCATGTGGGGCTGCGTAAAGGCTCCCCTGGGGAGTTCTCTTGTACCCAAAGCCTTCCTTTGGGGGCACTTTTGGATAGGCGAAAAGGGCTCGAAACGCATTTCCTGGGGCCTGATTTTTCACTCGTCTCCGATGCCGGCTAGTGTTATGTTTAGTGATGCTCGGAAAAAGCGAACCCAGAGGGTCCAGTTGCATGTGGGGCTGCGTAAAGGCTCCCCTGGGGAGTTCACTTGTACCCAAAGCCTTCCTTTGGGGGCACTTTTGCATGGTCCAAAGGGGCTTGCAATGCGTTTTCTGGGGCCCGGTTTTTCAGTCTTCTCCCATGCTGGCTAGGGATATGTTGTTAGGGATCCTAGGTAACAACGAACCCAGAGGGTCCAGTTGCATGTGGGGCTGCGTAAAGGCTCCCCTGGGGAGTTCACTTGTACCCAAAGCCTTCCTTTGGGGGCACTTTTGGATAGACGAAAAGGGCTCGCAACGCATTTCCTGGGGCCAGATTTTTCACTCGTCTCCGATGCCGGCTAGTGTTATGTTTAGGGATGTTCGGAAACAGCGAACCCGGAGGGTCCAGTTGCATGTGGGGCTGCGTAAAGGCTCCCCTGGGGAGTTCACTTGTACCCAAAGCCTTCCTTTGGGGGCACTTTTGGATGGGCGAAAAGGGCTTGGAACGCATTTCCTGGGGCCTGATTTTTCACTCATCTCCGATGACGGCTAGGGCTACGTTTAGATTTGCTCAGGAACACCGAACCCGGAGGGTCCAGTTGCATGTGGGGCTGCGTAAAGGCTCCCCTGGGGAGTTCTCTTGTACCCAAAGCCTTCCTTTGGAGGCACTTTTGGATGGTCCAAAGGGGCTCGCAACGCATTTCCTGGGGCCTGATTTTTCACTCGTCTCCGATGACGGCTAGGCATACGTTTAGGATTGCTCAGGAAAAGCGAACCCAGAGGGTCCAGTTGCATGTGGGGCTGCGTAAATGCTCCCCTGGGGAGTTCACTTGTACCCAAAGCCTTCCTTTGGGGGCACTTTTGGATGGGCGAAAAGGGCTCGCAACGCATTTCCTGGGGCCTGATTTTTCACTCGTCTTCGATTCCGGCTAGGGCTATGTTTAGGGATACTCGGAAACAGCGAACCCGGAGGGTCCAGTTGCATGTGGGGCTGCGTAAAGGCTCCCCTGGGGAGTTCACTTGTACCCAAAGCCTTCCTTTGGGGGCACATTTGCATGGTCGAAAGGGGCTTGCAACGCGTTTTCTGGGGCCCGGATTTCAGCCTTTTCCCATGTCGGCTAGGGATATATTTAGGGTTGCTCAGAAAAAGCGAACCCGGAGGGTCCAGTTGCATGTGGGGCTGCGTAAAGGCTCCCCTGGGGAGTTCTCTTGTACCCAAAGCCTTCCTTTGGGGGCACTTTTGGATGGTCCAAAGGGGCTCGCAACGCATTTCCTGGGGCCTGATTTTTCACTCGTCTCCGATGCCGGCTAGTGTTATGTTTAGGGATGTTCGGAAACAGCGAACCCGGAGGGTCCAGTTGCATGTGGGGCTGCGTAAAGGCTCCCCTGGGGAGCTCACTTGTACCCAAAGCCTTCCTTTGGGGGCACTTTTGGATGGTCCAAAGGGGCTTGGAACGCATTTCCTGGGGCCTGATTTTTCAGTCGTCTCCGATGACGGCTAGGGCTACTTTTAGATTTGCTCAGGAACAGCGAACCCGGAGGGTCCAGTTGCATGTGGGGCTGCGTAAAGGCTCCCCTGGGGAGTTCTCTTGTACCCAAAGCCTTCCTTTGGGGACACTTTTTTGATGGGCGAAAAGGGCTCGCAACGCATTTCCTGAGGCATGATTTTTAAGTCGTCTTCGATGCCGGCTAGGGCTATGTTTAGGGATACTCGGAAACAGCGAACCCGGAGGGTCCAGTTGCATGTGGGGCTGCGTAAAGGCTCCCCTGGGGAGTTCACTTGTACCCAAAGCCTTCCTTTGGGGGCACATTTGCATGGTCGAAAGGGGCTTGAAACGCGTTTTCTGGGGCCCGGTTTTTCAGCCTTCTCCCATGTCGGCTAGGGATATATTTAGGGTTGCTCAGAAAAAGCGAACCCGGAGGGTCCAGTTGCATGTGGGGCTGCGTAAAGGCTCCCCTGGGGAGTTCTCTTGTACTCAAAGCCTTCCTTTGGGGACACTTTTGGATGGGCGAAAAGGGCTCGCAACGCATTTCCTGGGGCCTGATTTTTCAGTCGTCTCCGATGACGGCTAGGGCTATGGTTAGGGATGTTCGGAAACAGCGAACCCGGAGGGTCCAGTTGCATGTGGGGCTGCGTAAAGGCTCCCCTGGGGAGTTCACTTGTACCCAAAGCCTTCCTTTGGGGGCACTTTTGGATGGTCCAAAGGGGCTTGAAACGCGTTTTCTGGGGCCCGGTTTTTCAGTCTTCTCCCATGCCGGCTAGGGATATATTTAGGGTTACTCGGAAAATTCGAACCCGGAGGGTCCAGTTGCATGTGGGGCTGCGTAAAGGCTCCCCTGGGGAGTTCTCTTGTACCCAAAGCCTTCCTTTCGGGGCACTTTTGGATGGTCCAAAGGGGCTCGCAACGCATTTCCTGGGGCCTGATTTTTCAGTCGTCTCCGATGCCGGCTAGTGTTATGTTTAGGGATGTTCGGAAACAGCGAACCCGGAGGGTCCAGTTGCATGTGGGGCTGCGTAAAGGCTCCCCTGGGGAGTTCTCTTGTACCCAAAGCGTTCCTTTGGGGGCACTTTTGGATGGGCGAAAAGGGCTCGCAACGCATTTCCTGGGGCCTGATTTTTCAGTCGTCTTCGATGCCGGCTAGGGCTATGTTTAGGGATACTCGGAAACAGCGAACCCGGAGGGTCCAGTTGCATGTGGGGCTGCGTAAAGGCTCCCCTGGGGAGTTCTCTTGTACCCAAAGCCTTCCTTTGGGGGCACATTAGCATGGTCCAAAGGGGCTTGCAACGCGTTTTCTGGGGCCCGGTTTTTCAGCCTTCTCCCATGTCGGCTAGGGATATATTTAGGGTTGCTCAGAAAAAGCGAACCCGGAGGGTCCAGTTGCATGTGGGGCTGCGTAAAGGCTCCCCTGGGGAGTTCACTTGTACCCAAAGCCTTCCTTTGGGGGCACTTTTGGATAGGCGAAAAGGGCTGGCAACGCATTTCCTGGGGCCTGATTTTTCACTCGTCTCCGATGCCGGCTAGTGTTATGTTTAGGGATGTTCGGAAACAGCGAACCCGGAGGGTCCAGTTGCATGTGGAGCTGCGTAAAGGCTCCCCTGGGGAGCTCACTTGTACCCAAAGCCTTCCTTTGGGGGCACTTTTGGATGGTACAAAGGGGCTTGGAACGCATTTCCTGGGGCCTGATTTTTCACTCGTCTCCGATGACGGCTAGGGCTACGTTTAGATTTGCTCAGGAACAGCGAATCCGGAGGGTCTAGTTGCATGTGGGGCTGCGTAAAGGCTCCCCTGGGGAGTTCACTTGTACCCAAAGCCTTCCTTTGGGGGCACTTTTGGATGGTCCAAAAGGGCTTGGAACGCATTTCCTGGGGCCTCATTTTTCACTCGTCTCCGATGACGGCTAGGGCTACGTTTAGATTTGCTCAGGAACAGCGAACCCGGAGGGTCCAGTTGCATGTGGGGCTGCGTAAAGGCTCCCCTGGGGAGTTCTCTTGTACCCAAAGCCTTCCTTTGGGGGCACTTTTGGATGGTCCAAAGGGGCTCACAACGCATTTCCTGGGGCCTCATTTTTCACTCGTCTCCGATGACGGCTAAGGCTACGTTTAGGATTGCTCAGGAAAAGCGAACCCGGAGGGTCCAGTTGCATGTGGGGCTGCGTAAAGGCTCCCATGGGGAGTTCTCTTGTACCCAAAGCCTTCCTTTGGGGGCACTTTTGATGGGCGAAAAGGGCTTGGAACGCATTTCCTGGGGCCTGATTTTTCAGTCGTCTTCGATGCCGGCTAGGGCTATGTTTAGGGATACTCGGAAACAGCGAACCCGGAGGGTCCAGTTGCATGTGGGGCTGCGTAAAGGCTCCCCTGGGGAGTTCACTTGTACCCAAAGCCTTCCTTTGGGGGCACTTTTGCATGGTCCAAAGGGGCTTGCAACGCGTTTTCTGGGGCCCAGTTTTTCAGCCTTCTCCCATGTCGGCTAGGGATATATTTAGGGTTGCTCAGAAAAAGCGAACCTGGAGGGTCCAGTTGCATGTGGGGCTGCGTAAAGGCTCCCCTTGGGAGTTCACTTGTACCCAAAGCCTTCCTTTGGGGGCACTTTTGGATAGGCGAAAAGGGCTCGCAACGCATTTCCTGGGGCCTGATTTTTCACTCGTCTCCGATGCTCGCTAGGGCTATGTTTAGGGATGTTCGGAAACAGCGAACCCGGAGGGTCCAGTTGCATGTGGGGCTGCGTAAAGGCTCCCCTGGGGAGTTCACTTGTACCCAAAGCCTTCCTTTGGGGGCACTTTTGGATGGTCCAAAGGGGCTTGAAACGCGTTTTCTGGGGCCCGGTTTTTCAGTCTTCTCCCATGCCGGCTAGGGATATATTTAGGGTTACTCGGAAAATTCGAACCCGGAGGGTCCAGTTGCATGTGGGGCTGCGTAAAGGCTCCCCTGGGGAGTTCACTTGTACCCAAAGCCTTCCTTTGGGAGCACTTTTGGATAGGCGAAAAGGGCTCGCAACGCATTTCCTGGGGCCTGATTTTTCACTCGTCTCCGATGCCGGCTAGTGTTATGTTTAGGGATGTTCGGAAACAGCGAACCCGGAGGGTCCAGTTGCATGTGGGGCTGCGTAAAGGCTCCCCTGGGGAGTTCACTTGTACCCAAAGCCTTCCTTTGGGGGCACATTAGCATGGTCCAAAGGGGCTTGCAACGCGTTTTCTGGGGCCCAGTTTTTCAGCCTTCTCCCATGTCGGCTAGGGATATATTTAGGGTTGCTCAGAAAAAGCGAACCCGGAGGGTCCAGTTGCATGTGGGGCTGCGTAAAGGCTCCCCTGGGGAGTTCTCTTGTACCCAAAGCCTTCCTTTGGGGGCACTTTTGGATAGGCGAAAAGGGCTCGCAACGCATTTCCTGGGGCCTGATTTTTCACTCGTCTCCGATGCCGGCTAGTGTTATGTTTAGGGATGTTCGGAAACAGCGAACCCGGAGGGTCCAGTTGCATGTGGAGCTGCGTAAAGGCTCCCCTGGGGAGCTCACTTGTACCCAAAGCCTTCTTTTGGGGGCACTTTTGGATGGTCCAAAGGGACTCGCAACGCATTTCCTGGGGCCTGATTTTTCAGGCGTCTCCGATGACGGATAGGGCTACGTTTAGGATTGCTCAGGAACAGCGAACCCGGAGGGTCCAGTTGCATGTGGGCCTGCGTAAAGGCTCCCCTGGGGAGTTCACTTGTACCCAAAGCCTTCCTTTGAGGGCAGTTTTGGATTGTCCAAAGGGGCTTGAAAAGCATTTTCTGGGGCCCGGTTTTTCAGTCTTCTCCCATGCCGGCTAGGGATATATTTAGGGTTACTCGGAAAATTCGAACCCGGAGGGTCCAGTTGCATGTGGGGCTGCGTGAAGGCTCCCCTGGGGAGTTCTCTTGTACCCAAAGCCTTCCTTTGGTGGCACTTTTGGATAGGCGAAAAGGGCTCGCAACGCATTTCCTGGGGCCTGATTTTTCACTCGTCTCCGATGCCGGCTAGTGTTATGTTTAGGGATGTTCGGAAACAGCGAACCCGGAGGGTCCAGTTGCATGTGGAGCTGCGTAAAGGCTCCCCTGGGGAGCTCACTTGTACCCAAAGCCTTCCTTTGGGGGCACTTTTGGATGGGCGAAAAGGGCTTGGAACGCATTTCCTGGGGCCTGTTTTTTCAGTCGTCTCCGATGACGGCTAGGGCTACGTTTAGATTTGCTCAGGAACAGCGAATCCGGAGGGTCTAGTTGCATGTGGGGCTGCGTAAAGGCTCCCCTGGGGAGTTCACTTGTACCCAAAGCCTTCCTTTGGGGGCACTTTTGGATGGTCCAAAAGGGCTTGGAACGCATTTTTTGGGGCCTCATTTTTCACTCGTCTCCGATGACGGCTAGGGCTACGTTTAGATTTGCTCAGGAACAGCGAACCCGGAGGGTCCAGTTGCATGTGGGGCTGCGTAAAGGCTCCCCTTGGGAGTTCACTTGTACCCAAAGCCTTCCTTTGGGGGCACTTTTGGATAGGCGAAAAGGGCTCGCAACGCATTTCCTGGGGCCTGATTTTTCACTCGTCTCCGATGCCGGCTAGTGTTATGTTTAGGGATGTTCGGAAACAGCGAACCCGGAGGGTCCAGTTGCATGTGGAGCTGCATAAAGGCTCCCCTGGGGAGCTCACTTGTACCCAAAGCCTTCCTTTGGGGGCACTTTTGGATGGTCCAAACGGGCTTGGAACGCTTTTCCTGGGGCCTGATTTTTCAGTCGTCTCCGATGACGGCTAGGGCTACGTTTAGATTTGCTCAGGAAAAGCGAACCCGGAGGGTCCAGTTGCATGTGGGGCTGCGTAAAGGCTCCCCTGGGGAGTTCACTTGTACCCAAAGCCTTCCTTTGGGGGCACTTTTGCATGGTCCAAAGGGGCTTGAAACGCGTTTTCTGGGGCCCGGTTTTTCAGTCTTCTCCCATGCCGGCTAGGGATATATTTAGGGTTACTCGGAAAATTCGAACCCGGAGGGTCCAGTTGCATGTGGGGCTGCGTAAAGGCTCCCCTGGGGAGTTCTCTTGTACCCAAAGCCTTCCTTTGGGGACACTTTTGAATGGGCGAAAAGGCCTTGCAACGCATTTCCTGGGGCCTGATTTTTCAGTCGTCTTCGATGCCGGCTAGGGCTACGTTTAGATTTGCTCAGGAACAGCGAACCCGGAGGGTCCAGTTGCATGTGGGGCTGCGTAAAGGCTCCCCTGGGGAGTTCACTTGTACCCAAAGCCTTCCTTTGGGGGCACTTTTGGATGGTCCAAAGGGGCTTGGAACGCATTTCCTGGGGCCTGATTTTTCAGTCGTCTCCGATGACGGCTAGGGCTACGTTTAGATTTGCTCAGGAACAGCGAACCCGGAGGGTCCAGTTGCATGTGGGGCTGCGTAAAGGCTCCCCTGGGGAGTTCTCTTGTACCCAAAGCCTTCCTTTGGGGACACTTTTGGATGGGCGAAAAGGGCTCGCAACGCATTTCCTGGGGCCTGATTTTTCAGTCGTCTTCGATGCCGGCTAGGGCTATGTTTAGGGATGTTCAGAAACAGCGAACCCGGAGAGTCCAGTTGCATGTGGGGCTGCGTAAAGGCTCCCCTGGGGAGTTCACTTGTACCCAAAGCCTTCCTTTGGGGGCACTTTTGGATGGTCCAAAGGGGCTTGAAACGCGTTTTCTGGGGCCCGGTTTTTCAGTCTTCTCCCATGCTGGCTAGGGATATATTTAGGGTTACTCGGAAAATTCGAACCCGGAGGGTCCAGTTGCATGTGGGGCTGCGTAAAGGCTCCCCTGGGGAGTTCTCTTGTACCCAAAGCCTTCCTTTGGGGGCACTTTTGGATGGTCCAAAGGGGCTCGCAACGCCTTTCCTGGGGCCTGATTTTTCAGTCGTCTCCGATGCCGGCTAGGGCTATGTTTAGGGATGTTTGGAAACAGCGAACCCGGAGGGTCCAGTTGCATGTGGGGCTGCGTAAAGGCTCCCCTGGGGAGTTCTCTTGTACCCAAAGCGTTCCTTTGGGGGCACTTTTGGATGGGCGAAAAGGGCTCGCAACGCATTTCCTGGGGCCTGATTTTTCAGTCGTCTTCGATGCCGGCTAGGGCTATGTTCAGGGATACTCGGAAACAGTGAACCCGGAGGGTCCAGTTGCATGTGGGGCTGCGTAAAGGCTCCCCTGGGGAGTTCACTTGTACCCAAAGCCTTCCTTTGGGGGCACATTTGCATGGTCGAAATGGGCTTGCAACGCGTTTTCTGGGGCCCGGTTTTTCAGCCTTCTCCCATGTCGGCTAGGGATATATTTAGGGTTGCTCAGAAAAAGCGAACCCGGAGGGTCCAGTTGCATGTGGGGCTGCGTAAAGGCTCCCCTTGGGAGTTCACTTGTACCCAAAGCCTTCCTTTGGTGGCACTTTTGGATGGGCGAAAAGGGCTCGCAACGCATTTCCTGGGGCCTGATTTTTCACTCGTCTCCGATGCCGGCTAGTGTTATGTTTAGGGATGTTCGGAAACAGCGAACCCGGAGGGTCCAGTTGCATGTGGAGCTGCGTAAAGGCTCCCCTGGGGGCTCCCTTTTACCCAAAGCCTTCCTTTGGGGGCACTTTTGGATGGTCCAAAGGGGCTTGGAACGCATTTCCTGGGGCCTGATTTTTCAGTCGTCTCCGATGACGGCTAGGGCTACGTTTAGATTTGCTCAGGAACAGCGAACCCGGAGGGTCCAGTTGCATGTGGGGCTGCGTAAAGGCTCCCCTGGGGAGTTCTCTTGTACCCAAAGCCTTCCTTTGGGGACACTTTTGGATGGGCGAAAAGGCCTCGCAACGCATTTCCTGGGGCCTGATTTTTCAGTCGTCTCCGATGACGGCTAGGGCTCTGGTTAGGGATGTTCGGAAACAGCGAACCCGGAGGGTCCAGTTGCATGTGGGGCTGCGTAAAGGCTCCCCTGGGGAGTTCACTTGTACCCAAAGCCTTCCTTTGGGGGCACTTTTGGATGGTCCAAAGGGGCTTGAAACGCGTTTTCTGGGGCCCGGTTTTTCAGTCTTCTCCCATGCCGGCTAGGGATATATTTAGGGTTACTCGGAAAATTCGAACCCGGAGGGTCCAGTTGCATGTGGGGCTGCGTAAAGGCTCCCCTGGGGAGTTCTCTTGTACCCAAAGCCTTCCTTTGGGGGCACTTTTGGATGGTCCAAAGGGGCTCGCAACGCATTTCCTGGGGCCTGATTTTTCAGTCGTCTCCGATGCCGGCTAGTGTTATGTTTAGGGATGTTCGGAAACAGCGAACCCGGAGGGTCCAGTTGCATGTGGGGCTGCGTAAAGGCTCCCCTGGGGAGTTCACTTGTACCCAAAGCCTTCCTTTGGTGACACTTTTGGATTGTCCAAAGGGGCTCGCAACGCATTTCCTGGGGCCTGATTTTTCACTCGTCTTGGATGACGGCTAGGGCTACGTTTAGATTTGCTCAGGAACAGCGAACCCGGAGGGTCCAGTTGCATGTGGGGCTGCGTAAAGGCTCCCCTGGGGAGTTCTCTTGTACCCAAAGCCTTCCTTTGGAGGCACTTTTGGATGGTCCAAAGGGGCTCGCAACACATTTCCTGGGGCCTGATTTTTCACTCGTCTCCGATGACGGCTAGGCATACGTTTAGGATTGCTCAGGAAAAGCGAACCCAGAGGGTCCAGTTGCATGTGGGGCTGCGTAAATGCTCCCCTGGGGAGTTCACTTGTACCCAAAGCCTTCCTTTGGGGGCACTTTTGGATGGGCGAAAAGGGCTCGCAACGCATTTCCTGGGGCCTGATTTTTCACTCGTCTTCGATTCCGGCTAGGGCTATGTTTAGGGATACTCGGAAACAGCGAACCCGGAGGGTCCAGTTGCATGTGGGGCTGCGTAAAGGCTCCCCTGGGGAGTTCACTTGTACCCAAAGCCTTCCTTTGGGGGCACATTTGCATGGTCGAAAGGGGCTTGCAACGCGTTTTCTGGGGCCCGGATTTCAGCCTTTTCCCATGTCGGCTAGGGATATATTTAGGGTTGCTCAGAAAAAGCGAACCCGGAGGGTCCAGTTGCATGTGGGGCTGCGTAAAGGCTCCCCTGGGGAGTTCTCTTGTACCCAAAGCCTTCCTTTGGGGGCACTTTTGGATGGTCCAAAGGGGCTCGCAACGCATTTCCTGGGGCCTGATTTTTCACTCGTCTCCGATGCCGGCTAGTGTTATGTTTAGGGATGTTCGGAAACATCGAACCCGGAGGGTCCAGTTGCATGTGGGGCTGCGTAAAGGCTCCCCTGGGGAGCTCACTTGTACCCAAAGCCTTCCTTTGGGGGCACTTTTGCATGGTCCAAAGGGGCTCGCAACGCATTTCCTGGGGCCTGATTTTTCAGTCGTCTCCGATGACGGCTAGGGCTACGTTTAGATTTGCTCAGGAACAGCGAACCCGGAGGGTCCAGTTGCATGTGGGGCTGCGTAAAGGCTCCCCTGGGGAGTTCTCTTGTACCCAAAGCCTTCCTTTGGGGACACTTTTGGATGGGCGAAAAGGGCTCGCAACGCATTTCCTGAGGCATGATTTTTAAGTCGTCTTCGATGCCGGCTAGGGCTATGTTTAGGGATACTCGGAAACAGCGAACCCGGAGGGTCCAGTTGCATGTGGGGCTGCGTAAAGGCTCCCCTGGGGAGTTCACTTGTACCCAAAGCCTTCCTTTGGGGGCACATTTGCATGGTCGAAAGGGGCTTGAAACGCGTTTTCTGGGGCCCGGTTTTTCAGCCTTCTCCCATGTCGGCTAGGGATATATATAGGGTTGCTCAGAAAAAGCGAACCCGGAGGGTCCAGTTGCATGTGGGGCTGCGTAAAGGCTCCCCTGGGGAGTTCACTTGTACCCAAAGCCTTCCTTTGGGGGCACTTTTGGATAGGCGAAAAGGGCTCGCAACGCATTTCCTGGGGCCTGATTTTTCACTCGTCTCCGATGCCGGCTAGTGTTATGTTTAGGGATGTTCGGAAACAGCGAACCCGGAGGGTCCAGTTGCATGTGGAGCTGCGTAAAGGCTCCCCTGGGGAGCTCACTTGTACCCAAAGCCTTCCTTTGGGGGCACTTTTGGATGGTCCAAAGGGGCTTGGAACGCATTTCCTGGGGCCTGATTTTTCAGTCGTCTCCGATGACGGCTAGGGCTACGTTTAAATTTGCTCAGGAACAGCGAACCCGGAGGGTCCAGTTGCATGTGGGGCTGCGTAAAGGCTCCCCTGGGGAGTTCACTTGTACCCAAAGCCTTCCTTTGGGGGCACTTTTGGATGGTCCAAAGGGGCTTGAAAAGCGTTTTCTGGGGCCAGGTTTTTCAGTCTTCTCCCATGCCGGCTAGGGATATATTTAGGGTTACTCGGAAAATTCAAACCCGGAGGGTCCAGTTGCATGTGGGGCTGCGTAAAGGCTCCCCTGGGGAGTTCTCTTGTACCCAAAGCCTTCCTTTGGGGGCACTTTTGGATAGGCGAAAAGGGCTCGAAACGCATTTCCTGGGGCCTGATTTTTCACTCGTCTCCGATGCCGGCTAGTGTTATGTTTAGTGATGCTCGGAAAAAGCGAACCCAGAGGGTCCAGTTGCATGTGGGGCTGCGTAAAGGCTCCCCTGGGGAGTTCACTTGTACCCAAAGCCTTCCTTTGGGGGCACTTTTGCATGGTCCAAAGGGGCTTGCAATGCGTTTTCTGGGGCCCGGTTTTTCAGTCTTCTCCCATGCTGGCTAGGGATATGTTGTTAGGGATCCTAGGTAACAACGAACCCAGAGGGTCCAGTTGCATGTGGGGCTGCGTAAAGGCTCCCCTGGGGAGTTCACTTGTACCCAAAGCCTTCCTTTGGGGGCACTTTTGGATAGACGAAAAGGGCTCGCAACGCATTTCCTGGGGCCAGATTTTTCACTCGTCTCCGATGCCGGCTAGTGTTATGTTTAGGGATGTTCGGAAACAGCGAACCCGGAGGGTCCAGTTGCATATGGGGCTGCGTAAAGGCTCCCCTGGGGAGTTCACTTGTACCCAAAGCCTTCCTTTGGGGGCACTTTTGGATGGGCGAAAAGGGCTTGGAACGCATTTCCTGGGGCCTGATTTTTCACTCATCTCCGATGACGGCTAGGGCTACGTTTAGATTTGCTCAGGAACACCGAACCCGGAGGGTCCAGTTGCATGTGGGGCTGCGTAAAGGCTCCCCTGGGGAGTTCTCTTGTACCCAAAGCCTTCCTTTGGAGGCACTTTTGGATGGTCCAAAGGGGCTCGCAACGCATTTCCTGGGGCCTGATTTTTCACTCGTCTCCGATGACGGCTAGGCATACGTTTAGGATTGCTCAGGAAAAGCGAACCCAGAGGGTCCAGTTGCATGTGGGGCTGCGTAAATGCTCCCCTGGGGAGTTCACTTGTACCCAAAGCCTTCCTTTGGGGGCACTTTTGGATGGGCGAAAAGGGCTCGCAACGCATTTCCTGGGGCCTGATTTTTCACTCGTCTTCGATTCCGGCTAGGGCTATGTTTAGGGATACTCGGAAACAGCGAACCCGGAGGGTCCAGTTGCATGTGGGGCTGCGTAAAGGCTCCCCTGGGGAGTTCACTTGTACCCAAAGCCTTCCTTTGGGGGCACATTTGCATGGTCGAAAGGGGCTTGCAACGCGTTTTCTGGGGCCCGGATTTCAGCCTTTTCCCATGTCGGCTAGGGATATATTTAGGGTTGCTCAGAAAAAGCGAACCCGGAGGGTCCAGTTGCATGTGGGGCTGCGTAAAGGCTCCCCTGGGGAGTTCTCTTGTACCCAAAGCCTTCCTTTGGGGGCACTTTTGGATGGTCCAAAGGGGCTCGCAACGCATTTCCTGGGGCCTGATTTTTCACTCGTCTCCGATGCCGGCTAGTGTTATGTTTAGGGATGTTCGGAAACAGCGAACCCGGAGGGTCCAGTTGCATGTGGGGCTGCGTAAAGGCTCCCCTGGGGAGCTCACTTGTACCCAAAGCCTTCCTTTGGGGGCACTTTTGGATGGTCCAAAGGGGCTTGGAACGCATTTCCTGGGGCCTGATTTTTCAGTCGTCTCCGATGACGGCTAGGGCTACTTTTAGATTTGCTCAGGAACAGCGAACCCGGAGGGTCCAGTTGCATGTGGGGCTGCGTAAAGGCTCCCCTGGGGAGTTCTCTTGTACCCAAAGCCTTCCTTTGGGGACACTTTTTTGATGGGCGAAAAGGGCTCGCAACGCATTTCCTGAGGCATGATTTTTAAGTCGTCTTCGATGCCGGCTAGGGCTATGTTTAGGGATACTCGGAAACAGCGAACCCGGAGGGTCCAGTTGCATGTGGGGCTGCGTAAAGGCTCCCCTGGGGAGTTCACTTGTACCCAAAGCCTTCCTTTGGGGGCACATTTGCATGGTCGAAAGGGGCTTGAAACGCGTTTTCTGGGGCCCGGTTTTTCAGCCTTCTCCCATGTCGGCTAGGGATATATTTAGGGTTGCTCAGAAAAAGCGAACCCGGAGGGTCCAGTTGCATGTGGGGCTGCGTAAAGGCTCCCCTGGGGAGTTCACTTGTACCCAAAGCCTTCCTTTGGGGGCACTTTTGGATGGTCCAAAGGGGCTTGAAACGCGTTTTCTGGGGCCCGGTTTTTCAGTCTTCTCCCATGCTGGCTAGGGATATATTTAGGGTTACTCGGAAAATTCGAACCCGGAGGGTCCAGTTGCATGTGGGGCTGCGTAAAGGCTCCCCTGGGGAGTTCTCTTGTACCCAAAGCCTTCCTTTGGGGGCACTTTTGGATGGTCCAAAGGGGCTCGCAACGCCTTTCCTGGGGCCTGTTTTTTCAGTCGTCTCCGATGCCGGCTAGTGTTATGTTTTGGAATGTTCGGAAACAGCGAACCCGGAGGGTCCAGTTGCATGTGGGGCTGCGTAAAGGCTCCCCTGGGGAGTTCTCTTGTACCCAAAGCGTTCCTTTGGGGGCACTTTTGGATGGGCGAAAAGGGCTCGCAACGCATTTCCTGGGGCCTGATTTTTCAGTCGTCTTCGATGCCGGCTAGGGCTATGTTCAGGGATACTCGGAAACAGTGAACCCAGAGGGTCCAGTTGCATGTGGGGCTGCGTAAAGGCTCCCCTGGGGAGTTCACTTGTACCCAAAGCCTTCCTTTGGGGGCACATTTGCATGGTCCAAAGGGGCTTGCAACGCGTTTTCTGGGGCCCGGTTTTTCAGCCTTCTCCCATGTCGGCTAGGGATATATTTAGGGTTGCTCAGAAAAAGCGAACCCGGAGGGTCCAGTTGCATGTGGGGCTGCGTAAAGGCTCCCCTTGGGAGTTCACTTGTACCCAAAGCCTTCCTTTGGTGGCACTTTTGGATGGGCGAAAAGGGCTCGCAACGCATTTCCTGGGGCCTGATTTTTCACTCGTCTCCGATGCCGGCTAGTGTTATGTTTAGGGATGTTCGGAAACAGCGAACCCGGAGGGTCCAGTTGCATGTGGAGCTGCGTAAAGGCTCCCCTGGGGAGCTCCCTTTTACCCAAAGCCTTCCTTTGGGGGCACTTTTGGATGGTACAAAGGGGCTTGGAACGCATTTCCTGGGGCCTGATTTTTCAGTCGTCTCCGATGACGGCTAGGGCTACGTTTAGATTTGCTCAGGAAAAGCGAACCCGGAGGGTCCAGTTGCATGTGGGGCTGCGTAAAGGCTCCCCTGGGGAGTTCTCTTGTACTCAAAGCCTTCCTTTGGGGACACTTTTGGATGGGCGAAAAGGGCTCGCAACGCATTTCCTGGGGCCTGATTTTTCAGTCGTCTCCGATGACGGCTAGGGCTATGGTTAGGGATGTTCGGAAACAGCGAACCCGGAGGGTCCAGTTGCATGTGGGGCTGCGTAAAGGCTCCCCTGGGGAGTTCACTTGTACCCAAAGCCTTCCTTTGGGGGCACTTTTGGATGGTCCAAAGGGGCTTGAAACGCGTTTTCTGGGGCCCGGTTTTTCAGTCTTCTCCCATGCCGGCTAGGGATATATTTAGGGTTACTCGGAAAATTCGAACCCGGAGGGTCCAGTTGCATGTGGGGCTGCGTAAAGGCTCCCCTGGGGAGTTCTCTTGTACCCAAAGCCTTCCTTTCGGGGCACTTTTGGATGGTCCAAAGGGGCTCGCAACGCATTTCCTGGGGCCTGATTTTTCAGTCGTCTCCGATGCCGGCTAGTGTTATGTTTAGGGATGTTCGGAAACAGCGAACCCGGAGGGTCCAGTTGCATGTGGGGCTGCGTAAAGGCTCCCCTGGGGAGTTCTCTTGTACCCAAAGCGTTCCTTTGGGGGCACTTTTGGATGGGCGAAAAGGGCTCGCAACGCATTTCCTGGGGCCTGATTTTTCAGTCGTCTTCGATGCCGGCTAGGGCTATGTTTAGGGATACTCGGAAACAGCGAACCCGGAGGGTCCAGTTGCATGTGGGGCTGCGTAAAGGCTCCCCTGGGGAGTTCTCTTGTACCCAAAGCCTTCCTTTGGGGGCACATTAGCATGGTCCAAAGGGGCTTGCAACGCGTTTTCTGGGGCCCGGTTTTTCAGCCTTCTCCCATGTCGGCTAGGGATATATTTAGGGTTGCTCAGAAAAAGCGAACCCGGAGGGTCCAGTTGCATGTGGGGCTGCGTAAAGGCTCCCCTGGGGAGTTCACTTGTACCCAAAGCCTTCCTTTGGGGGCACTTTTGGATAGGCGAAAAGGGCTGGCAACGCATTTCCTGGGGCCTGATTTTTCACTCGTCTCCGATGCCGGCTAGTGTTATGTTTAGGGATGTTCGGAAACAGCGAACCCGGAGGGTCCAGTTGCATGTGGAGCTGCGTAAAGGCTCCCCTGGGGAGCTCACTTGTACCCAAAGCCTTCCTTTGGGGGCACTTTTGGATGGTACAAAGGGGCTTGGAACGCATTTCCTGGGGCCTGATTTTTCACTCGTCTCCGATGACGGCTAGGGCTACGTTTAGATTTGCTCAGGAACAGCGAATCCGGAGGGTCTAGTTGCATGTGGGGCTGCGTAAAGGCTCCCCTGGGGAGTTCACTTGTACCCAAAGCCTTCCTTTGGGGGCACTTTTGGATGGTCCAAAAGGGCTTGGAACGCATTTCCTGGGGCCTCATTTTTCACTCGTCTCCGATGACGGCTAGGGCTACGTTTAGATTTGCTCAGGAACAGCGAACCCGGAGGGTCCAGTTGCATGTGGGGCTGCGTAAAGGCTCCCCTGGGGAGTTCTCTTGTACCCAAAGCCTTCCTTTGGGGGCACTTTTGGATGGTCCAAAGGGGCTCGCAACGCATTTCCTGGGGCCTCATTTTTCACTCGTCTCCGATGACGGCTAAGGCTACGTTTAGGATTGCTCAGGAAAAGCGAACCCGGAGGGTCCAGTTGCATGTGGGGCTGCGTAAAGGCTCCCATGGGGAGTTCTCTTGTACCCAAAGCCTTCCTTTGGGGGCACTTTTGATGGGCGAAAAGGGCTTGGAACGCATTTCCTGGGGCCTGATTTTTCAGTCGTCTTCGATGCCGGCTAGGGCTATGTTTAGGGATACTCGGAAACAGCGAACCCGGAGGGTCCAGTTGCATGTGGGGCTGCGTAAAGGCTCCCCTGGGGAGTTCACTTGTACCCAAAGCCTTCCTTTGGGGGCACTTTTGCATGGTCCAAAGGGGCTTGCAACGCGTTTTCTGGGGCCCAGTTTTTCAGCCTTCTCCCATGTCGGCTAGGGATATATTTAGGGTTGCTCAGAAAAAGCGAACCTGGAGGGTCCAGTTGCATGTGGGGCTGCGTAAAGGCTCCCCTTGGGAGTTCACTTGTACCCAAAGCCTTCCTTTGGGGGCACTTTTGGATAGGCGAAAAGGGCTCGCAACGCATTTCCTGGGGCCTGATTTTTCACTCGTCTCCGATGCTCGCTAGGGCTATGTTTAGGGATGTTCGGAAACAGCGAACCCGGAGGGTCCAGTTGCATGTGGGGCTGCGTAAAGGCTCCCCTGGGGAGTTCACTTGTACCCAAAGCCTTCCTTTGGGGGCACTTTTGGATGGTCCAAAGGGGCTTGAAACGCGTTTTCTGGGGCCCGGTTTTTCAGTCTTCTCCCATGCCGGCTAGGGATATATTTAGGGTTACTCGGAAAATTCGAACCCGGAGGGTCCAGTTGCATGTGGGGCTGCGTAAAGGCTCCCCTGGGGAGTTCACTTGTACCCAAAGCCTTCCTTTGGGAGCACTTTTGGATAGGCGAAAAGGGCTCGCAACGCATTTCCTGGGGCCTGATTTTTCACTCGTCTCCGATGCCGGCTAGTGTTATGTTTAGGGATGTTCGGAAACAGCGAACCCGGAGGGTCCAGTTGCATGTGGGGCTGCGTAAAGGCTCCCCTGGGGAGTTCACTTGTACCCAAAGCCTTCCTTTGGGGGCACATTAGCATGGTCCAAAGGGGCTTGCAACGCGTTTTCTGGGGCCCAGTTTTTCAGCCTTCTCCCATGTCGGCTAGGGATATATTTAGGGTTGCTCAGAAAAAGCGAACCCGGAGGGTCCAGTTGCATGTGGGGCTGCGTAAAGGCTCCCCTGGGGAGTTCTCTTGTACCCAAAGCCTTCCTTTGGGGGCACTTTTGGATAGGCGAAAAGGGCTCGCAACGCATTTCCTGGGGCCTGATTTTTCACTCGTCTCCGATGCCGGCTAGTGTTATGTTTAGGGATGTTCGGAAACAGCGAACCCGGAGGGTCCAGTTGCATGTGGAGCTGCGTAAAGGCTCCCCTGGGGAGCTCACTTGTACCCCAAGCCTTCTTTTGGGGGCACTTTTGGATGGTCCAAAGGGACTCGCAACGCATTTCCTGGGGCCTGATTTTTCAGGCGTCTCCGATGACGGATAGGGCTACGTTTAGGATTGCTCAGGAACAGCGAACCCGGAGGGTCCAGTTGCATGTGGGCCTGCGTAAAGGCTCCCCTGGGGAGTTCACTTGTACCCAAAGCCTTCCTTTGAGGGCAGTTTTGGATTGTCCAAAGGGGCTTGAAAAGCATTTTCTGGGGCCCGGTTTTTCAGTCTTCTCCCATGCCGGCTAGGGATATATTTAGGGTTACTCGGAAAATTCGAACCCGGAGGGTCCAGTTGCATGTGGGGCTGCGTGAAGGCTCCCCTGGGGAGTTCTCTTGTACCCAAAGCCTTCCTTTGGTGGCACTTTTGGATAGGCGAAAAGGGCTCGCAACGCATTTCCTGGGGCCTGATTTTTCACTCGTCTCCGATGCCGGCTAGTGTTATGTTTAGGGATGTTCGGAAACAGCGAACCCGGAGGGTCCAGTTGCATGTGGAGCTGCGTAAAGGCTCCCCTGGGGAGCTCACTTGTACCCAAAGCCTTCCTTTGGGGGCACTTTTGGATGGGCGAAAAGGGCTTGGAACGCATTTCCTGGGGCCTGTTTTTTCAGTCGTCTCCGATGACGGCTAGGGCTACGTTTAGATTTGCTCAGGAACAGCGAATCCGGAGGGTCTAGTTGCATGTGGGGCTGCGTAAAGGCTCCCCTGGGGAGTTCACTTGTACCCAAAGCCTTCCTTTGGGGGCACTTTTGGATGGTCCAAAAGGGCTTGGAACGCATTTTTTGGGGCCTCATTTTTCACTCGTCTCCGATGACGGCTAGGGCTACGTTTAGATTTGCTCAGGAACAGCGAACCCGGAGGGTCCAGTTGCATGTGGGGCTGCGTAAAGGCTCCCCTTGGGAGTTCACTTGTACCCAAAGCCTTCCTTTGGGGGCACTTTTGGATAGGCGAAAAGGGCTCGCAACGCATTTCCTGGGGCCTGATTTTTCACTCGTCTCCGATGCCGGCTAGTGTTATGTTTAGGGATGTTCGGAAACAGCGAACCCGGAGGGTCCAGTTGCATGTGGAGCTGCATAAAGGCTCCCCTGGGGAGCTCACTTGTACCCAAAGCCTTCCTTTGGGGGCACTTTTGGATGGTCCAAACGGGCTTGGAACGCTTTTCCTGGGGCCTGATTTTTCAGTCGTCTCCGATGACGGCTAGGGCTACGTTTAGATTTGCTCAGGAAAAGCGAACCCGGAGGGTCCAGTTGCATGTGGGGCTGCGTAAAGGCTCCCCTGGGGAGTTCACTTGTACCCAAAGCCTTCCTTTGGGGGCACTTTTGCATGGTCCAAAGGGGCTTGAAACGCGTTTTCTGGGGCCCGGTTTTTCAGTCTTCTCCCATGCCGGCTAGGGATATATTTAGGGTTACTCGGAAAATTCGAACCCGGAGGGTCCAGTTGCATGTGGGGCTGCGTAAAGGCTCCCCTGGGGAGTTCTCTTGTACCCAAAGCCTTCCTTTGGGGACACTTTTGAATGGGCGAAAAGGCCTTGCAACGCATTTCCTGGGGCCTGATTTTTCAGTCGTCTTCGATGCCGGCTAGGGCTACGTTTAGGGATGTTCGGAAACAGCGAACCCGGAGGGTCCAGTTGCATGTGGGGCTGCGTAAAGGCTCCCCTGGGGAGTTCACTTGTACCCAAAGCCTTCCTTTGGGGGCACTTTTGGATGGTCCAAAGGGGCTTGAAAAGCGTTTTCTGGGGCCCGGTTTTTCAGTCTTCTCCCATGCCGGCTAGGGATATATTTAGGGTTACTCGGAAAATTCGAACCCGGAGGGTCCAGTTGCATGTGGGGCTGCGTAAAGGCTCCCCTCGGGAGTTCTCTTGTACCCAAAGCCTTCCTTTGGGGGCACTTTTGCATCGTCCAAAGGGGCTCGCAACGCGTTTTCTGGGGCCCGGTTTTTCAGTCTTCTCTCATGACTGCTAGGGATATATTTAGGGATGCTCGGAAACAGCGAAGCCGGAGGGTCCAGTTGCATGTGGGGCTGCGTAAAGGCTCCCTTGGGGAGTTCACTTGTACCCAAAGCCTTCCTTTGGGGGCACTTTTGATGGGCGAAAAGGGCTTGGAACGCATTTCCTGGGGCCTGATTTTTCAGTCGTCTTCGATGCCGGCTAGGGCTATGTTTAGGGATACTCGGAAACAGCGAACCCGGAGGGTCCATTTGCATGTGGGGCTGCGTAAAGGCTCCCCTGGGGAGTTCACTTGTACCCAAAGCCTTCCTTTGGGGGCACTTTTGCATGGTCCAAAGGGGCTTGCAACGCGTTTTCTGGGGCCCAGTTTTTCAGCCTTCTCCCATGTCGGCTAGGGATATATTTAGGGTTGCTCAGAAAAAGCGAACCCGGAGGGTCCAGTTGCATGTGGGGCTGCGTAAAGGCTCCCCTTGGGAGTTCACTTGTACCCAAAGCCTTCCTTTGGGGGCACTTTTGGATAGGCGAAAAGGGCTCGCAACGCATTTCCTGGGGCCTGATTTTTCACTCGTCTCCGATGCCGGCTAGTGTTATGTTTAGGGATGTTCGGAAACAGTGAACCCGGAGGGTCCAGTTGCATGTGGAGCTGCGTAAAGGCTCCCCTGGGGAGCTCACTTGTACCCAAAGCCTTCCTTTGTGGGCACTTTTGGATGGTCCAAACGGGCTTGGAACGCATTTCCTGGGGTCTGATTTTTCAGTCCTCTCCGATGACGGCTAGGGCTACGTTTAGATTTGCTCAGGAAAAGCGAACCCGGAGGGTCCAGTTGCATGTGGGGCTGCGTAAAGGCTCCCCTGGGGAGTTCTCTTGTACCCAAAGCCTTCCTTTGGGGACACTTTTGGATGGTCCAAAGGGGCTTGCAACGCGTTTTCTGGGGCCCGGTTTTTCACTCTTCTCCCATGCCGGCTAGGGATATATTTAGGGTTACTCGGAAAATTCGAACCCGGAGGGTCCAGTTGCATGTGGGGCTGCGTAAAGGCTCCCCTCGGGAGTTCTCTTGTACCCAAAGCCTTCCTTTGGGGGCACTTTTGCATGGTCCAAAGGGGCTTGCAACGCGTTTTCTGGGGCCCGGTTTTTCAGTCTTCTCCCATGCCGGCTAGGGATATATTTAGGGTTACTCGGAAAATTCGAACCCGGAGGGTCCAGTTGCATGTGGGGCTGCGTAAAGGCTCCCCTGGGGAGTTCTCTTGTACCCAAAGCCTTCCTTTGGGGGCACTTTTGCATGGTCCAAAGGGGCTTGCAATGCGTTTTCTGGGGCCCGGTTTTCAATCTACTCCCATGCTGGCTAGGGATATGTTTAGGGATCCTAGGAAACAACGAACCCAGAGGGTCCAGTTGCATGTGGGGCTGCGTAAAGGCTCCCCTGGGGAGTTCACTTGTACCCAAAGCCTTCCTTTGGGGGCACTTTTGGATAGGCGAAAAGGGCTTGGAACGCATTTCCTGGGGCCTGATTTTTCACTCGTCTCCGATGCCGGCTAGTGTTATGTTTAGGGATGTTCGGAAACAGCGAACCCGGAGGGTCCAGTTGCATGTGGGGCTGCGTAAAGGCTCCCCTGGGGAGTTCACTTGTACCCAAAGCCTTCCTTTGGGGGCACTTTTGGATGGTCCAAAGGGGCTCGCAACGCGTTTTCTGGGGCCTGATTTTTCACTCGTCTCCGATGACGGCTAGGGCTACGTTTAGATTTGCTCAGGAACAGCGAACCCAAAGGGTCCAGTTGCATGTGGGGCTGCGTAAAGGCTCCCCTGGGGAGTTCTCTTGTACCCAAAGCCTTCCTTTGGGGGCACTTTTGGATGGTCCAAAGGGGCTTGGAACGCATTTCCTGGGGCCTGATTTTTCAGTCGTCTTCGATGCCGGCTAGGGATATGTTTATGGATACTCGGAAACAGCGAACCCGGAGGGTCCAGTTGCATGTGGGGCTGCGTAAAGGCTCCCCTGGGGAGTTCTCTTGTACCCAAAGCCTTCCTTTGGGGGCACTTTTGGATTGTCCAAAGGGGATCGCAAAGCATCTCCTCGGGCCTGATTTTTCAGTCGTCTTCGATGACGGCTAGGGCTACGTTTAGGTTTGCTCAGGAACAGCGAACCCGGAGGGTCCAGTTGCATGTGGGGCTGCGTAAAGGCTCCCCTGGGGAGTTCTCTTGTACCCAAAGCCTTCCTTTGGGGGCACTTTTGGATGGGCGAAAAGGGCTCGCAACGCATTTCCTGGGGCCTGATTTTTCAGTCGTCTTCGATGCCGGCTAGGGCTATGTTTAGGGATGTTCGGAAAAATCGAACCCAGAGGGTCCAGTTGCATGTGGGGCTGCGTAAAGGCTCCCCTGGGGAGTTCACTTGTACCCAAAGCCTTCCTTTGGGGGCACATTAGCATGGTCCAAAGGGGCTTGCAACGCGTTTTCTGGGGCCCGGTTTTTCAGCCTTCTCCCATGTCGGCTAGGGATATATTTAGGGTTGCTCAGAAAAAGCGAACCCGGAGGGTCCAGTTGCATGTGGGGCTGCGTAAAGGCTCCCCTGGGGAGTTCTCTTGTACCCAAAGCCTTCCTTTGGGGGCACTTTTGGATAGGCGAAAAGGGCTCGCAACGCATTTCCTGGGGCCTGATTTTTCACTCGTCTCCGAAGCCGGCTAGTGTTATGTTTAGGGATGTTCGGAAACAGCGAACCCGGAGGGTCCACTTGCATGTGGAGCTGCGTAAAGGCTCCCCTGGGGAGCTCACTTGTACCCAAAGCCTTCTTTTGGGGGCACTTTTGGATGGTCCAAAGGGACTCGCAACGCATTTCCTGGGGCCTGATTTTTCAGTCGTCTCCGATGACGGCTAGGGCTACGTTTAGGATTGCTCAGGAACAGCGAACCCGGAGGGTCCAGTTGCATGTGGGGCTGCGTAAAGGCTCCCCTGGGGAGTTCACTTGTACCCAAAGCCTTCCTTTGGGGGCACTTTTGGATGGTCCAAAGGGGCTTGAAAAGCGTTTTCTGGGGCCCAGTTTTTCAGTCTTCTCCCATGCCGGCTAGGGATATATTTAGGGTTACTCGGAAAATTCGAACCCGGAGGGTCCAGTTGCATGTGGGGCTGCGTAAAGGCTCCCCTGGGGAGTTCTCTTGTACCCATAGCCTTCCTTTGGGGGCACTTTTGGATGGTCCAAAGGGGCTCGCAACGCGTTTTCTGGGGCCCGGTTTTTCAGTCTTCTCTCATGACGGCTAGGGATATATTTAGGGATGCTCGGAAACAGCGAACCCGGAGGGTCCAGTTGCATGTGGGGCTGCGTAAAGGCTCCCTTGGGGAGTTCACTTGTACCCAAAGCCTTCCTTTGGGGGCACTTTTGATGGGCGAAAAGGGCTTGGAACGCATTTCCTGGGGCCTGATTTTTCAGTCGTCTTCGATGCCGGCTAGGGCTATGTTTAGGGATACTCGGAAACAGCGAACCCGGAGGGTCCAGTTGCATGTGGGCCTGCGTAAAGGCTCCCCTGGGGAGTTCACTTGTACCCAAAGCCTTCCTTTGGGGGCACTTTTGCATGGTCCAAAGGGGCTTGCAACGCGTTTTCTGGGGCCCAGTTTTTCAGCCTTCTCCCATGTCGGCTAGGGATATATTTAGGGTTGCTCAGAAAAAGCGAACCCGGAGGGTCCAGTTGCATGTGGGGCTGCGTAAAGGCTCCCCTTGGGAGTTCACTTGTACCCAAAGCCTTCCTTTGGGGGCACTTTTGGATAGGCGAAAAGGGCTCGCAACGCATTTCCTGGGGCCTGATTTTTCACTCGTCTCCGATGCCGGCTAGTGTTATGTTTAGGGATATTCGGAAACAGTGAACCCGGAGGGTCCAGTTGCATGTGGGGCTGCGTAAAGGCTCCCATGGGGAGTTCACTTGTACCCAAAGCCTTCCTTTGGGGGCACTTTTGCATGGTCCAAAGGGGCTCGCAACGCATTTCCTGGGGCCTCATTTTTCACTCGTCTCCGATGACGGCTAGGGCTACGTTTAGATTTGCTCAGGAAAAGCGAACCCGGAGGGTCCAGTTGCATGTGGGGCTGCGTAAAGGCTCCCCTGGGGAGTTCTCTTGTACCCAAAGCCTTCCTTTGGGGACACTTTTGGATGGGCGAAAAGGGCTCGCAACGCATTTCCTGGGGCCTGATTTTTCAGTCGTCTTCGATGCCGGCTAGGGCTATGTTTAGGGATGTTCGGAAACAGCGAACCCGGAGGGTCCAGTTGCATGTGGGGCTGCGTAAAGGCTCCCCTGGGGAGTTCACTTGTACCCAAAGCCTTCCTTTGGGGGCACTTTTGGATGGTCCAAAGGGGCTTGAAACGCGTTTTCTGGGGCCCGGTTTTTCAGTCTTCTCCCATGCCGGTTAGGGATATATTTAGGGTTACTCTGAAAATTCGAACCCGGTGGGTCCAGTTGCATGTGGGGCTGCGTAAAGGCTCCCCTCAGGAGTTCTCTTGTACCCAAAGCCTTCCTTTGGGGGCACTTTTGCATGGTCCAAAGGGGCTCGCAACGCGTTTTCTGGGGCCCGGTTTTTCAGTCTTCTCTCATGACGGCTAGGGATATATTAAGGGATGCTCGGAAACAGCGAACCCGGAGGGTCCAGTTGCATGTGGGGCTGCGTAAAGGCTCCCCTGGGGAGTTCACTTGTACCCAAAGCCTTCCTTTGGGGGCACTTTTGGATGGGCGAAAAGGGCTCGCAATGCGTTTTCTGGGGCCCGGTTTTCAATCTACTCCCATGCTGGCTAGGGATATGTTTAGGGATCCTAGGAAACAACGAACCCAGAGGGTCCAGTTGCATGTGGGGCTGCGTAAAGGCTCCCCTGGGGAGTTCACTTGTACCCAAAGCCTTCCTTTGGGGGCACTTTTGGATAGGCGAAAAGGGCTCGCAACGCATTTCCTGGGGCCTGATTTTTCACTCGTCTCCGATGCCGGCTAGTGTTATGTTTAGGGATGTTCGGAAACAGCGAACCCGGAGGGTCCAGTTGCATGTGGAGCTGCGTAAAGGCTCCCCTGGGGAGCTCACTTGTACCCAAAGCCTTCCTTTGGGGGCACTTTTGGATGGTACAAAGGGGCTTGGAACGCATTTCCTGGGGCCTGATTTTTCACTCGTCTCCGATGACGGCTAGGGCTACCTTTAGATTTGCTCAGGAACAGCGAATCCGGAGGGTCTAGTTGCATGTGGGGCTGCGTAAAGGCTCCCCTGGGGAGTTCACTTGTACCCAAAGCCTTCCTTTGGGGGCACTTTTGGATGGTCCAAAAGGGCTTGGAACGCATTTCCTGGGGCCTCATTTTTCACTCGTCTCCGATGACGGCTAGGGCTACGTTTAGATTTGCTCAGGAACAGCGAACCCGGAGGGTCCAGTTGCATGTGGGGCTGCGTAAAGGCTCCCCTCGGGAGTTCTCTTGTACCCAAAGCCTTCCTTTGGGGACACTTTTGGATGGGCGAAAAGGCCTCGCAACGCATTTCCTGGGGCCTGATTTTTCAGTCGTCTTCGATGCCGGCTAGGGCTATGTTTAGGGATGTTCGGAAACAGCGAACCCGGAGGGTCCAGTTGCATGTGGGGCTGCGTAAAGGCTCCCCTGGGGAGTTCACTTGTACCCAAAGCCTTCCTTTGGGGGCACTTTTGGATGGTTCAAAGGGGCTTGAAAAGCGTTTTCTGGGGCCCGGTTTTTCAGTCTTCTCCCATGCCGGCTAGGGATATATTTAGGGTTACTCGGAAAATTCGAACCCGGAGGGTCCAGTTGCATGTGGGGCTGCGTAAAGGCTCCCCTGGGGAGTTCTCTTGTACCCAAAGCCTTCCTTTGGGGGCACTTTTGGATGGTCCAAAGGGGCTCGCAACGCATTTCCTGGGGCCTCATTTTTCACTCGTCTCCGATGCCGGCTAGGGCTACGTTTAGGATTGCTCAGGAAAAGCGAACCCGGAGGGTCCAGTTGCATGTGGGGCTGCGTAAAGGCTCCCTTGGGGAGTTCACTTGTACCCAAAGCCTTCCTTTGGGGGCACTTTTGGTGGGCGAAAAGGGCTTGGAACGCATTTCCTGGGGCCTGATTTTTCAGTCGTCTTCGATGCCGGCTAGGGCTATGTTTAGGGATACTCGGAAACAGCGAACCCGGAGGGTCCAGTTGCATGTGGGCCTGCGTAAAGGCTCCCCTGGGGAGTTCACTTGTACCCAAAGCCTTCCTTTGGGGGCACTTTTGCATGGTCCAAAGGGGCTTGCAACGCGTTTTCTGGGGCCCAGTTTTTCAGCCTTCTCCCATGTCGGCTAGGGATATATTTAGGGTTGCTCAGAAAAAGCGAACCCGGAGGGTCCAGTTGCATGTGGGGCTGCGTAAAGGCTCCCCTGGGGAGTTCACTTGTACCCAAAGCCTTCCTTTGGGGGCACTTTTGGATAGGCGAAAAGGGCTCGCAACGCATTTCCTGGGGCCTGATTTTTCACTCGTCTCCGATGCCGGCTAGTGTTATGTTTAGGGATGTTCGGAAACAGTGAACCCGGAGGGTCCAGTTGCATGTGGAGCTGCGTAAAGGCTCCCCTGGGGAGCTCACTTGTACCCAAAGCCTTCCTTTGGGGGCACTTTTGCATGGTCCAAAGGGGCTCGCAACGCATTTCCTGGGGCCTGATTTTTCACTCGTCTCCGATGACGGCGAGGGCTACGTTTAGATTTGCTCAGGAAAAGCGAACCCGGAGGGTCCAGTTGCATGTGGGGCTGTGTAAAGGCTCCCCTGGGGAGTTCTCTTGTACCCAAAGCCTTCCTTTGGGGGCACTTTTGGATAGGCGAAAAGGGCTCGCAACGCATTTCCTGGGGCCTGATTTTTCAGTCGTCTCCGATGACGGCTAGGGCTACGTTTAGATTTGCTCAGGAACAGCGAACCCAAAGGGTCCAGTTGCATGTGGGGCTGCGTAAAGGCTCCCCTGGGGAGTTCTCTTGTACCCAAAGCCTTCCTTTGGGGGCACTTTTGGATGGTCCAAAGGGGCTCGCAACGCGTTTTCTGGGGCCTGATTTTTCACTCGTCTCCGATGACGGCTAGGGCTACGTTTAGATTTGCTCAGGAACAGCGAACCCAAAGGGTCCAGTTGCATGTGGGGCTGCGTAAAGGCTCCCCTGGGGAGTTCTCTTGTACCCAAAGCCTTCCTTTGGGGGCACTTTTGCATGGTCCAAAGGGGCTCGCAACGCATTTCCTGGGGCCTGATTTTTCAGTCGTCTTCGATGCCGGCTAGGGATATGTTTAGGGATACTCGGAAACAGCGAACCCGGAGGGTCCAGTTGCATGTGGGGCTGCGTAAAGGCTCCCCTGGGGAGTTCTCTTGTACCCAAAGCCTTCCTTTGGGGGCACTTTTGGATAGGCGAAAAGGGCTGGCAATGCATTTCCTGCGGCCTGAATTTTCAGTCGTCTCCGATGCCGGCTAGTGTTATGTTTAGGGATGTTCGGAAACAGCGAACCCGGAGGGTCCAGTTGCATGTGGGGCTGCGTAAAGGCTCCCCTGGGGAGCTCACTTGTACCCAAAGCCTTCTTTTGGGGGCACTTTTGGATGGTCCAAAGGGACTCGCAACGCATTTCCTGGGGCCTGATTTTTCACTCGTCTCCGATGACGGCTAGGGCTACGTTTAGATTTGCTCAGGAACAGCGAATCCGGAGGGTCTAGTTGCATGTGGGGCTGCGTAAAGGCTCCCCTGGGGAGTTCACTTGTACCCAAAGCCTTCCTTTGGGGGCACTTTTGGATGGTCCAAAAGGGCTTGGAACGCATTTCCTGGGGCCTCATTTTTCACTCGTCTCCGATGACGGCTAGGGCTACGTTTAGATTTGCTCAGGAACAGCGAACCCGGAGGGTCCAGTTGCATGTGGGGCTGCGTAAAGGCTCCCCTGGGGAGTTCTCTTGTACCCAAAGCCTTCCTTTGGGGACACTTTTGGATGGGCGAAAAGGCCTCGCAACGCATTTCCTGGGGCCTGATTTTTCAGTCGTCTTCGATGCCGGCTAGGGCTATGTTTAGGGATGTTCGGAAACAGCGAACCCGGAGGGTCCAGTTGCATGTGGGGCTGCGTAAAGGCTCCCCTGGGGAGTTCACTTGTACCCAAAGCCTTCCTTTGGGGGCACTTTTGGATGGTCCAAAGGGGCTTGAAAAGCGTTTTCTGGGGCCCGGTTTTTCAGTCTTCTCCCATGCCGGCTAGGGATATATTTAGGGTTACTCGGAAAATTCGAACCCGGAGGGTCCAGTTGCATGTGGGGCTGCGTAAAGGCTCCCCTGGGGAGTTCACTTGTACCCAAAGCCTTCCTTTGGGGGCACTTTTGGATGGTCCAAAGGGGCTCGCAACGCGTTTTCTGGGGCCCGGTTTTTCAGTCTTCTCTCATGACGGCTAGGGATATATTTAGGGATGCTCGGAAACAGCGAACCCGGAGGGTCCAGTTGCATGTGGGGCTGCGTAAAGGCTCCCTTGGGGAGTTCACTTGTACCCAAAGCCTTCCTTTGGGGGCACTTTTGGTGGGCGAAAAGGGCTTGGAACGCATTTCCTGGGGCCTGATTTTTCAGTCGTCTTCGATGCCGGCTAGGGCTATGTTTAGGGATGTTCGGAAACAGCGAACCCGGAGGGTCCAGTTGCATGTGGGGCTGCGTAAAGGCTCCCCTGGGGAGTTCACTTGTACCCAAAGCCTTCCTTTGGGGGCACTTTTGGATGGTCCAAAGGGGCTTGAAAAGCGTTTTCTGGGGCCCGGTTTTTCAGTCTTCTCCCATGCCGGCTAGGGATATATTTAGGGTTACTCGGAAAATTCGAACCCGGAGGGTCCAGTTGCATGTGGGGCTGCGTAAAGGCTCCCCTGGGGAGTTCACTTGTACCCAAAGCCTTCCTTTGGGGGCACTTTTGGATGGTCCAAAGGGGCTCGCAACGCGTTTTCTGGGGCCCGGTTTTTCAGTCTTCTCTCATGACGGCTAGGGATATATTTAGGGATGCTCGGAAACAGCGAACCCGGAGGGTCCAGTTGCATGTGGGGCTGCGTAAAGGCTCCCTTGGGGAGTTCACTTGTACCCAAAGCCTTCCTTTGGGGGCACTTTTGGTGGGCGAAAAGGGCTTGGAACGCATTTCCTGGGGCCTGATTTTTCAGTCGTCTTCGATGCCGGCTAGGGGTATGTTTAGGGATACTCGGAAACAGCGAACCCGGAGGGTCCAGTTGCATGTGGGCCTGCGTAAAGGCTCCCCTGGGGAGTTCACTTGTACCCAAAGCCTTCCTTTGGGGGCACTTTTGCATGGTCCAAAGGGGCTTGCAACGCGTTTTCTGGGGACCAGTTTTTCAGCCTTCTCCCATGTCGGCTAGGGATATATTTAGGGTTGCTCAGAAAAAGCGAACCCGGAGGGTCCAGTTGCATGTGGGGCTGCGTAAAGGCTCCCCTGGGGAGTTCTCTTGTACCCAAAGCCTTCCTTTGGGGGCACTTTTGGATAGGCGAAAAGGGCTGGCAATGCATTTCCTGCGGCCTGAATTTTCAGTCGTCTCCGATGCCGGCTAGTGTTATGTTTAGGGATGTTTGGAAACAGCGAACCCGGAGGGTCCAGTTGCATGTGGGGCTGCGTAAAGGCTCCCCTGGGGAGCTCACTTGTACCCAAAGCCTTCTTTTGGGGGCACTTTTGGATGGTCCAAAGGGACTCGCAACGCATTTCCTGGGGCCTGATTTTTCACTCGTCTCCGATGACGGCTAGGGCTACGTTTAGATTTGCTCAGGAACAGCGAATCCGGAGGGTCTAGTTGCATGTGGGGCTGCGTAAAGGCTCCCCTGGGGAGTTCACTTGTACCCAAAGCCTTCCTTTGGGGGCACTTTTGGATGGTCCAAAAGGGCTTGGAACGCATTTCCTGGGGCCTCATTTTTCACTCGTCTCCGATGACGGCTAGGGCTACGTTTAGATTTGCTCAGGAACAGCGAACCCGGAGGGTCCAGTTGCATGTGGGGCTGCGTAAAGGCTCCCCTGGGGAGTTCTCTTGTACCCAAAGCCTTCCTTTGGGGACACTTTTGGATGGGCGAAAAGGCCTCGCAACGCATTTCCTGGGGCCTGATTTTTCAGTCGTCTTCGATGCCGGCTAGGGCTATGTTTAGGGATGTTCGGAAACAGCGAACCCGGAGGGTCCAGTTGCATGTGGGGCTGCGTAAAGGCTCCCCTGGGGAGTTCACTTGTACCCAAAGCCTTCCTTTGGGGGCACTTTTGGATGGTCCAAAGGGGCTTGAAAAGCGTTTTCTGGGGCCCGGTTTTTCAGTCTTCTCCCATGCCGGCTAGGGATATATTTAGGGTTACTCGGAAAATTCGAACCCGGAGGGTCCAGTTGCATGTGGGGCTGCGTAAAGGCTCCCCTGGGGAGTTCACTTGTACCCAAAGCCTTCCTTTGGGGGCACTTTTGGATGGTCCAAAGGGGCTCGCAACGCGTTTTCTGGGGCCCGGTTTTTCAGTCTTCTCTCATGACGGCTAGGGATATATTTAGGGATGCTCGGAAACAGCGAACCCGGAGGGTCCAGTTGCATGTGGGGCTGCGTAAAGGCTCCCTTGGGGAGTTCACTTGTACCCAAAGCCTTCCTTTGGGGGCACTTTTGGTGGGCGAAAAGGGCTTGGAACGCATTTCCTGGGGCCTGATTTTTCAGTCGTCTTCGATGCCGGCTAGGGCTATGTTTAGGGATGTTCGGAAACAGCGAACCCGGAGGGTCCAGTTGCATGTGGGGCTGCGTAAAGGCTCCCCTGGGGAGTTCACTTGTACCCAAAGCCTTCCTTTGGGGGCACTTTTGGATGGTCCAAAGGGGCTTGAAAAGCGTTTTCTGGGGCCCGGTTTTTCAGTCTTCTCCCATGCCGGCTAGGGATATATTTAGGGTTACTCGGAAAATTCGAACCCGGAGGGTCCAGTTGCATGTGGGGCTGCGTAAAGGCTCCCCTGGGGAGTTCACTTGTACCCAAAGCCTTCCTTTGGGGGCACTTTTGGATGGTCCAAAGGGGCTCGCAACGCGTTTTCTGGGGCCCGGTTTTTCAGTCTTCTCTCATGACGGCTAGGGATATATTTAGGGATGCTCGGAAACAGCGAACCCGGAGGGTCCAGTTGCATGTGGGGCTGCGTAAAGGCTCCCTTGGGGAGTTCACTTGTACCCAAAGCCTTCCTTTGGGGGCACTTTTGGTGGGCGAAAAGGGCTTGGAACGCATTTCCTGGGGCCTGATTTTTCAGTCGTCTTCGATGCCGGCTAGGGGTATGTTTAGGGATACTCGGAAACAGCGAACCCGGAGGGTCCAGTTGCATGTGGGCCTGCGTAAAGGCTCCCCTGGGGAGTTCACTTGTACCCAAAGCCTTCCTTTGGGGGCACTTTTGCATGGTCCAAAGGGGCTTGCAACGCGTTTTCTGGGGACCAGTTTTTCAGCCTTCTCCCATGTCGGCTAGGGATATATTTAGGGTTGCTCAGAAAAAGCGAACCCGGAGGGTCCAGTTGCATGTGGGGCTGCGTAAAGGCTCCCCTGGGGAGTTCACTTGTACCCAAAGCCTTCCTTTGGGGGCACTTTTGGATAGGCGAAAAGGGCTCGCAACGCATTTCCTGGGGCCTGATTTTTCACTCGTCTCCGATGCCGGCTAGTGTTATGTTTAGGGATGTTCGGAAACAGCGAACCCGGAGGGTCCAGTTGCATGTGGGGCTGCGTAAAGGCTCCCCTGGGGAGCTCACTTGTACCCAAAGCCTTCCTTTGGGGGCACTTTTGGATGGTCCAAACGGGCTTGGAACGCATTTCCTGGGGCCTGATTTTTCAGTCGTCTCCGATGACGGCTAGGGCTACGTTTAGATTTGCTCAGGAAAAGCGAACCCGGAGGGTCCAGTTGCATGTGGGGCTGCGTAAAGGCTCCCCTGGGGAGTTCTCTTGTACCCAAAGCCTTCCTTTGGGGACACTTTTGGATGGGCGAAAAGGCCTCGCAACGCATTTCCTGGGGCCTGATTTTTCAGTCGTCTTCGATGCCGGCTAGGGCTATGTTTAGGGATGTTCGGAAACAGCGAACCCGGAGGGTCCAGTTGCATGTGGGGCTGCGTAAAGGCTCCCCTGGGGAGTTCACTTGTACCCAAAGCCTTCCTTTGGGGGCACTTTTGGATGGTCCAAAGGGGCTTGAAACGCGTTTTCTGGGGCCCGGTTTTTCAGTCTTCTCCCATGCCGGCTAGGGATATATTTAGGGTTACTCGGAAAATTCGAACCCGGAGGGTCCAGTTGCATGTGGGGCTGCGTAAAGGCTCCCCTGGGGAGTTCTCTTGTACCCAAAGCCTTCCTTTGGGGGCACTTTTGCATGGTCCAAAGGGGCTCGCAACGCGTTTTCTGGGGCCCGGTTTTTCAGTCTTCTCTCATGACGGCTAGGGATATATTTAGGGATGCTCGGATACAGCGAACACGGAGGGTCCAGTTGCATGTGGGGCTGCGTAAAGGCTCCCCTGGGGAGTTCACTTGTACCCAAAGCCTTCCTTTGGGGGCACTTTTGCATGGTCCAAAGGGGCTTGCAATGCGTTTTCTGGGGCCCGGTTTTCAATCTACTCCCATGCTGGCTAGGGATATGTTTAGGGATCCTAGGAAACAACGAACCCAGAGGGTCCAGTTGCATGTGGGGCTGCGTAAAGGCTCCCCTGGGGAGTTCACTTGTACCCAAAGCCTTCCTTTGGGGGCACTTTTGGATAGGCGAAAAGGGCTCGCAACGCATTTCCTGGGGCCTGATTTTTCACTCGTCTCCGATGCCGGCTAGTGTTATGTTTAGGGATGTTCGGAAACAGCGAACCCGGAGGGTCCAGTTGCATGTGGAGCTGCGTAAAGGCTCCCCTGGGGAGCTCACTTGTACCCAAAGCCTTCCTTTGGGGGCACTTTTGGATGGTACAAAGGGGCTTGGAACGCATTTCCTGGGGCCTGATTTTTCACTCGTCTCCGATGACGGCTACGGCTACCTTTAGATTTGCTCAGGAACAGCGAATCCGGAGGGTCTAGTTGCATGTGGGGCTGCGTAAAGGCTCCCCTGGGGAGTTCACTTGTACCCAAAGCCTTCCTTTGGGGGCACTTTTGGATGGTCCAAAAGGGCTTGGAACGCATTTCCTGGGGCCTCATTTTTCACTCGTCTCCGATGACGGCTAGGGCTACGTTTAGATTTGCTCAGGAACAGCGAACCCGGAGGGTCCAGTTGCATGTGGGGCTGCGTAAAGGCTCCCCTGGGGAGTTCTCTTGTACCCAAAGCCTTCCTTTGGGGACACTTTTGGATGGGCGAAAAGGCCTCGCAACGCATTTCCTGGGTCCTGATTTTTCAGTCGTCTTCGATGCCGGCTAGGGCTATGTTTAGGGATGTTCGGAAACAGCGAACCCGGAGGGTCTAGTTGCATGTGGGGCTGCGTAAAGGCTCCCCTGGGGAGTTCACTTGTACCCAAAGCCTTCCTTTGGGGGCACTTTTGGATGGTCCAAAGGGGCTTGAATAGCGTTTTCTGGGGCCCGGTTTTTCAGTCTTCTCCCATGCCGGCTAGGGATATATTTAGGGTTACTCGGAAAATTCGAACCCGGAGGGTCCAGTTGCATGTGGGGCTGCGTAAAGGCTCCCCTGGGGAGTTCTCTTTTACCCAAAGCCTTCCTTTGGGGGCACTTTTGGATGGTCCAAAGGGGCTCGCAACGCATTTCCTGGGGCCTCATTTTTCACTCGTCTCCGATGACGGCTAGGGCTACGTTTAGGATTGCTCAGGAAAAGCGAACCCGGAGGGTCCAGTTGCATGTGGGGCTGCGTAAAGGCTCCCTTGGGGAGTTCACTTGTACCCAAAGCCTTCCTTTGGGGGCACTTTTGATGGGCGAAAAGGGCTTGGAACGCATTTCCTGGGGCCTGATTTTTCAGTCGTCTTCGATGACAGCTAGGGCTATGTTTAGGGATACTCGGATACAGCGAACCCGGAGGGTCCAGTTGCATGTGGGCCTGCGTAAAGGCTCCCCTGGGGAGTTCACTTGTACCCAAAGCCTTCCTTTGGGGGCACTTTTGCATGGTCCAAAGGGGCTTGCAACGCGTTTTCTGGGGCCCAGTTTTTCAGCCTTCTCCCATGTCGGCTAGGGATATATTTAGGGTTGCTCAGAAAAAGCGAACCCGGAGGGTCCAGTTGCATGTGGGGCTGCGTAAAGGCTCCCCTGGGGAGTTCACTTGTACCCAAAGCCTTCCTTTGGGGGCACTTTTGGATAGGCGAAAAGGGCTCGCAACGCATTTCCTGGGGCCTGATTTTTCACTCGTCTCCGATTCCGGCTAGTGTTATGTTTAGGGATGTTCGGAAACAGTGAACCCGGAGGGTCCAGTTGCATGTGGAGCTGCGTAAAGGCTCCCCTGGGGAGCTCACTTGTACCCAAAGCCTTCCTTTGGGGGCACTTTTGCATGGTCCAAACGGGCTTGGAACGCATTTCCTGGGGCCTGATTTTTCAGTCGTCTCCGATGACGGCTAGGGCTACGTTTAGATTTGCTCAGGAAAAGCGAACCCGGAGGGTCCAGTTGCATGTGGGGCTGCGTAAAGGCTCCCCTGGGGAGTTCTCTTGTACCCAAAGCCTTCCTTTGGGGACACTTTTGGATGGTCCAAAGGGGCTTGAAACGCGTTTTCTGGGGCCCGGTTTTTCAGCCTTCTCCCATGCCGGCTAGGGATATATTTAGGGTTACTCGGAAAATTCGAACCCGGAGGGTCCAGTTGCATGTGGGGCTGCGTAAAGGCTCCCCTCGGGAGTTCTCTTGTACCCAAAGCCTTCCTTTGGGGGCACTTTTGCATGGTCCAAAGGGGCTCGCAACGCGTTTTCTGGGGCCCGGTTTTGCAGTCTTCTCTCATGACGGCTAGGGATATATATAGGGATGCTCGGAAACCGCGAACCCGGAGGGTCCAGTTGCATGTGGGGCTGCGTAAAGGCTCCCCTTGGGAGTTCACTTGTACCCAAAGCCTTCCTTTGGGGGCACTTTTGCATGGTCCAAAGGGGCTTGCAATGCGTTTTCTGGGGCCCGGTTTTCAATCTACTCCCATGCTGGCTAGGGATATGTTTAGGGATCCTAGGAAACAACGAACCCGGAGGGTCCAGTTGCATGTGGGGCTGCGTAAAGGCTCCCCTGGGGAGTTCACTTGTACCCAAAGCCTTCCTTTGGGGGCACTTTTGGATAGGCGAAAAGGGCTCGCAACGCATTTCCTGGGGCCTGATTTTTCACTCGTCTCCGATGCCGGCTAGTGTTATGTTTAGGGATGTTCGGAAACAGCGAACCCGGAGGGTCCAGTTGCATGTGGGGCTGCGTAAAGGCTCCCCTGGGGAGTTCACTTGTACCCAAAGCCTTCCTTTGGGGGCACTTTTGGATGGTCCAAAGGGGCTCGCAACGCGTTTTCTGGGGTCTGATTTTTCACTCGTCTCCGATGACGGCTAGGGCTACGTTTAGATTTGCTCAGGAACAGCAAACCCAAAGGGTCCAGTTGCATGTGGGGCTGCGTAAAGGCTCCCCTGGGGAGTTCTCTTGTACCCAAAGCCTTCCTTTGGGGGCACTTTTGGATGGTCCAAAGGGGCTCGCAACGCATTTCCTGGGGCCTGATTTTTCAGTCGTCTTCGATGCCGGCTAGGGATATGTTTAGGGATACTCGGAAACAGCGAACCCGGAGGGTCCAGTTGCATGTGGGGCTGCGTAAAGGCTCCCCTGGGGAGTTCTCTTGTACCCAAAGCCTTCCTTTGGGGGCACTTTTGGATTGTCCAAAGGGGATCGCAAAACATCTCCTCGGGCCTGATTTTTCAGTCGTCTCCTATGACGGCTAGGGCTACGTTTAGGTTTGCTCAGGAACAGCGAACCCGGAGGGTCCAGTTGCATGTGGGGCTGCGTAAAGGCTCCCCTGGGGAGTTCTCTTGTACCCAAAGCCTTCCTTTGGGGGCACTTTTGGATGGGCGAAAAGGGCTCGCAACGTATTTCCTGGGGCCTGATTTTTCACTCGTCTCCGATGCCGGCTAGGGCTACGTTTAGGATTGCTCAGGAAAAGCAAACCCGGAGGGTCCATTTGCATGTGGGGCTGCGTAAAGGCTCCCCTGGGGAGTTCACTTGTACCCAAAGCCTTCCTTTGGGGGCACATTAGCATGGTCCAAAGGGGCTTGCAACGCGTTTTCTGGCGCCCGGTTTTTCAGCCTTCTCCCATGTCGGCTAGGGATATATTTAGGGTTGCTCAGAAAAAGCGAACCCGGAGGGTCCAGTTGCATGTGGGGCTGCGTAAAGGCTCCCCTGGGGAGTTCTCTTGTACCCAAAGCCTTCCTTTGGGGGCACTTTTGGATAGGCGAAAAGGGCTGGCAACGCATTTCCTGGGGCCTGATTTTTCACTCGTCTCCGATGCCGGCTAGTGTTATGTTTAGGGATGTTCGGAAACAGCGAACCCGGAGGGTCCAGTTGCATGTGGAGCTGCGTAAAGGCTCCCCTGGGGAGCTCACTTGTACCCAAAGCCTTCTTTTGGGGGCACTTTTGGATGGTCCAAAGGGACTCGCAACGCATTTCCTGGGGCCTGATTTTTCACTCGTCTCCGATGCCGGCTAGGGCTACGTTTAGGATTGCTCAGGAACAGCGAACCCGGAGGGTCCAGTTGCATGTGGGGCTGCGTAAAGGCTCCCCTGGGGAGTTCACTTGTACCCAAAGCCTTCCTTTGGGGGCACTTTTGGATAGTCCAAAGGGGCTTGAAAAGCGTTTTCTGGGGCCCGGTTTTTCAGTCTTCTCCCATGCCGGCTAGGGATATATTTAGGGTTACTCGGAAAATTCGAACCCGGAGGGTCCAGTTGCATGTGGGGCTGCGTGAAGGCTCCCCTGGGGAGTTCTCTTGTACCCAAAGCCTTCCTTTGGGGGCACTTTTGGATAGGCGAAAAGGGCTCGCAACGCATTTCCTGGGGCCTGATTTTTCACTCGTCTCCGATGCCGGCTAGTGTTATGTTTAGGGATGTTCGGAAACAGCGAACCCGGAGGGTCCAGTTGCATGTGGGGCTGCGTAAAGGCTCCCCTGGGGAGTTCTCTTGTACCCAAAGCCTTCCTTTGGGGGCACTTTTGGATGGTCCAAAGGGGCTCGCAACGCATTTCCTGGGGCCTCATTTTTCACTCGTCTCCGATGACGGCTACGGCTACGTTTAGGATTGCTCAGGAAAAGCGAACCCGGAGGGTCCAGTTGCATGTGGGGCTGCGTAAAGACTCCCTTGGGGAGTTCACTTGTACCCAAAGCCTTCCTTTGGGGGCAATTTTGATGGGCGAAAAGGGCTTGGAACGCATTTCCTGGGGCCTGATTTTTCAGTCGTCTTCGATGCCGGCTAGGGCTATGTTTAGGGATACTCGGAAACAGCGAACCCGGAGGGTCCAGTTGCATGTGGGGCTGCGTAAAGGCTCCCCTTGGGAGTTCACTTGTACCCAAAGCCTTCCTTTGGGGGCACTTTTGCATGGTCCAAAGGGGCTTGCAATGCGTTTTCTGGGGCCCGGTTTTCAATCTACTCCCATGCTGGCTAGGGATATGTTTAGGGATCCTAGGAAACAACGAACCCGGAGGGTCCAGTTGCATGTGGGCCTGCGTAAAGGCTCCCCTGGGGAGTTCACTTGTACCCAAAGCCTTCCTTTGGGGGCACTTTTGGATAGGCGAAAAGGGCTCGCAACGCATTTCCTGGGGCCTGATTTTTCACTCGTCTCCGATGCCGGCTAGTGTTATGTTTAGGGATGTTCGGAAACAGCGAACCCGGAGGGTCCAGTTGCATGTGGGGCTGCGTAAAGGCTCCCCTGGGGAGTTCTCTTGTACCCAAAGCCTTCCTTTGGGGGCACTTTTGGATGGTCCAAAGGGGCTCGCAACGCATTTCCTGGGGCCTGATTTTTCAGTCGTCTTCGATGCCGGCTAGGGATATGTTTAGGGATACTCGGAAACAGCGAACCCAGAGGGTCCAGTTGCATGTGGGGCTGCGTAAAGGCTCCCCTGGGGAGTTCTCTTGTACCCAAAGCCTTCCTTTGGGGGCACTTTTGGATTGTCCAAAGGGGATCGCAAAGCATCTCCTCGGGCCTGATTTTTCAGTCGTCTTCGATGACGGCTAGGGCTACGTTTAGGTTTGCTCAGGAACAGCGAACCCGGAGGGTCCAGTTGCATGTGGGGCTGCGTAAAGGCTCCCCTGCGGAGTTCTCTTGTACCCAAAGCCTTCCTTTGGGGGCACTTTTGGATGGGCGAAAAGGGCTCGCAACGCATTTCCTGGGGCCTGATTTTTCACTCGTCTCCGATGACGGCTAGGGCTACGTTTAGGATTGCTCAGGAAAAGCGAACCCGGAGGGTCCAGTTGCATGTGGGGCTGCGTAAAGGCTCCCCTGGGGAGTTCACTTGTACCCAAAGCCTTCCTTTGGGGGCACATTAGCATGGTCCAAAGGGGCTTGCAACGCGTTTTCTGGGGCCCGGTTTTTCAGCCTTCTCCCATGTCGGCTAGGGATATATTTAGGGTTGCTCAGAAAAAGCGAACCCGGAGGGTCCAGTTGCATGTGGGGCTGCGTAAAGGCTCCCCTGGGGAGTTCTCTTGTACCCAAAGCCTTCCTTTGGGGGCACTTTTGGATAGGCGAAAAGGGCTCGCAACGCATTTCCTGGGGCCTGATTTTTCACTCGTCTCCGATGCCGGCTAGTGTTATGTTTAGGGATGTTCGGAAACAGCGAACCCGGAGGGTCCAGTTGCATGTGGGGCTGCGTAAAGACTCCCTTGGGGAGTTCACTTGTACCCAAAGCCTTCCTTTGGGGGCAATTTTGATGGGCGAAAAGGGCTTGGAACGCATTTCCTGGGGCCTGATTTTTCAGTCGTCTTCGATGCCGGCTAGGGCTATGTTTAGGGATACTCGGAAACAGCGAACCCGGAGGGTCCAGTTGCATGTGGGGCTGCGTAAAGGCTCCCCTGGGGAGTTCACTTGTACCCAAAGCCTTCCTTTGGGGGCACTTTTGCATGGTCCAAAGGGGCTTGCAACGCGTTTTCTGGGGCCCAGTTTTTCAGCCTTCTCCCATGTTGGCTAGGGATATATATAGGGATGCTCGGAAACCGCGAACCCGGAGGGTCCAGTTGCATGTGGGGCTGCGTAAAGGCTCCCCTGGGGAGTTCACTTGTACCCAAAGCCTTCCTTTGGGGGCACTTTTGCATGGTCCAAAGGGGCTTGCAATGCGTTTTCTGGGGCCCGGTTTTCAATCTACTCCCATGCTGGCTAGGGATATGTTTAGGGATCCTAGGAAACAACGAACCCGGAGGGTCCAGTTGCATGTGGGCCTGCGTAAAGGCTCCCCTGGGGAGTTCACTTGTACCCAAAGCCTTCCTTTGGGGGCACTTTTGGATAGGCGAAAAGGGCTCGCAACGCATTTCCTGGGGCCTGATTTTTCACTCGTCTCCGATGCCGGCTAGTGTTATGTTTAGGGATGTTCGGAAACAGCGAACCCGGAGGGTCCAGTTGCATGTGGGGCTGCGTAAAGGCTCCCCTGGGGAGTTCTCTTGTACCCAAAGCCTTCCTTTGGGGGCACTTTTGGATGGTCCAAAGGGGCTCGCAACGCATTTCCTGGGGCCTGATTTTTCAGTCGTCTTCGATGCCGGCTAGGGATATGTTTAGGGATACTCGGAAACAGCGAACCCAGAGGGTCCAGTTGCATGTGGGGCTGCGTAAAGGCTCCCCTGGGGAGTTCTCTTGTACCCAAAGCCTTCCTTTGGGGGCACTTTTGGATTGTCCAAAGGGGATCGCAAAGCATCTCCTCGGGCCTGATTTTTCAGTCGTCTTCGATGACGGCTAGGGCTACGTTTAGGTTTGCTCAGGAACAGCGAACCCGGAGGGTCCAGTTGCATGTGGGGCTGCGTACAGGCTCCCCTGGGGAGTTCTCTTGTACCCAAAGCCTTCCTTTGGGGGCACTTTTGGATTGGCGAAAAGGGCTCGCAACGCATTTCCTGGGGCCTGATTTTTCACTCGTCTCCGATGACGGCTAGGGCTACGTTTAGGATTGCTCAGGAAAAGCGAACCCGGAGGGTCCAGTTGCATGTGGGGCTGCGTAAAGGCTCCCCTGGGGAGTTCACTTGTACCCAAAGCCTTCCTTTGGGGGCACTTTTGGATGGTCCAAAGGGGCTTGCAACGCGTTTTCTGGGGCCCGGTTTTTCAGCCTTCTCCCATGTCGGCTAGGGATATATTTAGGGTTGCTCAGAAAAAGCGAACCCGGAGGGTCCAGTTGCATGTGGGGCTGCGTAAAGGCTCCCCTGGGGAGTTCTCTTGTACCCAAAGCCTTCCTTTGGGGGCACTTTTGGATAGGCGAAAAGGGCTCGCAACGCATTTTCTGGGGCCTGATTTTTCACTCGTCTCCGATGCCGGCTAGTGTTATGTTTAGGGATGTTCGGAAACAGCGAACCCGGAGGGTCCAGTTGCATGTGGGGCTGCGTAAAGACTCCCTTGGGGAGTTCACTTGTACCCAAAGCCTTCCTTTGGGGGCAATTTTGATGGGCGAAAAGGGCTTGGAACGCATTTCCTGGGGCCTGATTTTTCAGTCGTCTTCGATGCCGGCTAGGGCTATGTTTAGGGATACTCGGAAACAGCGAACCCGGAGGGTCCAGTTGCATGTGGGGCTGCGTAAAGGCTCCCCTGGGGAGTTCACTTGTACCCAAAGCCTTCCTTTGGGGGCACTTTTGCATGGTCCAAAGGGGCTTGCAACGCGTTTTCTGGGGCCCAGTTTTTCAGCCTTCTCCCATGTTGGCTAGGGATATATATAGGGATGCTCGGAAACCGCGAACCCGGAGGGTCCAGTTGCATGTGGGGCTGCGTGAAGGCTCCCCTGGGGAGTTCTCTTGTACCCAAAGCCTTCCTTTGGGGGCACTTTTGGATAGGCGAAAAGGGCTCGCAACTTATTTCCTGGGGCCTGATTTTTCACTCGTCTCCGATGCCGGCTAGTGTTATGTTTAGGGATGTTCGGAAACAGCGAACCCGGAGGGTCCAGTTGCATGTGGAGCTGCGTAAAGGCTCCCCTGGGGAGCTCACTTGTACCCAAAGCCTTCCTTTGGGGGCACTTTTGGATGGTCCAAAGGGGCTTGGAACGCATTTCCTGGGGCCTGATTTTTCAGTCGTCTCCGATGACGGCTAGGGCTACGTTTAGATTTGCTCAGGAACAACGAATCCGGAGGGTCTAGTTGCATGTGGGGCTGCGTAAAGGCTCCCCTGGGGAGTTCTCTTGTACCCAAAGCCTTCCTTTGGGGACACTTTTGGATGGGCGAAAAGGCCTCGCAACGCATTTCCTGGGTCCTGATTTTTCAGTCGTCTTCGATGCCGGCTAGGGCTATGTTTAGGGATGTTCGGAAACAGCGAACCCGGAGGGTCCAGTTGCATGTGGGGCTGCGTAAAGGCTCCCCTGGGGAGTTCACTTGTACCCAAAGCCTTCCTTTGGGGGCACTTTTGGATGGTCCAAAGGGGCTTGAAAAGCGTTTTCTGGGGCCCGGTTTTTCAGTCTTCTCCCATGCCGGCTAGGGATATATTTAGGGTTACTCGGAAAATTCGAACCCGGAGGGTCCAGTTGCATGTGGGGCTGCGTAAAGGCTCCCCTGGGGAGTTCTCTTGTACCCAAAGCCTTCCTTTGGGGGCACTTTTGGATGGTCCAAAGGGGCTCGCAACGCATTTCCTGGGGCCTCATTTTTCACTCGTCTCCGATGACGGCTAGGGCTACGTTTAGGATTGCTCAGGAAAAGCGAACCCGGAGGGTCCAGTTGCATGTGGGGCTGCGTAAAGGCTCCCTTGGGGAGTTCACTTGTACCCAAAGCCTTCCTTTGGGGGCACTTTTGATGGGCGAAAAGGGCTTGGAACGCATTTCCTGGGGCCTGATTTTTCAGTCGTCTTCGATGACAGCTAGGGCTATGTTTAGGGATACTCGGATACAGCGAACCCGGAGGGTCCAGTTGCATGTGGGCCTGCGTAAAGGCTCCCCTGGGGAGTTCACTTGTACCCAAAGCCTTCCTTTGGGGGCACTTTTGCATGGTCCAAAGGGGCTTGCAACGCGTTTTCTGGGGCCCAGTTTTTCAGCCTTCTCCCATGTCGGCTAGGGATATATTTAGGGTTGCTCAGAAAAAGCGAACCCGGAGGGTCCAGTTGCATGTGGGGCTGCGTAAAGGCTCCCCTGGGGAGTTCACTTGTACCCAAAGCCTTCCTTTGGGGGCACTTTTGGATAGGCGAAAAGGGCTCGCAACGCATTTCCTGGGGCCTGATTTTTCACTCGTCTCCGATTCCGGCTAGTGTTATGTTTAGGGATGTTCGGAAACAGTGAACCCGGAGGGTCCAGTTGCATGTGGAGCTGCGTAAAGGCTCCCCTGGGGAGCTCACTTGTACCCAAAGCCTTCCTTTGGGGGCACTTTTGCATGGTCCAAACGGGCTTGGAACGCATTTCCTGGGGCCTGATTTTTCAGTCGTCTCCGATGACGGCTAGGGCTACGTTTAGATTTGCTCAGGAAAAGCGAACCCGGAGGGTCCAGTTGCATGTGGGGCTGCGTAAAGGCTCCCCTGGGGAGTTCTCTTGTACCCAAAGCCTTCCTTTGGGGACACTTTTGGATGGTCCAAAGGGGCTTGAAACTCGTTTTCTGGGGCCCGGTTTTTCAGCCTTCTCCCATGCCGGCTAGGGATATATTTAGGGTTACTCGGAAAATTCGAACCCGGAGGGTCCAGTTGCATGTGGGGCTGCGTAAAGGCTCCCCTCGGGAGTTCTCTTGTACCCAAAGCCTTCCTTTGGGGGCACTTTTGCATGGTCCAAAGGGGCTCGCAACGCGTTTTCTGGGGCCCGGTTTTGCAGTCTTCTCTCATGACGGCTAGGGATATATATAGGGATGCTCGGAAACCGCGAACCCGGAGGGTCCAGTTGCATGTGGGGCTGCGTAAAGGCTCCCCTTGGGAGTTCACTTGTACCCAAAGCCTTCCTTTGGGGGCACTTTTGCATGGTCCAAAGGGGCTTGCAATGCGTTTTCTGGGGCCCGGTTTTCAATCTACTCCCATGCTGGCTAGGGATATGTTTAGGGATCCTAGGAAACAACGAACCCGGAGGGTCCAGTTGCATGTGGGCCTGCGTAAAGGCTCCCCTGGGGAGTTCACTTGTACCCAAAGCCTTCCTTTGGGGGCACTTTTGGATAGGCGAAAAGGGCTCGCAACGCATTTCCTGCGGCCTGATTTTTCACTCGTCTCCGATGCCGGCTAGTGTTATGTTTAGGGATGTTCGGAAACAGCGAACCCGGAGGGTCCAGTTGCATGTGGGGCTGCGTAAAGGCTCCCCTGGGGAGTTCACTTGTACCCAAAGCCTTCCTTTGGGGGCACTTTTGGATGGTCCAAAGGGGCTCGCAACGCGTTTTCTGGGGTCTGATTTTTCACTCGTCTCCGATGACGGCTAGGGCTACGTTTAGATTTGCTCAGGAACAGCAAACCCAAAGGGTCCAGTTGCATGTGGGGCTGCGTAAAGGCTCCCCTGGGGAGTTCTCTTGTACCCAAAGCCTTCCTTTGGGGGCACTTTTGGATGGTCCAAAGGGGCTCGCAACGCATTTCCTGGGGCCTGATTTTTCAGTCGTCTTCGATGCCGGCTAGGGATATGTTTAGGGATACTCGGAAACAGCGAACCCGGAGGGTCCAGTTGCATGTGGGGCTGCGTAAAGGCTCCCCTGGGGAGTTCTCTTGTACCCAAAGCCTTCCTTTGGGGGCACTTTTGGATTGTCCAAAGGGGATCGCAAAACATCTCCTCGGGCCTGATTTTTCAGTCGTCTCCTATGACGGCTAGGGCTACGTTTAGGTTTGCTCAGGAACAGCGAACCCGGAGGGTCCAGTTGCATGTGGGGCTGCGTAAAGGCTCCCCTGGGGAGTTCTCTTGTACCCAAAGCCTTCCTTTGGGGGCACTTTTGGATGGGCGAAAAGGGCTCGCAACGTATTTCCTGGGGCCTGATTTTTCACTCGTCTCCGATGCCGGCTAGTGTTATGTTTAGGGATGTTCGGAAACAGCGAACCCGGAGGGTCCAGTTGCATGTGGAGCTGCGTAAAGGCTCCCCTGGGGAGCTCACTTGTACCCAAAGCCTTCTTTTGGGGGCACTTTTGGATGGTCCAAAGGGACTCGCAACGCATTTCCTGGGGCCTGATTTTTCACTCGTCTCCGATGCCGGCTAGGGCTACGTTTAGGATTGCTCAGGAACAGCGAACCCGGAGGGTCCAGTTGCATGTGGGGCTGCGTAAAGGCTCCCCTGGGGAGTTCACTTTTACCCAAAGCCTTCCTTTGGGGGCACTTTTGGATAGTCCAAAGGGGCTTGAAAAGCGTTTTCTGGGGCCCGGTTTTTCAGTCTTCTCCCATGCCGGCTAGGGATATATTTAGGGTTACTCGGAAAATTCGAACCCGGAGGGTCCAGTTGCATGTGGGGCTGCGTGAAGGCTCCCCTGGGGAGTTCTCTTGTACCCAAAGCCTTCCTTTGGGGGCACTTTTGGATAGGCGAAAAGGGCTCGCAACGCATTTCCTGGGGCCTGATTTTTCACTCGTCTCCGATGCCGGCTAGTGTTATGTTTAGGGATGTTCGGAAACAGCGAACCCGGAGGGTCCAGTTGCATGTGGGGCTGCGTAAAGGCTCCCCTGGGGAGTTCTCTTGTACCCAAAGCCTTCCTTTGGGGGCACTTTTGGATGGTCCAAAGGGGCTCGCAACGCATTTCCTGGGGCCTCATTTTTCACTCGTCTCCGATGACGGCTACGGCTACGTTTAGGATTGCTCAGGAAAAGCGAACCCGGAGGGTCCAGTTGCATGTGGGGCTGCGTAAAGACTCCCTTGGGGAGTTCACTTGTACCCAAAGCCTTCCTTTGGGGGCAATTTTGATGGGCGAAAAGGGCTTGGAACGCATTTCCTGGGGCCTGATTTTTCAGTCGTCTTCGATGCCGGCTAGGGCTATGTTTAGGGATACTCGGAAACAGCGAACCCGGAGGGTCCAGTTGCATGTGGGGCTGCGTAAAGGCTCCCCTGGGGAGTTCACTTGTACCCAAAGCCTTCCTTTGGGGGCACTTTTGCATGGTCCAAAGGGGCTTGCAACGCGTTTTCTGGGGCCCAGTTTTTCAGCCTTCTCCCATGTTGGCTAGGGATATATATAGGGATGCTCGGAAACCGCGAACCCGGAGGGTCCAGTTGCATGTGGGGCTGCGTAAAGGCTCCCCTGGGGAGTTCACTTGTACCCAAAGCCTTCCTTTGGGGGCACTTTTGCATGGTCCAAAGGGGCTTGCAATGCGTTTTCTGGGGCCCGGTTTTCAATCTACTCCCATGCTGGCTAGGGATATGTTTAGGGATCCTAGGAAACAACGAACCCGGAGGGTCCAGTTGCATGTGGGCCTGCGTAAAGGCTCCCCTGGGGAGTTCACTTGTACCCAAAGCCTTCCTTTGGGGGCACTTTTGGATAGGCGAAAAGGGCTCGCAACGCATTTCCTGGGGCCTGATTTTTCACTCGTCTCCGATGCCGGCTAGTGTTATGTTTAGGGATGTTCGGAAACAGCGAACCCGGAGGGTCCAGTTGCATGTGGGGCTGCGTAAAGGCTCCCCTGGGGAGTTCTCTTGTACCCAAAGCCTTCCTTTGGGGGCACTTTTGGATGGTCCAAAGGGGCTCGCAACGCATTTCCTGGGGCCTGATTTTTCAGTCGTCTTCGATGCCGGCTAGGGATATGTTTAGGGATACTCGGAAACAGCGAACCCAGAGGGTCCAGTTGCATGTGGGGCTGCGTAAAGGCTCCCCTGGGGAGTTCTCTTGTACCCAAAGCCTTCCTTTGGGGGCACTTTTGGATTGTCCAAAGGGGATCGCAAAGCATCTCCTCGGGCCTGATTTTTCAGTCGTCTTCGATGACGGCTAGGGCTACGTTTAGGTTTGCTCAGGAACAGCGAACCCGGAGGGTCCAGTTGCATGTGGGGCTGCGTAAAGGCTCCCCTGCGGAGTTCTCTTGTACCCAAAGCCTTCCTTTGGGGGCACTTTTGGATGGGCGAAAAGGGCTCGCAACGCATTTCCTGGGGCCTGATTTTTCACTCGTCTCCGATGACGGCTAGGGCTACGTTTAGGATTGCTCAGGAAAAGCGAACCCGGAGGGTCCAGTTGCATGTGGGGCTGCGTAAAGGCTCCCCTGGGGAGTTCACTTGTACCCAAAGCCTTCCTTTGGGGGCACATTAGCATGGTCCAAAGGGGCTTGCAACGCGTTTTCTGGGGCCCGGTTTTTCAGCCTTCTCCCATGTCGGCTAGGGATATATTTAGGGTTGCTCAGAAAAAGCGAACCCGGAGGGTCCAGTTGCATGTGGGGCTGCGTAAAGGCTCCCCTGGGGAGTTCTCTTGTACCCAAAGCCTTCCTTTGGGGGCACTTTTGGATAGGCGAAAAGGGCTCGCAACGCATTTCCTGGGGCCTGATTTTTCACTCGTCTCCGATGCCGGCTAGTGTTATGTTTAGGGATGTTCGGAAACAGCGAACCCGGAGGGTCCAGTTGCATGTGGGGCTGCGTAAAGACTCCCTTGGGGAGTTCACTTGTACCCAAAGCCTTCCTTTGGGGGCAATTTTGATGGGCGAAAAGGGCTTGGAACGCATTTCCTGGGGCCTGATTTTTCAGTCGTCTTCGATGCCGGCTAGGGCTATGTTTAGGGATACTCGGAAACAGCGAACCCGGAGGGTCCAGTTGCATGTGGGGCTGCGTAAAGGCTCCCCTGGGGAGTTCACTTGTACCCAAAGCCTTCCTTTGGGGGCACTTTTGCATGGTCCAAAGGGGCTTGCAACGCGTTTTCTGGGGCCCAGTTTTTCAGCCTTCTCCCATGTTGGCTAGGGATATATATAGGGATGCTCGGAAACCGCGAACCCGGAGGGTCCAGTTGCATGTGGGGCTGCGTAAAGGCTCCCCTGGGGAGTTCACTTGTACCCAAAGCCTTCCTTTGGGGGCACTTTTGCATGGTCCAAAGGGGCTTGCAATGCGTTTTCTGGGGCCCGGTTTTCAATCTACTCCCATGCTGGCTAGGGATATGTTTAGGGATCCTAGGAAACAACGAACCCGGAGGATCCAGTTGCATGTGGGCCTGCGTAAAGGCTCCCCTGGGGAGTTCACTTGTACCCAAAGCCTTCCTTTGGGGGCACTTTTGGATAGGCGAAAAGGGCTCGCAACGCATTTCCTGGGGCCTGATTTTTCAGTCGTCTTCGATGCCGGCTAGTGTTATGTTTAGGGATGTTCGGAAACAGCGAACCCGGAGGGTCCAGTTGCATGTGGGGCTGCGTAAAGGCTCCCCTGGGGAGTTCTCTTGTACCCAAAGCCTTCCTTTGGGGGCACTTTTGGATTGTCCAAAGGGGATCGCAAAGCATCTCCTCGGGCCTGATTTTTCAGTCGTCTTCGATGACGGCTAGGGCTACGTTTAGGTTTGCTCAGGAACAGCGAACCCGGAGGGTCCAGTTGCATGTGGGGCTGCGTAAAGGCTCCCCTGGGGAGTTCTCTTGTACCCAAAGCCTTCCTTTGGGGGCACTTTTGGATTGGCGAAAAGGGCTCGCAACGCATTTCCTGGGGCCTGATTTTTCACTCGTCTCCGATGACGGCTAGGGCTACGTTTAGGATTGCTCTGGAAAAGCGAACCCGGAGGGTCCAGTTGCATGTGGGGCTGCGTAAAGGCTCCCCTGGGGAGTTCACTTGTACCCAAAGCCTTCCTTTGGGGGCACATTAGCATGGTCCAAAGGGGCTTGCAACGCGTTTTCTGGGGCCCGGTTTTTCAGCCTTCTCCCATGTCGGCTAGGGATATATTTAGGGTTGCTCAGAAAAAGCGAACCCGGAGGGTCCAGTTGCATGTGGGGCTGCGTAAAGGCTCCCCTGGGGAGTTCTCTTGTACCCAAAGCCTTCCTTTGGGGGCACTTTTGGATAGGCGAAAAGGGCTCGCAACGCATTTTCTGGGGCCTGATTTTTCACTCGTCTCCGATGCCGGCTAGTGTTATGTTTAGGGATGTTCGGAAACAGCGAACCCGGAGGGTCCAGTTGCATGTGGGGCTGCGTAAAGACTCCCTTGGGGAGTTCACTTGTACCCAAAGCCTTCCTTTGGGGGCAATTTTGATGGGCGAAAAGGGCTTGGAACGCATTTCCTGGGGCCTGATTTTTCAGTCGTCTTCGATGCCGGCTAGGGCTATGTTTAGGGATACTCGGAAACAGCGAACCCGGAGGGTCCAGTTGCATGTGGGGCTGCGTAAAGGCTCCCCTGGGGAGTTCACTTGTACCCAAAGCCTTCCTTTGGGGGCACTTTTGGATGGTCCAAAGGGGCTTGCAACGCGTTTTCTGGGGCCCAGTTTTTCAGCCTTCTCCCATGTTGGCTAGGGATATATATAGGGATGCTCGGAAACCGCGAACCCGGAGGGTCCAGTTGCATGTGGGGCTGCGTGAAGGCTCCCCTGGGGAGTTCTCTTGTACCCAAAGCCTTCCTTTGGGGGCACTTTTGGATAGGCGAAAAGGGCTCGCAACGCATTTCCTGGGGCCTGATTTTTCACTCGTCTCCGATGCCGGCTAGTGTTATGTTTAGGGATGTTCGGAAACAGCGAACCCGGAGGGTCCAGTTGCATGTGGGGCTGCGTAAAGGCTCCCCTGGGGAGTTCACTTGTACCCAAAGCCTTCCTTTGGGGGCACTTTTGGATGGTCCAAAGGGGCTTGAAACGCGTTTTCTGGGGCCCGGTTTTTCAGTCTTCTCCCATGCCGGCTAGGGATATATTTAGGGTTACTCGGAAAATTCGAACCCGGAGGGTCCAGTTGCATGTGGGGCTGCGTAAAGGCTCCCCTCGGGAGTTCTCTTGTACCCAAAGCCTTCCTTTGGGGGCACTTTTGCATGGTCCAAAGGGGCTCGCAACGCGTTTTCTGGGGCCCGGTTTTTCAGTCTTCTCTCATGACGGCTAGGATATATTTACGGATGCTCGGAAACAGCGAACCCGGAGGGTCCAGTTGCATGTGGGGCTGCGTAAAGGCTCCCCTGGGGAGTTCACTTGTACCCAAAGCCTTCCTTTGGGGGCACTTTTACATGGTCCATAGGGGCTTGCAATGCGTTTTCTGGGGCCCGGTTTTCAATCTTCTCCCATGCTGGCTAGGAATATGTTTAGGGATCCTAGGAAACAACGAACCCAGAGGGTCCAGTTGCATGTGGGGCTGCGTAAAGGCTCCCCTGGGGAGTTCACTTGTACCCAAAGCCTTCCTTTGGGGGCACTTTTGGATAGGCGAAAAGGGCTCGCAACGCATTTCCTGGGGCCTGATTTTTCACTCGTCTCCGATGCCGGCTAGTGTTATGTTTAGGGATGTTCGGAAACAGCGAACCCGGAGGGTCCAGTTGCATGTGGGGCTGCGTAAAGGCTCCCCTGGGGAGTTCACTTGTACCCAAAGCCTTCCTTTGGGGGCACTTTTGGATGGTCCAAAGGGGCTCGCAACGCGTTTTCTGGGGCCTGATTTTTCACTCGTCTCCGATGACGGCTAGGGCTACGTTTAGATTTGCTCAGGAACAGCGAACCCAAAGGGTCCAGTTGCATGTGGGGCTGCGTAAAGGCTCCCCTGGGGAGTTCTCTTGTACCCAAAGCCTTCCTTTGGGGGCGCTTTTAGATGGTCCAAAGGGGCTCGCAACGCATTTCCTGGGGCCTGATTTTTCACTCGTCTCCGATGACGGCTAGGGCTATGTTTAGGGATACTCGGAAACAGCGAACCCGGAGGGTCCAGTTGCATGTGGGGCTACGTAAAGGCTCCCCTGGGGAGTTCACTTGTACCCAAAGCCTTCCTTTGGGGGCACTTTTGGATTGTCCAAAGGGGATCGCAAAGCATCTCCTCGGGCCTGATTTTTCAGTCGTCTTCGATGACGGCTAGGGCTACGTTTAGGTTTGCTCAGGAACAGTGAACCCGGAGGGTCCAGTTGCATGTGGGGCTGCGTAAAGGCTCCCCTGGGGAGTTCTCTTGTACCCAAAGCCTTCCTTTGGGGACACTTTTGGATGGGCGAAAAGGGCTCGCAACGCATTTCCTGGGGCCTGATTTTTCAGTCGTCTTCGAAGCCAGCTAGGGCTATGTTTAGGGATGTTCGGAAACAGCGAACCCGGAGGGTCCAGTTGCATGTTGGGCTGCGTAAAGGCTCCCCTGGGGAGTTCACTTGTACCCAAAGCCTTCCATTGGGGGCACATTAGCATGGTCCAAAGGGGCTTGCAACGCGTTTTCTGGGGCCCGGTTTTTCAGCCTTCTCCCATGTCGGCTAGGGATATATTTAGGGTTGCTCAGAAAAAGCGAACCCGGAGGGTCCAGTTGCATGTGGGGCTGCGTAAAGGCTCCCCTGGGGAGTTCACTTGTACCCAAAGCCTTCCTTTGGGGGCACTTTTGGATTGTCCAAAGGGGCTTGAAAAGCGTTTTCTGGGGCCCGGTTTTTCAGTCTTCTCCCATGCCGGCTAGGGATATATTTAGTGTTACTCGGAAAATTCGAACCCGGAGGGTCCAGTTGCATGTGGGGCTGCGTAAAGGCTCCCCTGGGGAGTTCTCTTGTACCCAAAGCCTTCCTTTGGGGGCACTTTTGGATAGGCGAAAAGGGCTCGCAACGCATTTCCTGGGGCCTGATTTTTCACTCGTCTCCGATGACGGCTAGTGTTATGTTTAGGGATGTTCGGAAACAGCGAACCCGGAGGGTCCAGTTGCATGTGGAGCTGCGTAAAGGCTCCCCTGGGGAGCTCACTTGTACCCAAAGCCTTCCTTTGGGGGCACTTTTGGATGGTACAAAGGGGCTTGGAACGCATTTCCTGGGGCCTGATTTTTCAGTCGTCTCCGATGACGGCTAGGGCTACGTTTAGATTTGCTCAGGAACAGCGAATCCGGAGGGTCCAGTTGCATGTGGGGCTGCGTAAAGGCTCCCCTGGGGAGTTCACTTGTACCCAAAGCCTTCCTTTGGGGGCACTTTTGGATGGTCCAAAAGGGCTTCGAACGCATTTCTTGGGGCCTGATTTTTCACTCGTCTCCGATGACGGCTAGGGCTACGTTTAGATTTGCTCAGGAAAAGCGAACCCGGAGGGTCCAGTTGCATGTGGGGCTGCGTAAAGGCTCCCCTGGGGAGTTCTCTTGTACCCAAAGCCTTCCTTTGGGGACACTTTTGGATGGGCGAAAAGGGCTCGCAACGCATTTCCTGGGGCCTGATTTTTCAGTCGTCTTCGAAGCCGGCTAGGGCTATGTTTAGGGATGTTCGGAAACAGCGAACCCGGAGGGTCCAGTTGCATGTGGGGCTGCGTAAAGGCTCCCCTGGGGAGTTCACTTGTACCCAAAGCCTTCCTTTGGGGGCACTTTTGCATGGTCCAAAGGGGCTCGCAACGCATTTCCTGGGGCCTCATTTTTCACTCGTCTCCGATGACGGCTAGGGCTACGTTTAGGATTGCTCAGGAAAAGCGAACCCAGAGGGTCCAGTTGCATGTGGGGCTGCGTAAAGGCTCCCTTGGGGAGTTCACTTGTACCCAAAGCCTTCCTTTGGGGGCACTTTTGATGGGTGAAAAGGGCTTGGAACGCATTTCCTGGGGCCTGATTTTTCAGTCGTCTTCGATGCCGGCTAGGGCTATGTTTAGGGATACTCGGAAACAGCGAACCCGGAGGGTCCAGTTGCATGTGGGGCTGCATAAAGGCTCCCCTGGGGAGTTCACTTGTACCCAAAGCCTTCCTTTGGGGACACTTTTGGATGGTCCAAAGGGGCTTCCAACGCGTTTTCTGGGGCCCGGTTTTTCAGTCTTCTCTCATGACGGCTAGGGATATATTTAGGGATGCTCGGAAACAGCGAACCCGGAGGGTCCAGTTGCATGTGGGGCTGCGTAAAGGCTCCCCTGGGGAGTTCACTTGTACCCAAAGCCTTCCTTTGGGGGCACTTTTGCATGGTCCAAAGGGGCTTGCAATGCGTTTTCTGGGGCCCGGTTTTCAATCTTCTCCCATGCTGGCTAGGGATATGTTTAGGGATCCTAGGAAACAACGAACCCAGAGGTTCCAGTTGCATGTGGGGCTGCGTAAAGGCTCCCCTGGGGAGTTCACTTGTACCCAAAGCCTTCCTTTGGGGGCACTTTTGGATGGTCCAAAGGGGCTCGCAACGCATTTCCTGGGGCCTGATTTTTCACTCGTCTCCGATGCCGGCTAGTGTTATGTTTAGGGATGTTCGGAAACAGCGAACCCGGAGGGTCCAGTTGCATGTGGGGCTGCGTAAAGGCTCCCCTGGGGAGTTCACTTGTACCCAAAGCCTTCCTTTGGGGGCACTTTTGAATGGTCCAAAGGGGCTCGCAACGCGTTTTCTGGGGCCTGATTTTTCACTCGTCTCCGATGACGGCTAGGGCTACGTTTAGATTTGCTCAGGAACAGCGAACCCAAAGAGTCCAGTTGCATGTGGGGCTGCGTAAAGGCTCCCCTGGGGAGTTCTCTTGTACCCAAAGCCTTCCTTTGGGGGCACTTTTGGATGGTCCAAAGGGGCTCGCAACGCATTTCCTGGGGCCTGATTTTTCACTCGTCTCCGATGACGGCTAGGGCTATGTTTAGGGATACTCGGAAACAGCGAACCCGGAGGGTCCAGTTGCATGTGGGGCTGCGTAAAGGCTCCCCTGGGGAGTTCACTTGTACCCAAAGCCTTCCTTTGGGGGCACTTTTGGATGGTCCAAAGGGGCTTCCAACGCGTTTTCTGGGGCCCGGTTTTTCAGTCGTCTTCGATGACGGCTATGGCTACGTTTAGGTTTGCTCAGGAACAGCGAACCCGGAGGGTCCAGTTGCATGTGGGGCTGCGTAAAGGCTCCCCTGGGGAGTTCTCTTGTACCCAAAGCCTTCCTTTGGGGACACTTTTGGATGGGCGAAAAGGGCTCGCAACGCATTTCCTGGGGCCTGATTTTTCAGTCGTCTTCGAAGCCAGCTAGGGCTATGTTTAGGGATGTTCGGAAACAGCGAACCCGGAGGGTCCAGTTGCATGTGGGGCTGCGTAAAGGCTCCCCTGGGGAGTTCACTTGTACCCAAAGCCTTCCTTTGGGGGCACATTAGCATGGTCCAAAGGGGCTTGCAACGCGTTTTCTGGGGCCCGGTTTTTCAGCCTTCTCCCATGTCGGCTAGGGATATATTTAGGGTTGCTCAGAAAAAGCGAACCCGGAGGGTCCAGTTGCATGTGGGGCTGCGTAAAGGCTCCCCTGGGGAGTTCACTTGTACCCAAAGCCTTCCTTTGGGGGCACTTTTGCATGGTCCAAAGGGGCTTGCAATGCGTTTTCTGGGGCCCGTTTTTCAATCTTCTCCCATGCTGGCTAGGGATATATTTAGGGATCCTAGGAAACAACGAACCCAGAGGGTCCAGTTGCATGTGGGGCTGCGTAAAGGCTCCCCTGGGGAGTTCTCTTGTACCCAAAGCCTTCCTTTGGGGGCACTTTTGGATAGGCGAAAAGGGCTCGCAACGCATTTCCTGGGGCCTGATTTTTCACTCGTCTCCGATGACGGCTAGTGTTATGTTTAGGGATGTTCGGAAACAGCGAACCCGGAGGGTCCAGTTGCATGTGGGGCTGCGTAAAGGCTCCCCTGGGGAGTTCACTTGTACCCAAAGCCTTCCTTTGGGGGCACTTTTGGATGGTCCAAAGGGGCTCGCAACGCGTTTTCTTGGGCCTGATTTTTCACTCATCTCCGATGACGGCTAGGGCTACGTTTAGATTTGCTCAGGAACAGCGAACCCAAAGGGTCCAGTTGCATGTGGGGCTGCGTAAAGGCTCCCCTGGGGAGTTCACTTGTACCCAAAGCCTTCCTTTGGGGGCACTTTTGGATTGTCCAAAGGGGATCGCAAAGCATCTCTTCGGGCCTGATTTTTCAGTCGTCTTCGATGACGGCTAGGGCTACGTTTAGGTTTGCTCAGGAACAGCGAACCCGGAGGGTCCAGTTGCATGTGGGGCTGCGTAAAGGCTCCCCTGGGGAGTTCTCTTGTACCCAAAGCCTTCCTTTGGGGACACTTTTGGATGGGCGAAAAGGGCTCGCAACGCATTTCCTGGGGCCTGATTTTTCAGTCGTCTTCGAAGCCAGCTAGGGCTATGTTTAGGGATGTTCGGAAACAGCGAACCCGGAGGGTCCAGTTGCATGTGGGGCTGCGTAAAGGCTCCCCTGGGGAGTTCACTTGTACCCAAAGCCTTCCTTTGGGGGCACATTAGCATGGTCCAAAGGGGCTTGCAACGCGTTTTCTGGGGCCCGGTTTTTCAGCCTTCTCCCATGTCGGCTAGGGATATATTTAGGGTTGCTCAGAAAAAGCGAACCCGGAGGGTCCAGTTGCATGTGGGGCTGCGTAAAGGCTCCCCTGGGGAGTTCACTTGTACCCAAAGCCTTCCTATGGGGGCACTTTTGGATGGGCGAAAAGGGCTCGCAACGCATTACCTGGGGCCTGATTTTTCAGTCGTCTTCGATGCCAGCTAGGGATATGTTTAGGGATGTTCGGAAACAGCGAACCCGGAGGGTCCAGTTGCATGTAGGGCTGCATAAAGGCTCCCCTGGGGAGTTCACTTGTACCCAAAGCCTTCCTTTGGGGGCACTTTTGGATGGTCCAAAGGGGCTTGAAACGCGTTTTCTGGGGCCCGGTTTTTCAGCCTTCTCCCATGTCGGCTAGGGATATATTTAGGGTTGCTCAGAAAAAGCGAACCCGGAGGGTCCAGTTGCATGTGGGGCTGCGTAAAGGCTCCCCTGGGGAGTTCACTTGTACCCAAAGCCTTCCTTTGGGGGCACTTTTGAATGGTCCAAAGGGGCTCGCAACGCATTTCCTGGGGCCTGATTTTTCAATCGTCTCCGATGACGGCTAGGGCTACGTTTAGGATTGCTCAGGAACAGCGAACCCGGAGGGTCCAGTTGCATGTGGGGCTGCGTAAAGGCTCCCCTGGGGAGTTCACTTGTACCCAAAGCCTTCCTTTGGGGGCACTTTTGGATAGTCCAAAGGGGCTTGAAACGCGTTTTCTGGGGCCCGGTTTTTCAGTCTTCTCCCATGCCGGCTAGGGATATATTTAGGGTAACTCGGAAAATTCGAACCCGGAGGGTCCAGTTGCATGTGGGGCTGCATAAAGGCTCCACTGGGGAGTTCTCTTGTACTCAAAGCCTTCCTTTGGGGGCACTTTTGGATGGTCCAAAGGGGCTCGCAACGCATTTCCTGGGGCCTGATTTTTCACTCGTCTCCGATGAGGGCTAGGGCTACGTTTAGGATTGCTCAGGAAAAGCGAACCCGGAGGGTCCAGTTGCATGTGGGGCTGCGTAAAGGCTCCCCTGGGGAGTTCTCTTGTACCCAAAGCCTTCCTTTGGGGGCACTTTTGGATGGTCCAAAGGGGCTTGCAACGCATTTTCTAGGGCCCGGTTTTTCAGTCTACTCCCATGCCGGCTAGGGATATATTTAGGGTTACTCGGAAAATTCGAAACGGGAGGGTCCAGTTGCATGTGGGGCTGCGTAAAGGCTCCCCTGGGGAGTTCACTTGTACCCAAAGCCTTCCTTTGGGGGCACTTTTGGATGGTCCAAAGGGGCTCGCAACGCATTTCCTGGGGCCTGATTTTTCACTCGTCTCCGATGCCGGCTAGTGTTATGTTTAGGGATGTTCGGAAACAGCGAACCCGGAGGGTCCACTTGCATGTGGAGCTGCGTAAAGGCTCCCCTGGGGAGCTCACTTGTACCCAAAGCCTTCTTTTGGGGGCACTTTTGGATGGTACAAAGGGACTCGCAACGCATTACCTGGGGCCTGATTTTTCACTCGTCTCCGATGACACCTAGGGCTACGTTTAGGATTGCTCAGGAACAGCGAACCCTGAGGGTCCAGTTGCATATGGGGCTGCGTAAAGGCTCCCCTGGGGAGTTCACTTGTACCCAAAGCCTTCCTTTGGGGGCACTTTTGGATGGTCCAAAGGGGCTTGAAAAGCGTTTTCTGGGGCCCGGTTTTTCAGTCTTCTCCCATACCGGCTAGGGATATATTTAGGATTACTCGGAAAATTCGAACCCAGAGGGTCCAGTTGCATGTGGGGCTGCGTAAAGGCTCCCCTGGGGAGTTCTCTTGTACCCAAAGCCTTCCTTTGGGGACACTTTTGGATGGGCGAAAAGGGCTCGCAACGCATTTCCTGGGGCCTGATTTTTCAGTCGTCTTCGATGCCGGCTAGGGCTATGTTTAGGGATGTTCGGAAACAGCGAACCCGGAGGGTCCAGTTGCATCTGGGGTTGCGTAAAGGCTCCCCTGGGGAGTTCACTTGTACCCAAAGCCTTCCTTTGGGGGCACTTTTGGATGGTCCAAAGGGGCTCGCAACGCATTTCCTGGGGCCTGATTTTTCACTCGTCTCCGATGACAGCTAGTGCTACGTTGGGTCCAGTTGCATGTGGGGCTGCGTAAAGGCTCCCCTGGGGAGTTCACTTGTACCCAAAGCCTTCCTTTGGGGGCACTTTTGGATGGTCCAAAGGGGCTCGCAACGCATTTCCTGGGGCCTGATTTTTCAATCGTCTCCGATGACGGCTAGGGCTACTTTTAGGTTTGCTCAGGAACAGCGAACCCGGAGGGTCCAGTTGCATGTGGGGCTGCGTACAGGCTCCCCTGGGGAGTTCTCTTGTACCCAAAGCCTTCCTTTGGGGGCACTTTTGCATGGTCCAAAGGGGCTCGCAACGCATTTCCTGGGGCCTGATTTTTCAGTCGTCTTGGATGCCAGCTAGGGCTATGTTTAGGGATGTTCGGAAACAGCGAACCCAGAGGGTCCAGTTGCATGTGGGGCTGCGTAAAGGCTCCCCTGGGGAGTTCTCTTGTACCCAAAGCCTTCCTTTGGGGGCACTTTTGGATGGGCGAAAAGGGCTCGCAACGCATTTCCTGGGGCCTGATTTTTCACTCGTCTCCGATGCCGGCTAGTGTTATGTTTAGGGATGTTCGGAAACAGCGAACCCGGAGGGTCCAGTTGCATGTGGGGCTGCGTAAAGGCTCCCCTGGGGAGTTCACTTGTACCCAAAGCCTTCCTTTGGGGGCACTTTTGCATGGTCCAAAGGGGCTCGCAACGCATTTCCTGGGGCCTGATTTTTCACTCGTCTCCGATGACGGCTAGGGCTACGTTTAGATTTGCTCAGGAACAGCGAACCCGGAGGGTCCAGTTGCATGTGGGGCTGCGTAAAGGCTCCCCTGGGGAGTTCTCTTGTACCCAAAGCCTTCCTTTGGGGGCACTTTTGGATGGGCAAAAAGGGCTCGCAACGCATTTCCTGGGGCCTGATTTTTCAGTCGTCTTCGATGCCAGCTAGGGATATGTTTAGGGATGTTCGGAAACAGCGAACCCGGAGGGTCCAGTTGCATGTGGGGCTGCGTAAAGGCTCCCCTGGGGAGTTCACTTGTACCCAAAGCCTTCCTTTGGGGGCACTTTTGGATGGTCCAAAGGGGCTTGCAACGCGTTTTCTGGGGCCCGGTTTTTCAGCCTTCTCCCATGTCGGCTAGGGATATATTTAGGGTTGCTCAGAAAAAGCGAACCCGGAGGGTCCAGTTGCATGTGGGGCTGCGTAAAGGCTCCCCTGGGGAGTTCACTTGTACCCAAAGCCTTCCTTTGGGGGCACTTTTGGATGGTCCAAAGGGGCTCGCAACGCATTTCCTGGGGCCTGATTTTTCAATCGTCTCCGATGACGGCTAGGGCTAGGTTTAGGATTGCTCAGGAACAGCGAACCCGGAGGGTCCAGTTGCATGTGGGGCTGCGTAAAGGCTCCCCTGGGGAGTTCTCTTGTACCCAAAGCCTTCCTTTCGGGGCACTTTTGGATGGGCGAAAAGGTCTCGCAACGCATTTCCTGGGGCCTGATTTTTCACTCGTCTCCGATGACACCTAGGGCTACGTTTAGGTTTGCTCAGGAACAGCGAACCCGGAGGGTCCAGTTGCATGTGGGGCTGCGTAAAGGCTCCACTGGGGAGTTCTCTTGTACCCAAAGCCTTCCTTTGGGGACACTTTTGGATGGTCCAAAGGGGCTCGCAACGCATTTCCTGGGGCCTGATTTTTCACTCGTCTCCGATGACAGCTAGGGCTATGTTTAGGGATGTTCGGAAACAGCGAACCCAGAGGGTCCAGTTGCATGTGGGGCTGCGTAAAGGCTCCCCTGGGGAGTTCACTTGTACCCAAAGCCTTCCTTTGGGGTCACTTTTGGATGGTCCAAAGGGGCTCGCAACGCATTTCCTGGGGCCTGATTTTTCAATCGTCTCCGATGACGGCTAGGGCTACGTTTAGGTTTGCTCAGGAACAGCGAACCCGGAGGGTCCAGTTGCATGTGGGGCTGCGTACAGGCTCCCCTGGGGAGTTCTCTTGTACCCAAAGCCTTCCTTTCGGGCCACTTTTGGATGGGCGAAAAGGGCTCGCAACGCATTTCCTGTGGCCTGATTTTTCAGTCGTCTTGGATGCCAGCTAGGGCTATGTTTAGGGATGTTCGGAAACAGCGAACCCAGAGGGTCCAGTTGCATGTGGGGCTGCGTAAAGGCTCCCCTGGGGAGTTCACTTGTACCCAAAGCCTTCCTTTGGGGGCACTTTTGGATGGTCCAAAGGGGCTTGAAACGCGTTTTCTGGGGCCCGGTTTTTCACCCTTCTCCCATGTCGGCTAGGGATATATTTAGGATTGCTCAGAAAAAGCGAACCCGGAGGGTCCAGTTGCATGTGGGGCTGCGTAAAGGCTCCCCTGGGGAGTTCACTTGTACCCAAAGCCTTCCTTTGGGGGCACTTTTGGATGGGCGAAAAGGGCTCGCAACGCATTTCCTGGGGCCTGATTTTTCACTCGTCTCCGATGCCGGCTAGTGTTATGTTTAGGGATGTTCGGAAACAGCGAACCCGGAGGGTCCAGTTGCATGTGGGGCTGCGTAAAGGCTCCCCTGGGGAGTTCACTTGTACCCAAAGCCTTCCTTTGGGGGCACTTTTGGATGGTCCAAAGGGGCTCGCAACGCATTTCCTGGGGCCTGATTTTTCAATCGTCTCCGATGACGGCTAGGGCTACGTTTAGATTTGCTCAGGAACAGCGAACCCGGAGGGTCCAGTTGCATGTGGGGCTGCGTAAAGGCTCCCCTGGGGAGTTCTCTTGTACCCAAAGCCTTCCTTTCGGGGCACTTTTGGATGGGCGAAAAGGTCTCGCAACGCATTTCCTGGGGCCTGATTTTTCAGTCGCCTTCGATGCCAGCTAGGGCTATGTTTAGGGATGTTCGGAAACACCGAACCCGGAGGGTCCAGTTGCATGTGGGGCTGCGTAAAGGCTCCCCTGGGGAGTTCACTTGTACCCAAAGCCTTCCTTTGGGGGCACTTTTGGATGGTCCAAAGGGGCTTGAAACGCGTTTTCTGGGGCCCGGTTTTTCAGCCTTCTCCCATGTCGGCTAGGGATATATTTAGGGTTGCTCAGAAAAAGCGAACCCGGAGGGTCCAGTTGCATGTGGGGCTGCGTAAAGGCTCCCCTGGGGAGTTCACTTGTACCCAAAGCCTTCCTTTGGGGGCACTTTTGGATGGGCGAAAAGGGCTCGCAACGCATTTCTTGGGGCCTGATTTTTCATTCGTCTCCGATGCCGGCTAGTGTTATGTTTAGGGATGTTCGGAAACAGCGAACCCGGAGGGTCCAGTTGCATGTGGGGCTGCGTAAAGGCTCCCCTGGGGAGTTCACTTGTACCCAAAGCCTTCCTTTGGTGACACTTTTGGATGGGAGATAGGGGCTTGGAACGCATTTCCTGGGGCCTGATTTTTCACTCGTCTCCGATGACGGCTAGGGCTACGTTTAGATTTGCTCAGGAACAGCGAACCCGGAGGGTCCAGTTGCATGTGGGGCTGCGTAAAGGCTCCCCTGGGGAGTTCTCTTGTACCCAAAGCCTTCCTTTGGGGACACTTTTGGATGGGCGAAAAGGGCTCGCAACGCATTTCCTGGGGCCTGATTTTTCAGTCGTCTTCGATGCCGGCTAGGGCTATGTTTAGGGATGTTCGGAAACAGCGAACACAGAGGGTCCAGTTGCATGTGGGGCTGCGTAAAGGCTCCCCTGGGGAGTTCACTTGTACCCAAAGCCTTCCTTTGGGGGCACTTTTAGATGGTCCAAAGGTGCTTGAAACGCGTTTTCTGGGGCCCGGTTTTTCAGTCTTCTCCCATGCCGGCTAGGGATATATTTATGGTAACTCGGAAAATTCGAACCCGGAGGGTCCAGTTGCATGTGGGGCTGCGTAAAGGCTCCCCTGGGGAGTTCACTTGTACCCAAAGCCTTCCTTTGGGGGCACTTTTGGATGGGCGAAAAGGGCTCGCAACGCATTTCCTGGGGCCTGATTTTTCACTCGTCTCCGATGCCGGCTAGTGTTATGTTTAGGGATGTTCAGAAACAGCGAACCCGGAGGGTCCAGTTGCATGTGGGGCTGCGTAAAGGCTCCCCTGGGGAGTTCACTTGTACCCAAAGCCTTCCTTTGGGGGCACTTTTGGATGGTCCAAAGGGGCTCGCAACGCATTTCCTGGGGCCTGATTTTTCACTCGTCTCCGATGACGGCTAGGGCTACGTTTAGATTTGCTCAGGAACAGCGAACCCGGAGGGTCCAGTTGCATGTGGGGCTGCGTAAAGGCTCCCCTGGGGAGTTCTCTTGTACCCAAAGCCTTCCTTTGGGGGCACTTTTGGATGGGCGAAAAGGGCTCGCAACGCATTTCCTGGGGCCTGATTTTTCACTCGTCTCCGATGCCGGCTAGTGTTATGTTTAGGGATGTTCGGAAACAGCGAACCCGGAGGGTCCAGTTGCATGTGGGGCTGCGTAAAGGCTCCCCTGGGGAGTTCACTTGTACCCAAAGCCTTCCTTTGGGGGCACTTTTGGATGGTCCAAAGGGGCTCGCAACGCATTTCCTGGGGCCTGATTTTTCACTCGTCTCCGATGCCGGCTAGTGTTATGTTTAGGGATGTTCGGAAACAGCGAACCCGGAGGGTCCAGTTGCATGTGGGGCTGCGTAAAGGCTCCCCTGGGGAGTTCACTTGTACCCAAAGCCTTCCTTTGGGGGCACTTTTGGATGGTCCAAAGGGGCTCGCAACGCATTTCCTGGGGCCTGATTTTTCACTCGTCTCCGATGACGGCTAGGGCTACGTTTAGATTTGCTCAGGAACAGCGAACCCGGAGGGTCCAGTTGCATGTGGGGCTGCGTAAAGGCTCCCCTGGGGAGTTCTCTTGTACCCAAAGCCTTCCTTTGGGGGCACTTTGAGATGGGCAAAAAGGGCTCGCAACGCATTTCCTGGGGCCTGATTTTTCAGTCGTCTTCGATGCCAGCTAGTGATATGTTTAGGGATGTTCGGAAACAGCGAACCCGGGGGTCCAGTTGCATGTGGGGCTGCGTAAAGGCTCCCCTGGGGAGTTCACTTGTACCCAAAGCCTTCCTTTGGGGGCACTTTTGGATGGTCCAAAAGGGCTTGAAACGCGTTTTCTGGGGCCCGGTTTTTCAGCCTTCTCCCATGTCGGCTAGGGATATATTTAGGGTTGCTCAGAAAAAGCGAACCCGGAGGGTCCAGTTGCATGTGGGGCTGCGTAAAGGCTCCCCTGGGGAGTTCACTTGTACCCAAAGCCTTCCTTTGGGGGCACTTTTGGATGGTCCAAAGGGGCTCGCAACGCATTTCCTGGGGCCTGATTTTTCAATCGTCTCCGATGACGGCTAGGGCTACGTTTAGGTTTGCTCAGGAACAGCGAACCCGGAGGGTCCAGTTGCATGTGGGGCTGCGTAAAGGCTCCCCTGGGGAGTTCTCTTGTACCCAAAGCCTTCCTTTGGGGGCACTTTTGGATGGGCGAAAAGGTCTCGCAACGCATTTCCTCGGGCCTGATTTTTCAGTCGTCTTCGATGCCAGCTAGGGCTATGTTTAGGGATGTTCGGAAACAGCGAACCCGGAGGGTCCAGTTGCATGTGGGGCTGCGTAAAGGCTCCCCTGGGGAGTTCACTTGTACCCAAAGCCTTCCTTTGGGGGCACTTTTGCATGGTCCAAAGGGGCTTGAAACGCGTTTTCTGGGGCCCGGTTTTTCAGCCTTCTCCCATGTCGGCTAGGGATATATTTAGGGTTGCTCAGAAAAAGCGAACCCGGAGGGTCCAGTTGCATGTGGGGCTGCGTAAAGGCTCCCCTGGGGAGTTCACTTGTACCCAAAGCCTTCCTTTGGGGGCACTTTTGGATGGGCGAAAAGGGCTCGCAACGCATTTCTTGGGGCCTGATTTTTCACTCGTCTCCGATGCCGGCTAGTGTTATGTTTAGGGATGTTCGGAAACAGCGAACCCGGAGGGTCCAGTTGCATGTGGGGCTGCGTAAAGGCTCCCCTGGGGAGTTCACTTGTACCCAAAGCCTTCCTTTGGGGGCACTTTTGGATGGTCCAAAGGGGCTCGCAACGCATTTCCTGGGGCCTGATTTTTCAATCGTCTCCGATGACGGCTAGGGCTACGTTTAGGTTTGCTCAGGAACAGCGAACCCGGAGGGTCCAGTTGCATGTGGGGCTGCGTAAAGGCTCCCCTGGGGAGTTCTCTTGTACCCAAAGCCTTCCTTTGGGGGCACTTTTGGATGGGCGAAAAGGTCTCGCAACGCATTTCCTCGGGCCTGATTTTTCAGTCGTCTTCGATGCCAGCTAGGGCTATGTTTAGGGATGTTCGGAAACAGCGAACCCGGAGGGTCCAGTTGCATGTGGGGCTGCGTAAAGGCTCCCCTGGGGAGTTCACTTGTACCCAAAGCCTTCCTTTGGGGGCACTTTTGGATGGTCCAAAGGGGCTTGCAACGCGTTTTCTGGGGCCCGGTTTTTCAGCCTTCTCCCATGTCGGCTAGGGATATATTTAGGGTTGCTCAGGAAAAGCGAACCCGGAGGGTCCAGTTGCATGTGGGGCTGCGTAAAGGCTCCCCTGGGGAGTTCTCTTGTACCCAAAGCCTTCCTTTGGGGACACTTTTGGATGGGCGAAAAGGGCTCGCAACGCATTTCCTGGGGCCTGATTTTTCAGTCGTCTTCGATGCCGGCTAGGGCTATGTTTAGGGATGTTCGGAAACAGCGAACCCAGAGGGTTCAGTTGCATGTGGGGCTGCGTAAAGGCTCCCCTGGGGAGTTCACTTGTACCCAAAGCCTTCCTTTGGGGGCACTTTTGGATGGTCCAAAGGGGCTTGAAACGCGTTTTCTGGGGCCCGGTTTTTCAGTCTTCTCCCATGCCGGCTAGGGATATATTTAGGGTAACTCGGAAAATTCGAACCCGGAGGGTCCAGTTGCATGTGGGGCTGCATAAAGGCTCCCCTGGGGAGTTCACTTGTACCCAAAGCCTTCCTTTGGGGGCACTTTTGCATGGTCCAAAGGGGCTTGAAACGCATTTTCTAGGGCCCGGTTTTTCAGTCTACTCCTATGCCGGCTAGGGATATATTTAGGGTTACTCGGAAATTCGAACCCGGAGGGTCCAGTTGCATGTGGGGCTGCGTAAAGGCTCCCCTGGGGAGTTCACTTGTACCCAAAGCCTTCCTTTGGTGACACTTTTGGATGGTCCAAAGGGGCTCGCAATGCATTTCCCTGGGCCTGATTTTTCACTCGTCTCCGATGACACCTAGGGATATGTTTAGGTTTGCTCAGGAACAGCGAACCCGGAGGGTCCAGTTGCATGTGGGGCTGCGTAAAGGCTCCCCTGGGGAGTTCTCTTGTACCCAAAGCCTTCCTTTGGGGGCACTTTTGGATGGTCCAAAGGAGCTCGCAACGCATTTCCTGGGGCCTGATTTTTCACTCGTCTCCGATGACGGCTAGGGCTACGTTTAGGATTGCTCAGGAAAAGCGAACCCGGAGGGTCCAGTTGCATGTGGGGCTGCGTAAAGGCTCCCCTGGGGAATTCACTTATACCCAAAGCCTTCCTTTGGGGGCACTTTTGCATGGTCCAAAGGGGCTTGCAATGCGTTTTCTGGGGCCCGGTTTTTCAGGCTTCTCCCATGTCGGCTAGGGATATATATAGGGTTGCTCAGAAAAAGCGAACCCGGAGGGTCCAGTTGCATGTGGGTCTGCGTAAAGGCTTCCCTGGGGAGTTCACTTGTACCCAAAGCCTTCCTTTGGGGGCACTTTTGGATGGTCCAAAGGGGCTTGAAACGCGTTTTCTGGGGCCCGGTTTTTCAGTCTTCTCCCATCCCGTCTAGGGATATATTTAGGGTAACTCGGAAAATTCGAACCCGGAGGGTCCAGTTGCATGTGGGGCTGCATAAAGTCTCCCCTGGGGAGTTCTCTTGTACTCAAATCCTTCCTTTGGGGGCACTTTTGGATGGTCCAAAGGGGCTCGCAACGCATTTCCTGGGGCCTGATTTTTCACTCGTCTCCGATGACGGCTAGGGCTACGTTTAGGATTGCTCAGGAAAAGCGAACCCGGAGGGTCCAGTTGCATGTGGGGCTGCGTAAAGGCTCCCCTGGGGAGTTCTCTTGTACCCAAAGCCTTCCTTTGGGGGCACTTTTGGATGGGCGAAAAGGGCTCGCAACGCATTTCCTGGGGCCTGATTTTTCAGTCGTCTTCGATGCCGGCTAGGGCTATGTTTAGGGATGTTCGGAAACAGCGAACCCGGAGGGTCCAGTTGCATGTGGGGCTGCGTAAAGGCTCCCCTGGGGAGTTCACTTGTACCCAAAGCCTTCCTTTGGGGGCACTTTTGGATAGGCGAAAAGGGCTCGCAATGCATTTCCTGGGGCCTGATTTTTCACACGTCTCCGATGCCGGCTAGTGTTATGTTTAGGGATGTTCGGAAACATCGAACCCGGAGGGTCCAGTTGCATGTGGGGCTGCGTAAAGGCTCCACTGGGGAGTTCACTTGTACCCAAAGCCTTCCTTTGGTGACACTTTTGGATGGGCTATAGGGGCTTGGAACGCATTTCCTGGGGCCTGATTTTTCACTCGTCTCCGATGACGGCTAGGGCTACGTTTAGGTTTGCTCAGGAACAGCGAACCCGGAGGGTCCAGTTGCATGTGGTGCTGCGTAAAGGCTCCCCTGGGGAGTTCTCTTGTACCCAAAGCCTTCCTTTCGGGGCACTTTTGGATGGGCGAAAAGGGCTCGCAACGCATTTCCTGGGGCCTGATTTTTCAGTCGTCTTCGATGCCGGCTAGGGATATGTTTAGGGATACTCGGAAACAGCGAACCCGGAGGGTCCAGTTGCATGTGGGGCTGCGCAAAGGCTCCCCTGGGGAGTTCACTTGTACCCAAAGCCTTCCTTTGGGGGCACTTTTGCATGGTCCAAAGGGGCTTGAAACGCGTTTTCTGGGGCCCGGTTTTTCAGTCTTCTCCCATGCCGGCTAGGGATATATTTAGGGTTACTCGGAAAATTCGAACCCGGAGGGTCCAGTTGCATGTGGGGCTGCGTAAAGGCTCCCCTGGGGAGTTCTCTTGTACCCAAAGCCTTCCTTTGGGGGCACTTTTGGATGGTCCAAAGGGGCTCGCAACGCATTTCCTGGGGCCTGATTTTTCACTCGTCTCCGATGACGGCTAGGGATACGTTTAGGATTGCTCAGGAAAAGCGAACCCGGAGGGTCCAGTTGCATGTGGGGCTGCGTAAAGGCTCCCCTGGGGAGTTCACTTGTACCCAAAGCCTTCCTTTGGGGTCACTTTTGGATGGTCCAAAGGGGCTTGAAACGCGTTTTCTGGGGCCCGGTTTTTCAGTCTTCTCCCATCCCGTCTAGGGATATATTTAGGGTAACTCGGAAAATTCGAACCCGGAGGGTCCAGTTGCATGTGGGGCTGCATAAAGGCTCCACTGGGGAGTTCTCTTGTACTCAAATCCTTCCTTTGGGGGCACTTTTGGATGGTCCAAAGGGGCTCGCAATGCATTTCCTGGGGCCTGATTTTTCAGTCGTCTTCGATGCCGGCTAGGGCTATGTTTAGGGATGTTCGGAAACAGCGAACCCGGAGGGTCCAGTTGCATGTGGGGCTGCGTAAAGGCTCCCCTGGGGAGTTCACTTGTACCCAAAGCCTTCCTTTGGTGACACTTTTGGATGGGCGATAGGGGCTTGGAACGCATTTCCTGGGGCCTGATTTTTCACTCGTCTCCGATGACGGCTAGGGCTACGTTTAGGATTGCTCAGGAAAAGCGAACCCGGAGGGTCCAGTTGCATGTGGGGCTGCGTAAAGGCTCCCCTGGGGAGTTCACTTGTACCCAAAGCCTTCCTTTGGGGGCACTTTTGGATGGTCCAAAGGGGCTTGCAATGCGTTTTCTGGGGCCCGGTTTTTCAGCCTTCTCCCATGTCGGCTAGGGATATATATAGGGTTGCTCAGAAAAAGCGAACCCGGAGGGTCCAGTTGCATGTGGGGCTGCGTAAAGGCTCCCCTGGGGAGTTCACTTGTACCCAAAGCCTTCCTTTGGGGGCACTTTTGGATAGGCGAAAAGGGCTCGCAACGCATTTCCTGGGGCCTGATTTTTCACTCGTCTCCGATGCCGGCTAGGGCTATGTTTTTGGATGTTCAGAAACAGCGAACCCGGAGGGTCCAGTTGCATGTGGGGCTGCGTAAAGGCTCCCCTGGGGAGTTCTCTTGTACCCAAAGCCTTCCTTTTCGGGCACTTTTGGATGGTCCAAAGGGGCTCGCAACGCATTTCCTGGGGCCTGATTTTTCACTCGTCTCCGATGACGGCTAGGGCTACGTTTAGGATTGCTCAGGAAAAGCGAACCCGGAGGGTCCAGTTGCATGTGGGGCTGCGTAAAGGCTCCCCTGGGGAGTTCTCTTGTACCCAAAGCCTTCCTTTGGGGGCACTTTTGGATGGGCGAAAAGGGCTCGCAATGCATTTCCTGGGGCCTGATTTTTCAGTCGTCTTCGATGCCGGCTAGGGCTATGTTTAGGGATGTTCGGAAACAGCGAACCCGGAGGGTCCAGTTGCATGTGGGGCTGCGTAAAGGCTCCCCTGGGGAGTTCACTTGTACCCAAAGCCTTCCTTTGGGGGCACTTTTGCATGGTCCAAAGGGGCTTGCAACGCATTTTCTAGGGCCCGTTTTTTCAGTCTACTCCCATGCCGGCTAGGGATATATTTAGGGTTGCTCGGAAAATTCGAACCCGGAGGGTCCAGTTGTATGTGGGGCTGCGTAAAGGCTCCCCTGGGGAGTTCTCTTGTACCCAAAGCCTTCTTTTTTGGGCACTTTTCATGGTCCAAAGGGGCTTGCAACGCGTTTTCTGGGGCCTGATTTTTCACTCATCTTTGATACCGGCTAGGGCTATGTTTAGGGATGATCGGAAAAAGCGAACCCAGAGGTTCCAGTTGCATGTGGGGCTGCGTAAAGGCTCCCCTGGGGAGTTCTCTTGTACCCAAAGCCTTCCTTTGGGGGCACTTTTGCATGGTCCAAAGGGGCTTGCAACGCGTTTTCTGGGGCCCGGTTTTTCAGTCTTCTCCCATGCCGGCTAGGGATATGTTTAGGGATGCTCGGAAAAATCGAACCCAGAGGGTCCAGTTGCATGTGGGGCTGCATAAAGGCTCCCCTGGGGAGTTCACTTGTACCCAAAGCTCTCTTTGGGGGCACTTTTGGATGGGCAAAACGGGCTTGGAACGCATTTCCTGGGGCCTGATTTTTCAGTCGTATTTAATGCCGGCTAGGGGTATGTTTAGGGATGCTCGGAAACAGCGAACCCGGAGGGTCCAGTTGCATGTGGGGCTGCGTAAAGGCTCCCCTGGGGAGTTCACTTGTACCCAAAGCCTTCCTTTGGTGACACTTTTGGATGGGCAAAATGGGCTCGCAAGGCATTTCCTGGGGCCTGATTTTTCACTCGTCTTCGATGACGGCTAGGGCTGCGTTTAGGTTTGCTCAGGAACAGCGAACCCGGAGGGTCCAGTTGCATGTGGGGCTGCGTAAAGGCTCCCCTGGGGAGTTCTCTTGTACCCAAAGCCTTCCTTTGGGGGCACTTTTGGATGGGCGAAAAGGGCTTGCAACGCATTTTCTAGGGCCCGGTTTTTCAGTCTACTCCCATGCCGGCTAGGGATTTATTTAGGGTTACTCGGAAAATTCGAACACGGAGGGTCCAGTTGCATGTGGGGCTGCGTAAAGGCTCCCCTGGGGAGTTCACTTGTACCCAAAGCCTTCCTTTGGGGGCACATTAGCATGGTCCAAAGGGGCTTGCAACGCGTTTTCTGGGGCCCGGTTTTTCAGCCTTCTCCCATGTCGGCTAGGGATATATTTAGGGTTGCTCAGAAAAAGCGAACCCGGAGGGTCCAGTTGCATGTGGGGCTGCGTAAAGGCTCCCCTGGGGAGTTCACTTGTACCCAAAGCCTTCCTATGGGGGCACTTTTGGATGGGCGAAAAGGGCTCGCAACGCATTACCTGGGGCCTGATTTTTCAGTCGTCTTCGATGCCAGCTAGGGATATGTTTAGGGATGTTCGGAAACAGCGAACCCGGAGGGTCCAGTTGCATGTAGGGCTGCGTAAAGGCTCCCCTGGGGAGTTCACTTGTACCCAAAGCCTTCCTTTGGGGGCACTTTTGGATGGTCCAAAGGGGCTTGAAACGCGTTTTCTGGGGCCCGGTTTTTCAGCCTTCTCCCATGTCGGCTAGGGATATATTTAGGGTTGCTCAGAAAAAGCGAACCCGGAGGGTCCAGTTGCATGTGGGGCTGCGTAAAGGCTCCCCTGGGGAGTTCACTTGTACCCAAAGCCTTCCTTTGGGGGCACTTTTGAATGGTCCAAAGGGGCTCGCAACGCATTTCCTGGGGCCTGATTTTTCAATCGTCTCCGATGACGGCTAGGGCTACGTTTACGATTGCTCAGGAACAGCGAACCCGGAGGGTCCAGTTGCATGTGGGGCTGCGTAAAGGCTCCCCTGGGGAGTTCTCTTGTACCCAAAGCCTTCCTTTGGGGGCACTTTTGGATAGTCCAAAGGGGCTTGAAACGCGTTTTCTGGGGCCCGGTTTTTCAGTCTTCTCCCATGCCGGCTAGGGATATATTTAGGGTAACTCGGAAAATTCGAACCCGGAGGGTCCAGTTGCATGTGGGGCTGCATAAAGGCTCCACTGGGGAGTTCTCTTGTACTCAAAGCCTTCCTTTGGGGGCACTTTTGGATGGTCCAAAGGGGCTCGCAACGCATTTCCTGGGGCCTGATTTTTCACTCGTCTCCGATGAGGGCTAGGGCTACGTTTAGGATTGCTCAGGAAAAGCGAACCCGGAGGGTCCAGTTGCATGTGGGGCTGCGTAAAGGCTCCCCTGGGGAGTTCTCTTGTACCCAAAGCCTTCCTTTGGGGGCACTTTTGGATGGTCCAAAGGGGCTTGCAACGCATTTTCTAGGGCCCGGTTTTTCAGTCTACTCCCATGCCGGCTAGGGATATATTTAGGGTTACTCGGAAAATTCGAAACGGGAGGGTCCAGTTGCATGTGGGGCTGCGTAAAGGCTCCCCTGGGGAGTTCACTTGTACCCAAAGCCTTCCTTTGGGGGCACTTTTGGATGGTCCAAAGGGGCTCGCAACGCATTTCCTGGGGCCTGATTTTTCACTCGTCTCCGATGACGGCTAGGGCTACGTTTAGGTTTGCTCAGGAACAGCGAACCCGGAGGGTCCAGTTGCATGTGGGGCTGCGTAAAGGCTCCCCTGGGGAGTTCTCTTGTACCCAAAGCCTTCCTTTGGGGGCACTTTTGGATGGGCGAAAAGGGCTCGCAACGCATTTCCTGGGGCCTGATTTTTCAGTCGTCTTCGATGCCGGCTAGGGCTATGTTTAGGGATGTTCGGAAACAGCGAACCCGGAGGGTCCAGTTGCATGTGGGGCTGCGTAAAGGCTCCCCTGGGGAGTTCACTTGTACCCAAAGCCTTCCTTTGGGGGCACATTAGCATGGTCGAAAGGGGCTTGCAACGCGTTTTCTGGGGCCCGGTTTTTCAGCCTTCTCCCATGTCGGCTAGGGATATATTTAGGGTTGCTCAGAAAAAGCGAACCCGGAGGGTCCAGTTGCATGTGGGGCTGCGTAAAGGCTCCCCTGGGGAGTTCTCTTGTACCCAAAGCCTTCCTTTGGGGGCACTTTTGGATAGGCGAAAAGGGCTCGCAACGCATTTCCTGGGGCCTGATTTTTCACTCGTCTCCGATGACGGCTAGTGTTATGTTTAGGGATGTTCGGAAACAGCGAACCCGGAGGGTCCACTTGCATGTGGAGCTGCGTAAAGGCTCCCCTGGGGAGCTCACTTGTACCCAAAGCCTTCTTTTGGGGGCACTTTTGGATGGTACAAAGGGACTCGCAACGCATTACCTGGGGCCTGATTTTTCACTCGTCTCCGATGACACCTAGGGCTACGTTTAGGATTGCTCAGGAACAGCGAACCCTGAGGGTCCAGTTGCATGTGGGGCTGCGTAAAGGCTCCCCTGGGGAGTTCACTTGTACCCAAAGCCTTCCTTTGGGGGCACTTTTGGATGGTCCAAAGGGGCTTGAAAAGCGTTTTCTGGGGCCCGGTTTTTCAGTCTTCTCCCATACCGGCTAGGGATATATTTAGGATTACTCGGAAAATTCGAACCCAGAGGGTCCAGTTGCATGTGGGGCTGCGTAAAGGCTCCCCTGGGGAGTTCTCTTGTACCCAAAGCCTTCCTTTGGGGACACTTTTGGATGGGCGAAAAGGGCTCGCAACGCATTTCCTGGGGCCTGATTTTTCAGTCGTCTTCGATGCCGGCTAGGGCTATGTTTAGGGATGTTCGGAAACAGCGAACCCGGAGGGTCCAGTTGCATCTGGGGTTGCGTAAAGGCTCCCCTGGGGAGTTCACTTGTACCCAAAGCCTTCCTTTGGGGGCACTTTTGGATGGTCCAAAGGGGCTCGCAACGCATTTCCTGGGGCCTGATTTTTCACTCGTCTCCGATGACAGCTAGTGCTACGTTGGGTCCAGTTGCATGTGGGGCTGCGTAAAGGCTCCCCTGGGGAGTTCACTTGTACCCAAAGCCTTCCTTTGGGGGCACTTTTGCATGGTCCAAAGGGGCTCGCAACGCATTTCCTGGGGCCTGATTTTTCACTCGTCTCCGATGACGGCTAGGGCTACGTTTAGATTTGCTCAGGAACAGCGAACCCGGAGGGTCCAGTTGCATGTGGGGCTGCGTAAAGGCTCCCCTGGGGAGTTCTCTTGTACCCAAAGCCTTCCTTTGGGGGCACTTTTGGATGGGCAAAAAGGGCTCGCAACGCATTTCTTGGGGCCTGATTTTTCAGTCGTCTTCGATGCCAGCTAGGGATATGTTTAGGGATGTTCGGAAACAGCGAACCCGGAGGGTCCAGTTGCATGTGGGGCTGCGTAAAGGCTCCCCTGGGGAGTTCACTTGTACCCAAAGCCTTCCTTTGGGGGCACTTTTGGATGGTCCAAAGGGGCTTGCAACGCGTTTTCTGGGGCCCGGTTTTTCAGCCTTCTCCCATGTCGGCTAGGGATATATTTAGGGTTGCTCAGAAAAAGCGAACCCGGAGGGTCCAGTTGCATGTGGGGCTGCGTAAAGGCTCCCCTGGGGAGTTCACTTGTACCCAAAGCCTTCCTTTGGGGGCACTTTTGGATGGTCCAAAGGGGCTCGCAACGCATTTCCTGGGGCCTGATTTTTCAATCGTCTCCGATGACGGCTAGGGCTAGGTTTAGGATTGCTCAGGAACAGCGAACCCGGAGGGTCCAGTTGCATGTGGGGCTGCGTAAAGGCTCCCCTGGGGAGTTCTCTTGTACCCAAAGCCTTCCTTTCGGGGCACTTTTGGATGGGCGAAAAGGTCTCGCAACGCATTTCCTGGGGCCTGATTTTTCACTCGTCTCCGATGACACCTAGGGCTACGTTTAGGTTTGCTCAGGAACAGCGAACCCGGAGGGTCCAGTTGCATGTGGGGCTGCGTAAAGGCTCCACTGGGGAGTTCTCTTGTACCCAAAGCCTTCCTTTGGGGACACTTTTGGATGGTCCAAAGGGGCTCGCAACGCATTTCCTGGGGCCTGATTTTTCACTCGTCTCCGATGACAGCTAGGGCTATGTTTAGGGATGTTCGGAAACAGCGAACCCAGAGGGTCCAGTTGCATGTGGGGCTGCGTAAAGGCTCCCCTGGGGAGTTCTCTTGTACCCAAAGCCTTCCTTTGGGGGCACTTTTGGATGGGCGAAAAGGGCTTGCAACGCATTTTCTAGGGCCCGGTTTTTCAGTCTACTCCCATGCCGGCTAGGGATTTATTTAGGGTTACTCGGAAAATTCGAACACGGAGGGTCCAGTTGCATGTGGGGCTGCGTAAAGGCTCCCCTGGGGAGTTCACTTGTACCCAAAGCCTTCCTTTGGGGGCACATTAGCATGGTCCAAAGGGGCTTGCAACGCGTTTTCTGGGGCCCGGTTTTTCAGCCTTCTCCCATGTCGGCTAGGGATATATTTAGGGTTGCTCAGAAAAAGCGAACCCGGAGGGTCCAGTTGCATGTGGGGCTGCGTAAAGGCTCCCCTGGGGAGTTCACTTGTACCCAAAGCCTTCCTATGGGGGCACTTTTGGATGGGCGAAAAGGGCTCGCAACGCATTACCTGGGGCCTGATTTTTCAGTCGTCTTCGATGCCAGCTAGGGATATGTTTAGGGATGTTCGGAAACAGCGAACCCGGAGGGTCCAGTTGCATGTAGGGCTGCGTAAAGGCTCCCCTGGGGAGTTCACTTGTACCCAAAGCCTTCCTTTGGGGGCACTTTTGGATGGTCCAAAGGGGCTTGAAACGCGTTTTCTGGGGCCCGGTTTTTCAGCCTTCTCCCATGTCGGCTAGGGATATATTTAGGGTTGCTCAGAAAAAGCGAACCCGGAGGGTCCAGTTGCATGTGGGGCTGCGTAAAGGCTCCCCTGGGGAGTTCACTTGTACCCAAAGCCTTCCTTTGGGGGCACTTTTGAATGGTCCAAAGGGGCTCGCAACGCATTTCCTGGGGCCTGATTTTTCAATCGTCTCCGATGACGGCTAGGGCTACGTTTAGGATTGCTCAGGAACAGCGAACCCGGAGGGTCCAGTTGCATGTGGGGCTGCGTAAAGGCTCCCCTGGGGAGTTCACTTGTACCCAAAGCCTTCCTTTGGGGGCACTTTTGGATAGTCCAAAGGGGCTTGAAACGCGTTTTCTGGGGCCCGGTTTTTCAGTCTTCTCCCATGCCGGCTAGGGATATATTTAGGGTAACTCGGAAAATTCGAACCCGGAGGGTCCAGTTGCATGTGGGGCTGCATAAAGGCTCCACTGGGGAGTTCTCTTGTACTCAAAGCCTTCCTTTGGGGGCACTTTTGGATGGGCGAAAAGGGCTCGCAACGCATTTCCTGGGGCCTGATTTTTCAGTCGTCTTCGATGCCGGCTAGGGCTATGTTTAGGGATGTTCGGAAACAGCGAACCCGGAGGGTCCAGTTGCATGTGGGGCTGCGTAAAGGCTCCCCTGGGGAGTTCTCTTGTACCCAAAGCCTTCCTTTGGGGGCACTTTTGGATGGTCCAAAGGGGCTTGCAACGCATTTTCTAGGGCCCGGTTTTTCAGTCTACTCCCATGCCGGCTAGGGATATATTTAGGGTTACTCGGAAAATTCGAAACGGGAGGGTCCAGTTGCATGTGGGGCTGCGTAAAGGCTCCCCTGGGGAGTTCACTTGTACCCAAAGCCTTCCTTTGGGGGCACTTTTGGATGGTCCAAAGGGGCTCGCAACGCATTTCCTGGGGCCTGATTTTTCACTCGTCTCCGATGACGGCTAGGGCTACGTTTAGGTTTGCTCAGGAACAGCGAACCCGGAGGGTCCAGTTGCATGTGGGGCTGCGTAAAGGCTCCCCTGGGGAGTTCTCTTGTACCCAAAGCCTTCCTTTGGGGGCACTTTTGGATGGGCGAAAAGGGCTCGCAACGCATTTCCTGGGGCCTGATTTTTCAGTCGTCTTCGATGCCGGCTAGGGCTATGTTTAGGGATGTTCGGAAACAGCGAACCCGGAGGGTCCAGTTGCATGTGGGGCTGCGTAAAGGCTCCCCTGGGGAGTTCACTTGTACCCAAAGCCTTCCTTTGGGGGCACATTAGCATGGTCGAAAGGGGCTTGCAACGCGTTTTCTGGGGCCCGGTTTTTCAGCCTTCTCCCATGTCGGCTAGGGATATATTTAGGGTTGCTCAGAAAAAGCGAACCCGGAGGGTCCAGTTGCATGTGGGGCTGCGTAAAGGCTCCCCTGGGGAGTTCTCTTGTACCCAAAGCCTTCCTTTGGGGGCACTTTTGGATAGGCGAAAAGGGCTCGCAACGCATTTCCTGGGGCCTGATTTTTCACTCGTCTCCGATGCCGGCTAGTGTTATGTTTAGGGATGTTCGGAAACAGCGAACCCGGAGGGTCCACTTGCATGTGGAGCTGCGTAAAGGCTCCCCTGGGGAGCTCACTTGTACCCAAAGCCTTCTTTTGGGGGCACTTTTGGATGGTACAAAGGGACTCGCAACGCATTACCTGGGGCCTGATTTTTCACTCGTCTCCGATGACACCTAGGGCTACGTTTAGGATTGCTCAGGAACAGCGAACCCTGAGGGTCCAGTTGCATGTGGGGCTGCGTAAAGGCTCCCCTGGGGAGTTCACTTGTACCCAAAGCCTTCCTTTGGGGGCACTTTTGGATGGTCCAAAGGGGCTTGAAAAGCGTTTTCTGGGGCCCGGTTTTTCAGTCTTCTCCCATACCGGCTAGGGATATATTTAGGATTACTCGGAAAATTCGAACCCAGAGGGTCCAGTTGCATGTGGGGCTGCGTAAAGGCTCCCCTGGGGAGTTCTCTTGTACCCAAAGCCTTCCTTTGGGGACACTTTTGGATGGGCGAAAAGGGCTCGCAACGCATTTCCTGGGGCCTGATTTTTCAGTCGTCTTCGATGCCGGCTAGGGCTATGTTTAGGGATGTTCGGAAACAGCGAACCCGGAGGGTCCAGTTGCATCTGGGGTTGCGTAAAGGCTCCCCTGGGGAGTTCACTTGTACCCAAAGCCTTCCTTTGGGGGCACTTTTGGATGGTCCAAAGGGGCTCGCAACGCATTTCCTGGGGCCTGATTTTTCACTCGTCTCCGATGACAGCTAGTGCTACGTTGGGTCCAGTTGCATGTGGGGCTGCGTAAAGGCTCCCCTGGGGAGTTCACTTGTACCCAAAGCCTTCCTTTGGGGGCACTTTTGGATGGTCCAAAGGGGCTCGCAACGCATTTCCTGGGGCCTGATTTTTCAATCGTCTCCGATGACGGCTAGGGCTACGTTTAGGTTTGCTCAGGAACAGCGAACCCGGAGGGTCCAGTTGCATGTGGGGCTGCGTACAGGCTCCCCTGGGGAGTTCTCTTGTACCCAAAGCCTTCCTTTCGGGGCACTTTTGGATGGGCGAAAACGGCTCGCAACGCATTTCCTGTGGCCTGATTTTTCAGTCGTCTTGGATGCCAGCTAGGGCTATGTTTAGGGATGTTCGGAAACAGCGAACCCAGAGGGTCCAGTTGCATGTGGGGCTGCGTAAAGGCTCCCCTGGGGAGTTCTCTTGTACCCAAAGCCTTCCTTTGGGGGCACTTTTGGATGGGCGAAAAGGGCTCGCAACGCATTTCCTGGGGCCTGATTTTTCACTCGTCTCCGATGCCGGCTAGTGTTATGTTTAGGGATGTTCGGAAACAGCGAACCCGGAGGGTCCAGTTGCATGTGGGGCTGCGTAAAGGCTCCCCTGGGGAGTTCACTTGTACCCAAAGCCTTCCTTTGGGGGCACTTTTGCATGGTCCAAAGGGGCTCGCAACGCATTTCCTGGGGCCTGATTTTTCACTCGTCTCCCATGACGCCTAGGGCTACGTTTAGATTTGCTCAGGAACAGCGAACCCGGAGGGTCCAGTTGCATGTGGGGCTGCGTAAAGGCTCCCCTGGGGAGTTCTCTTGTACCCAAAGCCTTCCTTTGGGGGCACTTTTGGATGGGCAAAAAGGGCTCGCAACGCATTTCCTGGGGCCTGATTTTTCAGTCGTCTTCGATGCCAGCTAGGGATATGTTTAGGGATGTTCGGAAACAGCGAACCCGGAGGGTCCAGTTGCATGTGGGGCTGCGTAAAGGCTCCCCTGGGGAGTTCACTTGTACCCAAAGCCTTCCTTTGGGGGCACTTTTGGATGGTCCAAAGGGGCTTGCAACGCGTTTTCTGGGGCCCGGTTTTTCAGCCTTCTCCCATGTCGGCTAGGGATATATTTAGGGTTGCTCAGAAAAAGCGAACCCGGAGGGTCCAGTTGCATGTGGGGCTGCGTAAAGGCTCCCCTGGGGAGTTCACTTGTACCCAAAGCCTTCCTTTGGGGGCACTTTTGGATGGTCCAAAGGGGCTCGCAACGCATTTCCTGGGGCCTGATTTTTCAATCGTCTCCGATGACGGCTAGGGCTAGGTTTAGGATTGCTCAGGAACAGCGAACCCGGAGGGTCCAGTTGCATGTGGGGCTGCGTAAAGGCTCCCCTGGGGAGTTCTCTTGTACCCAAAGCCTTCCTTTCGGGGCACTTTTGGATGGGCGAAAAGGTCTCGCAACGCATTTCCTGGGGCCTGATTTTTCACTCGTCTCCGATGACACCTAGGGCTACGTTTAGGTTTGCTCAGGAACAGCGAACCCGGAGGGTCCAGTTGCATGTGGGGCTGCGTAAAGGCTCCACTGGGGAGTTCTCTTGTACCCAAAGCCTTCCTTTGGGGACACTTTTGGATGGTCCAAAGGGGCTCGCAACGCATTTCCTGGGGCCTGATTTTTCACTCGTCTCCGATGACAGCTAGGGCTATGTTTAGGGATGTTCGGAAACAGCGAACCCAGAGGGTCCAGTTGCATGTGGGGCTGCGTAAAGGCTCCCCTGGGGAGTTCACTTGTACCCAAAGCCTTCCTTTGGGGGCACTTTTGGATGGTCCAAAGGGGCTCGCAACGCATTTCCTGGGGCCTGATTTTTCAATCGTCTCCGATGACGGCTAGGGCTACATTTAGGTTTGCTCAGGAACAGCGAACCCGGAGGGTCCAGTTGCATGTGGGGCTGCGTACAGGCTCCCCTGGGGAGTTCTCTTGTACCCAAAGCCTTCCTTTCGGGCCACTTTTGGATGGGCGAAAAGGGCTCGCAACGCATTTCCTGTGGCCTGATTTTTCAGTCGTCTTGGATGCCAGCTAGGGCTATGTTTAGGGATGTTCGGAAACAGCGAACCCAGAGGGTCCAGTTGCATGTGGGGCTGCGTAAAGGCTCCCCTGGGGAGTTCACTTGTACCCAAAGCCTTCCTTTGGGGGCACTTTTGGATGGTCCAAAGGGGCTTGAAACGCGTTTTCTGGGGCCCGGTTTTTCAGCCTTCTCCCATGTCGGCTAGGGATATATTTAGGATTGCTCAGAAAAAGCGAACCCGGAGGGTCCAGTTGCATGTGGGGCTGCGTAAAGGCTCCCCTGGGGAGTTCACTTGTACCCAAAGCCTTCCTTTGGGGGCACTTTTGGATGGGCGAAAAGGGCTCGCAACGCATTTCCTGGGGCCTGATTTTTCACTCGTCTCCGATGCCGGCTAGTGTTATGTTTAGGGATGTTCGGAAACAGCGAACCCGGAGGGTCCAGTTGCATGTGGGGCTGCGTAAAGGCTCCCCTGGGGAGTTCACTTGTACCCAAAGCCTTCCTTTGGGGGCACTTTTGGATGGTCCAAAGGGGCTCGCAACGCATTTCCTGGGGCCTGATTTTTCAATCGTCTCCGATGACGGCTAGGGCTAGGTTTAGGATTGCTCAGGAACAGCGAACCCGGAGGGTCCAGTTGCATGTGGGGCTGCGTAAAGGCTCCCCTGGGGAGTTCTCTTGTACCCAAAGCCTTCCTTTCGGGGCACTTTTGGATGGGCGAAATGGTCTCGCAACGCATTTCCTGGGGCCTGATTTTTCACTCGTCTCCGATGACACCTAGGGCTACGTTTAGGTTTGCTCAGGAACAGCGAACCCGGAGGGTCCAGTTGCATGTGGGGCTGCGTAAAGGCTCCACTGGGGAGTTCTCTTGTACCCAAAGCCTTCCTTTGGGGACACTTTTGCATGGTCCAAAGGGGCTCGCAACGCATTTCCTGGGGCCTGATTTTTCACTCGTCTCCGATGACAGCTAGGGCTATGTTTAGGGATGTTCGGAAACAGCGAACCCAGAGGGTCCAGTTGCATGTGGGGCTGCGTAAAGGCTCCCCTGGGGAGTTCACTTGTACCCAAAGCCTTCCTTTGGGGGCACTTTTGGATGGTCCAAAGGGGCTCGCAACGCATTTCCTGGGGCCTGATTTTTCAATCGTCTCCGATGACGGCTAGGGCTACATTTAGGTTTGCTCAGGAACAGCGAACCCGGAGGGTCCAGTTGCATGTGGGGCTGCGTACAGGCTCCCCTGGGGAGTTCTCTTGTACCCAAAGCCTTCCTTTCGGGCCACTTTTGGATGGGCGAAAAGGGCTCGCAACGCATTTCCTGTGGCCTGATTTTTCAGTCGTCTTGGATGCCAGCTAGGGCTATGTTTAGGGATGTTCGGAAACAGCGAACCCAGAGGGTCCAGTTGCATGTGGGGCTGCGTAAAGGCTCCCCTGGGGAGTTCACTTGTACCCAAAGCCTTCCTTTGGGGGCACTTTTGGATGGTCCAAAGGGGCTTGCAACGCGTTTTCTGGGGCCCGGTTTTTCAGCCTTCTCCCATGTCGGCTAGGGATATATTTAGGATTGCTCAGAAAAAGCGAACCCGGAGGGTCCAGTTGCATGTGGGGCTGCGTAAAGGCTCCCCTGGGGAGTTCACTTGTACCCAAAGCCTTCCTTTGGGGGCACTTTTGGATGGGCGAAAAGGGCTCGCAACGCATTTCCTGGGGCCTGATTTTTCACTCGTCTCCGATGCCGGCTAGTGTTATGTTTAGGGATGTTCGGAAACAGCGAACCCGGAGGGTCCAGTTGCATGTGGGGCTGCGTAAAGGCTCCCCTGGGGAGTTCACTTGTACCCAAAGCCTTCCTTTGGGGGCACTTTTGGATGGTCCAAAGGGGCTCGCAACGCATTTCCTGGGGCCTGATTTTTCACTCGTCTCCGATGACGGCTAGGGCTACGTTTAGATTTGCTCAGGAACAGCGAACTCGGAGGGTCCAGTTGCATGTGGGGCTGCGTAAAGGCTCCCCTGGGGAGTTCTCTTGTACCCAAAGCCTTCCTTTCGGGGCACTTTTGGATGGGCAAAAAGGGCTCGCAACGCATTTCCTGGGGCCTGATTTTTCAGTCGTCTTCGATGCCAGCTAGGGATATGTTTAGGGATGTTCGGAAACCGCGAACACGGAGGGTCCAGTTGCATGTGGGGCTGCGTAAAGGCTCCCCTGGGGAGTTCACTTGTACCCAAAGCCTTCCTTTGGGGGCACTTTTGGATGGTCCAAAGGGGCTTGCAACGCGTTTTCTGGGGCCCAGTTTTTCAGCCTTCTCCCATGTCGGCTAGGGATATATTTAGGGTTGCTCAGAAAAAGCGAACCCGGAGGGTCCAGTTGCATGTGGGGCTGCGTAAAGGCTCCCCTGGGGAGTTCACTTGTACCCAAAGCCTTCCTTTGGGGGCACTTTTGGATGGTCCAAAGGGGCTCGCAACGCATTTCCTGGGGCCTGATTTTTCAATCGTCTCCGATGACGGCTAGGGCTAGGTTTAGGATTGCTCAGGAACAGCGAACCCGGAGGGTCCAGTTGCATGTGGGGCTGCGTAAAGGCTCCCCTGGGGAGTTCTCTTGTACCCAAAGCCTTCCTTTCGGGGCACTTTTGGATGGGCGAAAAGGTCTCGCAACGCATTTCCTGGGGCCTGATTTTTCAGTCGCCTTCGATGCCAGCTAGGGCTATGTTTAGGGATGTTCGGAAACAGCGAACCCGGAGGGTCCAGTTGCATGTGGGGCTGCGTAAAGGCTCCCCTGGGGAGTTCACTTGTACCCAAAGCCTTCCTTTGGGGGCACTTTTGGATGGTCCAAAGGGGCTTGAAACGCGTTTTCTGGGGCCCGGTTTTTCAGCCTTCTCCCATGTCGGCTAGGGATATATTTAGGGTTGCTCAGAAAAAGCGAACCCGGAGGGTCCAGTTGCATGTGGGGCTGCGTAAAGGCTCCCCTGGGGAGTTCACTTGTACCCAAAGCCTTCCTTTGGGGGCACTTTTGGATGGGCGAAAAGGGCTCGCAACGCATTTCTTGGGGCCTGATTTTTCACTCGTCTCCGATGCCGGCTAGTGTTATGTTTAGGGATGTTCGGAAACAGCGAACCCGGAGGGTCCAGTTGCATGTGGGGCTGCGTAAAGGCTCCCCTGGGGAGTTCACTTGTACCCAAAGCCTTCCTTTGGTGACACTTTTGGATGGGAGATAGGGGCTTGGAACGCATTTCCTGGGGCCTGATTTTTCACTCGTCTCCGATGACGGCTAGGGCTACGTTTAGATTTGCTCAGGAACAGCGAACCCGGAGGGTCCAGTTGCATGTGGGGCTGCGTAAAGGCTCCCCTGGGGAGTTCTCTTGTACCCAAAGCCTTCCTTTGGGGACACTTTTGGATGGGCGAAAAAGGCTCGCAACGCATTTCCTGGGGCCTGATTTTTCAGTCGTCTTCGATGCCGGCTAGGGCTATGTTTAGGGATGTTCGGAAACAGCGAACCCAGAGGGTCCAGTTGCATGTGGGGCTGCGTAAAGGCTCCCCTGGGGAGTTCACTTGTACCCAAAGCCTTCCTTTGGGGGCATTTTTAGATGGTCCAAAGGTGCTTGAAACGCGTTTTCTGGGGCCCGGTTTTTCAGTCTTCTCCCATGCCGGCTAGGGATATATTTATGGTAACTCGGAAAATTCGAACCCGGAGGGTCCAGTTGCATGTGGGGCTGCGTAAAGGCTCCCCTGGGGAGTTCTCTTGTACCCAAAGCCTTCCTTTGGGGGCACTTTTGGATGGGCGAAAAGGGCTCGCAACGCATTTCCTGGGGCCTGATTTTTCACTCGTCTCCGATGCCCGCTAGTGTTATGTTTAGGGATGTTCGGAAACAGCGAACCCGGAGGGTCCAGTTGCATGTGGGGCTGCGTAAAGGCTCCCCTGGGGAGTTCACTTGTACCCAAAGCCTTCCTTTGGGGGCACTTTTGGATGGTCCAAAGGGGCTCGCAACGCATTTCCTGGGGCCTGATTTTTCACTCGTCTCCGATGACGGCTAGTGTTATGTTTAGGGATGTTCGGAAACAGCGAACCCGGAGGGTCCAGTTGCATGTGGGGCTGCGTAAAGGCTCCCCTGGGGAGTTCACTTGTACCCAAAGCCTTCCTTTGGGGGCACTTTTGGATGGTCCAAAGGGGCTCGCAACGCATTTCCTGGGGCCTGATTTTTCACTCGTCTCCGATGACGTCTAGGGCTACGTTTAGATTTGCTCAGGAACAGCGAACCCGGAGGGTCCAGTTGCATGTGGGGCTGCGTAAAGGCTCCCCTGGGGAGTTCTCTTGTACCCAAAGCCTTCCTTTGGGGGCACTTTGAGATGGGCAAAAAGGGCTCGCAACGCATTTCCTGGGGCCTGATTTTTCAGTCGTCTTCGATGCCAGCTAGTGATATGTTTAGGGATGTTCGGAAACAGCGAACCCGGGGGTCCAGTTGCATGTGGGGCTGCGTAAAGGCTCCCCTGGGGAGTTCACTTGTACCCAAAGCCTTCCTTTGGGGGCACTTTTGGATGGTCCAAAAGGGCTTGAAACGCGTTTTCTGGGGCCCGGTTTTTCAGCCTTCTCCCATGTCGGCTAGGGATATATTTAGGGTTGCTCAGAAAAAGCGAACCCGGAGGGTCCAGTTGCATGTGGGGCTGCGTAAAGGCTCCCCTGGGGAGTTCACTTGTACCCAAAGCCTTCCTTTGGGGGCACTTTTGGATGGTCCAAAGGGGCTCGCAACGCATTTCCTGGGGCCTGATTTTTCAATCGTCTCCGATGACGGCTAGGGCTACGTTTAGGTTTGCTCAGGAACAGCGAACCCGGAGGGTCCAGTTGCATGTGGGGCTGCGTAAAGGCTCCCCTGGGGAGTTCTCTTGTACCCAAAGCCTTCCTTTGGGGGCACTTTTGGATGGGCGAAAAGGGCTCGCAACGCATTTCCTCGGGCCTGATTTTTCAGTCGTCTTCGATGCCAGCTAGGGCTATGTTTAGGGATGTTCGGAAACAGCGAACCCGGAGGGTCCAGTTGCATGTGGGGCTGCGTAAAGGCTCCCCTGGGGAGTTCACTTGTACCCAAAGCCTTCCTTTGGGGGCACTTTTGCATGGTCCAAAGGGGCTTGAAACGCGTTTTCTGGGGCCCGGTTTTTCAGCCTTCTCCCATGTCGGCTAGGGATATATTTAGGGTTGCTCAGAAAAAGCGAACCCGGAGGGTCCAGTTGCATGTGGGGCTGCGTAAAGGCTCCCCTGGGGAGTTCACTTGTACCCAAAGCCTTCCTTTGGGGGCACTTTTGGATGGGCGAAAAGGGCTCGCAACGCATTTCTTGGGGCCTGATTTTTCACTCGTCTCCGATGCCGGCTAGTGTTATGTTTAGGGATGTTCGGAAACAGCGAACCCGGAGGGTCCAGTTGCATGTGGGGCTGCGTAAAGGCTCCCCTGGGGAGTTCACTTGTACCCAAAGCCTTCCTTTGGGGGCACTTTTGGATGGTCCAAAGGGGCTCGCAACGCATTTCCTGGGGCCTGATTTTTCAATCGTCTCCGATGACGGCTAGGGCTACGTTTAGGTTTGCTCAGGAACAGCGAACCCGGAGGGTCCAGTTGCATGTGGGGCTGCGTAAAGGCTCCCCTGGGGAGTTCTCTTGTACCCAAAGCCTTCCTTTGGGGGCACTTTTGGATGGGCGAAAAGGTCTCGCAACGCATTTCCTGGGGCCTGATTTTTCAGTCGTCTTCGATGCCAGCTAGGGCTATGTTTAGGGATGTTCGGAAACAGCGAACCCGGAGGGTCCAGTTGCATGTGGGGCTGCGTAAAGGCTCCCCTGGGGAGTTCACTTGTACCCAAAGCCTTCCTTTGGGGGCACTTTTGCATGGTCCAAAGGGGCTTGAAACGCGTTTTCTGGGGCCCGGTTTTTCAGCCTTCTCCCATGTCGGCTAGGGATATATTTAGGGTTGCTCAGGAAAAGCGAACCCGGAGGGTCCAGTTGCATGTGGGGCTGCGTAAAGGCTCCCCTGGGGAGTTCTCTTGTACCCAAAGCCTTCCTTTGGGGACACTTTTGGATGGGCGAAAAGGGCTCGCAACGCATTTCCTGGGGCCTGATTTTTCAGTCGTCTTCGATGCCGGCTAGGGCTATGTTTAGGGATGTTCGGAAACAGCGAACCCAGAGGGTTCAGTTGCATGTGGGGCTGCGTAAAGGCTCCCCTGGGGAGTTCACTTGTACCCAAAGCCTTCCTTTGGGGGCACTTTTGGATGGTCCAAAGGGGCTTGAAACGCGTTTTCTGGGGCCCGGTTTTTCAGTCTTCTCCCATGCCGGCTAGGGATATATTTAGGGTAACTCGGAAAATTCGAACCCGGAGGGTCCAGTTGCATGTGGGGCTGCATAAAGGCTCCACTGGGGAGTTCTCTTGTACTCAAAGCCTTCCTTTGGGGGCACTTTTGGATGGTCCAAAGGGGCTCGCAACGCATTTCCTGGGGCCTGATTTTTCACTCGTCTCCGATGACGGCTAGGGCTACGTTTAGGATTGCTCAGGAAAAGCGAACCCGGAGGGTCCAGTTGCATGTGGGGCTGCGTAAAGGCTCCCATGGGGAGTTCACTTGTACCCAAAGCCTTCCTTTGGGGGCACTTTTGGATGGGCGAAAAGGGCTTGGAACGCATTTCCTGGGGCCTGATTTTTCAGTCGTCTTCAAAGCCGGCTAGGGCTATGTTTAGGGATACTCGGAAACAGCGAACCCGGAGGGTCCAGTTGCATGTGGGGCTGCGTAAAGGCTCCCCTGGGGAGTTCACTTGTACCCAAAGCCTTCCTTTGGGGGCACTTATGCATGGTCCAAAGGGGCTTGCAATGTGTTTTCTGGGGCCCGGTTTTTCAGCCTTCTCCCATGTCGGCTAGGGATATATTTAGGGTTGCTCAGAAAAAGCGAACCCGGAGGGTCCAGTTGCATGTGGGGCTGCGTAAAGGCTCCCCTGGGGAGTTCTCTTGTACCCAAAGCCTTCCTTTGGGGGCACTTTTGGATGGTCCAAAAGGGGCTTGAAACGCATTTTCTAGGGCCCGGTTTTTCAGTCTACTCCTATGCCGGCTAGGGATATATTTAGGGTTACTCGGAAATTCGAACCCGGAGGGTCCAGTTGCATGTGGGGCTGCGTAAAGGCTCCCCTGGGGAGTTCACTTGTACCCAAAGCCTTCCTTTGGTGACACTTTTGGATGGTCCAAAGGGGCTCGCAATGCATTTCCCTGGGCCTGATTTTTCACTCGTCTCCGATGACACCTAGGGATATGTTTAGGTTTGCTCAGGAACAGCGAACCCGGAGGGTCCAGTTGCATGTGGGGCTGCGTAAAGGCTCCCCTGGGGAGTTCTCTTGTACCCAAAGCCTTCCTTTGGGGGCACTTTTGGATGGTCCAAAGGAGCTCGCAACGCATTTCCTGGGGCCTGATTTTTCACTCGTCTCCGATGACGGCTAGGGCTACGTTTAGGATTGCTCAGGAAAAGCGAACCCGGAGGGTCCAGTTGCATGTGGGGCTGCGTAAAGGCTCCCCTGGGGAATTCACTTATACCCAAAGCCTTCCTTTGGGGGCACTTTTGCATGGTCCAAAGGGGCTTGCAATGCGTTTTCTGGGGCCCGGTTTTTCAGGCTTCTCCCATGTCGGCTAGGGATATATATAGGGTTGCTCAGAAAAAGCGAACCCGGAGGGTCCAGTTGCATGTGGGTCTGCGTAAAGGCTTCCCTGGGGAGTTCACTTGTACCCAAAGCCTTCCTTTGGGGGCACTTTTGGATGGTCCAAAGGGGCTTGAAACGCGTTTTCTGGGGCCCGGTTTTTCAGTCTTCTCCCATCCCGTCTAGGGATATATTTAGGGTAACTCGGAAAATTCGAACCCGGAGGGTCCAGTTGCATGTGGGGCTGCATAAAGTCTCCCCTGGGGAGTTCTCTTGTACTCAAATCCTTCCTTTGGGGGCACTTTTGGATGGTCCAAAGGGGCTCGCAACGCATTTCCTGGGGCCTGATTTTTCACTCGTCTCCGATGACGGCTAGGGCTACGTTTAGGATTGCTCAGGAAAAGCGAACCCGGAGGGTCCAGTTGCATGTGGGGCTGCGTAAAGGCTCCCCTGGGGAGTTCTCTTGTACCCAAAGCCTTCCTTTGGGGGCACTTTTGGATGGGCGAAAAGGGCTCGCAACGCATTTCCTGGGGCCTGATTTTTCAGTCGTCTTCGATGCCGGCTAGGGCTATGTTTAGGGATGTTCGGAAACAGCGAACCCGGAGGGTCCAGTTGCATGTGGGGCTGCGTAAAGGCTCCCCTGGGGAGTTCACTTGTACCCAAAGCCTTCCTTTGGGGGCACTTTTGGATAGGCGAAAAGGGCTCGCAATGCATTTCCTGGGGCCTGATTTTTCACACGTCTCCGATGCCGGCTAGTGTTATGTTTAGGGATGTTCGGAAACAGCGAACCCGGAGGGTCCAGTTGCATGTGGGGCTGCGTAAAGGCTCCACTGGGGAGTTCACTTGTACCCAAAGCCTTCCTTTGGTGACACTTTTGGATGGGCTATAGGGGCTTGGAACGCATTTCCTGGGGCCTGATTTTTCACTCGTCTCCGATGACGGCTAGGGCTACGTTTAGGTTTGCTCAGGAACAGCGAACCCGGAGGGTCCAGTTGCATGTGGTGCTGCGTAAAGGCTCCCCTGGGGAGTTCTCTTGTACCCAAAGCCTTCCTTTCGGGGCACTTTTGGATGGGCGAAAAGGGCTCGCAACGCATTTCCTGGGGCCTGATTTTTCAGTCGTCTTCGATGCCGGCTAGGGATATGTTTAGGGATACTCGGAAACAGCGAACCCGGAGGGTCCAGTTGCATGTGGGGCTGCGCAAAGGCTCCCCTGGGGAGTTCACTTGTACCCAAAGCCTTCCTTTGGGGGCACTTTTGGATGGTCCAAAGGGGCTTGCAACGCGTTTTCTGGGGCCCGGTTTTTCAGTCTTCTCCCTTGCCGGCTAGGGATATATTTAGGGTTACTCGGAAAATTCGAACCCGGAGGGTCCAGTTGCATGTGGGGCTGCGTAAAGGCTCCCCTGGGGAGTTCTCTTGTACCCAAAGCCTTCCTTTGGGGGCACTTTTGGATGGTCCAAAGGGGCTCGCAACGCATTTCCTGGGGCCTGATTTTTCACTCGTCTCCGATGACGGCTAGGGCTACGTTTAGGATTGCTCAGGAAAAGCGAACCCGGAGGGTCCAGTTGCATGTGGGGCTGCGTAAAGGCTCCCCTGGGGAGTTCACTTGTACCCAAAGCCTTCCTTTGGGGGCACTTTTGGATGGTCCAAAGGGGCTTGAAACGCGTTTTCTGGGGCCCGGTTTTTCAGTCTTCTCCCATGCCGGCTAGGGATATATTTAGGGTAACTCGGAAAATTCGAACCCGGAGGGTCCAGTTGCATGTGGGGCTGCATAAAGGCTCCACTGGGGAGTTCTCTTGTACTCAAATCCTTCCTTTGGGGGCACTTTTGGATGGTCCAAAGGGGCTCGCAATGCATTTCCTGGGGCCTGATTTTTCAGTCGTCTTCGATGCCGGCTAGGGCTATGTTTAGGGATGTTCGGAAACAGCGAACCCGGAGGGTCCAGTTGCATGTGGGGCTGCGTAAAGGCTCCCCTGGGGAGTTCACTTGTACCCAAAGCCTTCCTTTGGTGACACTTTTGGATGGGCGATAGGGGCTTGGAACGCATTTCCTGGGGCCTGATTTTTCACTCGTCTCCGATGACGGCTAGGGCTACGTTTAGGATTGCTCAGGAAAAGCGAACCCGGAGGGTCCAGTTGCATGTGGGGCTGCGTAAAGGCTCCCCTGGGGAGTTCACTTGTACCCAAAGCCTTCCTTTGGGGGCACTTTTGGATGGTCCAAAGGGGCTTGCAATGCGTTTTCTGGGGCCCGGTTTTTCAGCCTTCTCCCATGTCGGCTAGGGATATATTTAGGGTTGCTCAGAAAAAGCGAACCCGGAGGGTCCAGTTGCATGTGGGGCTGCGTAAAGGCTCCCCTGGGGAGTTCACTTGTACCCAAAGCCTTCCTTTGGGGGCACTTTTGGATAGGCGAAAAGGGCTCACAACGCATTTCCTGGGGCCTGATTTTTCACTCGTCTCCGATGCCGGCTAGGGCTATGTTTTTGGATGTTCAGAAACAGCGAACCCGGAGGGTCCAGTTGCATGTGGGGCTGCGTAAAGGCTCCCCTGGGGAGTTCACTTGTACCCAAAGCCTTCCTTTGGTGACACTTTTGGATGGGCGATAGGGGCTTGGAACGCATTTCCTGGGGCCTGATTTTTCACTCGTCTCCGATGACGGCTAGGGATACGTTTAGGTTTGCTCAGGAACAGCGAACCCGGAGGGTCCAGTTGCATGTGGGGCTGCGTAAAGGCTCCCCTGGGGAGTTCTCTTGTACCCAAAGCCTTCCTTTGGGGACACTTTTGGATGGGCGAAAAGGGCTCGCAATGCATTTCCTGGGGCCTGATTTTTCAGTCGTCTTCGATGACGGCTAGGGCTATGTTTAGGGATGTTCGGAAACAGCGAACCCGGAGGGTCCAGTTGCATGTGGGGCTGCGTAAAGGCTCCCCTGGGGAGTTCACTTGTACCCAAAGCCTTCCTTTAGGGGCACTTTTGCATGGTCCAAAGGGGCTTGCAACGCATTTTCTAGGGCCCGGTTTTTCAGTCTACTCCCATGCCGGCTAAGGATATATTTAGGGTTACTCGGAAAATTCGAACCCGGAGGGTCCAGTTGCATGTGGGGCTGCGTAAAGGCTCCCCTGGGGAGTTCTCTTGTACCCAAAGCCTTCTTTTTTGGGCACTTTTCATGGTCCAAAGGGGCTCGCAACGCATTTCCTGGGGCCTGATTTTTCACTCGTCTTTGAAACCGGCTAGGGCTATGTTTAGGGATGATCGGAAAAAGCGAACCCAGAGGTTCCAGTTGCATGTGGGGCTGCGTAAAGGCTCCCCTGGGGAGTTCTCTTGTACCCAAAGCCTTGCTTTGGGGGCACTTTTGCATGGTCCAAAGGGGCTTGCAACGCATTTTCTGGGGCCCGGTTTTTCAGTCTTCTCCCATGCCGGCTAGGGATATGTTTAGGGATGCTCGGAAAAATCGAACCCAGAGGGTCCAGTTGCATATGGGGCTGCGTAAAGGCTCCCCTGGGGAGTTCACTTGTACCCAAAGCCTCCCTTTGGGGGCACTTTTCGATGGGCAAAACGGGCTTGGAACGCATTTCCTGGGGCCTGATTTTTCAGTCGTATTTAATGCCGGCTAGGGGTATGTTTAGGGATGCTCGGAAACAGCGAACCCGGAGGGTCCAGTTGCATGTGGGGCTGCGTAAAGGCTCCCCTGGGGAGTTCACTTGTACCCAAAGCCTTCCTTTGGTGACACTTTTGGATGGGCAAAATGGGCTCGCAAGGCATTTCCTGGGGCCTGATTTTTCACTCGTCTTCGATGCCGGCTAGGGCTGCGTTTAGGTTTGCTCAGGAACAGCGAACCCGGAGGGTCCAGTTGCATGTGGGGCTGCGTAAAGGCTCCCCTGGGGAGTTCTCTTGTACCCAAAGCCTTCCTTTGGGGGCACTTTTGGATGGGCGAAAAGGGCTTGCAACGCATTTTCTAGGGCCCGGTTTTTCAGTCTACTCCCATGCCGGCTAGGGATATATTTAGGGTTACTCGGAAAATTCGAACACGGAGGGTCCAGTTGCATGTGGGGCTGCGTAAAGTCTTCCCTGGGGAGTCCTCTTGTACCCAAAGCCTTCCTTTGGGGGCACTTTTGGATGGTCCAAAGGGGCTCGCAACGCATTTCCTGGGGCCTGATTTTTCACTCGTCTCCGATGACGGCTAGGGCTACGTTTAGGATTGCTCAGGAAAAGCGAACCCGGAGGGTCCAGTTGCATGTGGGGCTGCGTAAAGGCTCCCCTGGGGAGTTCTCTTGTACCCAAAGCCTTCCTTTGGGGGCACTTTTGGATGGGCGAAAAGGGCTCGCAATGCATTTCCTGGGGCCTGATTTTTCAGTCGTCTTCGATGCCGGCTAGGGCTATGTTTAGGGATGTTCGGAAACAGCGAACCCGGAGGGTCCAGTTGCATGTGGGGCTGCGTAAAGGCTCCCCTGGGGAGTTCTCTTGTACCCAAAGCCTTCCTTTGGGGGCACTTTTGCATGGTCCAAAGGGGCTTGCAACGCATTTTCTAGGGCCCGTTTTTTCAGTCTACTCCCATGCCGGCTAGGGATATATTTAGGGTTACTCGGAAAATTCGAACCCGGAGGGTCCAGTTGTATGTGGGGCTGCGTAAAGGCTCCCCTGGGGAGTTCTCTTGTACCCAAAGCCTTCTTTTTTGGGCACTTTTCATGGTCCAAAGGGGCTTGCAACGCGTTTTCTGGGGCCTGATTTTTCACTCATCTTTGATACCGGCTAGGGCTATGTTTAGGGATGATCGGAAAAAGCGAACCCAGAGGTTCCAGTTGCATGTGGGGCTGCGTAAAGGCTCCCCTGGGGAGTTCTCTTGTACCCAAAGCCTTCCTTTGGGGGCACTTTTGCATGGTCCAAAGGGGCTTGCAACGCGTTTTCTGGGGCCCGGTTTTTCAGTCTTCTCCCATGCCGGCTAGGGATATGTTTAGGGATGCTCGGAAAAATCGAACCCAGAGGGTCCAGTTGCATGTGGGGCTGCATAAAGGCTCCCCTGGGGAGTTCACTTGTACCCAAAGCCTCCCTTTGGGGGCACTTTTGGATGGGCAAAACGGGCTTGGAACGCATTTCCTGGGGCCTGATTTTTCAGTCGTATTTAATGCCGGCTAGGGGTATGTTTAGGGATGCTCGGAAACAGCGAACCCGGAGGGTCCAGTTGCATGTGGGGCTGCGTAAAGGCTCCCCTGGGGAGTTCACTTGTACCCAAAGCCTTCCTTTGGTGACACTTTTGGATGGGCAAAATGGGCTCGCAAGGCATTTCCTGGGGCCTGATTTTTCACTCGTCTTCGATGACGGCTAGGGCTGCGTTTAGGTTTGCTCAGGAACAGCGAACCCGGAGGGTCCAGTTGCATGTGGGGCTGCGTAAAGGCTCCCCTGGGGAGTTCTCTTGTACCCAAAGCCTTCCTTTGGGGGCACTTTTGGATGGGCGAAAAGGGCTTGCAACGCATTTTCTAGGGCCCGGTTTTTCAGTCTACTCCCATGCCGGCTAGGGATTTATTTAGGGTTACTCGGAAAATTCGAACACGGAGGGTCCAGTTGCATGTGGGGCTGCGTAAAGGCTCCCCTGGGGAGTTCTCTTGTACCCAAAGCCTTCCTTTGGGGGCACTTTTGGATGGTCCAAAGGGGCTTGCAACGCATTTTCTAGGGCCCGGTTTTTCAGTCTACTCCCATGCCGGCTAGGGATATATTTAGGGTTACTCGGAAAATTCGAACCCGGAGGGTCCAGTTGCATGTGGGGCTGCGTAAAGGCTCCCCTGGGGAGTTCACTTGTACCCAAAGCCTTCCTTTGGGGGCACTTTTGGCTGGTCCAAAGGGGCTCGCAACGCATTTCCTGGGGCCTGATTTTTCACTCGTCTCCGATGACGGCTAGGGCTACGTTTAGGTTTGCTCAGGAACAGCGAACCCGGAGGGTCCAGTTGCATGTGGGGCTGCGTAAAGGCTCCCCTGGGGAGTTCTCTTGTACCCAAACACTTCCTTTGGGGGCACTTTTGGATGGTCCAAAGGGGCTCGCAACGCATTTCCTGGGGCCTGATTTTTCACTCGTCTCCGATGACGGCTAGGGCTACGTTTAGGATTGCTCAGGAAAAGCGAACCCGGAGGGTCCAGTTGCATGTGGGGCTGCGTAAAGGCTCCCCTGGGGAGTTCACTTGTACCCAAAGCCTTCCTTTGGGGGCACTTTTGGATGGGCGAAAAGGGCATGGAACGCATTTCCTGGGGCCTGATTTTTCAGTCGTCTTCGATGACGGCTAGGGATATATTTAGGGATACTCGGAAACAGCGAACCCGGAGGGTCCAGTTGCATGTGGGGCTGCGTAAAGGCTCCCCTGGGGAGTTCACTTGTACCCAAAGCCTTCCTTTGGGGGCACTTTTGCATGGTCCAAAGGGGCTTGAAACGCGTTTTCTGGGGCCCAGTTTTTCAGCCTTCTCCCATGTCGGCTAGGGATATATTTAGGGTTGCTCAGAAAAAGCGAACCCGGAGGGTCCAGTTGCATGTGGGGCTGCGTAAAGGCTCCCCTGGGGAGTTCACTTGTACCCAAAGCCTTCCTTTGGGGGCACTTTTGGATGGTCCAAAGGGGCTCGCAACGCATTTCCTGGGGCCTGATTTTTCACTCGTCTCCGATGCCGGCTAGTGTTATGTTTAGGGATGTTGGGAAACAGCGAACCCGGAGGGTCCAGTTGCATGTGGGGCTGCGTAAAGGCTCCCCTGGGGAGTTCACTTGTACCCAAAGCCTTCCTTTGGTGACACTTTTGGATGGGCGATAGGGGCTTGGAACGCATTTCCTGGGGCCTGATTTTTCACTCGTCTCCGATGACGGCTAGGGCTACGTTTAGGTTTGCTCAGGAACAGCGAACCCGGAGGGTCCAGTTCCATGTGGGGCTGCGTAAAGTCTCCCCTGGGGAGTTCTCTTGTACCCAAAGCCTTCTTTTTTGGGCACTTTTGGATGGTCCAAAGGGGCTCGCAACGCATTTCCTGGGGCCTGATTTTTCACTCGTCTTTGATACCGGCTAGGGCTATGTTTAGGGATGATCGGAAAAAGCGAACCCAGAGGTTCCAATTGCATGTGGGGCTGCGTAAAGGCTCCCCTGGGGAGTTCTCTTGTACCCAAAGCCTTCCTTTGGGGGCACTTTTGGATGGTCCAAAGGGGCTTGCAACGAGTTTTCTAGGGCCTGGTTTTTCAGTCGTCTTCAAAGCCGGCTAGGGATATGTTTAGGGATGCTCGGAAAAATCGAACCCAGAGGGTCCAGTTGCATGTGGGGCTGCGTAAAGGCTCCCCTTGGGAGTTCACTTGTACCAAAAGCCTCCCTTTGGGGGCACTTTTGGATGGGCAAAACGGGCTTGGAACGCATTTCCTGGGGCCTGATTTTTCAGTCATCTCTGATGCCGGCTAGGGGTATATTTAGGGATGCTCGGAAACAGCGAACCCGGAGGGTCCAGTTGCATGTGGGGCTGCGTAAAGGCTCCCCTGGGGAGTTCACTTGTACCCAAAGCCTTCCTTTGGGGGCACTTTTGGATGGTCCAAAGGGGCTTGGAACGCATTTCCTGGGGCCTGGTTTTTCAGTCGTCTTCGATGCCAGCTAGGGCTATGTTTAGGGATGTTCGGAAACAGCTAACCCGGAGGGTCCAGTTGCATGTGGGGCTGCGTAAAGGCTCCCCTGGGGAGTACACTTGTACCCAAAGCCTTCCTTTGGGGGCACTTTTGGATGGTCCAAATGGGCTTGCAAAGAGGTTTCTGGGGCCCGGTTTTTCAGTCTTCTCCCATGCCGTCTAGGGATATATTTAGGGTTATTCGGAAAATTCGAACCCGGAGGGTCCAGTTGCATGTGGGGCTGCGTAAAGGCTCCCCTGGGGAGTTCTCTTGTACCCAAAGCCTTCCTTTGGGGGCACTTTTGGATGGTCCAAAGGGGCTCGCAACGCATTTCCTGGGGCCTGATTTTTCACTCGTATCCGATGCCAGCTAGGGAAATGTTTAGTGATGCTCGGAAAAAGCGAACCCAGAGGGTCCAGTTGCATGTGGGGCTGCGTAAAGGCTCCCCTGGGGAGTTCTCTTGTACCCAAAGCCTTCCTTTGGGGGCACTTTTGGATGGTCCAAAGGGGCTCGCAACGCATTTCCTGGGGCCTGATTTTTCAATCGTCTCCGATGACGGCTAGGGCTATGTTTACGTTTGCTCAGGAACAGCGAACCCGGAGGGTCCAGTTGCATGTGGGGCTGCGTAAAGGCTCCCCTGGGGAGTTCTCTTGTACCCAAAGCCTTCCTTTGGGCGCACTTTTGGATGGGCGTAAAGGGCTCGCAACGCATTTCCTGGGGCCTGATTTTTCAGTCGTCTTCGATGCCGGATAGGGCTATGTTTAGTGATGCTCGGAAAAAGCGAACCCGGAGGGTCCAGTTGCATGTGGGGCTGCGTAAAGGCTCCCCTGGGGAGTTCACTTGTACCCAAAGCCTTCCTTTGGTGACACTTTTGGATGGTCCAAAGGGGCTCGCAACGCATTTCCTGAGCCCTGATTTTTCATTCGTCTTCGATGACGGCTAGGGGTCTGTTTAGGGATGCTCGGAAAAAGCAAACCCGGAGGGTCCAGTTGCATGTGGGGCTGCGTAAAGGCTCCCCTGGGGAGTTCTCTTGTACCCAAAGCCTTCCTTTGGGGGCACTTTTGGATGGTCCAAAGGGGCTCGCAACGCATTTCCTGGGGTCTGATTTTTCACTCGTCTCCGATGACGGCTAGGGCTACGTTTAGGATTGCTCAGGAAAAGCGAACCCGGAGGGTCCAGTTGCATGTGGGGCTGCGTAAAGGCTCCCCTGGGGAGTTCTCTTGTACCCAAAGCCTTCCTTTGGGGGCACTTTTGGATGGGCGAAAAGGGCTCGCAACGCATTTCCTGGGGCCTGATTTTTCAGTCGTCTTCGATGCCGGCTAGGATTATGTTTAGGGATACTCGGAAACAGCGAACCCGGAGGGTCCAGTTGCATGTGGGGCTGCGTAAAGGCTCCCCTGGGGAGTTCACTTGTACCCAAAGCCTTCCTTTGGGGGCACTTTTGGATGGTCCAAAGGGGCTCGCAACGCATTTCCTGGGGCCCGGTTTTTCAGTCTTCTACCATGCCGGCTAGGGATATATTTAGGGTTGCTCAGAAAAAGCGAACCCGGAGGGTCCAGTTGCATGTGGGGCTGCGTAAAGGCTCCCCTGGGGAGTTCACTTGTACCCAAAGCCTTCCTTTGGGGGCACTTTTGGATGGTCCAAAGGGGCTCGCAACGCATTTCCTGGGGCCTGATTTTTCAATCGTCTTCGATGCCGGTTAGGGCTGCGTTTAGGTTTGCTCAGGAACAGCGAACCCGGAGGGTCCAGTTGCATGTGGGGCTGCGTAAAGGCTCCCCTGGGGAGTTCTCTTGTACCCAAAGCCTTCCTTTGGGGGCACTTTTGGATGGGCGAAAAGGGCTCGCAATGCATTTCCTGGGGCCTGATTTTTCAGTCGTCTTCGATGCCGGCTAGGGCTATGTTTAGGGATGTTCGGAAACAGCGAACCCGGAGGGTCCAGTTGCATGTGGGGCTGCGTAAAGGCTCCCCTGGGGAGTTCACTTGTACCCAAAGCCTTCCTTTGGGGGCACTTTTGGATGGTCCAAAGGGGCTTGCAACGCATTTTCTAGGGCCCGTTTTTTCAGTCTACTCCCATTCCGGCTAGGGATATATTTAGGGTTACTCGGAAAATTCGAACCCGGAGGGTCCAGTTGCATGTGGGGCTGCGTAAAGGCTCCCCTGGGGAGTTCTCTTGTACCCAAAGCCTTCTTTTTTGGGCACTTTTCATGGTCCAAAGGGGCTCGCAACGCATTTCCTGGGGCCTGATTTTTCACTCGTCTTTGATACCGGCTAGGGCTATGTTTAGGGATGATCGGAAAAAGCGAACCCAGAGGTTCCAGTTGCATGTGGGGCTGCGTAAAGGCTCCCCTGGGGAGTTCTCTTGTACCCAAAGCCTTCCTTTGGGGGCACTTTTGCATGGTCCAAAGGGGCTTGCAACGCGTTTTCTGGGGCCCGGTTTTTCAGTCTTCTCCCATGCCGGCTAGGGATATGTTTAGGGATGCTCGGAAAAATCGAACCCAGAGGGTCCAGTTGCATATGGGGCTGCGTAAAGGCTCCCCTGGGGAGTTCACTTGTACCCAAAGCCTCCCTTTGGGGGCACTTTTGATGGGCAAAACGGGCTTGGAACGCATTTCCTGGGGCCTGATTTTTCAGTCGTATTTAATGCCGGCTAGGGGTATGTTTAGGGATGCTCGGAAACAGCGAACCCGGAGGGTCCAGTTGCATGTGGGGCTGCGTAAAGGCTTCCCTGGGGAGTTCTCTTGTACCCAAAGCCTTCTTTTTTGGGCACTTTTCATGGTCCAAAGGGGCTCGCAACGCATTTCCTGGGGCCTGATTTTTCACTCGTCTTTGATACCGGCTAGGGCTATGTTTAGGGATGATCGGAAAAAGCGAACCCAGAGGGTCCAGTTGCATGTGGGGCTGCGTAAAGGCTCCACTGGGGAGTTCTCTTGTACCCAAAGCCTTCCTTTGGGGGCACTTTTGCATGGTCCAAAGGGGCTTGCAACGCGTTTTCTGGGGCCCGGTTTTTCAGTCTTCTCCCATGCCGGCTAGGGATATGTTTAGGGATGCTCGGAAAAATCGAACCCAGAGGGTCCAGTTGCATGTGGGGCTGCATAAAGGCTCCCCTGGGGAGTTCACTTGTACCCAAAGCCTCCCTGTGGGGGCACTTTTGGATGGGCAAAACGGGCTTGGAACGCATTTCCTGGGGCCTGATTTTTCAGTCGTATTTAATGCCGGCTAGGGGTATGTTTAGGGATGCTCGGAAACAGCGAACCCGGAGGGTCCAGTTGCATGTGGGGCTGCGTAAAGGCTCCCCTGGGGAGTTCACTTGTACCCAAAGCCTTCCTTTGGTGACACTTTTGGATGGTCCAAAGGGGCTCGCAACGCATTTCCTGAGCCCTGATTTTTCATTCGTCTTCGATGACGGCTAGGGGTCTGTTTAGGGATGCTCGGAAAAAGCAAACCCGGAGGGTCCAGTTGCATGTGGGGCTGCGTAAAGGCTCCCCTGGGGAGTTCACTTGTACCCAAAGCCTTCCTTTGGGGGCACTTTTGGATGGTCCAAAGGGGCTTGAAACGCGTTTTCTGGGGCCCGGTTTTTCAGTCTTCTCCCATGCCGGCTAGTGATATATTTAGGGTTACTCGGAAAATTCGAACCCGGAGGGTCCAGTTGCATGTGGGGCTGCGTAAAGGCTCCCCTGGGGAGTTCTCTTGTACCCAAAGCCTTCCTTTGGGGGCACTTTTGCATGGTCCAAAGGGGCTCGCAACGCATTTCCTGGGGTCTGATTTTTCACTCGTCTCCGATGACGGCTAGGGCTACGTTTAGGATTGCTCAGGAAAAGCGAACCCGGAGGGTCCAGTTGCATGTGGGGCTGCGTAAAGGCTCCCCTGGGGAGTTCTCTTGTACCCAAAGCCTTCCTTTGGGGGCACTTTTGGATGGGCGAAAAGGGCTCGCAACGCATTTCCTGGGGCCTGATTTTTCAGTCGTCTTCGATGCCGGCTAGGATTATGTTTAGGGATACTCGGAAACAGCGAACCCGGAGGGTCCAGTTGCATGTGGGGCGGCGTAAAGGCTCCCCTGGGGAGTTCACTTGTACCCAAAGCCTTCCTTTGGGGGCACTTTTGGATGGTACAAAGGGGCTCGCAACGCATTTCCTGGGGCCCGGTTTTTCAGTCTTCTACCATGCCGGCTAGGGATATATTTAGGGTTGCTCAGAAAAAGCGAACCCGGAGGGTCCAGTTGCATGTGGGGCTGCGTAAAGGCTCCCCTGGGGAGTTCACTTGTACCCAAAGCCTTCCTTTGGGGGCACTTTTGCATGGTCCAAAGGGGCTCGCAACGCATTTCCTGGGGCCTGATTTTTCACTCGTCTTCGATGCCGGTTAGGGCTGCGTTTAGGTTTGCTCAGGAACAGCGAACCCGGAGGGTCCAGTTGCATGTGGGGCTGCGTAAAGGCTCCCCTGGGGAGTTCTCTTGTACCCAAAGCCTTCCTTTGGGGGCACTTTTGGATGGGCGAAAAGGGCTTGCAACGCATTTTCTAGGGCCCGGTTTTTCAGTCTACTCCCATGCCGGCTAGGGATATATTTAGGGTTACTCGGAAAATTCGAACACGGAGGGTCCAGTTGCATGTGGGGCTGCGTAAAGGCTCCCCTGGGGAGTTCACTTGTACCCAAAGCCTTCCTTTGGGGGCACTTTTGGATGGTCCAAAGGGGCTTGCAACGCATTTTCTAGGGCCCGGTTTTTCAGTCTACTCCCATGCCGGCTAGGGATATATTTAGGGTTACTCGGAAAATTCGAACACGGAGGGTCCAGTTGCATGTGGGGCTGCGTAAAGGCTCCCCTGGGGAGTTCACTTGTACCCAAAGCCTTCCTTTGGGGGCACTTTTGGATGGTCCAAAGGGGCTCGCAACGCATTTCCTGGGGCCTGATTTTTCACTCGTCTCCGATGACGGCTAGGGCTACGTTTAGGATTGCTCAGGAAAAGCGAACCCGGAGGGTCCAGTTGCATGTGGGGCTGCGTAAAGGCTCCCCTGGGGAGTTCTCTTGTACCCAAAGCCTTCCTTTGGGTGCACTTTTGGATGGGCGAAAAGGGCTCGCAATGCATTTCCTGGGGCCTGATTTTTCAGTCGTCTTCGATGCCGGCTAGGGCTATGTTTAGGGATGTTCGGAAAGAGCGAACCCGGAGGGTCCAGTTGCATGTGGGGCTGCGTAAAGGCTCCCCTGGGGAGTTCACTTGTACCCAAAGCCTTCCTTTGGGGGCACTTTTGGATGGTCCAAAGGGGCTTGCAACGCATTTTCTAGGGCCCGTTTTTTCAGTCTACTCCCATTCCGGCTAGGGATATATTTAGGGTTACTCGGAAAATTCGAACCCGGAGGGTCCAGTTGCATGTGGGGCTGCGTAAAGGCTCCCCTGGGGAGTTCTCTTGTACCCAAAGCCTTCTTTTTTGGGCACTTTTCATGGTCCAAAGGGGCTCGCAACGCATTTCCTGGGGCCTGATTTTTCACTCGTCTTTGATACCGGCTAGGGCTATGTTTAGGGATGATCGGAAAAAGCGAACCCAGAGGTTCCAGTTGCATGTGGGGCTGCGTAAAGGCTCCCCTGGGGAGTTCTCTTGTACCCAAAGCCTTCCTTTGGGGGCACTTTTGCATGGTCCAAAGGGGCTTGCAACGCGTTTTCTGGGGCCCGGTTTTTCAGTCTTCTCCCATGCCGGCTAGGGATATGTTTAGGGATGCTCGGAAAAATCGAACCCAGAGGGTCCAGTTGCATATGGGGCTGCGTAAAGGCTCCCCTGGGGAGTTCACTTGTACCCAAAGCCTCCCTTTGGGGGCACTTTTGATGGGCAAAACGGGCTTGGAACGCATTTCCTGGGGCCTGATTTTTCAGTCGTATTTAATGCCGGCTAGGGGTATGTTTAGGGATGCTCGGAAACAGCGAACCCGGAGGGTCCAGTTGCATGTGGGGCTGCGTAAAGGCTTCCCTGGGGAGTTCTCTTGTACCCAAAGCCTTCTTTTTTGGGCACTTTTCATGGTCCAAAGGGGCTCGCAACGCATTTCCTGGGGCCTGATTTTTCACTCGTCTTTGATACCGGCTAGGGCTATGTTTAGGGATGATCGGAAAAAGCGAACCCAGAGGTTCCAGTTGCATGTGGGGCTGCGTAAAGGCTCCCCTGGGGAGTTCTCTTGTACCCAAAGCCTTCCTTTGGGGGCACTTTTGCATGGTCCAAAGGGGCTTGCAACGCGTATTCTGGGGCCCGGTTTTTCACTCTTCTCCCATGCCGGCTACGGATATGTTTAGGGATGCTCGGAAAAATCGAACCCAGAGGGTCCAGTTGCATGTGGGGCTGCATAAAGGCTCCCCTGGGGAGTTCACTTGTACCCAAAGCCTCCCTTTGGGGGCACTTTTGGATGGGCAAAACGGGCTTGGAACGCATTTCCTGGGGCCTGATTTTTCAGTCGTATTTAATGCCGGCTAGGGGTATGTTTAGGGATGCTCGGAAACAGCGAACCCGGAGGGTCCAGTTGCATGTGGGGCTGCGTAAAGGCTCCCCTGGGGAGTTCACTTGTACCCAAAGCCTTCCTTTGGTGACACTTTTGGATGGGCAAAATGGGCTCGCAAGGCATTTCCTGGGGCCTGATTTTTCACTCGTCTTCAATGACGGCTAGGGCTGCGTTTAGGTTTGCTCAGGAACAGCGAACCCGGAGGGTCCAGTTGCATGTGGGGCTGCGTAAAGGCTCCCCTGGGGAGTTCTCTTGTACCCAAAGCCTTCCTTTGGGGGCACTTTTGGATGGGCGAAAAGGGCTTGTAACGCATTTTCTAGGGCCCGGTTTTTCAGTCTACTCCCATGCCGGCTAGGGATATATTTAGGGTTACTCGGAAAATTCGAACACGGAGGGTCCAGTTGCATGTGGGGCTGCGTAAAGGCTCCCCTGGGGAGTTCTCTTGTACCCAAAGCCTTCCTTTGGGGGCACTTTTGGATGGTCCAAAGGGGCTTGCAACGCATTTTCTAGGGCCCGGTTTTTCAGTCTACTCCCATGCCGGCTAGGGATATATTTAGGGTTACTCGGAAAATTCGAACACGGAGGGTCCAGTTGCATGTGGGGCTGCGTAAAGGCTCCCCTGGGGAGTTCACTTGTACCCAAAGCCTTCCTTTGGGGGCACTTTTGGATGGTCCAAAGGGGCTTGCAACGCATTTTCTAGGGTCCGGTTTTTCAGTCTACTCCCATGCCGGCTAGGGATATATTTAGGGTTACTCGGAAAATTCGAACACGGAGGGTCCAGTTGCATGTGGGGCTGCGTAAAGGCTCCCCTGGGGAGTTCACTTGTACCCAAAGCCTTCCTTTGGGGGCACTTTTGGATGGTCCAAAGGGGCTCGCAACGCATTTCCTGGGGCCTGATTTTTCACTCGTCTCCGATGACGGCTAGGGCTACGTTTAGGTTTGCTCAGGAACAGCGAACCCGGAGGGTCCAGTTGCATGTGGGGCTGCGTAAAGGCTCCCCTGGGGAGTTCACTTGTACCCAAAGCCTTCCTTTGGGGGCACTTTTGGATGGTCCAAAGGGGCTCGCAACGCATTTCCTGGGGCCTGATTTTTCACTCGTCTCCGATGACGGCTAGGGCTACGTTTAGGATTGCTCAGGAAAAGCGAACCCGGAGGGTCCAGTTGCATGTGGGGCTGCGTAAAGGCTCCCCTGGGGAGTTCTCTTGTACCCAAAGCCTTCCTTTGGGTGCACTTTTGGATGGGCGAAAAGGGCTCGCAATGCATTTCCTGGGGCCTGATTTTTCAGTCGTCTTCGATGCCGGCTAGGGCTATGTTTAGGGATGTTCGGAAACAGCGAACCCGGAGGGTCCAGTTGCATGTGGGGCTGCGTAAAGGCTCCCCTGGGGAGTTCACTTGTACCCAAAGCCTTCCTTTGGGGGCACTTTTGGATGGTCCAAAGGGGCTTGCAACGCATTTTCTAGGGCCCGTTTTTTCAGTCTACTCCCATTCCGGCTAGGGATATATTTAGGGTTACTCGGAAAATTCGAACCCGGAGGGTCCAGTTGCATGTGGGGCTGCGTAAAGGCTCCCCTGGGGAGTTCTCTTGTACCCAAAGCCTTCTTTTTTGGGCACTTTTCATGGTCCAAAGGGGCTCGCAACGCATTTCCTGGGGCCTGATTTTTCACTCGTCTTTGATACCGGCTAGGGCTATGTTTAGGGATGATCGGAAAAAGCGAACCCAGAGGTTCCAGTTGCATGTGGGGCTGCGTAAAGGCTCCCCTGGGGAGTTCTCTTGTACCCAAAGCCTTCCTTTGGGGGCACTTTTGCATGGTCCAAAGGGGCTTGCAACGCGTTTTCTGGGGCCCGGTTTTTCAGTCTTCTCCCATGCCGGCTAGGGATATGTTTAGGGATGCTCGGAAAAATCGAACCCAGAGGGTCCAGTTGCATATGGGGCTGCGTAAAGGCTCCCCTGGGGAGTTCACTTGTACCCAAAGCCTCCCTTTGGGGGCACTTTTGATGGGCAAAACGGGCTTGGAACGCATTTCCTGGGGCCTGATTTTTCAGTCGTATTTAATGCCGGCTAGGGGTATGTTTAGGGATGCTCGGAAACAGCGAACCCGGAGGGTCCAGTTGCATGTGGGGCTGCGTAAAGGCTTCCCTGGGGAGTTCTCTTGTACCCAAAGCCTTCTTTTTTGGGCACTTTTCATGGTCCAAAGGGGCTCGCAACGCATTTCCTGGGGCCTGATTTTTCACTCGTCTTTGATACCGGCTAGGGCTATGTTTAGGGATTATCGGAAAAAGCGAACCCAGAGGGTCCAGTTGCATGTGGGGCTGCGTAAAGGCTCCACTGGGGAGTTCTCTTGTACCCAAAGCCTTCCTTTGGGGGCACTTTTGCATGGTCCAAAGGGGCTTGCAACGCGTTTTCTGGGGCCCGGTTTTTCAGTCTTCTCCCATGCCGGCTAGGGATATGTTTAGGGATGCTCGGAAAAATCGAACCCAGAGGGTCCAGTTGCATGTGGGGCTGCATAAAGGCTCCCCTGGGGAGTTCACTTGTACCCAAAGCCTCCCTGTGGGGGCACTTTTGGATGGGCAAAACGGGCTTGGAACGCATTTCCTGGGGCCTGATTTTTCAGTCGTATTTAATGCCGGCTAGGGGTATGTTTAGGGATGCTCGGAAACAGCGAACCCGGAGGGTCCAGTTGCATGTGGGGCTGCGTAAAGGCTCCCCTGGGGAGTTCACTTGTACCCAAAGCCTTCCTTTGGTGACACTTTTGGATGGTCCAAAGGGGCTCGCAACGCATTTCCTGAGCCCTGATTTTTCATTCGTCTTCGATGACGGCTAGGGGTCTGTTTAGGGATACTCGGAAAAAGCAAACCCGGAGGGTCCAGTTGCATGTGGGGCTGCGTAAAGGCTCCCCTGGGGAGTTCACTTGTACCCAAAGCCTTCCTTTGGGGGCACTTTTGGATGGTCCAAAGGGGCTTGAAACGCGTTTTCTGGGGCCCGGTTTTTCAGTCTTCTCCCATGCCGGCTAGTGATATATTTAGGGTTACTCGGAAAATTCGAACCCGGAGGGTCCAGTTGCATGTGGGGCTGCGTAAAGGCTCCCCAGGGGAGTTCTCTTGTACCCAAAGCCTTCCTTTGGGGGCACTTTTGCATGGTCCAAAGGGGCTCGCAACGCATTTCCTGGGGTCTGATTTTTCACTCGTCTCCGATGACGGCTAGGGCTACGTTTAGGATTGCTCAGGAAAAGCGAACCCGGAGGGTCCAGTTGCATGTGGGGCTGCGTAAAGGCTCCCCTGGGGAGTTCTCTTGTACCCAAAGCCTTCTTTTTTGGGCACTTTTCATGGTCCAAAGGGGCTCGCAACGCATTTCCTGGGGCCTGATTTTTCACTCGTCTTTGATACCGGCTAGGGCTATGTTTAGGGATGATCGGAAAAAGCGAACCCAGAGGTTCCAGTTGCATGTGGGGCTGCGTAAAGGCTCCCCTGGGGAGTTCTCTTGTACCCAAAGCCTTCCTTTGGGGGCACTTTTGCATGGTCCAAAGGGGCTTGCAACGCGTTTTCTGGGGCCCGGTTTTTCAGTCTTCTCCCATGCCGGCTAGGGATATGTTTAGGGATGCTCGGAAAAATCGAACCCAGAGGGTCCAGTTGCATATGGGGCTGCGTAAAGGCTCCCCTGGGGAGTTCACTTGTACCCAAAGCCTCCCTTTGGGGGCACTTTTGATGGGCAAAACGGGCTTGGAACGCATTTCCTGGGGCCTGATTTTTCAGTCGTATTTAATGCCGGCTAGGGGTATGTTTAGGGATGCTCGGAAACAGCGAACCCGGAGGGTCCAGTTGCATGTGGGGCTGCGTAAAGGCTTCCCTGGGGAGTTCTCTTGTACCCAAAGCCTTCTTTTTTGGGCACTTTTCATGGTCCAAAGGGGCTCGCAACGCATTTCCTGGGGCCTGATTTTTCACTTGTCTTTGATAACGGCTAGGGCTATGTTTAGGGATGATCGGAAAAAGCGAACCCAGAGGGTCCAGTTGCATGTGGGGCTGCGTAAAGGCTCCACTGGGGAGTTCTCTTGTACCCAAAGCCTTCCTTTGGGGGCACTTTTGCATGGTCCAAAGGGGCTTGCAACGCGTTTTCTGGGGCCCGGTTTTTCAGTCTTCTCCCATGCCGGCTAGGGATATGTTTAGGGATGCTCGGAAAAATCGAACCCAGAGGGTCCAGTTGCATGTGGGGCTGCATAAAGGCTCCCCTGGGGAGTTCACTTGTACCCAAAGCCTCCCTGTGGGGGCACTTTTGGATGGGCAAAACGGGCTTGGAACGCATTTCCTGGGGCCTGATTTTTCAGTCGTATTTAATGCCGGCTAGGGGTATGTTTAGGGATGCTCGGAAACAGCGAACCCGGAGGGTCCAGTTGCATGTGGGGCTGCGTAAAGGCTCCCCTGGGGAGTTCACTTGTACCCAAAGCCTTCCTTTGGTGACACTTTTGGATGGTCCAAAGGGGCTCGCAACGCATTTCCTGAGCCCTGATTTTTCATTCGTCTTCGATGACGGCTAGGGGTCTGTTTAGGGATGCTCGGAAAAAGCAAACCCGGAGGGTCCAGTTGCATGTGGGGCTGCGTAAAGGCTCCCCTGGGGAGTTCACTTGTACCCAAAGCCTTCCTTTGGGGGCACTTTTGGATGGTCCAAAGGGGCTTGAAACGCGTTTTCTGGGGCCCGGTTTTTCAGTCTTCTCCCATGCCGGCTAGTGATATATTTAGGGTTACTCGGAAAATTCGAACCCGGAGGGTCCAGTTGCATGTGGGGCTGCGTAAAGGCTCCCCTGGGGAGTTCTCTTGTACCCAAAGCCTTCCTTTGGGGGCACTTTTGCATGGTCCAAAGGGGCTCGCAACGCATTTCCTGGGGTCTGATTTTTCACTCGTCTCCGATGACGGCTAGGGCTACGTTTAGGATTGCTCAGGAAAAGCGAACCCGGAGGGTCCAGTTGCATGTGGGGCTGCGTAAAGGCTCCCCTGGGGAGTTCTCTTGTACCCAAAGCCTTCCTTTGGGGGCACTTTTGGATGGGCGAAAAGGGCTCGCAACGCATTTCCTGGGGCCTGATTTTTCAGTCGTCTTCGATGCCGGCTAGGATTATGTTTAGGGATACTCGGAAACAGCGAACCCGGAGGGTCCAGTTGCATGTGGGGCGGCGTAAAGGCTCCCCTGGGGAGTTCACTTGTACCCAAAGCCTTCCTTTGGGGGCACTTTTGGATGGTCCAAAGGGGCTCGCAACGCATTTCCTGGGGCCCGGTTTTTCAGTCTTCTACCATGCCGGCTAGGGATATATTTAGGGTTGCTCAGAAAAAGCGAACCCGGAGGGTCCAGTTGCATGTGGGGCTGCGTAAAGGCTCCCCTGGGGAGTTCACTTGTACCCAAAGCCTTCCTTTGGGGGCACTTTTGCATGGTCCAAAGGGGCTCGCAACGCATTTCCTGGGGCCTGATTTTTCACTCGTCTTCGATGCCGGTTAGGGCTGCGTTTAGGTTTGCTCAGGAACAGCGAACCCGGAGGGTCCAGTTGCATGTGGGGCTGCGTAAAGGCTCCCCTGGGGAGTTCTCTTGTACCCAAAGCCTTCCTTTGGGGGCACTTTTGGATGGGCGAAAAGGGCTTGCAACGCATTTTCTAGGGCCCGGTTTTTCAGTCTACTCCCATGCCGGCTAGGGATATATTTAGGGTTACTCGGAAAATTCGAACACGGAGGGTCCAGTTGCATGTGGGGCTGCGTAAAGGCTCCCCTGGGGAGTTCACTTGTACCCAAAGCCTTCCTTTGGGGGCACTTTTGGATGGTCCAAAGGGGCTTGCAACGCATTTTCTAGGGCCCGGTTTTTCAGTCTACTCCCATGCCGGCTAGGGATATATTTAGGGTTACTCGGAAAATTCGAACACGGAGGGTCCAGTTGCATGTGGGGCTGCGTAAAGGCTCCCCTGGGGAGTTCACTTGTACCCAAAGCCTTCCTTTGGGGGCACTTTTGGATGGTCCAAAGGGGCTCGCAACGCATTTCCTGGGGCCTGATTTTTCACTCGTCTCCGATGACGGCTAGGGCTACGTTTAGGTTTGCTCAGGAACAGCGAACCCGGAGGGTCCAGTTGCATGTGGGGCTGCGTAAAGGCTCCCCTGGGGAGTTCTCTTGTACCCAAAGCCTTCCTTTTCGGGCACTTTTGGATGGTCCAAAGGGGCTCGCAACGCATTTCCTGGGGCCTGATTTTTCACTCGTCTCCGATGACGGCTAGGGCTACGTTTAGGATTGCTCAGGAAAAGCGAACCCGGAGGGTCCAGTTGCATGTGGGGCTGCGTAAAGGCTCCCCTGGGGAGTTCTCTTGTACCCAAAGCCTTCCTTTGGGTGCACTTTTGGATGGGCGAAAAGGGCTCGCAATGCATTTCCTGGGGCCTGATTTTTCAGTCGTCTTCGATGCCGGCTAGGGCTATGTTTAGGGATGTTCGGAAACAGCGAACCCGGAGGGTCCAGTTGCATGTGGGGCTGCGTAAAGGCTCCCCTGGGGAGTTCACTTGTACCCAAAGCCTTCCTTTGGGGGCACTTTTGGATGGTCCAAAGGGGCTTGCAACGCATTTTCTAGGGCCCGTTTTTTCAGTCTACTCCCATTCCGGCTAGGGATATATTTAGGGTTACTCGGAAAATTCGAACCCGGAGGGTCCAGTTGCATGTGGGGCTGCGTAAAGGCTCCCCTGGGGAGTTCTCTTGTACCCAAAGCCTTCTTTTTTGGGCACTTTTCATGGTCCAAAGGGGCTCGCAACGCATTTCCTGGGGCCTGATTTTTCACTCGTCTTTGATACCGGCTAGGGCTATGTTTAGGGATGATCGGAAAAAGCGAACCCAGAGGTTCCAGTTGCATGTGGGGCTGCGTAAAGGCTCCCCTGGGGAGTTCTCTTGTACCCAAAGCCTTCCTTTGGGGGCACTTTTGCATGGTCCAAAGGGGCTTGCAACGCGTATTCTGGGGCCCGGTTTTTCACTCTTCTCCCATGCCGGCTACGGATATGTTTAGGGATGTTCGGAAAAATCGAACCCAGAGGGTCCAGTTGCATGTGGGGCTGCATAAAGGCTCCCCTGGGGAGTTCACTTGTACCCAAAGCCTCCCTTTGGGGGCACTTTTGGATGGGCAAAACGGGCTTGGAACGCATTTCCTGGGGCCTGATTTTTCAGTCGTATTTAATGCCGGCTAGGGGTATGTTTAGGGATGCTCGGAAACAGCGAACCCGGAGGGTCCAGTTGCATGTGGGGCTGCGTAAAGGCTCCCCTGGGGAGTTCACTTGTACCCAAAGCCTTCCTTTGGTGACACTTTTGGATGGGCAAAATGGGCTCGCAAGGCATTTCCTGGGGCCTGATTTTTCACTCGTCTTCAATGACGGCTAGGGCTGCGTTTAGGTTTGCTCAGGAACAGCGAACCCGGAGGGTCCAGTTGCATGTGGGGCTGCGTAAAGGCTCCCCTGGGGAGTTCTCTTGTACCCAAAGCCTTCCTTTGGGGGCACTTTTGGATGGGCGAAAAGGGCTTGCAACGCATTTTCTAGGGCCCGGTTTTTCAGTCTACTCCCATGCCGGCTAGTGATATATTTAGGGTTACTCGGAAAATTCGAACACGGAGGGTCCAGTTGCATGTGGGGCTGCGTAAAGGCTCCCCTGGGGAGTTCACTTGTACCCAAAGCCTTCCTTTGGGGGCACTTTTGGATGGTCCAAAGGGGCTTGCAACGCATTTTCTAGGGCCCGGTTTTTCAGTCTACTCCCATGCCGGCTAGGGATATATTTAGGGTTACTCGGAAAATTCGAACACGGAGGGTCCAGTTGCATGTGGGGCTGCGTAAAGGCTCCCCTGGGGAGTTCACTTGTACCCAAAGCCTTACTTTGGGGGCACTTTTGGATGGTCCAAAGGGGCTCGCAACGCATTTCCTGGGGCCTGATTTTTCACTCGTCTCCGATGACGGTTAGGGCTACGTTTAGGTTTGCTCAGGAACAGCGAACCCGGAGGGTCCAGTTGCATGTGGGGCTGCGTAAAGGCTCCCCTGGGGAGTTCTCTTGTACCCAAAGCCTTCCTTTGGGGGCACTTTTGGATGGTCCAAAGGGGCTCGCAACGCATTTCCTGGGGCCTGATTTTTCACTCGTCTCCGATGACACCTATGGATACGTTTAGGTTTGCTCAGGAAAAGCGATCCCGGAGGGTCCAGTTGCATGTGGGGCTGCGTAAAGGCTCCCCTGGGGAGTTCTCTTGTACCCAAAGCCTTCCTTTGGGGGCACTTTTGGATGGTCCAAAGGGGCTCGCAACGCATTTCCTGGGGCCTGATTTTTCAATCGTCTCCGATGACGGCTAGGGCTACGTTTAGGTTTGCTCAGGAACAGCGAACCCGGAGGGTCCAGTTGCATGTGGGGCTGCGTAAAGGCTGCCCTGGGGAGTTCTCTTGTACCCAAAGCCTTCCTTTGGGTGCACTTTTGGATGGGCGAAAAGGGCTCGCAACGCATTTCCTGGGGCCTGATTTTTCAGTCGTCTTCGATGGCGGCTAGGGCTATGTTTAGTGATGGTCAGAAAAAGCGAACCCGGAGGGTGCAGTTGCATGTGGGGCTGCGTAAAGGCTCCCCTGGGGAGTTCACTTGTACCCAAAGCCTTCCTTTGGTGACACTTTTGGATGGTCCAAAGGGGCTCGCAACGCATTTCCTGGGGCCTGATTTTTCATTCGTCTTCGATGACGGCTAGGGCTCTGTATAGGGATGCTCAGAAAAAGCAAACCCGGAGGGTCCAGTTGCATGTGGAGCTGCGTAAAGGCTCCCCTGGGGAGTTCTCTTGTACCCAAAGCCTTCCTTTGGGGGCACTTTTGCATGGTCCAAAGGGGCTCGCAACGCATTTCCTGGGGCCTGATTTTTCACTCGTCTCAGATGACACCTAGAGTTACATTTAGGTTTGCTCAGGAACAGCGAACCCGGAGGGTCCAGTTGCATGTGGGGCTGCGTAAAGGCTCCCCTAGGGAGTTCACTTGTACCCAAAGCCTTCCTTTGGGGGCACTGTTGGATGGGCGAAAAGGGCTTGGAACGCATTTCCTGGGGCCTGATTTTTCACTCGTCTCCGATGACGGCTAGGTCTAGGTTTAGGGAAACTCGGAAACAGCGAACCCGGAGGGTCCAGTTGCATGTGGGGCTGCGTAAAGGCTCCCCTGGGGAGTTCTCTTGTACCCAAAGCCTTCCTTTGGGGGCACTTTTGGATGGGCGAAAAGGGCTCGCAACGCATTTCCTGGGGCCTGATTTTTCACTCGTCTTCGATGCCGGCTAGGGCTACGTTTAGTGATGCTCGGAATAAGCGAACCCGGAGGGTGCAGTTGCATGTGGGGCTGCGTAAAGGCTCCCCTGGGGAGTTCACTTGTACCCAAAGCCTTCCTTTGGGGGCACTTTTGGATGGTCCAAAGGGGCTCGCAACGCATTTCCTGGGGCCTGATTTTTCACTCGTCTCCGATGACACCTATGGATACGTTTAGGTTTGCTCAGGAACAGCGAACCCGGAGGGTCCAGTTGCATGTGGGGCTGCGTAAAGGCTCCCCTGGGGAGTTCACTTGTACCCAAAGCCGTCCTTTGGGGGCACATTGGCATGGTCCAAAGTGGTTTGCAACGCGTTTTCTGGGGCCCGGTTTTTCAGTCTTCTCCCATGCCGGCTAGGGCTACGTTTAGGTTTGCTCAGGAACAACGAACCAAGAGGGTCCAGTTGCATGTGGGGCTGCGTAAAGGCTCCCCTGGGGAGTTCTCTTGTACCCAAAGCCTTCCTTTGGGGGCACTTTTGGATGGTCCAAAGGGGCTCGCAACACATTTCCTGGGGCCTGATTTTTCACTCGTCTTCAATGCCGGCTAGGGTTATGTTTAGGGATGGTCGGAAAAATCGAACCCGGAGGGTCCAGTGGCATGTGGGGCTGCGTAAAGGCTCCCCTGGGGAGTTCTCTTGTACCCAAAGCCTTCTTTTGGGGGCACTTTTGCATGGTCCAAAGGGGCTCGCAACGCATTTCCTGGGGCCTGATTTTTCACTCGTCTCCGATGACACCTAGAGTTACGTTTAGGTTTGCTCAGAAACAGCGAACCCGGAGGGTCCAGTTGCATGTGGGGCTGCGTAAAGGCTCCCCTGGGGAGTTCACTTGTACCCAAAGCCTTCCTTTGGGGGCACTTTTGCATGGTCCAAAGGGGCTTGCAACGCGTTTTCTGGGACCCGATTTTTCAGTCTTCTCCCATGCCGGCTAGGGATATATTTAGGGTTATTCCAAAAATTCGAACCCGGAGGGTCCAGTTGCATGTGGGGCTGCGTAAAGGCTCCCCTGGGGAGTCCTCTTGTACCCAAAGCCTTCCTTTGGGGGCACTTTTGGATGGTCCAAAGGGGCTCGCAACGCATTTCCTGGGGCCTGATTTTTCACTCGTCTCCGATGACGGTGAGGGCTACGTTTAGGTTTGCTCAGGAACAGCGAACCCGGAGGGTCCAGTTGCATGTGGGGCTGCGTAAAGGCTCCCCTGGGGAGTTCACCTGTACCCAAAGCCTTCCTTTGGGGGCACTTTTGGATGGTCCAAAGGGGCTCGCAACGCGTTTTCTGGGGCCCGGTTTTTCAGTCTTCTCCCATGCCGGCTAGGGATATATTTAGGGTTACTCGGAAAATTCGAACCCGGAGGGTCCAGTTGCATGTGGGGCTGCGTAAAGGCTCCCCTGGGGAGTTCACTTGTACCCAAAGCCTTCCTTTGGGGGCACTTTTGGATGGTCCAAAGGGACTCGCAACGCATTTCCTGGGGCCTGATTTATCACTCGTCTCCGATGACGGCGAGGGCTACTTTTAGGTTTGCTCAGAAACAGCGAACCCGGAGGGTCCAGTTGCATGTGGGGCTGCGTAAAGGCTCCCCTGGGGAGTTCTCTTGTACCCAAAGCCTTCCTTTGGGCACACTTTTGGATGGTCCAAAGGGGCTCGCAACGCATTTCCTGGGGCCTGATTTTTCACTCGTCTTCGATGCCGGCTAGGGCTCTGTTTAGGGATGCTCGGAAAAATCGAACCCGGAGGGTCCAGTTGCATGTGGGGCTGCGTAAAGGCTTCCCTGGGGAGTCCTCTTGTACCCAAAGCCTTCCTTTGGGGGCACTTTTGGATGGTCCAAAGGGGCTCGCAACACATTTCCTGGGACCTGATTTTTCACTCGTCTCCGATGACGGCTAGGGCTACGTTTAGGTTTGCTCAGGAACAGCGAACCCGGAGGGTCCAGTTGCATGTGGGGCTGCGTAAATGCTCCCCTGGGGAGTTTTCTTGTACCCAAAGCCTTCCTTTGGGGGCACTTTTGGATGGTCCAAAGGGGCTCGCAACGCGTTTCCTGGGGCCTGATTTTTCAGTCGTCTCCGATGCCGGCTAGGGTTATGTTTAGTGATGGTTGGAAAAATCGAACCCGGAGGGTCCAGTTGTATGTGGGACTGCGTAAAGGCTCCCCTGGGGAGTTCTCTTGTACCCAAAGCCTTCTTTTGGGGGCACTTTTGCATGGTCCAAAGGGGCTCGCAACGCATTTCCTGGGGCCTGATTTTTCACTCGTCTCCGATGACGGCTAGGGCTACGTTTAGATTTGCTCAGGAACAGCGAACCCGGAGGGTCCAGTTGCATGTGGGGCTGCGTAAAGGCTCCCCTGGGGAGTTCACTTGTACCCAAAGCCTTCCCTTGGGGGCACCTTTGGATGGTCCAAAGGGGCTTGCAACGCGTTTTCTGGGACCCGATTTTTCAGTCTTCTCCCATGCCGGCTAGGGATATATTTAGGGTTATTCCGAAAATTCGAACCCGGAGGGTCCAGTTGCATGTGGGGCTGCGTAAAGGCTCCCCTGGGGAGTTCTCTTGTACCCAAAGCCTTCCTTTGGGTGCACTTTTGGATGGTCCAAAGGGGCTCGCAACGCATTTCCTGGGGCCTGATTTTTCACTTGTCTCCAATGACACCTAGGGATACGTTTAGGTTTGCTCAGGAACAGCGATCCCGGAGGGTCCAGTTGCATGTGGGGCTGCGTAAAGGCTCCCCTAGGGAGTTCACTTGTACCCAAAGCCTTCCTTTGGGGGCACTATTGGATGGGCGAAAAGGGCTTGGAACGCATTTCCTGGGGCCTGATTTTTCACTCGTCTCCGATGACGGCTAGGTCTATGTTTAGGGATACTCGGAAACAGCGAACCCGGAGTGTCCAGTTGCATGTGGGGCTGCGTAAAGGCTCCCCTGGGGAGTTCTCTTGTACCCAAAGCCTTCCTTTGGGGGAACTTTTGGATGGGCGAAAAGGGCTCGCAACGCATTTCCTGGGGCCTGATTTTTCACTCGTCTTCGATGCCGGCTAGGGCTACGTTTAGTGATGCTCGGAAAAAGCGAACCCGGAGGGTCCAGTTGCATGTGGGGCTGCGTAAAGGCTCCCCTGGGGAGTTCACTTGTACCCAAAGCCTTCCTTTGGGGGCACTTTTGGATGGTCCAAAGGGGCTCGCAACGCATTTCCTGGGGCCTGATTTTTCACTCGTTTCCGATGAGGCCGAGGGTTATGTTTAGGTTTGCTCAGGAACAGCGAACCCGGAGGGTCCAGTTGCATATGGGGTTGCTTAAAGGCTCCCCTAGGGAGTTCACTTGTACCCAAAGCCGTCCTTTGGGGGCACATTGGCATGGTCCAAAGTGGTTTGCAACGCGTTTTCTAGGGCCCGGTTTTTCAGTCTTCTCTCATGCCGGCTATGGATATATTTAGGGTTACTCGGAAAATTCGAACACGGAGGGTCCAGTTGCATGTGGGGCTGCGTAAAGGCTTCCCTGGGGAGTTCTCTTGTACCCAAAGCCTTCCTTTGGGGGCACTTTTGCATGGTCCAAAGGGACTTGGAACGCATTTCCTGGGGCGTGATTTTTCAGTCGTCTCTGATGACGGCTAGGGCTACGTTTAGGTTTGCTCAGGAACAGCGAACCTGGAGGGTCCAGTTGCATGTGGGGCTGCGTAAAGGCTCCCCTGGGGAGTTCACTTGTACCCAAAGCCTTCCTTTGGGGGCACTTTTGGATGGGCGAAAAGGGCTCGCAACGCATTTTCTGGGGCCTGATTTTTCAGTCGTCTTCGATGCCGGATAGTGTTATGTTTAGGGATGTTCGGAAACAGCGAACCCGGAGGGTCCAGTTGCATGTGGGGCTGAGTAAAGGCTCCCCTGGGGAGTTCACTTGTACCCAAAGCCTTCCTTTGGTGACACTTTTGGATGGTCCAAAGGAGCTCGCAACGCATTTCCTGGGGCCTGATTTTTCACTTGTCTCCGATGACACCTAGGGATACGTTTAGGTTTGCTACGGAACAGCGATCCCGGAGGGTCCAGTTGCATGTGGGGCTGCGTAAAGGCTCCCCTGGGGAGTTCTCTTGTACCCAAAGCCTTCCTTTGGGGGCACTTTTGGATGGTCCAAAGGGGCTTGCAATGCGTTATCTGGGGCCCGGTTTTTCAGTCTTCTCCCATGCCGGCTAGAGATATATTTAGGGTTACTCGGAAAATTCGAACCCGGAGGGCCCAGTTGCATGTGGGGCTGCGTAAAGGCTCCCCTGGGGAGTTCTCTTGTACCCAAAGCCTTCCTTTGGGGGCACTTTTGGATGGTCCAAAGGGGCTCGCAACGCGTTTTCTGGGGCCCGGTTTTTCAATCTTCTCCCATGCCGGCTAGGGATATATTTAGGGTTACTCGGAAAATTCGAACTCGGAGGGTCCAGTTGCATGTGGCGCTGCGTAAAGGCTCCCCTGGGGAGTTCTCTTGTACCCAAAGCCTTCTTTTTTGGGCACTTTTCATGGTCCAAAGGGGCTCGCAACGCATTTCCTGGGGCCTGATTTTTCACTCGTCTTTGATACCGGCTAGGGCTATGTTTAGGGATGATCGGAAAAAGCGAACCCAGAGGTTCCAGTTGCATGTGGGGCTGCGTAAAGGCTCCCCTGGGGAGTTCTCTTGTACCCAAAGCCTTCCTTTGGGCGCACTTTTGGATGGTCCAAAGGGGCTCGCAACGCATTTCCTGGGGCCTGATTTTTCAGACGTCTTCGATGCCGGCTAGGGATCTGTTTAGGGATGGTCGGAAAAATCGAACCCGGAGGGTCCAGTTGCATGTGGGGCTGCGTAAAGGCTCCCCTGGGGAGTTCTCTTGTACCCAAAGCCTTCTTTTGGGGGCACTTTTGGATGGTCCAAAGGGGCTCGCAACGCATTTCCTGGGGCCTGATTTTTCACTCGTCTCCGATGACACCTAGCGTTACGTTTAGGTTTCCTCAGGAACAGCGAACCCGGAGGGTCCAGTTGCATGTGGGGCTGCGTAAAGGCTCCCCTGGGGAGTTCACTTGTACCCAAAGCCTTCCTTTGGGGGCACTTTTGGATGGTCCAAAGGGGCTTGCAACGCGTTTTCTGGGACCCGATTTTTCAGTCTTCTCCCATGCCGGCTAGGGATATATTTAGGGTTATTCCGAAAATTCGAACCCGGAGGGTCCAGTTGCATGTGGGGCTGCGTAAAGGCTCCCCTGGGGAGTCCTCTTGTACCCAAAGCCTTCCTTTGGGGGCACTTTTGGATGGTCCAAAGGGGCTTGCAACGCGTTTTCTGGGGCCCGGTTTTTCAGTCTTCTCCCATGCCGGCTAGGGATATATTTAGGGTTACTCGGAAAATTCGAACACGGAGGGTCCAGTTGCATGTGGGGCTGCGTAAAGGCTTCCCTGGGGAGTTCTCTTGTACCCAAAGCCTTCCTTTGGGGGCACTTTTGGATGGTCCAAAGGGGCTCGCAACGCATTTCCTGGGGCCTGATTTTTCACTTGTCTCCGATGACACCTAGGGCTACGTTTAGGTTTGCTCAGGAACAGCGATCCCGGAGGGTCCAGTTGCATGTGGGGCTGCGTAAAGGCTCCCCTGGGGAGTTCTCTTGTACCCAAAGCCTTCCTTTGGGGGCACTTTTGGATGGTCCAAAGGTTCTTGCAAAGCGTTTTCTGGGGCCCAGTTTTTCAGTCTTCTCCCATGCCGGCTAGGGATATATTTAGGGTTACTCGGAAAATTCGAACCCGGAGGGTCCAGTTGCATGTGGGGCTGAGTAAAGGCTTCCCTGGGGAGTCCTCTTGTACCCAAAGCCTTCCTTTGGGGGCACTTTTGGATGGTCCAAAGGGGCTCGCAACACATTTCCTGGGGCCTGATTTTTCACTCGTCTCCGATGACGGCTAGGGCTACGTTTAGGTTTGCTCAGGAACAGCGAACCCAGAGGGTCCAGTTGCATGTGGGGCTGCGTAAAGGCTCCCCTGGGGAGTTCTCTTGTACCCAAAGCCTTCCCTTGGGGGCACTTTTGGATGGTCCAAAGGGGCTTGCAACGCGTTTTCTGGGACCCGATTTTTCAGTCTTCTCCCATGCCGGCTAGGGATATATTTAGGGTTATTCCGAAAATTCGAACCCGGAGGGTCCAGTTGCATGTGGGGCTGCGTAAAGGCTCCCCTGGGGAGTCCTCTTGTACCCAAAGCCTTCCTTTGGGGGCACTTTTAGATGGTCCAAAGGGGCTTGCAACGCGTTTTCTGGGGCCCGGTTTTTCAGTCTTCTCCCACGCCGGCTAGGGATATATTTAGGGTTACTCGGAAAATTCGAACACGGAGGGTCCAGTTGCATGTGGCGCTGCGTAAAGGCTCCCCTGGGGAGTTCTCTTGTCCCCAAAGCCTTCCTTTGGGGGCACTTTTTGATGGTCCAAAGGGGCTCGCAACGCATTTCCTGGGGCCTGATTTTTCACTTGTCTCCAATGACACCTAGGGATACGTTTAGGTTTGCTCAGGAACAGCGATCCCGGAGGGTCCAGTTGCATGTGGCGCTGCGTAAAGGCTCCCCTGGGGAGTTCACTTGTACCCAAAGCCTTCCTTTGGGGGCACTATTGGATGGGCGAAAAGGGCTTGGAACGCATTTCCTGGGGCCTGATTTTTCACTCGTCTCCGATGACGGCTAGGTCTATGTTTAGGGATACTCGGAAACAGCGAACCCGGAGGGTCCAGTTGCATGTGGGGCTGCGTAAAGGCTCCCCTGGGGAGTTCTCTTGTACCCAAAGCCTTCCTTTGGGGGCACTTTTGGATGGGCGAAAAGGGCTCGCAACGCATTTCCTGGGGCCTGATTTTTCACTCGTCTTCGATGCCGGCTAGGGCTACGTTTAGTAATGCTCGGAAAAAGCGAACCCGGAGGGTCCAGTTGCATGTGGGGCTGCGTAAAGGCTCCCCTGGGGAGTTCACTTGTACCCAAAGCCTTCCTTTGGGGGCACTTTTGGATGGTCCAATCGGGCTTGGAACGCATTTCCTGGGGCCTGATTTTTCACTCGTCTCCGATGAGGCCGAGGGCTATGTTTAGGTTTGCTCAGGAACAGCGAACCCGGAGGGTCCAGTTGCATGTGGGGCTGCGTAAAGGCTCCCCTGGGGAGTTCACTTGTACCCAAAGCCGTCCTTTGGGGGCACTTTTGCATGGGCGAAAAGGTCTCGCAACGCATTTCCTGGGGCCTGATTTTTCAGTCGTCTTCGATGCCGGATAGTGTTATGTTTAGGGATGTTCGGAAACAGCGAACCCGGAGGGTCCAGTTGCATGTGGGGCTGCGTAAAGTCTCCCCTGGGGAGTTCACTTGTACCCAAAGCCTTCCTTTGGTGACACTTTTGGATGGTCCAAAGGAGCACGCAACGCATTTCCTGGGGCCTGATTTTTCATTCGTCTTCGATGACGGCTAGGGATTTGTTTAGGGATGCTCGGAAAAAGCAAACCCGGAGGGTCCAGTTGCATGTGGGGCTGCGTAAAGGCTCCCCTGGGGAGTTCTCTTGTACCCAAAGCCTTCCTTTGGGGGCACTTTTGGATGGTCCAAAGTGGCTCGCAACGCATTTCCTGGGGCCTGATTTTTCACTCGTCTCCGATGACACCTAGAGTTACATTTAGGTTTGCTCAGGAATAGCGAACCCGGAGGGTCCAGTTGCATGTGGGGCTGCGTAAAGGCTCCCCTAGGGAGTTCTCTTGTACCCAAAGCCTTCCTTTGGGGGCACTTTTGGATGGTCCAAAGGGGCTCGCAACGCATTTCCTGGGGCCTGATTTTTCAGTCGTCTTCGTTGCCGACAAGGGATATGTTTCGGGATGCTCGGAAATATCGAACCCGGAGGGTCCAGTTGCATGTGGGGCTGCGTAAAGGCTTCCCTGGGGAGTTCACTTGTACCCAAAGCCTTCCTTTGGGGGCACTTTTGGATGGTCCAAAGGGGCTCGCAACGCATTTCCTGGGGCCTGATTTTTCACTTGTCTCCGATGACACCTAGGGATACGTTTAGGTTTGCTAAGGAACAGCGATCCCGGAGGGTCCAGTTGCATGTGGGGCTGCGTAAAGGCTCCCCTGGGGAATTCTCTTGTACCCAAAGCCTTCCTTTGGGGGCACTTTTGGATGGTCCAAAGGGGCTTGCAATGCGTTTTCTGGGGCCCGGTTTTTCAGTCTTCTCCCATGCCGGCTAGGGATATATTTAGGGTTACTCGGAAAATTCGAACCCGGAGGGCCCAGTTGCATGTGGGGCTGCGTAAAGGCTCCCCTGGGGAGTTCTCTTGTACCCAAAGCCTTCCTTTGGGGGCACTTTTGGATGGTCCAAAGGGGCTCGCAACGCGTTTTCTGGGGCCCGGTTTTTCAATCTTCTCCCATGCCGGCTAGGGATATATTTAGGGTTACTCGGAAAATTCGAACTCGGAGGGTCCAGTTGCATGTGGGGCTGTGTAAAGGCTCCCCTGGGGAGTTCACTTGTACCCAAAGCCTTCCTTTGGGGGCACTTTTGGATGGTCCAAAGGGGCTCGCAACACATTTCCTGGGGCCTGATTTTTCACTCGTCTCCGATGACGTCTAGGTCTACGTTTAGGTTTGCTCAGGAACAGCGATCCCGGAGGGTCCAGTTGCATGTGGGGCTGCGTAAATGCTCCCCTGGGGAGTTCTCTTGTACCCAAAGCCTTCCTTTGGGGGCACTTTTGCATGGTCCAAAGGGGCTCGCAACGCATTTCCTGGGGTCTGATTTTTCACTCGTCTCCGATGACGGCTAGGGCTACGTTTAGGATTGCTCAGGAAAAGCGAACCCGGAGGGTCCAGTTGCATGTGGGGCTGCGTAAAGGCTCCCCTGGGGAGTTCTCTTGTACCCAAAGCCTTCCTTTGGGGGCACTTTTGGATGGGCGAAAAGGGCTCGCAACGCATTTCCTGGGGCCTAATTTTTCAGTCGTCTTCAATGCCGGCTAGGGTTATGTTTAGGGATGGTCGGAAAAATCGAACCCGGAGGGTCCAGTTGCATGTGGGGCTGCGTAAAGGCTCCCCTGGGGAGTTCTCTTGTACCCAAAGCCTTCCTTTGGGGGCACTTTTGGATGGGCGAAAAGGGCTCGCAACGCATTTCCTGGGGCCTGATTTTTCAGTCGTCTTCGATGCCGGCTAGGGCTATGTTTAGTGATGGTCAGAAAAAGCGAACCCGGAGGGTGCAGTTGCATGTGGGGCTGCGTAAAGGCTCCCCTGGGGAGTTCTCTTGTACCCAAAGCCTTCCTTTGGGGGCACTTTTGGATGGTCCAAAGTGGCTCGCAACGCATTTCCTGGGGCCTGATTTTTCACTCGTCTCCGATGACACCTAGAGTTACATTTAGGTTTGCTCAGGAATAGCGAACCCGGTGGTCCAGTTGCATGTGGGGCTGCGTAAAGGCTTCCCTGGGGAGTTCACTTGTACCCAAAGCCTTCCTTTGGGGGCACTTTTGGATGGTCCAAAGGGGCTCGCAACGCATTTCCTGGGGCCTGATTTTTCACTTGTCTCCGATGACACCTAGGGATACGTTTAGGTTTGCTAAGGAACAGCGATCCCGGAGGGTCTAGTTGCATGTGGGGCTGCGTAAAGGCTCCCCTGGGGAATTCTCTTGTACCCAAAGCCTTCCTTTGGGGGCACTTTTGGATGGTCCAAAGGGGCTTGCAATGCGTTTTCTGGGGCCCGGTTTTTCAGTCTTCTCCCATGCCGGCTAGGGATATATTTAGGGTTACTCGGAAAATTCGAACCCGGAGGGCCCAGTTGCATGTGGGGCTGCGTAAAGGCTCCCCTGGGGAGTTCTCTTGTACCCAAAGCCTTCCTTTGGGGGCACTTTTGGATGGTCCAAAGTGGCTCGCAACGCATTTCCTGGGGCCTGATTTTTCACTCGTCTCCGATGACACCTAGAGTTACATTTAGGTTTGCTCAGGAATAGCGAACCCGGAGGGTCCAGTTGCATGTGGGGCTCCGTAAAGGCTCCCCTAGGGAGTTCTCTTGTACCCAAAGCCTTCCTTTGGGGGCACTTTTGGATGGTCCAAAGGGGCTCGCAACGCATTTCCTGGGGCCTGATTTTTCACTCGTCTCCGATGCCGGCTAGTGTTATGTTTCGGGATGCTCGGAAATATCGAACCCGGAGGGTCCAGTTGCATGTGGGGCTGCGTAAAGGCTTCCCTGGGGAGTTCACTTGTACCCAAAGCCTTCCTTTGGGGGCACTTTTGGATGGTCCAAAGGGGCTCGCAACGCATTTCCTGGGGCCTGATTTTTCACTTGTCTCCGATGACACCTAGGGATACGTTTAGGTTTGCTAAGGAACAGCGATCCCGGAGGGTCCAGTTGCATGTGGGGCTGCGTAAAGGCTCCCCTGGGGAATTCTCTTGTACCCAAAGCCTTCCTTTGGGGGCACTTTTGGATGGTCCAAAGGGGCTTGCAATGCGTTTTCTGGGGCCCGGTTTTTCAGTCTTCTCCCATGCCGGCTAGGGATATATTTAGGGTTACTCGGAAAATTCGAACCCGGAGGGCCCAGTTGCATGTGGGGCTGCGTAAAGGCTCCCCTGGGGAGTTCTCTTGTACCCAAAGCCTTCCTTTGGGGGCACTTTTGGATGGTCCAAAGGGGCTCGCAACGCGTTTTCTGGGGCCCGGTTTTTCAATCTTCTCCCATGCCGGCTAGGGATATATTTAGGGTTACTCGGAAAATTCGAACTCGGAGGGTCCAGTTGCATGTGGGGCTGTGTAAAGGCTCCCCTGGGGAGTTCACTTGTACCCAAAGCCTTCCTTTGGGGGCACTTTTGGATGGTCCAAAGGGGCTCGCAACACATTTCCTGGGGCCTGATTTTTCACTCGTCTCCGATGACGTCTAGGTCTACGTTTAGGTTTGCTCAGGAACAGCGATCCCGGAGGGTCCAGTTGCATGTGGGGCTGCGTAAATGCTCCCCTGGGGAGTTCTCTTGTACCCAAAGCCTTCCTTTGGGGGCACTTTTGCATGGTCCAAAGGGGCTCGCAACGCATTTCCTGGGGTCTGATTTTTCACTCGTCTCCGATGACGGCTAGGGCTACGTTTAGGATTGCTCAGGAAAAGCGAACCCGGAGGGTCCAGTTGCATGTGGGGCTGCGTAAAGGCTCCCCTGGGGAGTTCTCCTGTACCCAAAGCCTTCCTTTGGGGGCACTTTTGGATGGGCGAAAAGGGCTCGCAACGCATTTCCTGGGGCCTAATTTTTCAGTCGTCTTCAATGCCGGCTAGGGTTCTGTTTAGGGATGGTCGGAAAAATCGAACCCGGAGGGTCCAGTTGCATGTGGGGCTGCGTAAAGGCTCCCCTGGGGAGTTCTCTTGTACCCAAAGCCTTCTTTTGGGGGCACTTTTGGATGGTCCAAAGGGGCTCGCAACGCATTTCCTGGGGCCTGATTTTTCACTCGTCTCCGATGACACCTAGCGTTACGTTTAGGTTTCCTCAGGAACAGCGAACCCGGAGGGTCCAGTTGCATGTGGGGCTGCGTAAAGGCTCCCCTGGGGAGTTCACTTGTACCCAAAGCCTTCCTTTGGGGGCACTTTTGGATGGTCCAAAGGGGCTTGCAACGCGTTTTCTGGGACCCGATTTTTCAGTCTTCTCCCATGCCGGCTAGGGATATATTTAGGGTTATTCCGAAAATTCGAACCCGGAGGGTCCAGTTGCATGTGGGGCTGCGTAAAGGCTCCCCTAGGGAGTCCTCTTGTACCCAAAGCCTTCCTTTGGGGGCACTTTTGGATGGTCCAAAGGGGCTTGCAACGCGTTTTCTGGGGCCCGGTTTTTCAGTCTTCTCCCATGCCGGCTAGGGATATATTTAGGGTTACTCGGAAAATTCGAACCCGGAGGGTCCAGTTGCATGTGGGGCTGCGTAAAGGCTTCCCTGGGGAGTTCACTTGTACCCAAAGCCTTTTTTTGGGGGCACTTTTGGATAGTCCAAAGGGGCTCGCAACGCATTTCCTGGGGCCTGATTTTTCACTTGTCTCCGATGACGGCTAGGGCTACGTTTAGGTTTGCTCAGGAACAGCGATCCCGGAGGGTCCAGTTGCATGTGGGGCTGCGTAAAGGCTCCCCTGGGGAGTTCTCTTGTACCCAAAGCCTTCCTTTGGGGGCACTTTTGGATGGTCCAAACGTTCTTGCAAAGCGTTTTCTGGGGCCCAGTTTTTCAGTCTTCTCCCATGCCGGCTAGGGATATATTTAGGGTTACTCGGAAAATTCGAACCTGGAGGGTCCAGTTGCATGTGGGGCTGCGTAAAGGCTTCCCTGGGGAGTCCTCTTGTACCCAAAGCCTTCCTTTGGGGGCACTTTTGCATGGTCCAAAGGGGCTCGCAACACATTTCCTGGGGCCTGATTTTTCACTCGTCTCCGATGACGGCTAGGGCTACGTTTAGGTTTGCTCAGGAACAGCGAACCCGGAGGGTCCAGTTGCATGTGGGGCTGCGTAAAGGCTCCCCTGGGGAGTTCTCTTGTACCCAAAGCCTTCCTTTGGGGGCACTGTTGGATGGTCCAAAGGGGCTCGCAACACATTTCCTGGGGCCTGATTTTTCAGTCGTCTTCAATGCCGGCTAGGGTTATGTTTAGTGATGGTTGGAAAAATCGAACTCGGAGGGTCCAGTTGTATGTGGGACTGCGTAAAGGCTCCCCTGGGGAGTTCTATTGTACCCAAAGCCTTCTTTTGGGGGCACTTTTGCATGGTCCAAAGGGGCTCGCAACGCATTTCCTGGGGCCTGATTTTTCACTCGTCTCCGATGACACCTAGAGTTACGTTTAGGTTTGCTCAGGAACAGCGAACCCGGAGGGTCCAGTTGCATGTGGGGCTGCGTAAAGGCTCCCCTGGGGAGTTCACTTGTACCCAAAGCCTTCCTTTGGGGGCACTTTTGGATGGTCCAAAGGGGCTTGCAACGCGTTTTCTGGGACCCGATTTTTCAGTCTTCTCCCATGCCGGCTAGGGATATATTTAGGGTTATTCCGAAAATTCGAACCCAGAGGGTCCAGTTGCATGTGGGGCTGCATAAAGGCTCCCCTGGGGAGTTCACTTGTACCCAAAGCCTCCCTTTGGGGGCACTTTTGGATGGGCAAAACGGGCTTGGAACGCATTTCCTGGGGCCTGATTTTTCAGTCGTATTTAATGCCGGCTAGGGGTATGTTTAGGGATGCTCGGAAACAGCGAACCCGGAGGGTCCAGTTGCATGTGGGGCTGCGTAAAGGCTCCCCTGGGGAGTTCACTTGTACCCAAAGCCTTCCTTTGGTGACACTTTTGGATGGGCAAAATGGGCTCGCAAGGCATTTCCTGGGGCCTGATTTTTCACTCGTCTTCGATGACGGCTAGGGCTGCGTTTAGGTTTGCTCAGGAACAGCGAACCCGGAGGGTCCAGTTGCATGTGGGGCTGCGTAAAGGCTCCCCTGGGGAGTTCTCTTGTACCCAAAGCCTTCCTTTGGGGGCACTTTTGGATGGGCGAAAAGGGCTTGCAACGCATTTTCTAGGGCCCGGTTTTTCAGTCTACTCCCATGCCGGCTATGGATATATTTAGGGTTACTCGGAAAATTCGTACACGGAGGGTCCAGTTGCATGTGGGGCTGCGTAAAGGCTCCCCTGGGGAGTTCTCTTGTACCCAAAGCCTTCCTTTGGGGGCACTTTTGGATGGGCGAAAAGGGCTTGCAACGCATTTTCTAGGGCCCGGTTTTTCAGTCTACTCCCATGCCGGCTAGGGATATATTTAGGGTTACTCGGAAAATTCGAACCCGGAGGGCCCAGTTGCATGTGGGGCTGCGTAAAGACTCCCCTGGGGAGTTCACTTGTACCCAAAGCCTTCCTTTGGGGGCACTTTTGGATGGTCCAAAGGGGCTTGCAACGCATTTTCTAGGGCCCGGTTTTTCAGTCTACTCCCATGCCGGCTAGGGATATATTTAGGGTTACTCGGAAAATTCGAACACGGAGGGTCCAGTTGCATGTGGGGCTGCGTAAAGGCTCCCCTGGGGAGTTCACTTGTACCCAAAGCCTTCCTTTGGGGGCACTTTTGGATGGTCCAAAGGGGCTCGCAACGCATTTCCTGGGGCCTGATTTTTCACTCGTCTCCGATGACGGCTAGGGCTACGTTTAGGTTTGCTCAGGAACAGCGAACCCGGAGGGTCCAGTTGCATGTGGGGCTGCGTAAATGCTCCCCTGGGGAGTTCTCTTGTACCCAAAGCCTTCCTTTGGGGGCACTTTTGGATGGTCCAAAGGGGCTCGCAACGCATTTCCTGGGGCCTGATTTTTCACTCGTCTCCGATGACACCTATGGATACGTTTAGGTTTGCTCAGGAACAGCGATCCCGGAGGGTCCAGTTGCATGTGGGGCTGCGTAAATGCTCCCCTGGGGAGTTCTCTTGTACCCAAAGCCTTCCTTTGGGGGCACTTTTGGATGGTCCAAAGGGGCTCGCAACGCATTTCCTGGGGCCTGATTTTTCAATCGTCTCCGATGACGGCTAGGGCTACGTTTAGGTTTGCTCAGGAACAGCGAACCCGGAGGGTCCAGTTGCATGTGGGGCTGCGTAAAGGCTCCCCTGGGGAGTTCTCTTGTACCCAAAGCCTTCCTTTGGGTGCACTTTTGGATGGGCGAAAAGGGCTCGCAACGCATTTCCTGGGGCCTGATTTTTCAGTCGTCTTCGATGCCGGCTAGGGCTATGTTTAGTGACGGTCAGAAAAAGCGAACCCGGAGGGTGCAGTTGCATGTGGGGCTGCGTAAAGGCTCCCCTGGGGAGTTCACTTGTACCCAAAGCCTTCTTTTGGGGGCACTTTTGGATGGGTGAAAAAGGCTCGCAACGCATTTCCTGGGGCCTGATTTTTCAGTCGTCTTCGATGCCGTCTAGGGATATGTTTAGGGATGCTCGGAAAAATAGAACCCGGAGGGTCCAGTTGCACGTGGGGCTGCGTAAAGGCTCCCCTAGGGAGTTCACTTGTACCCAAAGCCTTCCTTTGGGGGCACTGTTGGATGGGCGAAAAGGGCTTGGAACGCATTTCCTGGGGCCTGATTTTTCACTCGTCTCCGATGACGGCTAGGTCTAGGTTTAGGGAAACTCGGAAACAGCGAACCCGGAGGGTCCAGTTGCATGTGGGGCTGCGTAAAGGCTCCCCTGGGGAGTTCTCTTGTACCCAAAGCCTTCCTTTGGGGGCACTTTTGGATGGGCGAAAAGGGCTCGCAACGCATTTCCTGGGGCCTGATTTTTCACTCGTCTTCGATGCCGGCTAGGGCTACGTTTAGTGATGCTCGTAAAAAGCGAACCCGGAGGGTCCAGTTGCATGTGGGGCTGCGTAAAGGCTCCCCTGGGGAGTTCACTTGTACCCAAAGCCTTCCTTTCGGGGCACTTTTGGATGGTCCAAAGGGGCTCGCAACGCATTTCCTGGGGCCTGATTTTTCACTCGTCTCCGATGACACCTAGGGATACGATTAGGTTTGCTCAGGAACAGCGAACCCGGAGGGTCCAGTTGCATGTGGGGCTGCGTAAAGGCTCCCCTGGGGAGTTCACTTGTACCCAAAGCCGTCCTTTGGGGGCACATTGGCATGGTCCAAAGTGGTTTGCAACGCGTTTTTTGGGGCCCGGTTTTCCAGTCTTCTCTCATGCCGGCTATGGATATATTTAGGGTTACTCGGAAAATTCGAACACGGAGGGTCCAGTTGCATGTGGGGCTGCGTAAAGGCTCCCCTGGGGAGTTCTCTTGTACCCAAAGCCTTCCTTTGGGGGCACATTAGCATGGTCCAAAGGGGCTTGCAACGCATTTCCTGGGGCGTGATTTTTCAGTCGTCTCTGATGACGGCTAGGGCTACGTTTAGGTTTGCTCAGGAACAGCGAACCTGGAGGGTCCAGTTGCATGTGGGGCTGCGTAAAGGCTCCCCTGGGGAGTTCACTTGTACCCAAAGCCTTCCTTTGGGGGCACTGTTGGATGAGCGAAAAGGGCTCGCAACGCATTTCCTGGGGCCTGATTTTTCAGTCGTCTTCGATGCCGGATAGTGTTATGTTTAGGGATGTTCGGAAACAGCGAACCCGGAGGGTCCAGTTGCATGTGGGGCTGAGTAAAGGCTCCCCTGGGGAGTTCACTTGTACCCAAAGCCTTCCTTTGGTGACACTTTTGGATGGTCCAAAGGAGCTCGCAACGCATTTCCTGGGGCCTGATTTTTCATTCGTCTTCGATGACGGCTAGGGATTTGTTTAGGGATGCTCGGAAAAAGCAAACCCGGAGGGTCCAGTTGCATGTGGGGCTGCGTAAAGGCTCCCCTGGGGAGTTCTCTTGTACCCAAAGCCTTCCTTTGGGGGCACTTTTGGATGGTCCAAAGTGGCTCGCAACGCATTTCCTGGGGCCTGATTTTTCACTCGTCTCCGATGACACCTAGAGTTACATTTAGGTTTGCTCAGGAATAGCGAACCCGGAGGGTCCAGTTGCATGTGGGGCTGCGTAAAGGCTCCCCTGGGGAGTTCACTTGTACCCAAAGCCTTCCTTTGGGGGCACTTTTGGATGGGTGAAAAGGGCTCGCAACGCATTCCCTGGGGCCTGATTTTTCAGTCGTCTTCGTTGCCGACTAGGGATATGTTTCGGGATGCTCGGAAATATCGAACCCGGAGGGTCCAGTTGCATGTGGGGCTGCGTAAAGGCTTCCCTGGGGAGTTCACTTGTACCCAAAGCCTTCCTTTGGGGGCACTTTTGCATGGTCCAAAGGGGCTCGCAACGCAATTCCTGGGGCCTGATTTTTCACTTGTCTCCGATGACACCTAGGGATACGTTTAGGTTTGCTCAGGAACAGCGATCCCGGAGGGTCCAGTTGCATGTGGGGCTGCGTAAAGGCTCCCCTGGGGAGTTCTCTTGTACCCAAAGCCTTCCTTTGGGGGCACTTTTGGATGGTCCAAAGGGGCTTGCAATGCGTTATCTGGGGCCCGGTTTTTCAGTCTTCTCCCATGCCGGCTAGGGATATATTTAGGGTTACTCGGAAAATTCGAACCCGGAGGGCCCAGTTGCATGTGGGGCTGCGTAAAGGCTCCCCTGGGGAGTTCTCTTGTACCCAAAGCCTTCCTTTGGGGGCACTTTTGGATGGTCCAAAGGGGCTCGCAACGCGTTTCCTGGGGCCCGGTTTTTCAATCTTCTCCCATGCCGGCTAGGGATATATTTAGGGTTACTCGTAAAATTCGAACCCGGAGGGTCCAGTTGCATGTGGGGCTGCGTAAAGGCTCCCCTGGGGAGTTCACTTGTACCCAAAGCCTTCCTTTGGGGGCACTTTTGCATGGTCCAAAGGGGCTCGCAACGCATTTCCTGGGGCCTGATTTTTCTCTCGTCTCCGATGACGGCGAGGGCTACTTTTAGGTTTGCTCAGAAACAGCGATCCCGGAGGGTCCAGTTGCATGTGGGGCTGCGTAAAGGCTCCCCTGGGGAGTTCTCTTGTACCCAAAGCCTTCCTTTGGGGGCACTTTTGGATGGTCCAAAGGGGCTCGCAACGCGTTTCCTGGGGCCTGATTTTTCAGACGTCTTCGATGCCGGCTAGGGATCTGTTTAGGGATGCTCGGAAAAATCGAACCCGGAGGGTCCAGTTGCATGTGGGGCTGCGTAATGGCTTCCCTGGGGAGTTCACTTGTACCCAAAGCCTTCCTTTGGGGGCACTTTTGCATGGTCCAAAGGGGCTCGCAACACATTTCCTGGGGCCTGATTTTTCACTTGTCTCCGATGACACCTAGGGCTACGTTTAGGTTTGCTCAGGAACAGCGATCCCGGAGGGTCCAGTTGCATGTGGGGCTGCGTAAAGGCTCCCCTGGGGAGTTCACCTGTACCCAAAGCCTTCCTTTGGGGGCACTTTTGGATGGTCCAAAGGGGCTTGCAACGCGTTTTCTGGGGCCCGGTTTTTCAGTCTTCTCCCATGCCGGCTAGGGCTACGTTTAGGTTTGCTCAGGAACAACGAACCAAGAGGGTCCAGTTGCATGTGGGGCTGCGTAAAGGCTCCCCTGGGGAGTTCTCTTGTACCCAAAGCCTTCCTTTGGGGGCACTTTTGGATGGTCCAAAGGGGCTCGCAACACATTTCCTGGGGCCTGATTTTTCACTCGTCTTCAATGCCGGCTAGGGTTATGTTTAGGGATGGTCGGAAAAATCGAACCCGGAGGGTCCAGTTGCATGTGGGGCTGCGTAAAGGCTCCCCTGGGGAGTTCTCTTGTACCCAAAGCCTTCCTTTGGGGGCACTTTTGCATGGTCCAAAGGGGCTCGCAACGCATTTCCTGGGGCCTGATTTTTCACTCGTCTCCGATGACACCTAGGGATACGTTCAGGTTTGCTCAGAAACAGCGAACCCGGAGGGTCCAGTTGCATGTGGGGCTGCGTAAAGGCTCCCCTGGGGAGTTCACTTGTACCCAAAGCCTTCCTTTGGGGGCACTTTTGGATGGTCCAAAGGGGCTCGCAACGCATTTCCTGGGGCCTGATTTTTCACTCGTCTCCGATGACACCTAGAGTTACGTTTAGGTTTGCTCAGGAACAGCGAACCCGGAGGGTCCAGTTGCATGTGGGGCTGCGTAAAGGCTCCCCTGGGGAGTTCACTTGTACCCAAAGCCTTCCTTTGGGGGCACTTTTGCATGGTCCAAAGGGGCTTGCAACGCGTTTTCTGGGACCCGATTTTTCAGTCTTCTCCCATGCCGGCTAGGGATATATTTAGGGTTGCTCGGAAAAAGCGAACCCGGAGGGTCCAGTTGCATGTGGGGCTGCGTAAAGGCTCCCCTGGGGAGTCCTCTTGTACCCAAAGCCTTCCTTTGGGGGCACTTTTGGATGGTCTAAAGGGGCTCGCAACGCATTTCCTGGGGCCTGATTTTTCACTCGTCTCCGATGACGGTGAGGGCTACGTTTAGGTTTGCTCAGGAACAGCGAACCCGGAGGGTCCAGTTGCATGTGGGGCTGCGTAAAGGCTCCCCTGGGGAGTTCACCTGTACCCAAAGCCTTCCTTTGGGGGCACTTTTGGATGGTCCAAAGGGGCTTGCAACGCGTTTTCTGGGGCCCGGTTTTTCAGTCTTCTCCCATGCCGGCTAGGGATATATTTAGGGTTACTCGGAAAATTCGAACCCGGAGGGTCCAGTTGCATGTGGGGCTGCGTAAAGGCTCCCCTGGGGAGTTCACTTGTACCCAAAGCCTTCCTTTGGGGGCACTTTTGGATGGTCCAAAGGGACTCGCAACGCATTTCCTGGGGCCTGATTTATCACTCGTCTCCGATGACGGCGAGGGCTACTTTTAGGTTTGCTCAGAAACAGCGAACCCGGAGGGTCCAGTTGCATGTGGGGCTGCGTAAAGGCTCCCCTGGGGAGTTCTCTTGTACCCAAAGCCTTCCTTTGGGCACACTTTTGGATGGTCCAAAGGGGCTCGCAACGCATTTCCTGGGGCCTGATTTTTCACTCGTCTTCGATGCCGGCTAGGGCTATGTTTAGGGATGGTTGGAAAAATCGAACCCGGAGGGTCCAGTTGTATGTGGGACTGCGTAAAGGCTCCCCTGGGGAGTTCTCTTGTACCCAAAGCCTTCCTTTGGGGGCACTTTTGCATGGTCCAAAGGGGCTCGCAACGCATTTCCTGGGGCCTGATTTTTCACTCGTCTCCGATGACGGCTAGGGCTACGTTTAGATTTGCTCAGGAACAGCGAACCCGGAGGGTCCAGTTGCATGTGGGGCTGCGTAAAGGCTCCCCTGGGGAGTTCACTTGTACCCAAAGCCTTCCTTTGGGGGCACTTTTGGATGGTCCAAAGGGGCTTGCAACGCGTTTTCTGGGACCAGATTTTTCAGTCTTCTCCCATGACGGCTAGGGATATATTTAGGGTTATTCCGAAAATTCGAACCCGGAGGGTCCAGTTGCATGTGGGGCTGCGTAAAGGCTCCCCTGGGGAGTTCTCTTGTACCCAAAGCCTTCCTTTGGGGGCACTTTTGGATGGTCCAATGGGGCTCGCAACGCATTTCCTGGGGCCTGATTTTTCACTCGTCTCCGATGACGGCTAGGGCTACGTTTAGGTTTGCTCAGGAACAGCGATCCCGGAGGGTCCAGTTGCATGTGGGGCTGCGTAAAGGCTCCCCTAGGGAGTTCACCTGTACCCAAAGCCTTCCTTTGGGGGCACTATTGGATGGGCGAAAAGGGCTTGGAACGCATTTCCTGGGGCCTGATTTTTCACTCGTCTCCGATGACGGCTAGGTCTATGTTTAGGGATACTCGGAAACAGCGAACCCGGAGGGTCCAGTTGCATGTGGGGCTGCGTAAAGGCTCCCCTGGGGAGTTCTCTTGTACCCAAAGCCTTCCTTTGGGGGCACTTTTGGATGGGCGAAAAGGGCTCGCAACGCATTTCCTGGGGCCTGATTTTTCACTCGTCTTCGATGCCGGCTAGGGCTACGTTTAGTGATGCTCGGAAAAAGCGAACCCGGAGGGTCCAGTTGCATGTGGGGCTGCGTAAAGGCTCCCCTGGGGAGTTCACTTGTACCCAAAGCCTTCCTTTGGGGGCACTTTTGGATGGTCCAAAGGGGCTCGCAACGCATTTCCTGGGGCCTGATTTTTCACTCGTCTCCGATGAGGCCGAGGGTTATGTTTAGGTTTGCTCAGGAACAGCGAACCCGGAGGGTCCAGTTGCATATGGGGCTGCGTAAAGGCTCCCCTAGGGAGTTCACTTGTACCCAAAGCCGTCCTTTGGGGGCACATTGGCATGGTCCAAAGTGGTTTGCAACGCGTTTTCTAGGGCCCGGTTTTTCAGTCTTCTCTCATGCCGGCTATGGATATATATAGGGTTACTCGGAAAATTCGAACACGGAGGGTCCAGTTGCATGTGGGGCTGCGTAAAGGCTCCCCTGCGGAGTTCTCTTGTACCCAAAGCCTTCCTTTGGGGGCACTTTTGGATGGTCCAAAGGGGCTTGGAACGCATTTCCTGGGGCGTGATTTTTCAGTCGTCTCTGATGACGGCTAGGGCTACGTTTAGGTTTGCTCAGGAACAGCGAACCTGGAGGGTCCAGTTGCATGTGGGGCTGCGTAAAGGCTCCCCTGGGGAGTTCACTTGTACCCAAAGCCTTCCTTTGGGGGCACTGTTGGATGGGCGAAAAGGGCTCGCAACGCATTTCCTGGGGCCTGATTTTTCAGTCGTCTTCGATGCCGGATAGTGTTATGTTTAGGGATGTTCGGAAACAGCGAACCCGGAGGGTCCAGTTGCATGTGGGGCTGAGTAAAGGCTCCCCTGGGGAGTTCACTTGTACCCAAAGCCTTCCTTTGGTGACACTTTTGGATGGTCCAAAGGAGCTCGCAACGCATTTCCTGGGGCCTGATTTTTCACTTGTCTCCGATGACACCTAGGGATACGTTTAGGTTTGCTACGGAACAGCGATCCCGGAGGGTCCAGTTGCATGTGGGGCTGCGTAAAGGCTCCCCTGGGGAGTTCTCTTGTACCCAAAGCCTTCCTTTGGGGGCACTTTTGCATGGTCCAAAGGGGCTTGCAATGCGTTATCTGGGGCCCGGTTTTTCAGTCTTCTCCCATGCCGGCTAGGGATATATTTAGGGTTACTCGGAAAATTCGAACCCGGAGGGTCCAGTTGCATGTGGGGCTGCGTAAAGGCTTCCCTGGGGAGTTCACTTGTACCCAAAGCCTTCCTTTGGGGGCACTTTTGGATGGTCCAAAGGGGCTCGCAACGCATTTCCTGGGGCCTGATTTTTCACTTGTCTCCGATGACACCTAGGGATACGTTTAGGTTTGCTAAGGAACAGCGATCCCGGAGGGTCCAGTTGCATGTGGGGCTGCGTAAAGGCTCCCCTGGGGAGTTCTCTTGTACCCAAAGCCTTCCTTTGGGGGCACTTTTGGATGGTCCAAAGGGGCTTGCAATGCGTTATCTGGGGTCCGGTTTTTCAGTCTTCTCCCATGCCGGCTAGGGATATATTTAGGGTTACTCGGAAAATTCGAACCCGGAGGGCCCAGTTGCATGTGGGGCTGCGTAAAGGCTCCCCTGGGGAGTTCTCTTGTACCCAAAGCCTTCCTTTGGGGGCACTTTTGGATGGTCCAAAGGGGCTCGCAACGCGTTTTCTGGGGCCCGGTTTTTCAATCTTCTCCCATGCCGGCTAGGGATATATTTAGGGTTACTCGGAAAATTCGAACTCGGAGGGTCCAGTTGCATGTGGGGCTGCGTAAAGGCTCCCCTGGGGAGTTCACTTGTACCCAAAGCCTTCCTTTGGGGGCACTTTTGCATGGTCCAAAGGGGCTCGCAACGCATTTCCTGGGGCCTGATTTTTCTCTCGTCTCCGATGACGGCTAGGGCTACTTTTAGGTTTGCTCAGAAACAGCGAACCCGGAGGGTCCAGTTGCATGTGGGGCTGCGTAAAGGCTCCCCTGGGGAGTTCTCTTGTACCCAAAGCCTTCCTTTGGGCGCACTTTTGGATGGTCCAAAGGGGCTCGCAACGCATTTCCTGGGGCCTGATTTTTCAGACGTCTTCGATGCCGGCTAGGGATCTGTTTAGGGATGGTCGGAAAAATCGAACCCGGAGGGTCCAGTTGCATGTGGGGCTGCGTAAAGGCTCCCCTGGGGAGTTCTCTTGTACCCAAAGCCTTCTTTTGGGGGCACTTTTGGATGGTCCAAAGGGGCTCGCAACGCATTTCCTGGGGCCTGATTTTTCACTCGTCTCCGATGACACCTAGCGTTACGTTTAGGTTTGCTCAGGAACAGCGAACCCGGAGGGTCCAGTTGCATGTGGGGCTGCGTAAAGGCTCCCCTGGGGAGTCCTCTTGTACCCAAAGCCTTCCTTTGGGGCACTTTTGGATGGTCCAAAGGGGCTCGCAACGCGTTTTCTGGGACCCGATTTTTCAGTCTTCTCCCATGCCGGCTAGGGATATATTTAGGGTTATTCCGAAAATTCGAACCCGGAGGGTCCAGTTGCATGTGGGGCTGCGTAAAGGCTCCCCTGGGGAGTCCTCTTGTACCCAAAGCCTTCCTTTGGGGGCACTTTTGGATGGTCCAAAGGGGCTTGCAACGCGTTTTCTGGGGCCCGGTTTTTCAGTCTTCTCCCATGCCGGCTAGGGATATATTTAGGGTTACTCGGAAAATTCGAACCCGGAGGGTCCAGTTGCATGTGGGGCTGCGTAAAGGCTTCCCTGGGGAGTTCACTTGTACCCAAAGCCTTCCTTTGGGGGCACTTTTGCATGGTCCAAAGGGGCTCGCAACGCATTTCCTGGGGCCTGATTTTTCACTTGTCTCCGATGACACCTAGGGCTACGTTTAGGTTTGCTCAGGAACAGCGATCCCGGAGGGTCCAGTTGCATGTGGGGCTGCGTAAAGGCTCCCCTGGGGAGTTCTCTTGTACCCAAAGCCTTCATTTGGGGGCACTTTTGGATGGTCCAAAGGTTCTTGCAAAGCGTTTTCTGGGGCCCAGTTTTTCAGTCTTCTCCCATGCCGGCTAGGGATATATTTAGGGTTACTCGGAAAATTCGAACCCGGAGGGTCCAGTTGCATGTGGGGCTGCGTAAAGGCTTCCCTGGGGAGTCCTCTTGTACCCAAAGCCTTCCTTTGGGGGCACTTTTGGATGGTCCAAAGGGGCTCGCAACACATTTCCTGGGGCCTGATTTTTCACTCGTCTCCGATGACGGCTAGGGCTACGTTTAGGTTTGCTCAGGAACAGCGAACCCAGAGGGTCCAGTTGCATGTGGGGCTGCGTAAAGGCTCCCCTGGGGAGTTCTCTTGTACCCAAAGCCTTCCCTTAGGGGCACTTTTGGATGGTCCAAAGGGGCTTGCAACGCGTTTTCTGGGACCCGATTTTTCAGTCTTCTCCCATGCCGGCTAGGGATATATTTAGGGTTATTCCGAAAATTCGAACCCGGAGGGTCCAGTTGCATGTGGGGCTGCGTAAAGGCTCCCCTGGGGAGTCCTCTTGTACCCAAAGCCTTCCTTTGGGGGCACTTTTAGATGGTCCAAAGGGGCTTGCAACGCGTTTTCTGGGGCCCGGTTTTTCAGTCTTCTCCCACGCCGGCTAGGGATATATTTAGGGTTACTCGGAAAATTCGAACCCGGAGGGTCCAGTTGCATGTGGGGCTGCGTAAAGGCTCCCCTGGGGAGTTCTCTTGTACCCAAAGCCTTCCTTTGGGGGCACTTTTGGATGGTCCAAAGGGGCTCGCAACGCATTTCCTGGGGCCTGATTTTTCACTTGTCTCCAATGACACCTAGGGATACGTTTAGGTTTGCTCAGGAACAGCGATCCCGGAGGGTCCAGTTGCATGTGGGGCTGCGTAAAGGCTCCCCTAGGGAGTTCACTTGTACCCAAAGCCTTCCTTTGGGGGCACTATTGGATGGGCGAAAAGGGCTTGGAACGCATTTCCTGGGGCCTGATTTTTCACTCGTCTCCGATGACGGCTAGGTCTATGTTTAGGGATACTCGGAAACAGCGAACCCGGAGGGTCCAGTTGCATGTGGGGCTGCGTAAAGGCTCCCCTGGGGAGTTCTCTTGTACCCAAAGCCTTCCTTTGGGGGCACTTTTGGATGGGCGAAAAGGGCTCGCAACGCATTTCCTGGGGCCTGATTTTTCACTCGTCTTCGATGCCGGCTAGGGCTACGTTTAGTGATGCTCGGAAAAAGCGAACCCGGAGGGTCCAGTTGCATGTGGGGCTGCGTAAAGGCTCCCCTGGGGAGTTCACTTGTACCCAAAGCCTTCCTTTGGGGGCACTTTTGGATGGTCCAAACGGGCTTGGAACGCATTTCCTGGGGCCTGATTTTTCACTCGTCTCCGATGAGGCCGAGGGCTATGTTTAGGTTTGCTCAGGAACAGCGAACCCGGAGGGTCCAGTTGCATGTGGGGCTGCGTAAAGGCTCCCCTGGGGAGTTCACTTGTACCCAAAGCCGTCCTTTGGGGGCACATTGGCATGGTCCAAAGTGGTTTGCAACGCGTTTTCTAGGGCCCGGTTTTTCAGTCTTCTCTCATGCCGGCTATGGATATATTTAGGGTTACTCGGAAAATTCGAACACGGAGGGTCTAGTTGCATGTGGGGCTGCGTAAAGGCTCCCCTGCGGAGTTCTCTTGTACCCAAAGCCTTCCTTTGGGGGCACTTTTGGATGGTCCAAAGGGGCTTGGAACGCATTTCCTGGGGCGTGATTTTTCAGTCGTCACTGATGACAGCGAGGGCTACGTTTAGGTTTGCTCAGGAACAGCGAACCTGGAGGGTCCAGTTGCATGTGGGGCTGCGTAAAGGCTCCCCTGGGGAGTTCACTTGTACCCAAAGCCTTCCTTTGGGGGCACTTTTGGATGGGCGAAAAGGGCTCGCAACGCATTTCCTGGGGCCTGATTTTTCAGTCGTCTTCGATGCCGGATAGTGTTATGTTTAGGGATGTTCGGAAACAGCGAACCCGGAGGGTCCAGTTGCATGTGGGGCTGAGTAAAGGCTCCCCTGGGGAGTTCACTTGTACCCAAAGCCTTCCTTTGGTGACACTTTTGGATGGTCCAAAGGAGCTCGCAACGCATTTCCTGGGGCCTGATTTTTCACTTGTCTCCGATGACACCTAGGGATACGTTTAGGTTTGCTACGGAACAGCGATCCCGGAGGGTCCAGTTGCATGTGGGGCTGCGTAAAGGCTCCCCTGGGGAGTTCTCTTGTACCCAAAGCCTTCCTTTGGGGGCACTTTTGCATGGTCCAAAGGGGCTTGCAATGCGTTATCTGGGGCCCGGTTTTTCAGTCTTCTCCCATGCCTGCTAGGGATATATTTAGGGTTACTCGGAAAATTCGAACCCGGAGGGTCCAGTTGCATGTGGGGCTGCGTAAAGGCTTCCCTGGGGAGTTCACTTGTACCCAAAGCCTTCCTTTGGGGGCACTTTTGGATGGTCCAAAGGGGCTCGCAACGCATTTCCTGGGGCCTGATTTTTCACTTGTCTCCGATGACACCTAGGGATACGTTTAGGTTTGCTAAGGAACAGCGATCCCGGAGGGTCCAGTTGCATGTGGGGCTGCGTAAAGGCTCCCCTGGGGAGTTCTCTTGTACCCAAAGCCTTCCTTTGGGGGCACTTTTGGATGGTCCAAAGGGGCTTGCAATGCGTTATCTGGGGTCCGGTTTTTCAGTCTTCTCCCATGCCGGCTAGGGATATATTTAGGGTTACTCGGAAAATTCGAACCCGGAGGGCCCAGTTGCATGTGGGGCTGCGTAAAGGCTCCCCTGGGGAGTTCTCTTGTACCCAAAGCCTTCCTTTGGGGGCACTTTTGGATGGTCCAAAGGGGCTCGCAACGCTTTTTCTGGGGCCCGGTTTTTCAATCTTCTCCCATGCCGGCTATGGATATATTTAGGGTTACTCGGAAAATTCGAACTCGGAGGGTCCAGTTGCATGTGGGGCTGCGTAAAGGCTCCCCTGGGGAGTTCACTTGTACCCAAAGCCTTCCTTTGGGGGCACTTTTGGATGGTCCAAAGGGGCTCGCAACGCATTTCCTGGGGCCTGATTTTTCTCTCGTCTCCGATGACGGCGAGGGCTACTTTTAGGTTTGCTCAGAAACAGCGAACCCGGAGGGTCCAGTTGCATGTGGGGCTGCGTAAAGGCTCCCCTGGGGAGTTCTCTTGTACCCAAAGCCTTCCTTTGGGCGCACTTTTGGATGGTCCAAAGGGGCTCGCAACGCATTTCCTGGGGCCTGATTTTTCAGACGTCTTCGATGCCGGCTAGGGATCTGTTTAGGGATGGTCGGAAAAATCGAACCCGGAGGGTCCAGTTGCATGTGGGGCTGCGTAAAGGCTCCCCTGGGGAGTTCTCTTGTACCCAAAGCCTTCTTTTGGGGGCACTTTTGGATGGTCCAAAGGGGCTCGCAACGCATTTCCTGGGGCCTGATTTTTCACTCGTCTCCGATGACACCTAGCGTTACGTTTAGGTTTGCTCAGGAACAGCGAACCCGGAGGGTCCAGTTGCATGTGGGGCTGCGTAAAGGCTCCCCTGGGGAGTTCACTTGTACCCAAAGCCTTCCTTTGGGGGCACTTTTGGATGGTCCAAAGGGGCTTGCAACGCGTTTTCTGGGACCCGATTTTTCAGTCTTCTCCCATGCCGGCTAGGGATATATTTAGGGTTATTCCGAAAATTCGAACCCGGAGGGTCCAGTTGCATGTGGGGCTGCGTAAAGGCTCCCCTGGGGAGTCCTCTTGTACCCAAAGCCTTCCTTTGGGGGCACTTTTGGATGGTCCAAAGGGGCTTGCAACGCGTTTTCTGGGGCCCGGTTTTTCAGTCTTCTCCCATGCCGGCTAGGGATATATTTAGGGTTACTCGGAAAATTCGAACACGGAGGGTCCAGTTGCATGTGGGGCTGCGTAAAGGCTTCCCTGGGGAGTTCACTTGTACCCAAAGCCTTCCTTTGGGGGCACTTTTGGATGGTCCAAAGGGGCTCGCAACGCATTTCCTGGGGCCTGATTTTTCACTTGTCTCCGATGACACCTAGGGCTACGTTTAGGTTTGCTCAGGAACAGCGATCCCGGAGGGTCCAGTTGCATGTGGGGCTGCGTAAAGGCTCCCCTGGGGAGTTCTCTTGTACCCAAAGCCTTCCTTTGGGGGCACTTTTGGATGGTCCAAAGGTTCTTGCAAAGCGTTTTCTGGGGCCCAGTTTTTCAGTCTTCTCCCATGCCGGCTAGGGATATATTTAGGGTTACTCGGAAAATTCGAACCCGGAGGGTCCAGTTGCATGTGGGGCTGCGTAAAGGCTTCCCTGGGGAGTCCTCTTGTACCCAAAGCCTTCCTTTGGGGGCACTTTTGGATGGTCCAAAGGGGCTCGCAACACATTTCCTGGGGCCTGATTTTTCACTCGTCTCCGATGACGGCTAGGGCTACGTTTAGGTTTGCTCAGGAACAGCGAACCCGGAGGGTCCAGTTGCATGTGGGGCTGCGTAAAGGCTCCCCTGGGGAGTTCTCTTGTACCCAAAGCCTTCCCTTGGGGGCACTTTTGGATGGTCCAAAGGGGCTTGCAACGCGTTTTCTGGGACCCGATTTTTCAGTCTTCTCCCATGCCGGCTAGGGATATATTTAGGGTTATTCCGAAAATTCGAACCCGGAGGGTCCAGTTGCATGTGGGGCTGCGTAAAGGCTCCCCTGGGGAGTCCTCTTGTACCCAAAGCCTTCCTTTGGGGGCACTTTTAGATGGTCCAAAGGGGCTCGCAACGCATTTCCTGGGGCCCGGTTTTTCAGTCTTCTCCCACGCCGGCTAGGGATATATTTAGGGTTACTCGGAAAATTCGAACCCGGAGGGTCCAGTTGCATGTGGGGCTGCGTAAAGGCTCCCCTGGGGAGTTCTCTTGTACCCAAAGCCTTCCTTTGGGGGCACTTTTGGATGGTCCAAAGGGGCTCGCAACGCATTTCCTGGGGCCTGATTTTTCACTTGTCTCCAATGACACCTAGGGATACGTTTAGGTTTGCTCAGGAACAGCGATCCCGGAGGGTCCAGTTGCATGTGGGGCTGCGTAAAGGCTCCCCTAGGGAGTTCACTTGTACCCAAAGCCTTCCTTTGGGGGCACTATTGGATGGGCGAAAAGGGCTTGGAACGCATTTCCTGGGGCCTGATTTTTCACTCGTCTCCGATGACGGCTAGGTCTATGTTTAGGGATACTCGGAAACAGCGAACCCGGAGGGTCCAGTTGCATGTGGGGCTGCGTAAAGGCTCCCCTGGGGAGTTCTCTTGTACCCAAAGCCTTCCTTTGGGGGCACTTTTGGATGGGCGAAAAGGGCTCGCAACGCATTTCCTGGGGCCTGATTTTTCACTCGTCTTCGATGCCGGCTAGGGCTACGTTTAGTGATGCTCGGAAAAAGCGAACCCGGAGGGTCCAGTTGCATGTGGGGCTGCGTAAAGGCTCCCCTGGGGAGTTCACTTGTACCCAAAGCCGTCCTTTGGGGGCACATTGGCATGGTCCAAAGTGGTTTGCAACGCGTTTTCTAGGGCCCGGTTTTTCAGTCTTCTCTCATGCCGGCTATGGATATATTTAGGGTTACTCGGAAAATTCGAACACGGAGGGTCCAGTTGCATGTGGGGCTGCGTAAAGGCTCCCCTGCGGAGTTCTCTTGTACCCAAAGCCTTCCTTTGGGGGCACTTTTGGATGGTCCAAAGGGGCTCGCAACGCATTTCCTGGGGCCTGATTTTTCACTCGTCTCCGATGACACCTATAGTTACATTTAGGTTTGCTCAGGAATAGCGAACCCGGAGGGTCCAGTTGCATGTGGGGCTGCGTAAAGGCTCCCCTAGGGAGTTCTCTTGTACCCAAAGCCTTCCTTTGGGGGCACTTTTGGATGGGTGAAAAGGGCTCGCAACGCATTTCCTGGGGCCTGATTTTTCAGTCGTCTTCGTTGCCGACTAGGGATATGTTTCGGGATGCTCGGAAATATCGAACACGGAGGGTCCAGTTGCATGTGGGGCTGCGTAAAGGCTTCCCTGGGGAGTTCACTTGTCCCCAAAGCCTTCCTTTGGGGGCACTTTTGGATGGTCCAAAGGGGCTCGCAACGCATTTCCTGGGGCCTGATTTTTCACTTGTCTCCGATGACACCTAGGGATACGTTTAGTTTTGCTAAGGAACAGCGATCCCGGAGGGTCCAGTTGCATGTGGGGCTGCGTAAAGGCTCCCCTGGGGAATTCTCTTGTACCCAAAGCCTTCCTTTGGGGGCACTTTTGGATGGTCCAAAGGGGCTTGCAATGCGTTTTCTGGGGCCCGGTTTTTCAGTCTTCTCCCATGCCGGCTAGGGATATATTTAGGGTTACTCGGAAAATTCGAACCCGGAGGGTCCAGTTGCATATGGGGCTGCGTAAAGGCTCCCCTGGGGAGTTCTCTTGTACCCAAAGCCTTCCTTTGGGGGCACTTTTGGATGGTCCAAAGGGGCTCGCAACGCGTTTTCTGGGGCCCGGTTTTTCAATCTTCTCCCATGCCGGCTAGGGATATATTTAGGGTTACTCGGAAAATTCGAACTCGGAGGGTCCAGTTGCATGTGGGGCTGTGTAAAGGCTCCCCTGGGGAGTTCACTTGTACCCAAAGCCTTCCTTTGGGGGCACTTTTGGATGGTCCAAAGGGGCTCGCAACACATTTCCTGGGGCCTGATTTTTCACTCGTCTCCGATGACGTCTAGGTCTATGTTTAGGTTTGCTCAGGAACAGCGATCCCGGAGGGTCCAGTTGCATGTGGGGCTGCGTAAATGCTCCCCTGGGGAGTTCTCTTGTACCCAAAGCCTTCCTTTGGGGGCACTTTTGCATGGTCCAAAGGGGCTCGCATCGCATTTCCTGGGGTCTGATTTTTCACTCGTCTCCGATGACGGCTAGGGCTACGTTTAGGATTGCTCAGGAAAAGCGAACCCGGAGGGTCCAGTTGCATGTGGGGCTGCGTAAAGGCTCCCCTGGGGAGTTCTCTTGTACCCAAAGCCTTCCTTTGGGGGCACTTTTGGATGGGCAAAACGGGCTCGCAACGCATTTCCTGGGGCCTAATTTTTCAGTCGTCTTCAATGCCGGCTAGGGTTCTGTTTAGGGATGGTCGGAAAAATCGAACCCGGAGGGTCCAGTTGCATGTGGGGCTGCGTAAAGGCTCCCCTGGGGAGTTCTCTTGTACCCAAAGCCTTCTTTTGGGGGCACTTTTGCATGGTCCAAAGGGGCTCGCAACGCATTTCCTGGGGCCTGATTTTTCACTCGTCTCCGATGACACCTAGAGTTACGTTTAGGTTTGCTCAGGAACAGCGAACCCGGAGGGTCCAGTTGCATGTGGGGCTGCGTAAAGGCTCCCCTGGGGAGTTCTCTTGTACCCAAAGCCTTCCTTTGGTGACACTTTTGGATGGTCCAAAGGGGCTTGCAACGCGTTTTCTGGGACCCGATTTTTCAGTCTTCTCCCATGCCGGCTAGGGATATATTTAGGGTTATTCCGAAAATTCGAACCCGGAGGGTCCAGTTGCATGTGGGGCTGCGTAAAGGCTCCCCTGGGGAGTTCTCTTGTACCCAAAGCCTTCCTTTGGGGGCACTTTTGGATGGTCCAAAGGGGCTCGCAACGCATTTCCTGGGGCCTGATTTTTCACTTGTCTCCAATGACACCTAGGGATACGTTTAGGTTTGCTCAGGAACAGCGATCCCGGAGGGTCCAGTTGCATGTGGGGCTGCGTAAAGGCTCCCCTAGGGAGTTCACTTGTACCCAAAGCCTTCCTTTGGGGGCACTATTGGATGGGCGAAAAGGGCTTGGAACGCATTTCCTGGGGCCTGATTTTTCACTCGTCTCCGATGACGGCTAGGTCTATGTTTAGGGATACTCGGAAACAGCGAACCCGGAGGGTCCAGTTGCATGTGGGGCTGCGTAAAGGCTCCCCTGGGGAGTTCTCTTGTACCCAAAGCCTTCCTTTGGGGGCACTTTTGGATGGGCGAAAAGGGCTCGCAACGCATTTCCTGGGGCCTGATTTTTTACTCGTCTTCGATGACGGCTAGGGCTACGTTTAGTGATGCTCGGAAAAAGCGAACCCGGAGGGTCCAGTTGCATGTGGGGCTGCGTAAAGGCTCCCCTGGGGAGTTCACTTGTACCCAAAGCCTTCCTTTGGGGGCACTTTTGGATGGTCCAAACGGGCTTGGAACGCATTTCCTGGGGCCTGATTTTTCACTCGTCTCCGATGAGGCCGAGGGCTATGTTTAGGTTTGCTCAGGAACAGCGAACCCGGAGGGTCCAGTTGCATGTGGGGCTGCGTAAAGGCTCCCCTGGGGAGTTCACTTGTACCCAAAGCCGTCCTTTGGGGGCACATTGGCATGGTCCAAAGTGGTTTGCAACGCGTTTTCTAGGGCCCGGTTTTTCAGTCTTCTCTCATGCCGGCTATGGATATATTTAGGGTTACTCGGAAAATTCGAACACGGAGGGTCCAGTTGCATGTGGGGCTGCGTAAAGGCTCCCCTGCGGAGTTCTCTTGTACCCAAAGCCTTCCTTTGGGGGCACTTTTGGATGGTCCAAAGGGGCTTGGAACGCATTTCCTGGGGCGTGATTTTTCAGTCGTCACTGATGACGGCTAGGGCTACGTTTAGGTTTGCTCAGGAACAGCGAACCTGGAGGGTCCAGTTGCATGTGGGGCTGCGTAAAGGCTCCCCTGGGGAGTTCACTTGTACCCAAAGCCTTCCTTTGGGGGCACTTTTGGATGGGCGAAAAGGGCTCGCAACGCATTTCCTGGGGCCTGATTTTTCAGTCGTCTTCGATGCCGGATAGTGTTATGTTTAGGGATGTTCGGAAACAGCGAACCCGGAGGGTCCAGTTGCATGTGGGGCTGAGTAAAGGCTCCCCTGGGGAGTTCACTTGTACCCAAAGCCTTCCTTTGGTGACACTTTTGGATGGTCCAAAGGAGCTCGCAACGCATTTCCTGGGGCCTGATTTTTCATTCGTCTTCGATGACGGCTAGGGATTTGTTTAGGGATGCTCGGAAAAAGCAAACCCGGAGGGTCCAGTTGCATGTGGGGCTGCGTAAAGGCTCCCCTGGGGAGTTCTCTTGTACCCAAAGCCTTCCTTTGGGGGCACTTTTGGATGGTCCAAAGTGGCTCGCAACGCATTTCCTGGGGCCTGATTTTTCACTCGTCTCCGATGACACCTAGAGTTACATTTAGGTTTGCTCAGGAATAGCGAACCCGGAGGGTCCAGTTGCATGTGGGGCTGCGTAAAGGCTCCCCTAGGGAGTTCTCTTGTACCCAAAGCCTTCCTTTGGGGGCACTTTTGGATGGGTGAAAAGGGCTCGCAACGCATTTCCTGGGGCCTGATTTTTCAGTCGTCTTCGTTGCCGACTAGGGATATGTTTCGGGATGCTCGGAAATATCGAACACGGAGGGTCCAGTTGCATGTGGGGCTGCGTAAAGGCTTCCCTGGGGAGTTCACTTGTACCCAAAGCCTTCCTTTGGGGGCACTTTTGGATGGTCCAAAGGGGCTCGCAACGCATTTCCTGGGGCCTGATTTTTCACTTGTCTCCGATGACACCTAGGGATACGTTTAGGTTTGCTAAGGAACAGCGATCCCGGAGGGTCCAGTTGCATGTGGGGCTGCGTAAAGGCTCCCCTGGGGAATTCTCTTGTACCCAAAGCCTTCCTTTGGGGGCACTTTTGGATGGTCCAAAGGGGCTTGCAATGCGTTTTCTGGGGCCCGGTTTTTCAGTCTTCTCCCATGCCGGCTAGGGATATATTTAGGGTTACTCGGAAAATTCGAACCCGGAGGGCCCAGTTGCATGTGGGGCTGCGTAAAGGCTCCCCTGGGGAGTTCTCTTGTACCCAAAGCCTTCCTTTGGGGGCACTTTTGGATGGTCCAAAGGGGCTCGCAACGCGTTTTCTGGGGCCCGGTTTTTCAATCTTCTCCCATGCCGGCTAGGGATATATTTAGGGTTACTCGGAAAATTCGAACTCGGAGGGTCCAGTTGTATGTGGGGCTGTGTAAAGGCTCCCCTGGGGAGTTCACTTGTACCCAAAGCCTTCCTTTGGGGGCACTTTTGGATGGTCCAAAGGGGCTCGCAACACATTTCCTGGGGCCTGATTTTTCACTCGTCTCCGATGACGTCTAGGTCTACGTTTAGGTTTGCTCAGGAACAGCGATCCCGGAGGGTCCAGTTGCATGTGGGGCTGCGTAAAGGCTCCCCTGGGGAGTTCTCTTGTACCCAAAGCCTTCCTTTGGGGGCACTTTTGCATGGTCCAAAGGGGCTCGCAACGCATTTCCTGGGGCCTGATTTTTCTCTCGTCTCCGATGACGGCTAGGGCTACGTTTAGGATTGCTCAGGAAAAGCGAACCCGGAGGGTCCAGTTGCATGTGGGGCTGCGTAAAGGCTCCCCTGGGGAGTTCTCTTGTACCCAAAGCCTTCCTTTGGGGGCACTTTTGGATGGGCGAAAAGGGCTCGCAACGCATTTCCTGGGGCCTAATTTTTCAGTCGTCTTCAATGCCGGCTAGGGTTCTGTTTAGGGATGGTCGGAAAAATCGAACCCGGAGGGTCCAGTTGCATGTGGGGCTGCGTAAAGGCTCCCCTGGGGAGTTCTCTTGTACCCAAAGCCTTCTTTTGGGGGCACTTTTGGATGGTCCAAAGGGGCTCGCAACGCATTTCCTGGGGCCTGATTTTTCACTCGTCTCCGATGACACCTAGCGTTACGTTTAGGTTTCCTCAGGAACAGCGAACCCGGAGGGTCCAGTTGCATGTGGGGCTGCGTAAAGGCTCCCCTGGGGAGTTCACTTGTACCCAAAGCCTTCCTTTGGGGGCACTTTTGGATGGTCCAAAGGGGCTTGCAACGCGTTTTCTGGGACCCGATTTTTCAGTCTTCTCCCATGCCGGCTAGGGATATATTTAGGGTTATTCCGAAAATTCGAACCCGGAGGGTCCAGTTGCATGTGGGGCTGCGTAAATGCTCCCCTGGGGAGTTCTCTTGTACCCAAAGCCTTCCTTTGGGGGCACTTTTGGATGGTCCAAAGGGGCTTGCAACGCGTTTTCTGGGGCCCGGTTTTTCAGTCTTCTCCCATGCCGGCTAGGGATATATTTAGGGTTACTCGGAAAATTCGAACCCGGAGGGTCCAGTTGCATGTGGGGCTGCGTAAAGGCTCCCCTGGGGAGTTCACTTGTACCCAAAGCCTTTTTTTGGGGGCACTTTTGGATAGTCCAAAGGGGCTCGCAACGCATTTCCTGGGGCCTGATTTTTCACTTGTCTCCGATGACGGCTAGGGCTACGTTTAGGTTTGCTCAGGAACAGCGATCCCGGAGGGTCCAGTTGCATGTGGGGCTGCGTAAAGGCTCCCCTGGGGAGTTCTCTTGTACCCAAAGCCTTCCTTTGGGGGCACTTTTGGATGGTCCAAACGTTCTTGAAAAGCGTTTTCTGGGGCCCAGTTTTTCAGTCTTCTCCCATGCCGGCTAGGGATATATTTAGGGTTACTCGGAAAATTCGAACCCGGAGGGTCCAGTTGCATGTGGGGCTGCGTAAAGGCTTCCCTGGTGAGTTCTCTTGTACCCAAAGCCTTCCTTTGGGGGCACTTTTGGATGGTCCAAAGGGGCTCGCAACGCATTTCCTGGGGCCTGATTTTTCACTCGTCTCCGATGACGGTGAGGGCTACGTTTAGGTTTGCTCAGGAACAGCGAACCCGGAGGGTCCAGTTGCATGTGGGGCTGCGTAAAGGCTCCCCTGGGGAGTTCTCTTGTACCCAAAGCCTTCCTTTGGGGGCACTTTTGGATGGTCCAAAGGGGCTCGCAACACATTTCCTGGGGCCTGATTTTTCAGTCGTCTTCAATGCCGGCTAGGGATATGTTTAGTGATGGTTGGAAAAATCGAACTCGGAGGGTCCAGTTGTATGTGGGACTGCGTAAAGGCTCCCCTGGGGAGTTCTCTTGTACCCAAAGCCTTCTTTTGGGGGCACTTTTGCATGGTCCAAAGGGGCTCGCAACGCATTTCCTGCGGCCTGATTTTTCACTCGTCTCCGATGACACCTAGAGTTACGTTTAGGTTTGCTCAGGAACAGCGAACCCGGAGGGTCCAGTTGCATGTGGGGCTGCGTAAAGGCTTCCCTGGGGAGTTCACTTGTACCCAAAGCCTTCCTTTGGGGGCACTTTTGGATGGTCCAAAGGGGCTCGCAACGCATTTCCTGGGGCCTGATTTTTCACTTGTCTCCGATGACACCTAGGGATACGTTTAGGTTTGCTAAGGAACAGCGATCCCGGAGGGTCCAGTTGCATGTGGGGCTGCGTAAAGGCTCCCCTGGGGAATTCTCTTGTACCCAAAGCCTTCCTTTGGGGGCACTTTTGGATGGTCCAAAGGGGCTTGCAATGCGTTTTCTGGGGCCCGGTTTTTCAGTCTTCTCCCATGCCGGCTAGGGATATATTTAGGGTTACTCGGAAAATTCGAACCCGGAGGGCCCAGTTGCATGTGGGGCTGCGTAAAGGCTCCCCTGGGGAGTTCTCTTGTACCCAAAGCCTTCCTTTGGGGGCACTTTTGGATGGTCCAAAGGGGCTCGCAACGCGTTTTCTGGGGCCCGGTTTTTCAATCTTCTCCCATGCCGGCTAGGGATATATTTAGGGTTACTCGGAAAATTCGAACTCGGAGGGTCCAGTTGTATGTGGGGCTGTGTAAAGGCTCCCCTGGGGAGTTCACTTGTACCCAAAGCCTTCCTTTGGGGGCACTTTTGGATGGTCCAAAGGGGCTCGCAACACATTTCCTGGGGCCTGATTTTTCACTCGTCTCCGATGACGTCTAGGTCTACGTTTAGGTTTGCTCAGGAACAGCGATCCCGGAGGGTCCAGTTGCATGTGGGGCTGCGTAAAGGCTCCCCTGGGGAGTTCTCTTGTACCCAAAGCCTTCCTTTGGGGGCACTTTTGCATGGTCCAAAGGGGCTCGCAACGCATTTCCTGGGGCCTGATTTTTCTCTCGTCTCCGATGACGGCTAGGGCTACGTTTAGGATTGCTCAGGAAAAGCGAACCCGGAGGGTCCAGTTGCATGTGGGGCTGCGTAAAGGCTCCCCTGGGGAGTTCTCTTGTACCCAAAGCCTTCCTTTGGGGGCACTTTTGGATGGGCGAAAAGGGCTCGCAACGCATTTCCTGGGGCCTAATTTTTCAGTCGTCTTCAATGCCGGCTAGGGTTCTGTTTATGGATGGTCGGAAAAATCGAACCCGGAGGGTCCAGTTGCATGTGGGGCTGCGTAAAGGCTCCCCTGGGGAGTTCTCTTGTACCCAAAGCCTTCTTTTGGGGGCACTTTTGGATGGTCCAAAGGGGCTCGCAACGCATTTCCTGGGGCCTGATTTTTCACTCGTCTCCGATGACACCTAGCGTTACGTTTAGGTTTCCTCAGGAACAGCGAACCCGGAGGGTCCAGTTGCATGTGGGGCTGCGTAAAGGCTCCCCTGGGGAGTTCACTTGTACCCAAAGCCTTCCTTTGGGGGCACTTTTGGATGGTCCAAAGGGGCTTGCAACGCGTTTTCTGGGACCCGATTTTTCAGTCTTCTCCCATGCCGGCTAGGGATATATTTAGGGTTATTCCGAAAATTCGAACCCGGAGGGTCCAGTTGCATGTGGGGCTGCGTAAATGCTCCCCTGGGGAGTTCTCTTGTACCCAAAGCCTTCCTTTGGGGGCACTTTTGGATGGTCCAAAGGGGCTTGCAACGCGTTTTCTGGGGCCCGGTTTTTCAGTCTTCTCCCATGCCGGCTAGGGATATATTTAGGGTTACTCGGAAAATTCGAACCCGGAGGGTCCAGTTGCATGTGGGGCTGCGTAAAGGCTCCCCTGGGGAGTTCACTTGTACCCAAAGCCTTTTTTTGGGGGCACTTTTGGATAGTCCAAAGGGGCTCGCAACGCATTTCCTGGGGCCTGATTTTTCACTTGTCTCCGATGACGGCTAGGGCTACGTTTAGGTTTGCTCAGGAACAGCGATCCCGGAGGGTCCAGTTGCATGTGGGGCTGCGTAAAGGCTCCCCTGGGGAGTTCTCTTGTACCCAAAGCCTTCCTTTGGGGGCACTTTTGGATGGTCCAAACGTTCTTGAAAAGCGTTTTCTGGGGCCCAGTTTTTCAGTCTTCTCCCATGCCGGCTAGGGATATATTTAGGGTTACTCGGAAAATTCGAACCCGGAGGGTCCAGTTGCATGTGGGGCTGCGTAAAGGCTTCCCTGGTGAGTTCTCTTGTACCCAAAGCCTTCCTTTGGGGGCACTTTTGGATGGTCCAAAGGGGCTCGCAACGCATTTCCTGGGGCCTGATTTTTCACTCGTCTCCGATGACGGTGAGGGCTACGTTTAGGTTTGCTCAGGAACAGCGAACCCGGAGGGTCCAGTTGCATGTGGGGCTGCGTAAAGGCTCCCCTGGGGAGTTCTCTTGTACCCAAAGCCTTCCTTTGGGGGCACTTTTGGATGGTCCAAAGGGGCTCGCAACACATTTCCTGGGGCCTGATTTTTCAGTCGTCTTCAATGCCGGCTAGGGATATGTTTAGTGATGGTTGGAAAAATCGAACTCGGAGGGTCCAGTTGTATGTGGGACTGCGTAAAGGCTCCCCTGGGGAGTTCTCTTGTACCCAAAGCCTTCTTTTGGGGGCACTTTTGCATGGTCCAAAGGGGCTCGCAACGCATTTCCTGCGGCCTGATTTTTCACTCGTCTCCGATGACACCTAGAGTTACGTTTAGGTTTGCTCAGGAACAGCGAACCCGGAGGGTCCAGTTGCATGTGGGGCTGCGTAAAGGCTCCCCTGGGGAGTTCTCTTGTACCCAAAGCCTTCCTTTGGTGACACTTTTGGATGGTCGAAAGGGGCTTGCAACGCGTTTTCTGGGACCCGATTTTTCAGTCTTCTCCCATGCCGGCTAGGGATATATTTAGGGTTATTCCGAAAATTCGAACCCGGAGGGTCCAGTTGCATGTGGGGCTGCGTAAAGGCTCCCCTGGGGAGTCCTCTTGTACCCAAAGCCTTCCTTTGGGGGCACTTTTGGATGGTCCAAAGGGGCTTGCAACGCGTTTTCTGGGGCCCGGTTTTTCAGTCTTCTCCCACGCCGGCTAGGGATATATTTAGGGTTACTCGGAAAATTCGAACCCGGAGGGTCCAGTTGCATGTGGGGCTGCGTAAAGGCTCCCCTGGGAAGTTCTCTTGTACCCAAAGCCTTCCTTTGGGGGCACTTTTGGATGGTCCAAAGGGGCTCGCAACGCATTTCCTGGGGCCTGATTTTTCAGTTGTCTCCGATGACACCTAGGGATACGTTTAGGTTTGCTCAGGAACAGCGATCCCGGAGGGTCCAGTTGCATGTGGGGCTGCGTAAAGGCTTCCCTGGTGAGTTCTCTTGTACCCAAAGCCTTCCTTTGGGGGCACTTTTGGATGGTCCAAAGGGGCTCGCAACGCATTTCCTGGGGCCTGATTTTTCACTCGTCTCCGATGACGGTGAGGGCTACGTTTAGTTTTGCTCAGGAACAGCGAACCCGGAGGGTCCAGTTGCATGTGGGGCTGCGTAAAGGCTCCCCGGGGGAGTTCACTTGTACCCAAAGCCGTCCTTTGGGGGCACATTGGCATGGTCCAAAGTGGCTTGCAACGCGTTTTCTGGGGCCCGGTTTTTCAGTCTTCTCTCATGCCGGCTAGGGATATATTTAGGGTTACTCGGAAAATTCGAACCCGGAGGGTCCAGTTGCATGTGGGGCTGCGTAAAGGCTCCCCTGGGGAGTTCTCTTGTACCCAAAGCCTTCCTTTGGGGGCACTTTTGGATGGTCCAAAGGGGCCCGCAACGCATTTCCTGGGGCCTGATTTTTCAGTCGTCTTCGATGCCGGATTGTGTTATGTATAGGGATGTTCGGAAACAGCGAACCCGGAGGGTCCAGTTGCATGTGGGGCTGAGTAAAGGCTCCCCTGGGGAGTTCTCTTGTACCCAAAGCCTTCCTTTGGGGGCACTTTTGGATGGTCCAAAGGGGCTCGCAACGCATTTCCTGGGGCCTGATTTTTCACTCGTCTCCGATGACACCTAGAGTTACATTTAGGTTTGCTCAGGAACAGCGAACCCGGAGGGTCCAGTTGCATGTGGGGCTGCGTAAAGGCTCCCCTGGGGAGTTCACTTGTACCCAAAGCCTTCCTTTGGGGGCACTTTTAGATGGTCCAAAGGGGCTTGCAACGCGTTTTCTGGGACCCGATTTTTCAGTCTTGTCCCATGCCGGCTAGGGATATATTTAGGGTTATTCCGAAAATTCGAACCCGGAGGGTCCAGTTGCATGTGGGGCTGCGTAAAGGCTCCCCTGGGGAGTCCTCTTGTACCCAAAGCCTTCCTTTGGGGGCACTTTTGGATGGTCCAAAGGGGCTTGCAACGCGTTTTCTGGGGCCCGGTTTTTCAGTCTTCTCCCATGCCGGCTAGGGATATATTTAGGGTTATTCGGAAAATTCGAACCCGGAGGGTCCAGTTGCATGTGGGGCTGCGTAAAGGCTTCCCTGGGGAGTTCACTTGTACCCAAAGCCTTCCTTTGGGGGCACTTTTGGATGGTCCAAAGGGGCTCGCAACGCATTTCCTGGGGCCTGATTTTTCACTTGTCTCCGATGACACCTAGGGATACGTTTAGGTTTGCTCAGGAACAGCGATCCCGGAGGGTCCAGTTGCATGTGGGGCTGCGTAAAGGCTTCCCTGGTGAGTTCTCTTGTACCCAAAGCCTTCCTTTGGGGGCACTTTTGGATGGTCCAAAGGGGCTCGCAACGCATTTCCTGGGGCCTGATTTTTCACTCGTCTCCGATGACGGTGAGGGCTACGTTTAGTTTTGCTCAGGAACAGCGAACCCGGAGGGTCCAGTTGCATGTGGGGCTGCGTAAAGGCTCCCCGGGGGAGTTCACTTGTACCCAAAGCCGTCCTTTGGGGGCACATTGGCATGGTCCAAAGGGGCTTCCAACGCGTTTTCTGGGGCCCGGTTTTTCAGTCTTCTCTCATGCCGGCTAGGGATATATTTAGGGTTACTCGGAAAATTCGAACCCGGAGGGTCCAGTTGCATGTGGGGCTGCGTAAAGGCTCCCCTGGGGAGTTCTCTTGTACCCAAAGCCTTCCTTTGGGGGCACTTTTGGATGGTCCAAAGGGGCTCGCAACGCATTTCCTGGGGCCTGATTTTTCAGTCGTCTTCGATGCCGGATTGTGTTATGTTTAGGGATGTTCGGAAACAGCGAACCCGGAGGGTCCAGTTGCATGTGGGGCTGAGTAAAGGCTCCCCTGGGGAGTTCTCTTGTACCCAAAGCCTTCCTTTGGGGGCACTTTTGGATGGTCCAAAGGGGCTCGCAACGCATTTCCTGGGGCCTGATTTTTCACTCGTCTCCGATGACACCTAGAGTTACATTTAGGTTTCCTCAGGAACAGCGAACCCGGAGGGTCCAGTTGCATGTGGGGCTGCGTAAAGGCTCCCCTGGGGAGTTCACTTGTACCCAAAGCCTTCCTTTGGGGGCACTTTTGGATGGTCCAAAGGGGCTTGCAACGCGTTTTCTGGGACCCGATTTTTCAGTCTTCTCCCATGCCGGCTAGGGATATATTTAGGGTTATTCCGAAAATTCGAACCCGGAGGGTCCAGTTGCATGTGGGGCTGCGTAAAGGCTCCCCTGGGGAGTCCTCTTGTACCCAAAGCCTTCCTTTGGTGACACTTTTGGATGGTCCAAAGGGGCTTGCAACGCGTTTTCTGGGGCCCGGTTTTTCAGTCTTCTCCCATGCCGGCTAGGGATATATTTAGGGTTATTCGGAAAATTCGAACCCGGAGGGTCCAGTTGCATGTGGGGCTGCGTAAAGGCTTCCCTGGGGAGTTCACTTGTACCCAAAGCCTTCCTTTGGGGGCACTTTTGGATGGTCCAAAGGGGCTCGCAACGCATTTCCTGGGGCCTGATTTTTCACTTGTCTCCGATGACACCTAGGGCTACGTTTAGGTTTCCTCAGGAACAGCGATCCCGGAGGGTCCAGTTGCATGTGGGGCTGCGTAAAGGCTCCCCTGGGGAGTTCTCTTGTACCCAAAGCCTTCCTTTGGGGGCACTTTTGGATGGTCCAAAGGTTCTTGCAACGCGTTTTCTGGGGCCCAGTTTTTCAGTCTTCTCCCATGCCGGCTAGGGATATATTTAGGGTTACTCGGAAAATTCGAACCCGGAGGGTCCAGTTGCATGTGGGGCTGCGTAAAGGCTTCCCTGGGGAGTCCTCTTGTACCCAAAGCCTTCCTTTGGGGGCACTTTTGGATGGTCCAAAGGGGCTCGCAACACATTTCCTGGGGCCTGATTTTTCACTCGTCTCCGATGACGGCTAGGGCTACGTTTAGGTTTGCTCAGGAACAGCAAACCCAGAGGGTCCAGTTGCATGTGGGGCTGCGTAAAGGCTCCCCTGGGGAGTTCTCTTGTACCCAAAGCCTTCCTTTGGGGGCACTTTTGGATGGTCCAAAGGGGCTTGCAACGCGTTTTCTGGGACCCGATTTTTCAGTCTTCTCCCATGCCGGCTAGGGATATATTTAGGGTTATTCCGAAATTTCGAACCCGGAGGGTCCAGTTGCATGTGGGGCTGCGTAAAGGCTCCCCTGGGGAGTCCTGTTGTACCCAAAGCCTTCCTTTGGGGGCACTTTTGGATGGTCCAAAGGGGCTTGCAACGCGTTTTCTGGGGCCCGGTTTTTCAGTCTTCTCCCACGCCGGCTAGGGATATATTTAGGGTTACTCGGAAAATTCGAACCGGGAGGGTCCAGTTGCATGTGGGGCTGCGTAAAGGCTCCCCTGGGGAGTTCTCTTGTACCCAAAGCCTTCCTTTGGGGGCACTTTTGGATGGTCCAAAGGTTCTTGCAACGCGTTTTCTGGGGCCCAGTTTTTCAGTCTTCTCCCATGCCGGCTAGGGATATATTTAGGGTTACTCGGAAAATTCGAACCCGGAGGGTCCAGTTGCATGTGGGGCTGCGTAAAGGCTTCCCTGGGGAGTCCTCTTGTACCCAAAGCCTTCCTTTGGGGGCACTTTTGGATGGTCCAAAGGGGCTCGCAACACATTTCCTGGGGCCTGATTTTTCACTCGTCTCCGATGACGGCTAGGGCTACGTTTAGGTTTGCTCAGGAACAGCGAACCCAGAGGGTCCAGTTGCATGTGGGGCTGCGTAAATGCTCCCCTGGGGAGTTCTCTTGTACCCAAAGCCTTCCTTTGGGGGCACTTTTGGATGGTCCAAAGGGGCTCGCAACACATTTCCTGGGGCCTGATTTTTCAGTCGTCTTCAATGCCGGCTAGGGTTATGTTTAGTGATGGTTGGAAAAATCGAACTCGGAGGGTCCAGTTGTATGTGGGACTGCGTAAAGGCTCCCCTGGGGAGTTCTCTTGTACCCAAAGCCTTCTTTTGGGGGCACTTTTGCATGGTCCAAAGGGGCTCGCAACGCATTTCCTGGGGCCTGATTTTTCACTCGTCTCCGATGACACCTAGAGTTACGTTTAGGTTTGCTCAGGAACAGCGAACCCGGAGGGTCCAGTTGCATGTGGGGCTGCGTAAAGGCTCCCCTGGGGAGTTCTCTTGTACCCAAAGCCTTCCTTTGGGGGCACTTTTGGATGGTCCAAAGGGGCTTGCAACGCGTTTTCTGGGACCCGATTTTTCAGTCTTCTCCCATGCCGGCTAGGGATATATTTAGGGTTATTCCGAAAATTCGAACCCGGAGGGTCCAGTTGCATGTGGGGCTGCGTAAAGGCTCCCCTGGGGAGTTCTCTTGTACCCAAAGCCTTCCTTTGGGGGCACTTTTGGATGGTCCAAAGGGGCTTGCAACGCGTTTTCTGGGACCCGATTTTTCAGTCTTCTCCCATGCCGGCTAGGGATATATTTAGGGTTATTCCGAAATTTCGAACCCGGAGGGTCCAGTTGCATGTGGGGCTGCGTAAAGGCTCCCCTGGGGAGTCCTCTTGTACCCAAAGCCTTCCTTTGGGGGCACTTTTGGATGGTCCAAAGGGGCTTGCAACGCGTTTTCTGGGGCCCGGTTTTTCAGTCTTCTCCCACGCCGGCTAGGGATATATTTAGGGTTACTCGGAAAATTCGAACCGGGAGGGTCCAGTTGCATGTGGGGCTGCGTAAAGGCTCCCCTGGGGAGTTCTCTTGTACCCAAAGCCTTCCTTTGGGGGCACTTTTGGATGGTCCAAAGGTTCTTGCAACGCGTTTTCTGGGGCCCAGTTTTTCAGTCTTCTCCCATGCCGGCTAGGGATATATTTAGGGTTACTCGGAAAATTCGAACCCGGAGGGTCCAGTTGCATGTGGGGCTGCGTAAAGGCTTCCCTGGGGAGTCCTCTTGTACCCAAAGCCTTCCTTTGGGGGCACTTTTGGATGGTCCAAAGGGGCTCGCAACACATTTCCTGGGGCCTGATTTTTCACTCGTCTCCGATGACGGCTAGGGCTACGTTTAGGTTTGCTCACGAACAGCGAACCCAGAGGGTCCAGTTGCATGTGGGGCTGCGTAAATGCTCCCCTGGGGAGTTCTCTTGTACCCAAAGCCTTCCTTTGGGGGCACTTTTGGATGGTCCAAAGGGGCTCGCAACACATTTCCTGGGGCCTGATTTTTCAGTCGTCTTCAATGCCGGCTAGGGTTATGTTTAGTGATGGTTGGAAAAATCGAACTCGGAGGGTCCAGTTGTATGTGGGACTGCGTAAAGGCTCCCCTGGGGAGTTCTCTTGTACCCAAAGCCTTCTTTTGGGGGCACTTTTGCATGGTCCAAAGGGGCTCGCAACGCATTTCCTGGGGCCTGATTTTTCACTCGTCTCCGATGACACCTAGAGTTACGTTTAGGTTTGGTCAGGAACAGCGAACCCGGAGGGTCCAGTTGCATGTGGGGCTGCGTAAAGGCTCCCCTGGGGAGTTCTCTTGTACCCAAAGCCTTCCTTTGGGGGCACTTTTGGATGGTCCAAAGGGGCTTGCAACGCGTTTTCTGGGACCCGATTTTTCAGTCTTCTCCCATGCCGGCTAGGGATATATTTAGGGTTATTCCGAAAATTCGAACCCGGAGGGTCCAGTTGCATGTGGGGCTGCGTAAAGGCTCCCCTGGGGAGTTCTCTTGTACCCAAAGCCTTCCTTTGGGGGCACTTTTGGATGGTCCAAAGGGGCTCGCAACGCATTTCCTGGGGCCTGATTTTTCACTCGTCTCCGAAGACACCCAGGGATACGTTTAGGTTTGCTCAGAAACAGCGAACCCGGAGGGTCCAGTTGCATGTGGGGCTGCGTAAAGGCTCCCCTGGGGAGTTCTCTTATACCCAAAGCCTTCCTTTGGGGGCACTTTTGGATGGTCCAAAGGAGCTCGCAACGCATTTCCTAGGGCCTGATTTTTCACTCGTCTCCGATGACACCTAGAGTTACGTTTAGGTTTGCTCAGGAACAGCGAACCCGGAGGGTCCAGTTGCATGTGGGGCTGCGTAAAGGCTTCCCTGGGAAGTCCTCTTGTACCCAAAGCCTTCCTTTGGGGGCACTTTTGGATGGTCCAAAGGGGCTTGCAACGCCTTTTCTGGGACCCACTTTTTCAGTCTTCTCCCATGCCGGCTAGGGATATATTTAGGGTTATTCCGAAAATTCGAACCCGGAGGGTCCAGTTGCATGTGGGGCTGCGTAAAGGCTCCCCTGGGGAGTCCTCTTGTACCCAAAGCCTTCCTTTGGGGGCACTTTTGGATGGTCCAAAGGGGCTTGCAACGCGTTTTCTGGGGCCCGGTTTTTCAGTCTTCTCCCATGCCGGCTAGGGATATATTTAGGGTTACTCGAAAAATTCGAACCCGGAGGGTCCAGTTGCATGTGGGGCTGCGTAAAGGCTCCCCTGTGGAGTTCTCTTGTACCCAAAGCCTTCCTTTGGGGGCACTTTTGCATGGTCCAAAGGGGCTCGCAACACATTTCCTGGGGCCTGATTTTTCACTTGTCTCCGATGACACCTAGGGCTACGTTTAGGTTTGCTCAGGAACAGCGATCCCGGAGGGTCCAGTTGCATGTGGGGCTGCGTAAAGGCTCCCCTGGGGAGTTCTCTTGTACCCAAAGCCTTCCTTTGGGGGCACTTTTGCATGGTCCAAAAGGGCTCGCAACACATTTCCTGGGGCCTGATTTTTCAGTCGTCTTCAATGCCAGCTAGGGTTATGTTTAGTGATGGTTGGAAAAATCGAACTCGGAGGGTCCAGTTGTATGTGGGACTGCGTAAAGGCTCCCCTGGGGAGTTCTCTTGTACCCAAAGCCTTCTTTTGGGGGAACTTTTGCATGGTCCAAAGGGGCTCGCAACGCATTTCCTGGGGCCTGATTTTTCACTCGTCTCCGATGACACCTAGAGTTACGTTTAGTTTTGCTCAGGAACAGCGAACCCGGAGGGTCCAGTTGCATGTGGGGCTGCGTAAAGGCTCCCCTGGGGAGTTCTCTTGTACCCAAAGCCTTCCTTTGGTGACACTTTTGGATGGTCCAAAGGGGCTTGCAACGCGTTTTCTGGGACCCGATTTTTCAGTCTTGTCCCATGCCGGCTAGGGATATATTTAGGGTTATTCCGAAAATTCGAACCCGGAGGGTCCAGTTGCATGTGGGGCTGCGTAAAGGCTCCCCTGGGGAGTCCTCTTGTACCCAAAGCCTTCCTTTGGGGGCACTTTTGGATGGTCCAAAGGGGCTCGCAACGCGTTTTCTGGGGCCCGGTTTTTCAGTCTTCTCCCACGCCGGCTAGGGATATATTTAGGGTTACTCGGAAAATTCGAACACGGAGGGTCCAGTTGCATGTGGGGCTGCGTAAAGGCTCCCCTGGGGAGTTCTCTTGTACCCAAAGCCTTCCTTTGGGGGCACTGTTGGATGGGCGAAAAGGGCTCGAAACGCATTTCCTGGGGCCTCATTTTTCAGTCGTCTTCGATGCCGGATTGTGTTATGTTTAGGGATGTTCGGAAACAGCGAACCCGGAGGGTCCAGTTGCATGTGGGGCTGCGTAAAGGCTCCCCTGGGGAGTTCTCTTGTACCCAAAGCCTTCCTTTGGGGGCACTTTTGGATGGTCCAAAGGGGCTCGCAACACATTTCCTGCGGCCTGATTTTTCACTCGTCTCCGATGACACCTAGGGATACGTTAAGGTTTGCTCAGAAACAGCGAACCCGGAGGGTCCAGTTGCATGTGGGGCTGCGTAAAGGCTCCCCTGGGGAGTTCACTTGTACCCAAAGCCTTCCTTTGGGGGCACTTTTGGATGGTCCAAAGGGGCTCGCAACACATTTCCTGCGGCCTGATTTTTCACTCGTCTCCGATGACACCTAGGGCTACGTTTAGGTTTGCTCAGGAACAGCGATCCCGGAGGGTCCAGTTGCATGTGGGGCTGCGTAAAGGTTTCCCTGGGGAGTTCACGTGTACCCAAAGCCTTCCTTTGGGGGCACTTTTGCATGGTCCAAAGGGGCTCGCAACGCATTTCCTGGGGCCTGATTTTTCACTCGTCTCCGATGACGGCGAGGGCTACTTTTAGGTTTGCTCAGAAACAGCGAACACGGAGGGTCCAGTTGCATGTGGGGCTGCGTAAAGGCTCCCCTGGGGAGTCCTCTTGTACCCAAAGCCTTCCTTTGGGGCACTTTTGGATGGTCCAAAGGGGCTCGCAACACATTTCCTGGGGCCTGATTTTTCACTCGTCTCCGATGACGGCTAGGGCTACGTTTAGGTTTGCTCAGGAACAGCGAACCCAGAGGGTCCAGTTGCATGTGGGGCTGCGTAAATGCTCCCCTGGGGAGTTCTCTTGTACCCAAAGCCTTCCTTTGGGGGCACTTTTGGATGGTCCAAAGGGGCTCGCAACACATTTCCTGGGGCCTGATTTTTCAGTCGTCTTCAATGCCGGCTAGGGTTATGTTTAGGGATGGTCGGAAAAATCGAACCCGGAGGGTCCAGTTGCATGTGGGGCTGCGTAAAGGCTCCCCTGGGGAGTTCTCTTGTACCCAAAGCCTTCCTTTGGGGGCACTTTTGGATGGTCCAAAGGGGCTCGCAACGCATTTCCTGGGGCCTGATTTTTCACTCGTCTCCGATGACACCCAGGGATACGTTTAGGTTTGCTCAGAAACAGCGAACCCGGAGGGTCCAGTTGCATGTGGGGCTGCGTAAAGGCTCCCCTGGGGAGTTCTCTTGTACCCAAAGCCTTCTTCTGGGGGCACTTTTGGATGGTCCAAAGGGGCTCGCAACGCATTTCCTAGGGCCTGATTTTTCACTCGTCTCCGATGACACCTAGAGTTACGTTTAGGTTTGCTCAGGAACAGCGAACCCGGAGGGTCCAGTTGCATGTGGGGCTGCGTAAAGGCTTCCCTGGGGAGTCCTCTTGTACCCAAAGCCTTCCTTTGGGGGCACTTTTGGATGGTCCAAAGGGGCTTGCAACGCGTTTTCTGGGACCCAATTTTTCAGTCTTCTCCCATGCCGGCTAGGGATATATTTAGGGTTATTCCGAAAATTCGAACCCGGAGGGTCCAGTTGCATGTGGGGCTGCGTAAAGGCTCCCCTGGGGAGTCCTCTTGTACCCAAAGCCTTCCTTTGGGGGCACTTTTGGATGGTCCAAAGGGGCTTGCAACGCGTTTTCTGGGGCCCGGTTTTTCAGTCTTCTCCCATGCCGGCTAGGGATATATTTAGGGTTACTCGGAAAATTCGAACCCGGAGGGTCCAGTTGCATGTGGGGCTGCGTAAAGGCTCCCCTGGGGAGTTCTCTTGTACCCAAAGCCTTCCTTTGGGGGCACTTTTGCATGGTCCAAAGGGGCTCGCAACGCATTTCGTGGGGCCTGATTTTTCACTTGTCTCCGATGACACCTAGGGCTACGTTTAGGTTTGCTCAGGAACAGCGATCCCGGAGGGTCCAGTTGCATGTGGGGCTGCGTAAAGGCTCCCCTGGGGAGTTCTCTTGTACCCAAAGCCTTCCTTTGGGGGCACTTTTGCATGGTCCAAAAGGGCTCGCAACACATTTCCTGGGGCCTGATTTTTCAGTCGTCTTCAATGCCGGCTAGGGTTATGTTTAGGGATGGTCGGAAACAGCGAACCCGGAGGGTCCAGTTGCATGTGGGGCTGCGTAAAGGCTCCCCTGGGGAGTTCTCTTGTACCCAAAGCCTTCTTTTGGGGGCACTTTTGCATGGTCCAAAGGGGCTCGCAACGCATTTCCTGGGGCCTGATTTTTCACTCGTCTCCGATGACACCTAGGGATACGTTTAGGTTTGCTCAGAAACAGCGAACCCGGAGGGTCCAGTTGCATGTGGGGCTGCGTAAAGGCTCCCCTGGGGAGTTCTCTTGTACCCAAAGCCTTCCTTTGGGGGCACTTTTGCATGGTCCAAAGGGGCTCGCAACGCATTTCCTGGGGCCTGATTTTTCACTCGTCTCCGATGACACCTAGAGTTACGTTTAGGTTTCCTCAGGAACAGCGAACCCGGAGGGTCCAGTTGCATGTGGGGCTGCGTAAAGGCTCCCCTGGGGAGTTCACTTGTACCCAAAGCCTTCCTTTGGGGGCACTTTTGGATGGTCCAAAGGGGCTTGCAACGCGTTATCTAGGACCCGATTTTTCAGTCTTCTCCCATGCCGGCTAGGGATATATTTAGGGTTATTCCGAAAATTCGAACCCGGAGGGTCCAGTTGCATGTGGGGCTGCGTAAAGGCTCCCCTGGGGAGTCCTCTTGTACCCAAATCCTTCCTTTGGGGGCACTTTTGGATGGTCCAAAGGGGCTTGCAACGCGTTTTCTGGGGCCCGGTTTTTCAGTCTTCTCCCATGCCGGCTAGGGATATATTTAGGGTTACTCGGAAAATTCGAACACGGAGGGTCCAGTTGCATGTGGGGCTGCGTAAAGGCTCCCCTGGGGAGTTCTCTTGTACCCAAAGCCTTCCTTTGGGGGCACTTTTGCATGGTCCAAAAGGGCTCGCAACACATTTCCTGGGGCCTGATTTTTCAGTCGTCTTCAATGCCGGCTAGGGTTATGTTTAGGGATGCTCGGAAACAGCGAACCCGGAGGGTCCAGTTGCATGTGGGGCTGCGTAAAGGCTCCCCTGGGGAGTTCTCTTGTACCCAAAGCCTTCTTTTGGGGGCACTTTTGGATGGTCCAAAGGGGCTCGCAACGCATTTCCTGGGGCCTGATTTTTCACTCGTCTCCGATGACACCTAGGGATACGTTTAGGTTTGCTCAGAAACAGCGAACCCGGAGGGTCCAGTTGCATGTGGGGCTGCGTAAAGGCTCCCCTGGGGAGTTCTCTTGTACCCAAAGCCTTCCTTTGGGGGCACTTTTGGATGGTCCAAAGGGGCTCGCAACGCATTTCCTGGGGCCTGATTTTTCACTCGTCTCCGATGACACCTAGAGTTACGTTTAGGTTTCCTCAGGAACAGCGAACCCGGAGGGTCCAGTTGCATGTGGGGCTGCGTAAAGGCTCCCCTGGGGAGTTCACTTGTACCCAAAGCCTTCCTTTGGGGGCACTTTTGGATGGTCCAAAGGGGCTTGCAACGCGTTATCTAGGACCCGATTTTTCAGTCTTCTCCCATGCCGGCTAGGGATATATTTAGGGTTATTCCGAAAATTCGAACCCGGAGGGTCCAGTTGCATGTGGGGCTGCGTAAAGGCTCCCCTGGGGAGTCCTCTTGTACCCAAATCCTTCCTTTGGGGGCACTTTTGGATGGTCCAAAGGGGCTTGCAACGCGTTTTCTGGGGCCCGGTTTTTCAGTCTTCTCCCATGCCGGCTAGGGATATATTTAGGGTTACTCGGAAAATTCGAACACGGAGGGTCCAGTTGCATGTGGGGCTGCGTAAAGGCTCCCCTGGGGAGTTCTCTTGTACCCAAAGCCTTCCTTTGGGGGCACTTTTGGATGGTCCAAAGGGGCTCGCAACACATTTCCTGGGGCCTGATTTTTCAGTCGTCTTCAATGCCGGCTAGGGTTATGTTTAGGGATGCTCGGAAAAGTCGAACCCGGAGGGTCCAGTTGCATGTGGGGCTGCGTAAAGGCTCCCCTGGGGAGTTCACTTGTACCCAAAGCCTTCCTTTGGTGACACCTTTGGATGGGCGAAAAGGGCTCGCAACGCATTTCCTGGGGCCTGATTTTTCACTCGTCTCCGATGACAGAGAGGGCTATGTTTAGGTTTGCTCAAAAACAGCGAACTCGGAGGGTCCAGTTGCATGTGGGTCTTTGTAAAGTCTCCCCTGGGGAGTTCACTTGTACCCAAAGCCTTCCTTTGGGGGCACTTTTGGATGGTCCAAAGGGGCTTGCAACGCGTTTTCTGGGACCCGATTTTTCAGTCTTCTCCCATGACGGCTAGGGATATATTTAGGGTTACTCGGAAAATTCGAACCCGGAGGGTCCAGTTGCATGTGGGGCTGCGTAAAGGCTTCCCTGGGGAGTTCACTTGTACCCAAAGCCTTCCTTTGGGGGCACTTTTGCATGGTCCAAAGGGGCTCGCAACGCATTTCCTGGGGCCTGATTTTTCACTTGTCTCCGATGACACCTAGGGCTACGTTTAGGTTTGCTTAGGAACAGCGATCCCGGAGAGTCCAGTTGCATGTGGGGCTGCGTAAAGGCTCCCCTGGGGAGTTCTCTTGTACCCAAAGCCTTCCTTTGGGGGCACTTTTGGATGGTCCAAAGGGGCTCGCAACACATTTCCTGGGGCCTGATTTTTCAGTCGTCTCCGATGACGGCTAGGGTTATGTTTAGGGATGGTCGGAAAAATCGAACCCGGAGGGTCCAGTTGCATGTGGGGCTGCGTAAAGGCTCCCCTGGGGAGTTCACTTGTACCCAAAGCCTTCCTTTGGGGGCACTTTTGGATGGTCCAAAGGGGCTCGCAACGCGTTTTCTGGGGCCCGGTTTTTCAATCTTCTCCCATGCCGGCTAGGGATATATTTAGGGTTACTCGGAAAATTCGAACTCGGAGGGTCCAGTTGTATGTGGGGCTGTGTAAAGGCTCCCCTGGGGAGTTCACTTGTACCCAAAGCCTTCCTTTGGGGGCACTTTTGGATGGTCCAAAGGGGCTCGCAACACATTTCCTGGGGCCTGATTTTTCACTCGTCTCCGATGACGTCTAGGTCTACGTTTAGGTTTGCTCAGGAACAGCGATCCCGGAGGGTCCAGTTGCATGTGGGGCTGCGTAAAGGCTCCCCTGGGGAGTTCTCTTGTACCCAAAGCCTTCCTTTGGGGGCACTTTTGCATGGTCCAAAGGGGCTCGCAACGCATTTCCTGGGGCCTGATTTTTCTCTCGTCTCCGATGACGGCTAGGGCTACGTTTAGGATTGCTCAGGAAAAGCGAACCCGGAGGGTCCAGTTGCATGTGGGGCTGCGTAAAGGCTCCCCTGGGGAGTTCTCTTGTACCCAAAGCCTTCCTTTGGGGGCACTTTTGGATGGGCGAAAAGGGCTCGCAACGCATTTCCTGGGGCCTAATTTTTCAGTCGTCTTCAATGCCGGCTAGGGTTCTGTTTAGGGATGGTCGGAAAAATCGAACCCGGAGGGTCCAGTTGCATGTGGGGCTGCGTAAAGGCTCCCCTGGGGAGTTCTCTTGTACCCAAAGCCTTCTTTTGGGGGCACTTTTGGATGGTCCAAAGGGGCTCGCAACGCATTTCCTGGGGCCTGATTTTTCACTCGTCTCCGATGACACCTAGCGTTACGTTTAGGTTTCCTCAGGAACAGCGAACCCGGAGGGTCCAGTTGCATGTGGGGCTGCGTAAAGGCTCCCCTGGGGAGTTCACTTGTACCCAAAGCCTTCCTTTGGGGGCACTTTTGGATGGTCCAAAGGGGCTTGCAACGCGTTTTCTGGGACCCGATTTTTCAGTCTTCTCCCATGCCGGCTAGGGATATATTTAGGGTTATTCCGAAAATTCGAACCCGGAGGGTCCAGTTGCATGTGGGGCTGCGTAAATGCTCCCCTGGGGAGTTCTCTTGTACCCAAAGCCTTCCTTTGGGGGCACTTTTGGATGGTCCAAAGGGGCTTGCAACGCGTTTTCTGGGGCCCGGTTTTTCAGTCTTCTCCCATGCCGGCTAGGGATATATTTAGGGTTACTCGGAAAATTCGAACCCGGAGGGTCCAGTTGCATGTGGGGCTGCGTAAAGGCTCCCCTGGGGAGTTCACTTGTACCCAAAGCCTTTTTTTGGGGGCACTTTTGGATAGTCCAAAGGGGCTCGCAACGCATTTCCTGGGGCCTGATTTTTCACTTGTCTCCGATGACGGCTAGGGCTACGTTTAGGTTTGCTCAGGAACAGCGATCCCGGAGGGTCCAGTTGCATGTGGGGCTGCGTAAAGGCTCCCCTGGGGAGTTCTCTTGTACCCAAAGCCTTCCTTTGGGGGCACTTTTGGATGGTCCAAACGTTCTTGAAAAGCGTTTTCTGGGGCCCAGTTTTTCAGTCTTCTCCCATGCCGGCTAGGGATATATTTAGGGTTACTCGGAAAATTCGAACCCGGAGGGTCCAGTTGCATGTGGGGCTGCGTAAAGGCTTCCCTGGTGAGTTCTCTTGTACCCAAAGCCTTCCTTTGGGGGCACTTTTGGATGGTCCAAAGGGGCTCGCAACGCATTTCCTGGGGCCTGATTTTTCACTCGTCTCCGATGACGGTGAGGGCTACGTTTAGGTTTGCTCAGGAACAGCGAACCCGGAGGGTCCAGTTGCATGTGGGGCTGCGTAAAGGCTCCCCTGGGGAGTTCTCTTGTACCCAAAGCCTTCCTTTGGGGGCACTTTTGGATGGTCCAAAGGGGCTCGCAACACATTTCCTGGGGCCTGATTTTTCAGTCGTCTTCAATGCCGGCTAGGGATATGTTTAGTGATGGTTGGAAAAATCGAACTCGGAGGGTCCAGTTGTATGTGGGACTGCGTAAAGGCTCCCCTGGGGAGTTCTCTTGTACCCAAAGCCTTCTTTTGGGGGCACTTTTGCATGGTCCAAAGGGGCTCGCAACGCATTTCCTGCGGCCTGATTTTTCACTCGTCTCCGATGACACCTAGAGTTACGTTTAGGTTTGCTCAGGAACAGCGAACCCGGAGGGTCCAGTTGCATGTGGGGCTGCGTAAAGGCTTCCCTGGGGAGTTCACTTGTACCCAAAGCCTTCCTTTGGGGGCACTTTTGGATGGTCCAAAGGGGCTCGCAACGCATTTCCTGGGGCCTGATTTTTCACTTGTCTCCGATGACACCTAGGGATACGTTTAGGTTTGCTAAGGAACAGCGATCCCGGAGGGTCCAGTTGCATGTGGGGCTGCGTAAAGGCTCCCCTGGGGAATTCTCTTGTACCCAAAGCCTTCCTTTGGGGGCACTTTTGGATGGTCCAAAGGGGCTTGCAATGCGTTTTCTGGGGCCCGGTTTTTCAGTCTTCTCCCATGCCGGCTAGGGATATATTTAGGGTTACTCGGAAAATTCGAACCCGGAGGGCCCAGTTGCATGTGGGGCTGCGTAAAGGCTCCCCTGGGGAGTTCTCTTGTACCCAAAGCCTTCCTTTGGGGGCACTTTTGGATGGTCCAAAGGGGCTCGCAACGCGTTTTCTGGGGCCCGGTTTTTCAATCTTCTCCCATGCCGGCTAGGGATATATTTAGGGTTACTCGGAAAATTCGAACTCGGAGGGTCCAGTTGTATGTGGGGCTGTGTAAAGGCTCCCCTGGGGAGTTCACTTGTACCCAAAGCCTTCCTTTGGGGGCACTTTTGGATGGTCCAAAGGGGCTCGCAACACATTTCCTGGGGCCTGATTTTTCACTCGTCTCCGATGACGTCTAGGTCTACGTTTAGGTTTGCTCAGGAACAGCGATCCCGGAGGGTCCAGTTGCATGTGGGGCTGCGTAAAGGCTCCCCTGGGGAGTTCTCTTGTACCCAAAGCCTTCCTTTGGGGGCACTTTTGCATGGTCCAAAGGGGCTCGCAACGCATTTCCTGGGGCCTGATTTTTCTCTCGTCTCCGATGACGGCTAGGGCTACGTTTAGGATTGCTCAGGAAAAGCGAACCCGGAGGGTCCAGTTGCATGTGGGGCTGCGTAAAGGCTCCCCTGGGGAGTTCTCTTGTACCCAAAGCCTTCCTTTGGGGGCACTTTTGGATGGGCGAAAAGGGCTCGCAACGCATTTCCTGGGGCCTAATTTTTCAGTCGTCTTCAATGCCGGCTAGGGTTCTGTTTAGGGATGGTCGGAAAAATCGAACCCGGAGGGTCCAGTTGCATGTGGGGCTGCGTAAAGGCTCCCCTGGGGAGTTCTCTTGTACCCAAAGCCTTCTTTTGGGGGCACTTTTGGATGGTCCAAAGGGGCTCGCAACGCATTTCCTGGGGCCTGATTTTTCACTCGTCTCCGATGACACCTAGCGTTACGTTTAGGTTTCCTCAGGAACAGCGAACCCGGAGGGTCCAGTTGCATGTGGGGCTGCGTAAAGGCTCCCCTGGGGAGTTCACTTGTACCCAAAGCCTTCCTTTGGGGGCACTTTTGGATGGTCCAAAGGGGCTTGCAACGCGTTTTCTGGGACCCGATTTTTCAGTCTTCTCCCATGCCGGCTAGGGATATATTTAGGGTTATTCCGAAAATTCGAACCCGGAGGGTCCAGTTGCATGTGGGGCTGCGTAAATGCTCCCCTGGGGAGTTCTCTTGTACCCAAAGCCTTCCTTTGGGGGCACTTTTGGATGGTCCAAAGGGGCTTGCAACGCGTTTTCTGGGGCCCGGTTTTTCAGTCTTCTCCCATGCCGGCTAGGGATATATTTAGGGTTACTCGGAAAATTCGAACCCGGAGGGTCCAGTTGCATGTGGGGCTGCGTAAAGGCTCCCCTGGGGAGTTCACTTGTACCCAAAGCCTTTTTTTGGGGGCACTTTTGGATAGTCCAAAGGGGCTCGCAACGCATTTCCTGGGGCCTGATTTTTCACTTGTCTCCGATGACGGCTAGGGCTACGTTTAGGTTTGCTCAGGAACAGCGATCCCGGAGGGTCCAGTTGCATGTGGGGCTGCGTAAAGGCTCCCCTGGGGAGTTCTCTTGTACCCAAAGCCTTCCTTTGGGGGCACTTTTGGATGGTCCAAACGTTCTTGAAAAGCGTTTTCTGGGGCCCAGTTTTTCAGTCTTCTCCCATGCCGGCTAGGGATATATTTAGGGTTACTCGGAAAATTCGAACCCGGAGGGTCCAGTTGCATGTGGGGCTGCGTAAAGGCTTCCCTGGTGAGTTCTCTTGTACCCAAAGCCTTCCTTTGGGGGCACTTTTGGATGGTCCAAAGGGGCTCGCAACGCATTTCCTGGGGCCTGATTTTTCACTCGTCTCCGATGACGGTGAGGGCTACGTTTAGGTTTGCTCAGGAACAGCGAACCCGGAGGGTCCAGTTGCATGTGGGGCTGCGTAAAGGCTCCCCTGGGGAGTTCTCTTGTACCCAAAGCCTTCCTTTGGGGGCACTTTTGGATGGTCCAAAGGGGCTCGCAACACATTTCCTGGGGCCTGATTTTTCAGTCGTCTTCAATGCCGGCTAGGGATATGTTTAGTGATGGTTGGAAAAATCGAACTCGGAGGGTCCAGTTGTATGTGGGACTGCGTAAAGGCTCCCCTGGGGAGTTCTCTTGTACCCAAAGCCTTCTTTTGGGGGCACTTTTGCATGGTCCAAAGGGGCTCGCAACGCATTTCCTGCGGCCTGATTTTTCACTCGTCTCCGATGACACCTAGAGTTACGTTTAGGTTTGCTCAGGAACAGCGAACCCGGAGGGTCCAGTTGCATGTGGGGCTGCGTAAAGGCTCCCCTGGGGAGTTCTCTTGTACCCAAAGCCTTCCTTTGGTGACACTTTTGGATGGTCGAAAGGGGCTTGCAACGCGTTTTCTGGGACCCGATTTTTCAGTCTTCTCCCATGCCGGCTAGGGATATATTTAGGGTTATTCCGAAAATTCGAACCCGGAGGGTCCAGTTGCATGTGGGGCTGCGTAAAGGCTCCCCTGGGGAGTCCTCTTGTACCCAAAGCCTTCCTTTGGGGGCACTTTTGGATGGTCCAAAGGGGCTTGCAACGCGTTTTCTGGGGCCCGGTTTTTCAGTCTTCTCCCACGCCGGCTAGGGATATATTTAGGGTTACTCGGAAAATTCGAACCCGGAGGGTCCAGTTGCATGTGGGGCTGCGTAAAGGCTCCCCTGGGAAGTTCTCTTGTACCCAAAGCCTTCCTTTGGGGGCACTTTTGGATGGTCCAAAGGGGCTCGCAACGCATTTCCTGGGGCCTGATTTTTCAGTTGTCTCCGATGACACCTAGGGATACGTTTAGGTTTGCTCAGGAACAGCGATCCCGGAGGGTCCAGTTGCATGTGGGGCTGCGTAAAGGCTTCCCTGGTGAGTTCTCTTGTACCCAAAGCCTTCCTTTGGGGGCACTTTTGGATGGTCCAAAGGGGCTCGCAACGCATTTCCTGGGGCCTGATTTTTCACTCGTCTCCGATGACGGTGAGGGCTACGTTTAGTTTTGCTCAGGAACAGCGAACCCGGAGGGTCCAGTTGCATGTGGGGCTGCGTAAAGGCTCCCCGGGGGAGTTCACTTGTACCCAAAGCCGTCCTTTGGGGGCACATTGGCATGGTCCAAAGTGGCTTGCAACGCGTTTTCTGGGGCCCGGTTTTTCAGTCTTCTCTCATGCCGGCTAGGGATATATTTAGGGTTACTCGGAAAATTCGAACCCGGAGGGTCCAGTTGCATGTGGGGCTGCGTAAAGGCTCCCCTGGGGAGTTCTCTTGTACCCAAAGCCTTCCTTTGGGGGCACTTTTGGATGGTCCAAAGGGGCCCGCAACGCATTTCCTGGGGCCTGATTTTTCAGTCGTCTTCGATGCCGGATTGTGTTATGTATAGGGATGTTCGGAAACAGCGAACCCGGAGGGTCCAGTTGCATGTGGGGCTGAGTAAAGGCTCCCCTGGGGAGTTCTCTTGTACCCAAAGCCTTCCTTTGGGGGCACTTTTGGATGGTCCAAAGGGGCTCGCAACGCATTTCCTGGGGCCTGATTTTTCACTCGTCTCCGATGACACCTAGAGTTACATTTAGGTTTGCTCAGGAACAGCGAACCCGGAGGGTCCAGTTGCATGTGGGGCTGCGTAAAGGCTCCCCTGGGGAGTTCACTTGTACCCAAAGCCTTCCTTTGGGGGCACTTTTAGATGGTCCAAAGGGGCTTGCAACGCGTTTTCTGGGACCCGATTTTTCAGTCTTGTCCCATGCCGGCTAGGGATATATTTAGGGTTATTCCGAAAATTCGAACCCGGAGGGTCCAGTTGCATGTGGGGCTGCGTAAAGGCTCCCCTGGGGAGTCCTCTTGTACCCAAAGCCTTCCTTTGGGGGCACTTTTGGATGGTCCAAAGGGGCTTGCAACGCGTTTTCTGGGGCCCGGTTTTTCAGTCTTCTCCCATGCCGGCTAGGGATATATTTAGGGTTATTCGGAAAATTCGAACCCGGAGGGTCCAGTTGCATGTGGGGCTGCGTAAAGGCTTCCCTGGGGAGTTCACTTGTACCCAAAGCCTTCCTTTGGGGGCACTTTTGGATGGTCCAAAGGGGCTCGCAACGCATTTCCTGGGGCCTGATTTTTCACTTGTCTCCGATGACACCTAGGGATACGTTTAGGTTTGCTCAGGAACAGCGATCCCGGAGGGTCCAGTTGCATGTGGGGCTGCGTAAAGGCTTCCCTGGTGAGTTCTCTTGTACCCAAAGCCTTCCTTTGGGGGCACTTTTGGATGGTCCAAAGGGGCTCGCAACGCATTTCCTGGGGCCTGATTTTTCACTCGTCTCCGATGACGGTGAGGGCTACGTTTAGTTTTGCTCAGGAACAGCGAACCCGGAGGGTCCAGTTGCATGTGGGGCTGCGTAAAGGCTCCCCGGGGGAGTTCACTTGTACCCAAAGCCGTCCTTTGGGGGCACATTGGCATGGTCCAAAGGGGCTTCCAACGCGTTTTCTGGGGCCCGGTTTTTCAGTCTTCTCTCATGCCGGCTAGGGATATATTTAGGGTTACTCGGAAAATTCGAACCCGGAGGGTCCAGTTGCATGTGGGGCTGCGTAAAGGCTCCCCTGGGGAGTTCTCTTGTACCCAAAGCCTTCCTTTGGGGGCACTTTTGGATGGTCCAAAGGGGCTCGCAACGCATTTCCTGGGGCCTGATTTTTCAGTCGTCTTCGATGCCGGATTGTGTTATGTTTAGGGATGTTCGGAAACAGCGAACCCGGAGGGTCCAGTTGCATGTGGGGCTGAGTAAAGGCTCCCCTGGGGAGTTCTCTTGTACCCAAAGCCTTCCTTTGGGGGCACTTTTGGATGGTCCAAAGGGGCTCGCAACGCATTTCCTGGGGCCTGATTTTTCACTCGTCTCCGATGACACCTAGAGTTACATTTAGGTTTCCTCAGGAACAGCGAACCCGGAGGGTCCAGTTGCATGTGGGGCTGCGTAAAGGCTCCCCTGGGGAGTTCACTTGTACCCAAAGCCTTCCTTTGGGGGCACTTTTGGATGGTCCAAAGGGGCTTGCAACGCGTTTTCTGGGACCCGATTTTTCAGTCTTCTCCCATGCCGGCTAGGGATATATTTAGGGTTATTCCGAAAATTCGAACCCGGAGGGTCCAGTTGCATGTGGGGCTGCGTAAAGGCTCCCCTGGGGAGTCCTCTTGTACCCAAAGCCTTCCTTTGGTGACACTTTTGGATGGTCCAAAGGGGCTTGCAACGCGTTTTCTGGGGCCCGGTTTTTCAGTCTTCTCCCATGCCGGCTAGGGATATATTTAGGGTTATTCGGAAAATTCGAACCCGGAGGGTCCAGTTGCATGTGGGGCTGCGTAAAGGCTTCCCTGGGGAGTTCACTTGTACCCAAAGCCTTCCTTTGGGGGCACTTTTGGATGGTCCAAAGGGGCTCGCAACGCATTTCCTGGGGCCTGATTTTTCACTTGTCTCCGATGACACCTAGGGCTACGTTTAGGTTTCCTCAGGAACAGCGATCCCGGAGGGTCCAGTTGCATGTGGGGCTGCGTAAAGGCTCCCCTGGGGAGTTCTCTTGTACCCAAAGCCTTCCTTTGGGGGCACTTTTGGATGGTCCAAAGGTTCTTGCAACGCGTTTTCTGGGGCCCAGTTTTTCAGTCTTCTCCCATGCCGGCTAGGGATATATTTAGGGTTACTCGGAAAATTCGAACCCGGAGGGTCCAGTTGCATGTGGGGCTGCGTAAAGGCTTCCCTGGGGAGTCCTCTTGTACCCAAAGCCTTCCTTTGGGGGCACTTTTGGATGGTCCAAAGGGGCTCGCAACACATTTCCTGGGGCCTGATTTTTCACTCGTCTCCGATGACGGCTAGGGCTACGTTTAGGTTTGCTCAGGAACAGCAAACCCAGAGGGTCCAGTTGCATGTGGGGCTGCGTAAAGGCTCCCCTGGGGAGTTCTCTTGTACCCAAAGCCTTCCTTTGGGGGCACTTTTGGATGGTCCAAAGGGGCTTGCAACGCGTTTTCTGGGACCCGATTTTTCAGTCTTCTCCCATGCCGGCTAGGGATATATTTAGGGTTATTCCGAAATTTCGAACCCGGAGGGTCCAGTTGCATGTGGGGCTGCGTAAAGGCTCCCCTGGGGAGTCCTGTTGTACCCAAAGCCTTCCTTTGGGGGCACTTTTGGATGGTCCAAAGGGGCTTGCAACGCGTTTTCTGGGGCCCGGTTTTTCAGTCTTCTCCCACGCCGGCTAGGGATATATTTAGGGTTACTCGGAAAATTCGAACCGGGAGGGTCCAGTTGCATGTGGGGCTGCGTAAAGGCTCCCCTGGGGAGTTCTCTTGTACCCAAAGCCTTCCTTTGGGGGCACTTTTGGATGGTCCAAAGGTTCTTGCAACGCGTTTTCTGGGGCCCAGTTTTTCAGTCTTCTCCCATGCCGGCTAGGGATATATTTAGGGTTACTCGGAAAATTCGAACCCGGAGGGTCCAGTTGCATGTGGGGCTGCGTAAAGGCTTCCCTGGGGAGTCCTCTTGTACCCAAAGCCTTCCTTTGGGGGCACTTTTGGATGGTCCAAAGGGGCTCGCAACACATTTCCTGGGGCCTGATTTTTCACTCGTCTCCGATGACGGCTAGGGCTACGTTTAGGTTTGCTCAGGAACAGCGAACCCAGAGGGTCCAGTTGCATGTGGGGCTGCGTAAATGCTCCCCTGGGGAGTTCTCTTGTACCCAAAGCCTTCCTTTGGGGGCACTTTTGGATGGTCCAAAGGGGCTCGCAACACATTTCCTGGGGCCTGATTTTTCAGTCGTCTTCAATGCCGGCTAGGGTTATGTTTAGTGATGGTTGGAAAAATCGAACTCGGAGGGTCCAGTTGTATGTGGGACTGCGTAAAGGCTCCCCTGGGGAGTTCTCTTGTACCCAAAGCCTTCTTTTGGGGGCACTTTTGCATGGTCCAAAGGGGCTCGCAACGCATTTCCTGGGGCCTGATTTTTCACTCGTCTCCGATGACACCTAGAGTTACGTTTAGGTTTGCTCAGGAACAGCGAACCCGGAGGGTCCAGTTGCATGTGGGGCTGCGTAAAGGCTCCCCTGGGGAGTTCTCTTGTACCCAAAGCCTTCCTTTGGGGGCACTTTTGGATGGTCCAAAGGGGCTTGCAACGCGTTTTCTGGGACCCGATTTTTCAGTCTTCTCCCATGCCGGCTAGGGATATATTTAGGGTTATTCCGAAAATTCGAACCCGGAGGGTCCAGTTGCATGTGGGGCTGCGTAAAGGCTCCCCTGGGGAGTTCTCTTGTACCCAAAGCCTTCCTTTGGGGGCACTTTTGGATGGTCCAAAGGGGCTTGCAACGCGTTTTCTGGGACCCGATTTTTCAGTCTTCTCCCATGCCGGCTAGGGATATATTTAGGGTTATTCCGAAATTTCGAACCCGGAGGGTCCAGTTGCATGTGGGGCTGCGTAAAGGCTCCCCTGGGGAGTCCTCTTGTACCCAAAGCCTTCCTTTGGGGGCACTTTTGGATGGTCCAAAGGGGCTTGCAACGCGTTTTCTGGGGCCCGGTTTTTCAGTCTTCTCCCACGCCGGCTAGGGATATATTTAGGGTTACTCGGAAAATTCGAACCGGGAGGGTCCAGTTGCATGTGGGGCTGCGTAAAGGCTCCCCTGGGGAGTTCTCTTGTACCCAAAGCCTTCCTTTGGGGGCACTTTTGGATGGTCCAAAGGTTCTTGCAACGCGTTTTCTGGGGCCCAGTTTTTCAGTCTTCTCCCATGCCGGCTAGGGATATATTTAGGGTTACTCGGAAAATTCGAACCCGGAGGGTCCAGTTGCATGTGGGGCTGCGTAAAGGCTTCCCTGGGGAGTCCTCTTGTACCCAAAGCCTTCCTTTGGGGGCACTTTTGGATGGTCCAAAGGGGCTCGCAACACATTTCCTGGGGCCTGATTTTTCACTCGTCTCCGATGACGGCTAGGGCTACGTTTAGGTTTGCTCACGAACAGCGAACCCAGAGGGTCCAGTTGCATGTGGGGCTGCGTAAATGCTCCCCTGGGGAGTTCTCTTGTACCCAAAGCCTTCCTTTGGGGGCACTTTTGGATGGTCCAAAGGGGCTCGCAACACATTTCCTGGGGCCTGATTTTTCAGTCGTCTTCAATGCCGGCTAGGGTTATGTTTAGTGATGGTTGGAAAAATCGAACTCGGAGGGTCCAGTTGTATGTGGGACTGCGTAAAGGCTCCCCTGGGGAGTTCTCTTGTACCCAAAGCCTTCTTTTGGGGGCACTTTTGCATGGTCCAAAGGGGCTCGCAACGCATTTCCTGGGGCCTGATTTTTCACTCGTCTCCGATGACACCTAGAGTTACGTTTAGGTTTGGTCAGGAACAGCGAACCCGGAGGGTCCAGTTGCATGTGGGGCTGCGTAAAGGCTCCCCTGGGGAGTTCTCTTGTACCCAAAGCCTTCCTTTGGGGGCACTTTTGGATGGTCCAAAGGGGCTTGCAACGCGTTTTCTGGGACCCGATTTTTCAGTCTTCTCCCATGCCGGCTAGGGATATATTTAGGGTTATTCCGAAAATTCGAACCCGGAGGGTCCAGTTGCATGTGGGGCTGCGTAAAGGCTCCCCTGGGGAGTTCTCTTGTACCCAAAGCCTTCCTTTGGGGGCACTTTTGGATGGTCCAAAGGGGCTCGCAACGCATTTCCTGGGGCCTGATTTTTCACTCGTCTCCGAAGACACCCAGGGATACGTTTAGGTTTGCTCAGAAACAGCGAACCCGGAGGGTCCAGTTGCATGTGGGGCTGCGTAAAGGCTCCCCTGGGGAGTTCTCTTATACCCAAAGCCTTCCTTTGGGGGCACTTTTGGATGGTCCAAAGGAGCTCGCAACGCATTTCCTAGGGCCTGATTTTTCACTCGTCTCCGATGACACCTAGAGTTACGTTTAGGTTTGCTCAGGAACAGCGAACCCGGAGGGTCCAGTTGCATGTGGGGCTGCGTAAAGGCTTCCCTGGGAAGTCCTCTTGTACCCAAAGCCTTCCTTTGGGGGCACTTTTGGATGGTCCAAAGGGGCTTGCAACGCCTTTTCTGGGACCCACTTTTTCAGTCTTCTCCCATGCCGGCTAGGGATATATTTAGGGTTATTCCGAAAATTCGAACCCGGAGGGTCCAGTTGCATGTGGGGCTGCGTAAAGGCTCCCCTGGGGAGTCCTCTTGTACCCAAAGCCTTCCTTTGGGGGCACTTTTGGATGGTCCAAAGGGGCTTGCAACGCGTTTTCTGGGGCCCGGTTTTTCAGTCTTCTCCCATGCCGGCTAGGGATATATTTAGGGTTACTCGAAAAATTCGAACCCGGAGGGTCCAGTTGCATGTGGGGCTGCGTAAAGGCTCCCCTGTGGAGTTCTCTTGTACCCAAAGCCTTCCTTTGGGGGCACTTTTGCATGGTCCAAAGGGGCTCGCAACACATTTCCTGGGGCCTGATTTTTCACTTGTCTCCGATGACACCTAGGGCTACGTTTAGGTTTGCTCAGGAACAGCGATCCCGGAGGGTCCAGTTGCATGTGGGGCTGCGTAAAGGCTCCCCTGGGGAGTTCTCTTGTACCCAAAGCCTTCCTTTGGGGGCACTTTTGCATGGTCCAAAAGGGCTCGCAACACATTTCCTGGGGCCTGATTTTTCAGTCGTCTTCAATGCCAGCTAGGGTTATGTTTAGTGATGGTTGGAAAAATCGAACTCGGAGGGTCCAGTTGTATGTGGGACTGCGTAAAGGCTCCCCTGGGGAGTTCTCTTGTACCCAAAGCCTTCTTTTGGGGGAACTTTTGCATGGTCCAAAGGGGCTCGCAACGCATTTCCTGGGGCCTGATTTTTCACTCGTCTCCGATGACACCTAGAGTTACGTTTAGTTTTGCTCAGGAACAGCGAACCCGGAGGGTCCAGTTGCATGTGGGGCTGCGTAAAGGCTCCCCTGGGGAGTTCTCTTGTACCCAAAGCCTTCCTTTGGTGACACTTTTGGATGGTCCAAAGGGGCTTGCAACGCGTTTTCTGGGACCCGATTTTTCAGTCTTGTCCCATGCCGGCTAGGGATATATTTAGGGTTATTCCGAAAATTCGAACCCGGAGGGTCCAGTTGCATGTGGGGCTGCGTAAAGGCTCCCCTGGGGAGTCCTCTTGTACCCAAAGCCTTCCTTTGGGGGCACTTTTGGATGGTCCAAAGGGGCTCGCAACGCGTTTTCTGGGGCCCGGTTTTTCAGTCTTCTCCCACGCCGGCTAGGGATATATTTAGGGTTACTCGGAAAATTCGAACACGGAGGGTCCAGTTGCATGTGGGGCTGCGTAAAGGCTCCCCTGGGGAGTTCTCTTGTACCCAAAGCCTTCCTTTGGGGGCACTGTTGGATGGGCGAAAAGGGCTCGAAACGCATTTCCTGGGGCCTCATTTTTCAGTCGTCTTCGATGCCGGATTGTGTTATGTTTAGGGATGTTCGGAAACAGCGAACCCGGAGGGTCCAGTTGCATGTGGGGCTGCGTAAAGGCTCCCCTGGGGAGTTCTCTTGTACCCAAAGCCTTCCTTTGGGGGCACTTTTGGATGGTCCAAAGGGGCTCGCAACACATTTCCTGCGGCCTGATTTTTCACTCGTCTCCGATGACACCTAGGGATACGTTAAGGTTTGCTCAGAAACAGCGAACCCGGAGGGTCCAGTTGCATGTGGGGCTGCGTAAAGGCTCCCCTGGGGAGTTCACTTGTACCCAAAGCCTTCCTTTGGGGGCACTTTTGGATGGTCCAAAGGGGCTCGCAACACATTTCCTGCGGCCTGATTTTTCACTCGTCTCCGATGACACCTAGGGCTACGTTTAGGTTTGCTCAGGAACAGCGATCCCGGAGGGTCCAGTTGCATGTGGGGCTGCGTAAAGGTTTCCCTGGGGAGTTCACGTGTACCCAAAGCCTTCCTTTGGGGGCACTTTTGCATGGTCCAAAGGGGCTCGCAACGCATTTCCTGGGGCCTGATTTTTCACTCGTCTCCGATGACGGCGAGGGCTACTTTTAGGTTTGCTCAGAAACAGCGAACACGGAGGGTCCAGTTGCATGTGGGGCTGCGTAAAGGCTCCCCTGGGGAGTCCTCTTGTACCCAAAGCCTTCCTTTGGGGCACTTTTGGATGGTCCAAAGGGGCTCGCAACACATTTCCTGGGGCCTGATTTTTCACTCGTCTCCGATGACGGCTAGGGCTACGTTTAGGTTTGCTCAGGAACAGCGAACCCAGAGGGTCCAGTTGCATGTGGGGCTGCGTAAATGCTCCCCTGGGGAGTTCTCTTGTACCCAAAGCCTTCCTTTGGGGGCACTTTTGGATGGTCCAAAGGGGCTCGCAACACATTTCCTGGGGCCTGATTTTTCAGTCGTCTTCAATGCCGGCTAGGGTTATGTTTAGGGATGGTCGGAAAAATCGAACCCGGAGGGTCCAGTTGCATGTGGGGCTGCGTAAAGGCTCCCCTGGGGAGTTCTCTTGTACCCAAAGCCTTCCTTTGGGGGCACTTTTGGATGGTCCAAAGGGGCTCGCAACGCATTTCCTGGGGCCTGATTTTTCACTCGTCTCCGATGACACCCAGGGATACGTTTAGGTTTGCTCAGAAACAGCGAACCCGGAGGGTCCAGTTGCATGTGGGGCTGCGTAAAGGCTCCCCTGGGGAGTTCTCTTGTACCCAAAGCCTTCTTCTGGGGGCACTTTTGGATGGTCCAAAGGGGCTCGCAACGCATTTCCTAGGGCCTGATTTTTCACTCGTCTCCGATGACACCTAGAGTTACGTTTAGGTTTGCTCAGGAACAGCGAACCCGGAGGGTCCAGTTGCATGTGGGGCTGCGTAAAGGCTTCCCTGGGGAGTCCTCTTGTACCCAAAGCCTTCCTTTGGGGGCACTTTTGGATGGTCCAAAGGGGCTTGCAACGCGTTTTCTGGGACCCAATTTTTCAGTCTTCTCCCATGCCGGCTAGGGATATATTTAGGGTTATTCCGAAAATTCGAACCCGGAGGGTCCAGTTGCATGTGGGGCTGCGTAAAGGCTCCCCTGGGGAGTCCTCTTGTACCCAAAGCCTTCCTTTGGGGGCACTTTTGGATGGTCCAAAGGGGCTTGCAACGCGTTTTCTGGGGCCCGGTTTTTCAGTCTTCTCCCATGCCGGCTAGGGATATATTTAGGGTTACTCGGAAAATTCGAACCCGGAGGGTCCAGTTGCATGTGGGGCTGCGTAAAGGCTCCCCTGGGGAGTTCTCTTGTACCCAAAGCCTTCCTTTGGGGGCACTTTTGCATGGTCCAAAGGGGCTCGCAACGCATTTCGTGGGGCCTGATTTTTCACTTGTCTCCGATGACACCTAGGGCTACGTTTAGGTTTGCTCAGGAACAGCGATCCCGGAGGGTCCAGTTGCATGTGGGGCTGCGTAAAGGCACCCCTGGGGAGTTCTCTTGTACCCAAAGCCTTCCTTTGGGGGCACTTTTGCATGGTCCAAAAGGGCTCGCAACACATTTCCTGGGGCCTGATTTTTCAGTCGTCTTCAATGCCGGCTAGGGTTATGTTTAGGGATGGTCGGAAACAGCGAACCCGGAGGGTCCAGTTGCATGTGGGGCTGCGTAAAGGCTCCCCTGGGGAGTTCTCTTGTACCCAAAGCCTTCTTTTGGGGGCACTTTTGCATGGTCCAAAGGGGCTCGCAACGCATTTCCTGGGGCCTGATTTTTCACTCGTCTCCGATGACACCTAGGGATACGTTTAGGTTTGCTCAGAAACAGCGAACCCGGAGGGTCCAGTTGCATGTGGGGCTGCGTAAAGGCTCCCCTGGGGAGTTCTCTTGTACCCAAAGCCTTCCTTTGGGGGCACTTTTGCATGGTCCAAAGGGGCTCGCAACGCATTTCCTGGGGCCTGATTTTTCACTCGTCTCCGATGACACCTAGAGTTACGTTTAGGTTTCCTCAGGAACAGCGAACCCGGAGGGTCCAGTTGCATGTGGGGCTGCGTAAAGGCTCCCCTGGGGAGTTCACTTGTACCCAAAGCCTTCCTTTGGGGGCACTTTTGGATGGTCCAAAGGGGCTTGCAACGCGTTATCTAGGACCCGATTTTTCAGTCTTCTCCCATGCCGGCTAGGGATATATTTAGGGTTATTCCGAAAATTCGAACCCGGAGGGTCCAGTTGCATGTGGGGCTGCGTAAAGGCTCCCCTGGGGAGTCCTCTTGTACCCAAATCCTTCCTTTGGGGGCACTTTTGGATGGTCCAAAGGGGCTTGCAACGCGTTTTCTGGGGCCCGGTTTTTCAGTCTTCTCCCATGCCGGCTAGGGATATATTTAGGGTTACTCGGAAAATTCGAACACGGAGGGTCCAGTTGCATGTGGGGCTGCGTAAAGGCTCCCCTGGGGAGTTCTCTTGTACCCAAAGCCTTCCTTTGGGGGCACTTTTGCATGGTCCAAAAGGGCTCGCAACACATTTCCTGGGGCCTGATTTTTCAGTCGTCTTCAATGCCGGCTAGGGTTATGTTTAGGGATGCTCGGAAACAGCGAACCCGGAGGGTCCAGTTGCATGTGGGGCTGCGTAAAGGCTCCCCTGGGGAGTTCTCTTGTACCCAAAGCCTTCTTTTGGGGGCACTTTTGGATGGTCCAAAGGGGCTCGCAACGCATTTCCTGGGGCCTGATTTTTCACTCGTCTCCGATGACACCTAGGGATACGTTTAGGTTTGCTCAGAAACAGCGAACCCGGAGGGTCCAGTTGCATGTGGGGCTGCGTAAAGGCTCCCCTGGGGAGTTCTCTTGTACCCAAAGCCTTCCTTTGGGGGCACTTTTGGATGGTCCAAAGGGGCTCGCAACGCATTTCCTGGGGCCTGATTTTTCACTCGTCTCCGATGACACCTAGAGTTACGTTTAGGTTTCCTCAGGAACAGCGAACCCGGAGGGTCCAGTTGCATGTGGGGCTGCGTAAAGGCTCCCCTGGGGAGTTCACTTGTACCCAAAGCCTTCCTTTGGGGGCACTTTTGGATGGTCCAAAGGGGCTTGCAACGCGTTATCTAGGACCCGATTTTTCAGTCTTCTCCCATGCCGGCTAGGGATATATTTAGGGTTATTCCGAAAATTCGAACCCGGAGGGTCCAGTTGCATGTGGGGCTGCGTAAAGGCTCCCCTGGGGAGTCCTCTTGTACCCAAATCCTTCCTTTGGGGGCACTTTTGGATGGTCCAAAGGGGCTTGCAACGCGTTTTCTGGGGCCCGGTTTTTCAGTCTTCTCCCATGCCGGCTAGGGATATATTTAGGGTTACTCGGAAAATTCGAACACGGAGGGTCCAGTTGCATGTGGGGCTGCGTAAAGGCTCCCCTGGGGAGTTCTCTTGTACCCAAAGCCTTCCTTTGGGGGCACTTTTGGATGGTCCAAAGGGGCTCGCAACACATTTCCTGGGGCCTGATTTTTCAGTCGTCTTCAATGCCGGCTAGGGTTATGTTTAGGGATGCTCGGAAAAGTCGAACCCGGAGGGTCCAGTTGCATGTGGGGCTGCGTAAAGGCTCCCCTGGGGAGTTCACTTGTACCCAAAGCCTTCCTTTGGTGACACCTTTGGATGGGCGAAAAGGGCTCGCAACGCATTTCCTGGGGCCTGATTTTTCACTCGTCTCCGATGACAGAGAGGGCTATGTTTAGGTTTGCTCAAAAACAGCGAACTCGGAGGGTCCAGTTGCATGTGGGTCTTTGTAAAGTCTCCCCTGGGGAGTTCACTTGTACCCAAAGCCTTCCTTTGGGGGCACTTTTGGATGGTCCAAAGGGGCTTGCAACGCGTTTTCTGGGACCCGATTTTTCAGTCTTCTCCCATGACGGCTAGGGATATATTTAGGGTTACTCGGAAAATTCGAACCCGGAGGGTCCAGTTGCATGTGGGGCTGCGTAAAGGCTTCCCTGGGGAGTTCACTTGTACCCAAAGCCTTCCTTTGGGGGCACTTTTGCATGGTCCAAAGGGGCTCGCAACGCATTTCCTGGGGCCTGATTTTTCACTTGTCTCCGATGACACCTAGGGCTACGTTTAGGTTTGCTTAGGAACAGCGATCCCGGAGAGTCCAGTTGCATGTGGGGCTGCGTAAAGGCTCCCCTGGGGAGTTCTCTTGTACCCAAAGCCTTCCTTTGGGGGCACTTTTGGATGGTCCAAAGGGGCTCGCAACACATTTCCTGGGGCCTGATTTTTCAGTCGTCTCCGATGACGGCTAGGGTTATGTTTAGGGATGGTCGGAAAAATCGAACCCGGAGGGTCCAGTTGCATGTGGGGCTGCGTAAAGGCTCCCCTGGGGAGTTCACTTGTACCCAAAGCCTTCCTTTGGGGGCACTTTTGGATGGTCCAAAGGGGCTCGCAATGCATTTCCTGGGGCCTGATTTTTCACTCGTCTCCGATGACACCTAGAGTTACATTTCGGTTTGCTCAGGAACAGCGAACCCGGAGGGTCCAGTTGCATGTGGGGCTGCGTAAAGGCTCCCCTGGGGAGTTCTCTTGTACCCAAAGCCTTCCTTTGGGGGCACTTTTGGATGGTCCAAAGGGGCTTGCAACGCGTTTTCTGGGACCCGATTTTTCAGTCTTCTCCCATGACGGCTAGGGATATATTTAGGGTTACTCGGAAAATTCGAACCCGGAGGGTCCAGTTGCATGTGGGGCTGCGTAAAGGCTCCCCTGGGGAGTCCTCTTGTACCCAAAGCCTTCCTTTGGGGGCACTTTTGGATGGTCCAAAGGGGCTTGCAACGCGTTTTCTGGGGCCAGGTTTTTCAGTCTTCTCTCATGCCGGCTAGGGATATATTTAGGGTTACTCGGAAAATTCGAACCCGGAGGGTCCAGTTGCATGTGGGGCTGCGTAAAGGCTCCCCTGGGGAGTTCTCTTGTACCCAAAGCCTTCCTTTGGGGGCACTTTTGGATGGTCCAAAGGGGCTCGCAACGCATTTCCTGGGGCCTGATTTTTCACTTGTCCCCGATGACACCTAGGGCTACGTTTAGGTTTGCTCAGGAACAGCGATCCCGGAGGGTCCAGTTGCATGTGGGGCTGCGTAAAGGCTCCCCTGGGGAGTCCTCTTGTACCCAAAGCCTTCCTTTGGGGGCACTTTTGGATGGTCCAAAGGGGCTCGCAACGCATTTCCTGGGGCCTGATTTTTCACTCGTCTCCGATGACGGCGAGGGCTACGTTTAGGTTTGCTCAGGAACAGCGATCCCGGAGGGTCCAGTTGCATGTGGGGCTGCGTAAAGGCTCCCCTGGGGAGTTCTCTTGTACCCAAAGCCTTCCTTTGGAGGCACTTTTGGATGGTCCAAAAGTTCTTGCAACGCGTTTTCTGGGGCCCGGTTTTTCAGTCTTCTCCCATGCCTTCTAGGGATATATTTAGGGTTACTCGGAAAATTCGAACCCGGAGGGTCCAGTTGCATGTGGGGCTGCGTAAAGGCTCCCCTGGGGAGTCCTCTTGTACCCAAAGCCTTCCTTTGGGGGCACTTTTGGATGGTCCAAAGGGGCTCGCAACACATTTCCTGGGGCCTGATTTTTCACTCGTCTCCGATGACGGCTAGGGCTACGTTTAGGTTTGCTCAGGAACAGCGAACCCAGAGGGTCCAGTTGCATGTGGGGCTGCGTAAATGCTCCCCTGGGGAGTTCTCTTGTACCCAAAGCCTTCCTTTGGGGGCACCTTTGGATGGTCCAAAGGGGCTCGCAACACATTTCCTGGGGCCTGATTTTTCAGTCGTCTTCAATGCCAGCTAGTGTTATGTTTAGGGATGGTCGGAAAAATCGAACCCGAAGGGTCCAGTTGCATGTGGGGCTGCGTAAAGGCTCCCCTGGGGAGTTCTCTTGTACCCAAAGCCTTCTTCTGGGGGCACTTTTGCATGGTCCAAAGGGGCTCGCAACGCATTTCCTGGGGCCTGATTTTTCACTCGTCTCCGATGACACCTAGAGATACGTTTAGGTTTGCTCAGAAACAGCAAACCCGGAGGGTCCAGTTGCATGTGGGGCTGCGTAAAGGCTCCCCTGGGGAGTTCACTTGTACCCAAAGCCTTCCTTTGGGGGCACTTTTGGATGGTCCAAAGGGGCTCGCAACGCATTTCCTGGGGCCTGATTTTTCACTCGTCTCCGATGACACCTAGAGTTACGTTTAGGTTTGCTCAGGAACAGCGGACCCGGAGGGTCCAGTTGCATGTGGGGCTGCGTAAAGGCTCCCCTGGGGAGTTCACTTGTACACAAAGCCTTCCTTTGGGGGCACTTTTGGATGGTCCAAAGGGGCTTGCAACGCGTTTTCTGGGACCCAATTTTTCAGTCTTCTCCCATGCCGGCTAGGGATATATTTAGGGTTATTCCGAAAATTCGAACCCGGAGGGTCCAGTTGCATGTGGGGCTGCGTAAAGGCTCCCCTGGGGAGTCCTCTTGTACCCAAAGCCTTCCTTTGGGGGCACTTTTGGATGGTCCAAAGGGGCTTGCAACGCGTTTTCTGGGACCCGATTTTTCAGTCTTCTCCCATGACGGCTAGGGATATATTTAGGGTTACTCGGAAAATTCGAACCCGGAGGGTCCAGTTGCATGTGGGGCTGCGTAAAGGCTTCCCTGGGGAGTTCACTTGTACCCAAAGCCTTCCTTTGGGGGCACTTTTGCATGGTCCAAAGGGGCTCGCAACGCATTTCCTGGGGCCTGATTTTTCACTTGTCTCCGATGACACCTAGGGCTACGTTTAGGTTTGCTTAGGAACAGCGATCCCGGAGAGTCCAGTTGCATGTGGGGCTGCGTAAAGGCTCCCCTGGGGAGTTCTCTTGTACCCAAAGCCTTCCTTTGGGGGCACTTTTGGATGGTCCAAAGGGGCTCGTAACACATTTCCTGGGGCCTGATTTTTCAGTCGTCTCCGATGACGGCTAGGGTTATGTTTAGGGATGGTCGGAAAAATCGAACCCGGAGGGTCCAGTTGCATGTGGGGCTGCGTAAAGGCTCCCCTGGGGAGTTCACTTGTACCCAAAGCCTTCCTTTCGGGGCACTTTTGGATGGTCCAAAGGGGCTCGCAATGCATTTCCTGGGGCCTGATTTTTCACTCGTCTCCGATGACACCTAGAGTTACATTTCGGTTTGCTCAAGAACAGCGAACCCGGAGGGTCCAGTTGCATGTGGGGCTGCGTAAAGGCTCCCCTGGGGAGTTCTCTTGTACCCAAAGCCTTCCTTTGGGGGCACTTTTGGATGGTCCAAAGGGGCTTGCAACGCGTTTTCTGGGACCCGATTTTTCAGTCTTCTCCCATGACGGCTAGGGATATATTTAGGGTTACTCGGAAAATTCGAACCCGGAGGGTCCAGTTGCATGTGGGGCTGCGTAAAGGCTCCCCTGGGGAGTCCTCTTGTACCCAAAGCCTTCCTTTGGGGGCACTTTTGGATGGTCCAAAGGGGCTTGCAACGCGTTTTCTGGGGCCAGGTTTTTCAGTCTTCTCTCATGCCGGCTAGGGATATATTTAGGGTTACTCGGAAAATTCGAACCCGGAGGGTCCAGTTGCATGTGGGGCTGCGTAAAGGCTCCCCTGGGGAGTTCTCTTGTACCCAAAGCCTTCCTTTGGGGGCACTTTTGGATGGTCCAAAGGGGCTCGCAACGCATTTCCTGGGGCCTGATTTTTCACTTGTCCCCGATGACACCTAGGGCTACGTTTAGGTTTGCTCAGGAACAGCGATCCCGGAGGGTCCAGTTGCATGTGGGGCTGCGTAAAGGCTCCCCTGGGGAGTCCTCTTGTACCCAAAGCCTTCCTTTGGGGGCACTTTTGGATGGTCCAAAGGGGCTCGCAACGCATTTCCTGGGGCCTGATTTTTCACTCGTCTCCGATGACGGCGAGGGCTACGTTTAGGTTTGCTCAGGAACAGCGATCCCGGAGGGTCCAGTTGCATGTGGGGCTGCGTAAAGGCTCCCCTGGGGAGTTCTCTTGTACCCAAAGCCTTCCTTTGGAGGCACTTTTGGATGGTCCAAAAGTTCTTGCAACGCGTTTTCTGGGGCCCGGTTTTTCAGTCTTCTCCCATGCCTTCTAGGGATATATTTAGGGTTACTCGGAAAATTCGAACCCGGAGGGTCCAGTTGCATGTGGGGCTGCGTAAAGGCTCCCCTGGGGAGTCCTCTTGTACCCAAAGCCTTCCTTTGGGGGCACTTTTGGATGGTCCAAAGGGGCTCGCAACACATTTCCTGGGGCCTGATTTTTCACTCGTCTCCGATGACGGCTAGGGCTACGTTTAGGTTTGCTCAGGAACAGCGAACCCAGAGGGTCCAGTTGCATGTGGGGCTGCGTAAATGCTCCCCTGGGGAGTTCTCTTGTACCCAAAGCCTTCCTTTGGGGGCACCTTTGGATGGTCCAAAGGGGCTCGCAACACATTTCCTGGGGCCTGATTTTTCAGTCGTCTTCAATGCCAGCTAGTGTTATGTTTAGGGATGGTCGGAAAAATCGAACCCGGAGGGTCCAGTTGCATGTGGGGCTGCGTAAAGGCTCCCCTGGGGAGTTCTCTTGTACCCAAAGCCTTCTTCTGGGGGCACTTTTGCATGGTCCAAAGGGGCTCGCAACGCATTTCCTGGGGCCTGATTTTTCACTCGTCTCCGATGACACCTAGAGATACGTTTAGGTTTGCTCAGAAACAGCAAACCCGGAGGGTCCAGTTGCATGTGGGGCTGCGTAAAGGCTCCCCTGGGGAGTTCACTTGTACCCAAAGCCTTCCTTTGGGGGCACTTTTGGATGGTCCAAAGGGGCTCGCAACGCATTTCCTGGGGCCTGATTTTTCACTCGTCTCCGATGACACCTAGAGTTACGTTTAGGTTTGCTCAGGAACAGCGGACCCGGAGGGTCCAGTTGCATGTGGGGCTGCGTAAAGGCTCCCCTGGGGAGTTCACTTGTACACAAAGCCTTCCTTTGGGGGCACTTTTGGATGGTCCAAAGGGGCTTGCAACGCGTTTTCTGGGACCCAATTTTTCAGTCTTCTCCCATGCCGGCTAGGGATATATTTAGGGTTATTCCGAAAATTCGAACCCGGAGGGTCCAGTTGCATGTGGGGCTGCGTAAAGGCTCCCCTGGGGAGTCCTCTTGTACCCAAAGCCTTCCTTTGGGGGCACTTTTGGATGGTCCAAAGGGGCTTGCAACGCGTTTTCTGGGGCCCGGTTTTTCAGTCTTCTCCCATGCCGGCTAGGGATATATTTAGGGTTACTCGGAAAATTCGAACCCGGAGGGTCCAGTTGCATCTGGGGCTGCGTAAAGGCTCCCCTGGGGAGTCCTCTTGTACCCAAAGCCTTCCTTTGGGGGCACTTTTGGATGGTCCAAAGGGGCTCGCAACGCATTTCCTGGGGCCTGATTTTTCACTTGTCTCCGATGACACCTAGGGATACGTTTAGGTTTGCTCAGGAACAGCGATCCCGGAGGGTCCAGTTGCATGTGGGGCTGCGTAAATGCTCCCCTGGGGAGTTCTCTTGTACCCAAAGCCTTCCTTTGGGGGCACTTTTGGATGGTCCAAAGGGGCTCGCAACACATTTCCTGAGGCCTGATTTTTCAGTCGTCTTCAATGCCGGCTAGGGTTATGTTTAGGGATGGTCGGAAACAGCGAACCCGGAGGGTCCAGTTGCATGTGGGGCTGCGTAAAGGCTCCCCTGGGGAGTTCTCTTGTACCCAAAGCCTTCTTTTGGGGGCACTTTTGCATGGTCCAAAGGGGCTCGCAACGCATTTCCTGGGGCCTGATTTTTCACTCGTCTCCGATGACGGCTAGGGATACGTTTAGGTTTGCTCAGAAACAGCGAACCCGGAGGGTCCAGTTGCATGTGGGGCTGCGTAAAGGCTCCCCTGGGGAGTTCTCTTGTACCCAAAGCCTTCCTTTGGGGGCACTTTTGGATGGTCCAAAGGGGCTCGCAACGCATTTCCTGGGGCCTGATTTTTCACTCGTCTCCGATGACACCTAGAGTTACGTTTAGGTTTCCTCAGGATCAGCGAACCCGGAGGGTCCAGTTGCATGTGGGGCTGCGTAAAGGCTCCCCTGGGGAGTTCACTTGTACCCAAAGCCTTCCTTTGGGGGCACTTTTGGATGGTCCAAATGGGCTTGCAACGCGTTATCTAGGACCCGATTTTTCAGTCTTCTCCCATGCCTGCTAGGGATATATTTAGGGTTATTCCGAAAATTCGAACCCGGAGGGTCCAGTTGCATGTGGGGCTGCGTAAAGGCTCCCCTGGGGAGTCCTCTTGTACCCAAAGCCTTCCTTTGGGGGCACTTTTGGATGGTCCAAAGGGGCTTGCAACGCGTTTTCTGGGGCCCGGTTTTTCAGTCTTCTCCCATGCCGGCTAGGGATATATTTAGGGTTACTCGGAAAATTCGTACCAGGAGGGTCCAGTTGCATGTGGGGCTGCGTAAAGGCTCCCCTGGGGAGTTCTCTTGTACCCAAAGCCTTCCTTTGGGGGCACTTTTGGATGGTCCAAAGGGGCTCGCAACACATTTCCTGGGGCCTGATTTTTCAGTCGTCTTCAGTGCCGGCTAGGGTTATGTTTAGGGATGCTCGGAAAAGTCGAACCCGGAGGGTCCAGTTGCATGTGGGGCTGCGTAAAGGCTCCCCTGGGGAGTTCACTTGTACCCAAAGCCTTCCTTTGGTGACACTTTTGGATGGGCGAAAAGGGCTCGCAACGCATTTCCTGGGGCCTGATTTTTCACTCGTCTCAGATGACAGCGAGGGCTACGTTTAGGTTTGCTCAGAAACAGCGAACCCGGAGGGTCCAGTTGCATGTGGGGCTTTGTAAAGGCTCCCCTGGGGAGTTCACTTGTACCCAAAGCCTTCCTTTGGGGGCACTTTTGGATGGTCCAAAGGGGCTTGCAACGCGTTTTCTGGGGCCCGGTTTTTCAGTCTTCTCCCATGCCGGCTAGGGATATATTTAGGGTTACTCGGAAAATTCGAACCCAGAGGGTCCAGTTGCATGTGGAGCTGCGTAAAGGCTCCCCTGGGGAGTTCTCTTGTACCCAAAGCCTTCCTTTGGGTGCACTTTTGGATGGTCCAAAGGGGCTCGCAACGCATTTCCTGGGGCCTGATTTTTCACTCGTCTCCGATGACACCTAGGGCTACTTTTAGGTTTGCTCAGGAACAGCGATCCCGGAGGGTCCAGTTCCATGTGGGGCTGCGTAAAGGCTTCCCTGGGGAGTTCACTTGTACCCAAAGCCTTCCTTTGGGGGCACTTTTGCATGGTCCAAAGGGGCTCGCAACGCATTTCCTGGGGCCTGATTTTTCACTTGTCTCCGATGACACCTAGGGCTACGTTTAGGTTTGCTTAGGAACAGCGATCCCGGAGAGTCCAGTTGCATGTGGGGCTGCGTAAAGGCTCCCCTGGGGAGTTCTCTTGTACCCAAAGCCTTCCTTTGGGGGCACTTTTGGATGGTCCAAAGGGGCTCGCAACACATTTCCTGGGGCCTGATTTTTCAGTCGTCTCCGATGACGGCTAGGGTTATGTTTAGGGATGGTCGGAAAAATCGAACCCGGAGGGTCCAGTTGCATGTGGGGCTGCGTAAAGGCTCCCCTGGGGAGTTCTCTTGTACCCAAAGCCTTCCTTTGGGGGCACTTTTGGATGGTCCAAAGGGGCTCGCAACGCATTTCCTGGGGCCTGATTTTTCACTCGTCTCCGATGACACCTAGAGTTACGTTTAGGTTTGCTCAGGAACAGCGATCCCCGAGGGTCCAGTTGCATGTGGGGCTGCGTAAAGGCTCCCCTGGGGAGTTCTCTTGTACCCAAAGCCTTCCTTTGGGGGCACTTTTGGATGGTCCAAAGGTTCTTGCAACGCGTTTTCTGCGGCCCAGTTTTTCAGTCTTCTCCCATGCCGGCTAGGGATATATTTAGGGTTACTCGGAAAATTCGAACCCGGAGGGTCCAGTTGCATGTGGGGCTGCGTAAAGGCTTCCCTGGGGAGTCCTCTTGTACCCAAAGCCTTCCTTTGGGGGCACTTTTGGATGGTCCAAAGGGGCTCGCAACACATTTCCTGGGGCCTGATTTTTCACTCGTCTCCGATGACGGCTAGGGCTACGTTTAGGTTTGCTCAGGAACAGCGAACCAGGAGGGTCCAGTTGCATGTGGGGCTGCGTAAAGGCTCCCCTGGGGAGTTCTCTTGTACCCAAAGCCTTCCTTTGGGGGCACTTTTGGATGGTCCAAAGGGGCTCGCAACACATTTCCTGGGGCCTGATTTTTCAGTCGTCTTCAATGCCGGCTAGTGTTATGTTTAGTGATGGTCGGAAAAATCGAACTCGGAGGGTCCAGTTGTATGTGGTACTGCGTAAAGGCTCCCCTGGGGAGTTCTCTTGTACCCAAAGCCTTCTTTTGGGGGCACTTTTGCATGGTCCAAAGGGGCTCGGAACGCATTTCCTGGGGCCTGATTTTTCACTCGTCTCCGATGACGGTGAGGGCTACGTTTAGGTTTGCTCAGGAACAGCGAACCCAGAGGGTCCAGTTGCATGTGGGGCTGCGTAAAGGCTCCCCTGGGGAGTTCACTTGTACCGAAAGCCGTCCTTTGGGGGCACATTGGCATGGTCCAAAGTGGCTTGCAACGCGTTTTCTGGGGCCCGGTTTTTCAGTCTTCTCTCATGCCGGCTAGGGATATATTTAGGGTTACTCGGAAAATTCGAACCCGGAGGGTCCAGTTGCATGTGGGGCTGCGTAAAGGCTCCCCTGGGGAGTTCTCTTGTACCCAAAGCCTTCCTTTGGGGGCACTGTTGGATGGGCGAAAAGGGCTCGCAACGCATTTCCTGGAACCTGATTTTTCAGTCGTCTTCGATGCCGGATTGTGTTATGTTTAGGGATGTTCGGAAACAGCGAACCCGGAGGGTCCAGTTGCATGTGGGGCTGAGTAAAGGCTCCCCTGGGGAGTTCTCTTGTACCCAAAGCCTTCCTTTGGGGGCACTTTTGGATGGTCCAAAGGGGCTCGCAACGCATTTCCTGGGGCCTGATTTTTCACTCGTCTCCGATGACACCTAGAGTTACATTAAGGTTTGCTCAGGAACAGCGAACCCGGAGGGTCCAGTTGCATGTGGGGCTGCGTAAAGGCTCCCCTGGGGAGTTCACTTGTACCCAAAGCCTTCCTTTGGGGGCACTTTTGGATGAGTGAAAAGGGCTCGCAACGCATTTCCTGGGGCCTGATTTTTCAGTCGTCTTCGATGCCGCCTAGGGATATGTTTAGGGATGCTCGGAAAAATCGGACCCGGAGGGTCCAGTTGCATGTGGGGCTGCGTAAAGGCTTCCCTGGGGAGTTCACTTGTACCCAAAGCTTTCCTTTGGGGGCACTTTTGGATGGTCCAAAGGGGCTCGCAACGCATTTCCTGGGGCCTGATTTTTCACTTGTCTCCGATGACACCTAGGGCTACGTTTAGGTTTGCTCAGGAACAGCGATCCCCGAGGGTCCAGTTGCATGTGGGGCTGCGTAAAGGCTCCCCTGGGGAGTTCTCTTGTACCCAAAGCCTTCCTTTCAGGGCACTTTTGGATGGTCCAAAGGGGCTCGCAACGCATTTCCTGGGGCCTGATTTTTCACTTGTCTCCGATGACACCTAGGGCTACGTTTAGGTTTGCTCAGGAACAGCGATCCCGGAGGGTCCAGTTGCATGTGGGGCTGCGTAAAGGCTTCCCTGGGGAGTTCACTTGTACCCAAAGCCTTCCTTTGGGGGCACTTTTGCATGGTCCAAAGGGGCTCGCAACGCATTTCCTGGGGCCCGGTTTTTCAGTCTTCTCCCATGCCGGCTAGGGATATATTTAGGGTTACTCGGAAAATTCGAACCCGGAGGGTCCAGTTGCATGTGGGGCTGCGTAAAGGCTCCCCTGGGGAGTCCTGTTGTACCCAAAGCCTTCCTTTGGGGGCACTTTTGGATGGTCCAAAGGGGCTCGCAACACATTTCCTGGGGCCTGATTTTTCACTCGTCTCCGATGACGGCTAGGGCTACGTTTAGGTTTGCTCAGGAACAGCGAACCCAGAGGGTCCAGTTGCATGTGTGGCTGCGTAAATGCTCCCCTGGGGAGTTCTCTTGTACCCAAAGCCTTCCTTTGGGGGCACTTTTGGATGGTCCAAAGGGGCTCGCAACACATTTCCTGGGGCCTGATTTTTCAGTCATCTTCAATGCCGGCTAGGGTTATGTTTAGGGATGGTCGGAAAAATCGAACCCGGAGGGTCCAGTTGCATGTGGGGCTGCGTAAAGGCTCCCCTGGGGAGTTCTCTTGTACCCAAAGCCTTCTTCTGGGGGCACTTTTGCATGGTCCAAAGGGGCTCGCAACGCATTTCCTGGGGCCTGATTTTTCACTCGTCTCCGATGACACCTAGGGATACGTTTAGGTTTGCTCAGGAACAGCGAACCCAGAGGGTCCAGTTGCATGTGGGGCTGCGTAAAGGCTCCCCTGGGGAGTTCTCTTGTACCCAAAGCCTTCCTTTGGGGGCACTTTTGGATGGTCCAAAGGGGCTCGCAACACATTTCCTGGGGCCTGATTTTTCAGTCATCTTCAATGCCGGCTAGGGTTATGTTTAGGGATGGTCGGAAAAATCGAACCCGGAGGGTCCAGTTGCATGTGGGGCTGCGTAAAGGCTCCCCTGGGGAGTTCTTTTGTACCCAAAGCCTTCTTCTGGGGGCACTTTTGCATGGTCCAAAGGGGCTCGCAACGCATTTCCTGGGGCCTGATTTTTCACTCGTCTCCGATGACACCTAGGGATACGTTTAGGTTTGCTCAGAAACAGCGAACCCAGAGGGTCCTGTTGCATGTGGGGCTGCGTAAAGGCTCCCCTGGGGAGTTCACTTGTACCCAAAGCCTTCCTTTGGGGGCACTTTTGGATGGTCCAAAGGGGCTCGCAACGCATTTCCTGGGGCCTGATTTTTCAGTCTTCTCCCATGCCGGCTAGGGATATATTTAGGGTTACTCGGAAAATTCGAACCGGGAGGGTCCAGTTGCATGTGGGGCTGCGTAAAGGCTCCCCTGGGGAGTTCTCTTGTACCCAAAGCCTTCCTTTGGGGGCACTTTTGGATGGTCCAAAGGGGCTTGAAACGCGTTTTCTGGGACCCGATTTTTCAGTCTTCTCCCATGCCGGCTAGGGATATATTTAGGGTTATTCCGAAAATTCGAACCCGGAGGGTCCAGTTGCATGTGGGGCTGCGTAAAGGCTCCCCTGGGGAGTTCTCTTGTACCCAAAGCCTTCCTTTGGGGGCACTGTTGGATGGGCGAAAAGGGCTCGCAACGCATTTCCTGGAACCTGATTTTTCAGTCGTCTTCGATGCCGGATTGTGTTATGTTTAGGGATGTTCGGAAACAGCGAACCCGGAGGGTCCAGTTGCATGTGGGGCTGAGTAAAGGCTCCCCTGGGGAGTTCTCTTGTACCCAAAGCCTTCCTTTGGGGGCACTTTTGGATGGTCCAAAGGGGCTCGCAACGCATTTCCTGGGGCCTGATTTTTCACTCGTCTCCGATGACACCTAGAGTTACATTAAGGTTTGCTCAGGAACAGCGAACCCGGAGGGTCCAGTTGCATGTGGGGCTGCGTAAAGGCTCCCCTGGGGAGTTCACTTGTACCCAAAGCCTTCCTTTGGGGGCACTTTTGGATGAGTGAAAAGGGCTCGCAACGCATTTCCTGGGGCCTGATTTTTCAGTCGTCTTCGATGCCGGCTAGGGATATGTTTAGGGATGCTCGGAAAAATCGAACCCGGAGGGTCCAGTTGCATGTGGGGCTGCGTAAAGGCTTCCCTGGGGAGTTCACTTGTACCCAAAGCTTTCCTTTGGGGGCACTTTTGGATGGTCCAAAGGGGCTCGCAACGCATTTCCTGGGGCCTGATTTTTCACTTGTCTCCGATGACACCTAGGGCTACGTTTAGGTTTGCTCAGGAACAGCGATCCCCGAGGGTCCAGTTGCATGTGGGGCTGCGTAAAGGCTCCCCTGGGGAGTTCTCTTGTACCCAAAGCCTTCCTTTCAGGGCACTTTTGGATGGTCCAAAGGGGCTCGCAACGCATTTCCTGGGGCCTGATTTTTCACTTGTCTCCGATGACACCTAGGGCTACGTTTAGGTTTGCTCAGGAACAGCGATCCCGGAGGGTCCAGTTGCATGTGGGGCTGCGTAAAGGCTTCCCTGGGGAGTTCACTTGTACCCAAAGCCTTCCTTTGGGGGCACTTTTGCATGGTCCAAAGGGGCTCGCAACGCATTTCCTGGGGCCCGGTTTTTCAGTCTTCTCCCATGCCGGCTAGGGATATATTTAGGGTTACTCGGAAAATTCGAACCCGGAGGGTCCAGTTGCATGTGGGGCTGCGTAAAGGCTCCCCTGGGGAGTCCTCTTGTACCCAAAGCCTTCCTTTGGGGGCACTTTTGGATGGTCCAAAGGGGCTCGCAACACATTTCCTGGGGCCTGATTTTTCACTCGTCTCCGATGACGGCTAGGGCTACGTTTAGGTTTGCTCAGGAACAGCGAACCCAGAGGGTCCAGTTGCATGTGGGGCTGCGTAAATGCTCCCCTGGGGAGTTCTCTTGTACCCAAAGCCTTCCTTTGGGGGCACTTTTGGATGGTCCAAAGGGGCTCGCAACACATTTCCTGGGGCCTGATTTTTCAGTCATCTTCAATGCCGGCTAGGGTTATGTTTAGGGATGGTCGGAAAAATCGAACCCGGAGGGTCCAGTTGCATGTGGGGCTGCGTAAAGGCTCCCCTGGGGAGTTCTCTTGTACCCAAAGCCTTCTTCTGGGGGCACTTTTGCATGGTCCAAAGGGGCTCGCAACGCATTTCCTGGGGCCTGATTTTTCACTCGTCTCCGATGACACCTAGGGATACGTTTAGGTTTGCTCAGGAACAGCGAACCCAGAGGGTCCAGTTGCATGTGGGGCTGCGTAAAGGCTCCCCTGGGGAGTTCTCTTGTACCCAAAGCCTTCCTTTGGGGGCACTTTTGGATGGTCCAAAGGGGCTCGCAACACATTTCCTGGGGCCTGATTTTTCAGTCATCTTCAATGCCGGCTAGGGTTATGTTTAGGGATGGTCGGAAAAATCGAACCCGGAGGGTCCAGTTGCATGTGGGGCTGCGTAAAGGCTCCCCTGGGGAGTTCTTTTGTACCCAAAGCCTTCTTCTGGGGGCACTTTTGCATGGTCCAAAGGGGCTCGCAACGCATTTCCTGGGGCCTGATTTTTCACTCGTCTCCGATGACACCTAGGGATACGTTTAGGTTTGCTCAGAAACAGCGAACCCAGAGGGTCCTGTTGCATGTGGGGCTGCGTAAAGGCTCCCCTGGGGAGTTCACTTGTACCCAAAGCCTTCCTTTGGGGGCACTTTTGGATGGTCCAAAGGGGCTCGCAACGCATTTCCTGGGGCCTGATTTTTCAGTCTTCTCCCATGCCGGCTAGGGATATATTTAGGGTTACTCGGAAAATTCGAACCGGGAGGGTCCAGTTGCATGTGGGGCTGCGTAAAGGCTCCCCTGGGGAGTTCTCTTGTACCCAAAGCCTTCCTTTGGGGGCACTTTTGGATGGTCCAAAGGGGCTTGAAACGCGTTTTCTGGGACCCGATTTTTCAGTCTTCTCCCATGCCGGCTAGGGATATATTTAGGGTTATTCCGAAAATTCGAACCCGGAGGGTCCAGTTGCATGTGGGGCTGCGTAAAGGCTCCCCTGGGGAGTCCTCTTGTACCCAAAGCCTTCCTTTGGGGGCACTTTTGGATGGTCCAAAGGGGCTTGCAACGCGTTTTCTGGGGCCCGGTTTTTCAATCTTCTCCCACGCCGGCTAGGGATATATTTAGGGTTACTCGGAAAATTCGAACCGGGAGGGTCCAGTTGCATGTGGGGCTGCGTAAAGGCTCCCCTGGGGAGTTCTCTTGTACCCAAAGCCTTCCTTTGGGGGCACTTTTGGATGGTCCAAAGGGGCTCGCAACGCATTTCCTGGGGCCTGATTTTTCACTTGTCTCCGATGACACCTAGGGATACGTTTAGGTTTGCTCAGGAACAGCGATCCCGGAGGGTCCAGTTGCATGTGGGGCTGCGTAAAGGCTTCCCTGGGGAGTTCTCTTGTACCCAAAGCCTTCCTTTGGGGGCACTTTTGGATGAGTGAAAAGGGCTCGCAACGCATTTCCTGGGGCCTGATTTTTCAGTCGTCTTCGATGCCGCCTAGGGATATGTTTAGGGATGCTCGGAAAAATCGAACCCGGAGGGTCCAGTTGCATGTGGGGCTGCGTAAAGGCTTCCCTGGGGAGTTCACTTGTACCCAAAGCTTTCCTTTGGGGGCACTTTTGGATGGTCCAAAGGGGCTCGCAACGCATTTCCTGGGGCCTGATTTTTCACTTGTCTCCGATGACACCTAGGGCTACGTTTAGGTTTGCTCAGGAACAGCGATCCCGGAGGGTCCAGTTGCATGTGGGGCTGCGTAAAGGCTTCCCTGGGGAGTTCACTTGTACCCAAAGCCTTCCTTTGGGGGCACTTTTGCATGGTCCAAAGGGGCTCGCAACGCATTTCCTGGGGCCTGATTTTTCACTCGTCTCCGATGACGGCGAGGGCTACTTTTAGGTTTGCTCAGAAACAGCGAACCCGGAGGGTCCAGTTGCATGTGGGGCTGCGTAAAGGCTCCCCTGGGGAGTTCTCTTGTACCCAAAGCCTTCCTTTGGGGGCACTTTTGGATGGTCCAAAGGGGCTCGCAACACATTTCCTGGGGCCTGATTTTTCAGTCATCTTCAATGCCGGCTAGGGTTATGTTTAGGGATGGTCGGAAAAATCGAACCCGGAGGGTCCAGTTGCATGTGGGGCTGCGTAAAGGCTCCCCTGGGGAGTTCTTTTGTACCCAAAGCCTTCTTCTGGGGGCACTTTTGCATGGTCCAAAGGGGCTCGCAACGCATTTCCTGGGGCCTGATTTTTCACTCGTCTCCGATGACACCTAGGGATACGTTTAGGTTTGCTCAGAAACAGCGAACCCGGAGGGTCCAGTTGCATGTGGGGCTGCGTAAAGGCTCCCCTGGGGAGTTCACTTGTACCCAAAGCCTTCCTTTGGGGGCACTTTTGGATGGTCCAAAGGGGCTCGCAACGCATTTCCTGGGGCCTGATTTTTCAGTCTTCTCCCATGCCGGCTAGGGATATATTTAGGGTTACTCGGAAAATTCGAACCCGGAGGGTCCAGTTGCATGTGGGGCTGCGTAAAGGCTCCCCTGGGGAGTTCTCTTGTACCCAAAGCCTTCCTTTGGGGGCACTTTTGGATGGTCCAAAGGGGCTCGCAACGCATTTCCTGGGGCCTGATTTTTCACTCGTCTCCGATGACACCTAGAGTTACGTTTAGGTTTCCTCAGGAACAGCGAACCCGGAGGGTCCAGTTGCATGTGGGGCTGCGTAAAGGCTCCCCTGGGGAGTTCACTTGTACCCAAAGCCTTCCTTTGGGGGCACTTTTGGATGGTCCAAAGGGGCTTGCAACGCGTTATCTAGGACCCGATTTTTCAGTCTTCTCCCATGCCGGCTAGGGATATATTTAGGGTTATTCCGAAAATTCGAACCCGGAGGGTCCAGTTGCATGTGGGGCTGCGTAAAGGCTCCCCTGGGGAGTCCTCTTGTACCCAAAGCCTTCCTTTGGGGGCACTTTTGGATGGTCCAAAGGGGCTTGCAACGCGTTTTCTGGGGCCCGGTTTTTCAGTCTTCTCCCATGCCGGCTAGGGATATATTTAGGGTTACTCGGAAAATTCGAACACGGAGGGTCCAGTTGCATGTGGGGCTGCGTAAAGGCTCCCCTGGGGAGTTCTCTTGTACCCAAAGCCTTCCTTTGGGGGCACTTTTGGATGGTCCAAAGGGGCTCGCAACACATTTCCTGGGGCCTGATTTTTCAGTCGTCTTCAATGCCGGCTAGGGTTATGTTTAGGGATGCTCGGAAAAGTCGAACCCGGAGGGTCCAGTTGCATGTGGGGCTGCGTAAAGGCTCCCCTGGGGAGTTCACTTGTACCCAAAGCCTTCCTTTGGTGACACCTTTGGATGGGCGAAAAGGGCTCGCAACGCATTTCCTGGGGCCTGATTTTTCACTCGTCTCCAATGACAGAGAGGGCTACGTTTAGGTTTGCTCAAAAACAGCGAACTCGGAGGGTCCAGTTGCATGTGGGTCTTTGTAAAGGCTCCCCTGGGGAGTTCACTTGTACCCAAAGCCTTCCTTTGGGGGCACTTTTGGATGGTCCAAAGGGGCTTGCAACGCGTTTTCTGGGACCCGATTTTTCAGTCTTCTCCCATGACGGCTAGGGATATATTTAGGGTTACTCGGAAAATTCGAACCCGGAGGGTCCAGTTGCATGTGGGGCTGCGTAAAGGCTTCCCTGGGGAGTTCACTTGTACCCAAAGCCTTCCTTTGGGGGCACTTTTGCATGGTCCAAAGGGGCTCGCAACGCATTTCCTGGGGCCTGATTTTTCACTTGTCTCCGATGACACCTAGGGCTACGTTTAGGTTTGCTTAGGAACAGCGATCCCGGAGAGTCCAGTTGCATGTGGGGCTGCGTAAAGGCTCCCCTGGGGAGTTCTCTTGTACCCAAAGCCTTCCTTTGGGGGCACTTTTGGATGGTCCAAAGGGGCTCGCAACACATTTCCTGGGGCCTGATTTTTCAGTCGTCTCCGATGACGGCTAGGGTTATGTTTAGGGATGGTCGGAAAAATCGAACCCGGAGGGTCCAGTTGCATGTGGGGCTGCGTAAAGGCTCCCCTGGGGAGTTCACTTGTACCCAAAGCCTTCCTTTGGGGGCACTTTTGGATGGTCCAAAGGGGCTCGCAATGCATTTCCTGGGGCCTGATTTTTCACTCGTCTCCGATGACACCTAGAGTTACATTTCGGTTTGCTCAGGAACAGCGAACCCGGAGGGTCCAGTTGCATGTGGGGCTGCGTAAAGGCTCCCCTGGGGAGTTCTCTTGTACCCAAAGCCTTCCTTTGGGGGCACTTTTGGATGGTCCAAAGGGGCTTGCAACGCGTTTTCTGGGACCCGATTTTTCAGTCTTCTCCCATGACGGCTAGGGATATATTTAGGGTTACTCGGAAAATTCGAACCCGGAGGGTCCAGTTGCATGTGGGGCTGCGTAAAGGCTCCCCTGGGGAGTCCTCTTGTACCCAAAGCCTTCCTTTGGGGGCACTTTTGGATGGTCCAAAGGGGCTTGCAACGCGTTTTCTGGGGCCAGGTTTTTCAGTCTTCTCTCATGCCGGCTAGGGATATATTTAGGGTTACTCGGAAAATTCGAACCCGGAGGGTCCAGTTGCATGTGGGGCTGCGTAAAGGCTCCCCTGGGGAGTTCTCTTGTACCCAAAGCCTTCCTTTGGGGGCACTTTTGGATGGTCCAAAGGGGCTCGCAACGCATTTCCTGGGGCCTGATTTTTCACTTGTCCCCGATGACACCTAGGGCTACGTTTAGGTTTGCTCAGGAACAGCGATCCCGGAGGGTCCAGTTGCATGTGGGGCTGCGTAAAGGCTCCCCTGGGGAGTCCTCTTGTACCCAAAGCCTTCCTTTGGGGGCACTTTTGGATGGTCCAAAGGGGCTCGCAACGCATTTCCTGGGGCCTGATTTTTCACTCGTCTCCGATGACGGCGAGGGCTACGTTTAGGTTTGCTCAGGAACAGCGATCCCGGAGGGTCCAGTTGCATGTGGGGCTGCGTAAAGGCTCCCCTGGGGAGTTCTCTTGTACCCAAAGCCTTCCTTTGGAGGCACTTTTGGATGGTCCAAAAGTTCTTGCAACGCGTTTTCTGGGGCCCGGTTTTTCAGTCTTCTCCCATGCCTTCTAGGGATATATTTAGGGTTACTCGGAAAATTCGAACCCGGAGGGTCCAGTTGCATGTGGGGCTGCGTAAAGGCTCCCCTGGGGAGTCCTCTTGTACCCAAAGCCTTCCTTTGGGGGCACTTTTGGATGGTCCAAAGGGGCTCGCAACACATTTCCTGGGGCCTGATTTTTCACTCGTCTCCGATGACGGCTAGGGCTACGTTTAGGTTTGCTCAGGAACAGCGAACCCAGAGGGTCCAGTTGCATGTGGGGCTGCGTAAATGCTCCCCTGGGGAGTTCTCTTGTACCCAAAGCCTTCTTCTGGGGGCACTTTTGCATGGTCCAAAGGGGCTCGCAACGCATTTCCTGGGGCCTGATTTTTCACTCGTCTCCGATGACACCTAGAGATACGTTTAGGTTTGCTCAGAAACAGCAAACCCGGAGGGTCCAGTTGCATGTGGGGCTGCGTAAAGGCTCCCCTGGGGAGTTCACTTGTACCCAAAGCCTTCCTTTGGGGGCACTTTTGCATGGTCCAAAGGGGCTCGCAACGCATTTCCTGGGGCCTGATTTTTCACTCGTCTCCGATGACACCTAGAGTTACGTATAGGTTTGCTCAGGAACAGCGGACCCGGAGGGTCCAGTTGCATGTGGGGCTGCGTAAAGGCTCCCCTGGGGAGTTCGCTTGTACACAAAGCCTTCCTTTGGGGGCACTTTTGGATGGTCCAAAGGGGCTTGCAACGCGTTTTCTGGGACCCAATTTTTCAGTCTTCTCCCATGCCGGCTAGGGATATATTTAGGGTTATTCCGAAAATTCGAACCCGGAGGGTCCAGTTGCATGTGGGGCTGCGTAAAGGCTCCCCTGGGGAGTCCTCTTGTACCCAAAGCCTTCCTTTGGGGGCACTTTTGGATGGTCCAAAGGGGCTTGCAACGCGTTTTCTGGGGCCCGGTTTTTCAGTCTTCTCCCATGCCGGCTAGGGATATATTTAGGGTTACTCGGAAAATTCGAACCCGGAGGGTCCAGTTGCATCTGGGGCTGCGTAAAGGCTCCCCTGGGGAGTCCTCTTGTACCCAAAGCCTTCCTTTGGGGGCACTTTTGGATGGTCCAAAGGGGCTCGCAACGCATTTCCTGGGGCCTGATTTTTCACTTGTCTCCGATGACACCTAGGGATACGTTTAGGTTTGCTCAGGAACAGCGATCCCGGAGGGTCCAGTTGCATGTGGGGCTGCGTAAATGCTCCCCTGGGGAGTTCTCTTGTACCCAAAGCCTTCCTTTGGGGGCACTTTTGGATGGTCCAAAGGGGCTCGCAACACATTTCCTGGGGCCTGATTTTTCAGTCGTCTTCAATGCCGGCTAGGGTTATGTTTAGGGATGGTCGGAAACAGCGAACCCGGAGGGTCCAGTTGCATGTGGGGCTGCGTAAAGGCTCCCCTGGGGAGTTCTCTTGTACCCAAAGCCTTCTTTTGGGGGCACTTTTGCATGGTCCAAAGGGGCTCGCAACGCATTTCCTGGGGCCTGATTTTTCACTCGTCTCCGATGACGGCTAGGGATACGTTTAGGTTTGCTCAGAAACAGCGAACCCGGAGGGTCCAGTTGCATGTGGGGCTGCGTAAAGGCTCCCCTGGGGAGTTCTCTTGTACCCAAAGCCTTCCTTTGGGGGCACTTTTGGATGGTCCAAAGGGGCTCGCAACGCATTTCCTGGGGCCTGATTTTTCACTCGTCTCCGATGACACCTAGAGTTACGTTTAGGTTTCCTCAGGAACAGCGAACCCGGAGGGTCCAGTTGCATGTGGGGCTGCGTAAAGGCTCCCCTGGGGAGTTCACTTGTACCCAAAGCCTTCCTTTGGGGGCACTTTTGGATGGTCCAAATGGGCTTGCAACGCGTTATCTAGGACCCGATTTTTCAGTCTTCTCCCATGCCTGCTAGGGATATATTTAGGGTTATTCCGAAAATTCGAACCCGGAGGGTCCAGTTGCATGTGGGGCTGCGTAAAGGCTCCCCTGGGGAGTCCTCTTGTACCCAAAGCCTTCCTTTGGGGGCACTTTTGGATGGTCCAAAGGGGCTTGCAACGCGTTTTCTGGGGCCCGGTTTTTCAGTCTTCTCCCATGCCGGCTAGGGATATATTTAGGGTTACTCGGAAAATTCGTACCAGGAGGGTCCAGTTGCATGTGGGGCTGCGTAAAGGCTCCCCTGGGGAGTTCTCTTGTACCCAAAGCCTTCCTTTGGGGGCACTTTTGGATGGTCCAAAGGGGCTCGCAACACATTTCCTGGGGCCTGATTTTTCAGTCGTCTTCAGTGCCGGCTAGGGTTATGTTTAGGGATGCTCGGAAAAGTCGAACCCGGAGGGTCCAGTTGCATGTGGGGCTGCGTAAAGGCTCCCCTGGGGAGTTCTCTTGTACCCAAAGCCTTCCTTTGGTGACACTTTTGGATGGGCGAAAAGGGCTCGCAACGCATTTCCTGGGGCCTGATTTTTCACTCGTCTCAGATGACAGCGAGGGCTACGTTTAGGTTTGCTCAGAAACAGCGAACCCGGAGGGTCCAGTTGCATGTGGGGCTTTGTAAAGGCTCCCCTGGGGAGTTCACTTGTACCCAAAGCCTTCCTTTGGGGGCACTTTTGGATGGTCCAAAGGGGCTTGCAACGCGTTTTCTGGGGCCCGGTTTTTCAGTCTTCTCCCATGCCGGCTAGGGATATATTTAGGGTTACTCGGAAAATTCGAACCCAGAGGGTCCAGTTGCATGTGGAGCTGCGTAAAGGCTCCCCTGGGGAGTTCTCTTGTACCCAAAGCCTTCCTTTGGGTGCACTTTTGGATGGTCCAAAGGGGCTCGCAACGCATTTCCTGGGGCCTGATTTTTCACTCGTCTCCGATGACACCTAGGGCTACTTTTAGGTTTGCTCAGGAACAGCGATCCCGGAGGGTCCAGTTCCATGTGGGGCTGCGTAAAGGCTTCCCTGGGGAGTTCACTTGTACCCAAAGCCTTCCTTTGGGGGCACTTTTGCATGGTCCAAAGGGGCTCGCAACGCATTTCCTGGGGCCTGATTTTTCACTTGTCTCCGATGACACCTAGGGCTACGTTTAGGTTTGCTTAGGAACAGCGATCCCGGAGAGTCCAGTTGCATGTGGGGCTGCGTAAAGGCTCCCCTGGGGAGTTCTCTTGTACCCAAAGCCTTCCTTTGGGGGCACTTTTGGATGGTCCAAAGGGGCTCGCAACACATTTCCTGGGGCCTGATTTTTCAGTCGTCTCCGATGACGGCTAGGGTTATGTTTAGGGATGGTCGGAAAAATCGAACCCGGAGGGTCCAGTTGCATGTGGGGCTGCGTAAAGGCTCCCCTGGGGAGTTCTCTTGTACCCAAAGCCTTCCTTTGGGGGCACTTTTGGATGGTCCAAAGGGGCTCGCAACGCATTTCCTGGGGCCTGATTTTTCACTCGTCTCCGATGACACCTAGAGTTACGTTTAGGTTTGCTCAGGAACAGCGATCCCCGAGGGTCCAGTTGCATGTGGGGCTGCGTAAAGGCTCCCCTGGGGAGTTCTCTTGTACCCAAAGCCTTCCTTTGGGGGCACTTTTGGATGGTCCAAAGGTTCTTGCAACGCGTTTTCTGGGGCCCAGTTTTTCAGTCTTCTCCCATGCCGGCTAGGGATATATTTAGGGTTACTCGGAAAATTCGAACCCGGAGGGTCCAGTTGCATGTGGGGCTGCGTAAAGGCTTCCCTGGGGAGTCCTCTTGTACCCAAAGCCTTCCTTTGGGGGCACTTTTGGATGGTCCAAAGGGGCTCGCAACGCATTTCCTGGGGCCTGATTTTTCACTTGTCTCCGATGACACCTAGGGCTACGTTTAGGTTTGCTCAGGAACAGCGATCCCGGAGGGTCCAGTTGCATGTGGGGCTGCGTAAAGGCTTCCCTGGGGAGTTCACTTGTACCCAAAGCCTTCCTTTGGGGGCACTTTTGCATGGTCCAAAGGGGCTCGCAACGCATTTCCTGGGGCCCGGTTTTTCAGTCTTCTCCCATGCCGGCTAGGGATATACTTAGGGTTACTCGGAAAATTCGAACCCGGAGGGTCCAGTTGCATGTGGGGCTGCGTAAAGGCTCCCCTGGGGAGTCCTCTTGTACCCAAAGCCTTCGTTTGGGGGCACTTTTGGATGGTCCAAAGGGGCTCGCAACACATTTCCTGGGGCCTGATTTTTCACTCGTCTCCGATGACGGCTAGGGCTACGTTTAGGTTTGCTCAGGAACAGCGAACCCAGAGGGTCCAGTTGCATGTGGGGCTGCGTAAATGCTCCCCTGGGGAGTTCTCTTGTACCCAAAGCCTTCCTTTGGGGGCACTTTTGGATGGTCCAAAGGGGCTCGCAACACATTTCCTGGGGCCTGATTTTTCAGTCATCTTCAATGCCGGCTAGGGTTATGTTTAGGGATGGTCGGAAAAATCGAACCCGGAGGGTCCAGTTGCATGTGGGGCTGCGTAAAGGCTCCCCTGGGGAGTTCTCTTGTACCCAAAGCCTTCTTCTGGGGGCACTTTTGCATGGTCCAAAGGGGCTCGCAACGCATTTCCTGGGGCCTGATTTTTCACTCGTCTCCGATGACACCTAGGGATACGTTTAGGTTTGCTCAGAAACAGCGAACCCGGAGGGTCCAGTTGCATGTGGGGCTGCGTAAAGGCTCCCCTGGGGAGTCCTCTTGTACCCAAAGCCTTCCTTTGGGGGCACTTTTGGATGGTCCAAAGGGGCTCGCAACACATTTCCTGGGGCCTGATTTTTCACTCGTCTCCGATGACGGCTAGGGCTACGTTTAGGTTTGCTCAGGAACAGCGAACCCAGAGGGTCCAGTTGCATGTGGGGCTGCGTAAAGGCTCCCCTGGGGAGTTCTCTTGTACCCAAAGCCTTCCTTTGGGGGCACTTTTGGATGGTCCAAAGGGGCTCGCAACACATTTCCTGGGGCCTGATTTTTCAGTCATCTTCAATGCCGGCTAGGGTTATGTTTAGGGATGGTCGGAAAAATCGAACCCGGAGGGTCCAGTTGCATGTGGGGCTGCGTAAAGGCTCCCCTGGGGAGTTCTCTTGTACCCAAAGCCTTCCTTTGGGGGCACTTTTGGATGGTCCAAAGGGGCTCGCAACGCATTTCCTGGGGCCTGATTTTTCACTCGTCTCCGATGACACCTAGGGATACGTTAAGGTTTGCTCAGAAACAGCGAACCCGGAGGGTCCAGTTCCATGTGGGGCTGCGTAAAGGCTCCCCTGGGGAGTTCACTTGTACCCAAAGCCTTCCTTTGGGGGCACTTTTGGATGGTCCAAAGGGGCTCGCAACGCATTTCCTGGGGCCTGATTTTTCAGTCTTCTCCCATGCCGGCTAGGGATATATTTAGGGTTACTCGGAAAATTCGAACCGGGAGGGTCCAGTTGCATGTGGGGCTGCGTAAAGGCTCCCCTGGGGAGTTCTCTTGTACCCAAAGCCTTCCTTTGGGGGCACTTTTGGATGGTCCAAAGGGGCTTGAAACGCGTTTTCTGGGACCCGATTTTTCAGTCTTCTCCCATGCCGGCTAGGGATATATTTAGGGTTATTCCGAAAATTCGAACCCGGAGGGTCCAGTTGCATGTGGGGCTGCGTAAAGGCTCCCCTGGGGAGTCCTCTTGTACCCAAAGCCTTCCTTTGGGGGCACTTTTGGATGGTCCAAAGGGGCTTGCAACGCGTTTTCTGGGGCCCGGTTTTTCAATCTTCTCCCACGCCGGCTAGGGATATATTTAGGGTTACTCGGAAAATTCGAACCGGGAGGGTCCAGTTGCATGTGGGGCTGCGTAAAGGCTCCCCTGGGGAGTTCTCTTGTACCCAAAGCCTTCCTTTGGGGGCACTTTTGGATGGTCCAAAGGGGCTCGCAACGCATTTCCTGGGGCCTGATTTTTCACTTGTCTCCGATGACACCTAGGGATACGTTTAGGTTTGCTCAGGAACAGCGATCCCGGAGGGTCCAGTTGCATGTGGGGCTGCGTAAAGGCTTCCCTGGGGAGTTCTCTTGTACCCAAAGCCTTCCTTTGGGGGCACTTTTGGATGAGTGAAAAGGGCTCGCAACGCATTTCCTGGGGCCTGATTTTTCAGTCGTCTTCGATGCCGCCTAGGGATATGTTTAGGGATGCTCGGAAAAATCGAACCCGGAGGGTCCAGTTGCATGTGGGGCTGCGTAAAGGCTTCCCTGGGGAGTTCACTTGTACCCAAAGCTTTCCTTTGTGGGCACTTTTGGATGGTCCAAAGGGGCTCGCAACGCATTTCCTGGGGCCTGATTTTTCACTTGTCTCCGATGACACCTAGGGCTACGTTTAGGTTTGCTCAGGAACAGCGATCCCGGAGGGTCCAGTTGCATGTGGGGCTGCGTAAAGGCTTCCCTGGGGAGTTCACTTGTACCCAAAGCCTTCCTTTGGGGGCACTTTTGCATGGTCCAAAGGGGCTCGCAACGCATTTCCTGGGGCCTGATTTTTCACTCGTCTCCGATGACGGCGAGGGCTACTTTTAGGTTTGCTCAGAAACAGCGAACCCGGAGGGTCCAGTTGCATGTGGGGCTGCGTAAAGGCTCCCCTGGGGAGTTCTCTTGTACCCAAAGCCTTCCTTTGGGGGCACTTTTGGATGGTCCAAAGGGGCTCGCAACACATTTCCTGGGGCCTGATTTTTCAGTCATCTTCAATGCCGGCTAGGGTTATGTTTAGGGATGGTCGGAAAAATCGAACCCGGAGGGTCCAGTTGCATGTGGGGCTGCGTAAAGGCTCCCCTGGGGAGTTCTTTTGTACCCAAAGCCTTCTTCTGGGGGCACTTTTGCATGGTCCAAAGGGGCTCGCAACGCATTTCCTGGGGCCTGATTTTTCACTCGTCTCCGATGACACCTAGGGATACGTTTAGGTTTGCTCAGAAACAGCGAACCCGGAGGGTCCAGTTGCATGTGGGGCTGCGTAAAGGCTCCCCTGGGGAGTTCACTTGTACCCAAAGCCTTCCTTTGGGGGCACTTTTGGATGGTCCAAAGGGGCTCGCAACGCATTTCCTGGGGCCTGATTTTTCAGTCTTCTCCCATGCCGGCTAGGGATATATTTAGGGTTACTCGGAAAATTCGAACCCGGAGGGTCCAGTTGCATGTGGGGCTGCGTAAAGGCTCCCCTGGGGAGTTCTCTTGTACCCAAAGCCTTCCTTTGGGGGCACTTTTGGATGGTCCAAAGGGGCTTGAAACGCGTTTTCTGGGACCCGATTTTTCAGTCTTCTCCCATGCCGGCTAGGGATATATTTAGGGTTATTCCGAAAATTCGAACCCGGAGGGTCCAGTTGCATGTGGGGCTGCGTAAAGGCTCCCCTGGGGAGTCCTCTTGTACCCAAAGCCTTCCTTTGGGGGCACTTTTGGATGGTCCAAAGGGGCTTGCAACGCGTTTTCTGGGGCCCGGTTTTTCAATCTTCTCCCACGCCGGCTAGGGATATATTTAGGGTTACTCGGAAAATTCGAACCGGGAGGGTCCAGTTGCATGTGGGGCTGCGTAAAGGCTCCCCTGGGGAGTTCTCTTGTACCCAAAGCCTTCCTTTGGGGGCACTTTTGGATGGTCCAAAGGGGCTCGCAACGCATTTCCTGGGGCCTGATTTTTCACTTGTCTCCGATGACACCTAGGGATACGTTTAGGTTTGCTCAGGAACAGCGATCCCGGAGGGTCCAGTTGCATGTGGGGCTGCGTAAAGGCTTCCCTGGGGAGTTCACTTGTACCCAAAGCCTTCCTTTGGGGGCACTTTTGCATGGTCCAAAGGGGCTCGCAACGCATTTCCTGGGGCCTGATTTTTCACTCGTCTCCGATGACGGCGAGGGCTACTTTTAGGTTTGCTCAGAAACAGCGAACCCGGAGTGTCCAGTTGCATGTGGGGCTGCGTAAAGGCTCCCCTGGGGAGTTCTCTTGTACCCAAAGCCTTCCTTTGGAGGCACTTTTGGATGGTCCAAAAGTTCTTGCAACGCGTTTTCTGGGGCCCGGTTTTTCAGTCTTCTCCCATGCCGGCTAGGGATATATTTTGGTTTACTCGGAAAATTCGAACCCGGAGGGTCCAGTTGCATGTGGGGCTGCGTAAAGGCTCCCCTGGGGAGTCCTCTTGTACCCAAAGCCTTCCTTTGGGGGCACTTTTGGATGGTCCAAAGGGGCTCGCAACACATTTCCTGGGGCCTGATTTTTCACTCGTCTCCGATGACGGCTAGGGCTACGTTTAGGTTTGCTCAGGAACAGCGAACCCAGAGGGTCCAGTTGCATGTGGGGCTGCGTAAATGCTCCCCTGGGGAGTTCTCTTGTACCCAAAGCCTTCCTTTGGGGGCACTTTTGGATGGTCCAAAGGGGCTCGCAACACATTTCCTGGGGCCTGATTTTTCAGTCATCTTCAATGCCGGCTAGGGTTATGTTTAGGGATGGTCGGAAAAATCGAACCCGGAGGGTCCAGTTGCATGTGGGGCTGCGTAAAGGCTCCCCTGGGGAGTTCTTTTGTTCCCAAAGCCTTCTTCTGGGGGCACTTTTGCATGGTCCAAAGGGGCTCGCAACGCATTTCCTGGGGCCTGATTTTTCACTCGTCTCCGATGACACCTAGGGATACGTTTAGGTTTGCTCAGAAACAGCGAACCCGGAGGGTCCAGTTGCATGTGGGGCTGCGTAAAGGCTCCCCTGGGGAGTTCACTTGTACCCAAAGCCTTCCTTTGGGGGCACTTTTGGATGGTCCAAAGGGGCTCGCAACGCATTTCCTGGGGCCTGATTTTTCACTCGTCTCCGATGACACCTAGAGTTACATTTAGGTTTGCTCAGGAACAGAGAACCCGGAGGGTCCAGTTGCATGTGGGGCTGCGTAAAGGCTCCCCTGGGGAGTTCTCTTGTACCCAAAGCCTTCCTTTGGGGGCACTTTTGGATGGTCCAAAGGGGCTTGAAACGCGTTTTCTGGGACCCGATTTTTCAGTCTTCTCCCATGCCGGCTAGGGATATATTTAGGGTTATTCCGAAAATTCGAACCCGGAGGGTCCAGTTGCATGTGGGGCTGCGTAAAGGCTCCCCTGGGGAGTCCTCTTGTACCCAAAGCCTTCCTTTGGGGGCACTTTTGGATGGTCCAAAGGGGCTTGCAACGCGTTTTCTGGGGCCCGGTTTTTCAATCTTCTCCCACGCCGGCTAGGGATATATTTAGGGTTACTCGGAAAATTCGAACCGGGAGGGTCCAGTTGCATGTGGGGCTGCGTAAAGGCTCCCCTGGGGAGTTCTCTTGTACCCAAAGCCTTCCTTTGGGGGCACTTTTGGATGGTCCAAAGGGGCTCGCAACGCATTTCCTGGGGCCTGATTTTTCACTCGTCTCCGATGACGGCGAGGGCTACTTTTAGGTTTGCTCAGAAACAGCGAACCCGGAGGGTCCAGTTGCATGTGGGGCTGCGTAAAGGCTCCCCTGGGGAGTTCTCTTGTACCCAAAGCCTTCCTTTGGAGGCACTTTTGGATGGTCCAAAAGTTCTTGCAACGCGTTTTCTGGGGCCCGGTTTTTCAGTCTTCTCCCATGCCGGCTAGGGATATATTTAGGGTTACTCGGAAAATTCGAACCCGGAGGGTCCAGTTGCATGTGGGGCTGCGTAAAGGCTCCCCTGGGGAGTCCTCTTGTACCCAAAGCCTTCCTTTGGGGGCACTTTTGGATGGTCCAAAGGGGCTCGCAACACATTTCCTGGGGCCTGATTTTTCACTCGTCTCCGATGACGGCTAGGGCTACTTTTAGGTTTGCTCAGGAACAGCGAACCCAGAGGGTCCAGTTGCATGTGGGGCTGCGTAAATGCTCCCCTGGGGAGTTCTCTTGTACCCAAAGCCTTCCTTTGGGGGCACTTTTGGATGGTCCAAAGGGGCTCGCAACACATTTCCTGGGGCCTGATTTTTCAGTCATCTTCAATGCCGGCTAGGGTTATGTTTAGGGATGGTCGGAAAAATCGAACCCGGAGGGTCCAGTTGCATGTGGGGCTGCGTAAAGGCTCCCCTGGGGAGTTCTCTTGTACCCAAAGCCTTCTTCTGGGGGCACTTTTGGATGGTCCAAAGGGGCTCACAACGCATTTCCTGGGGCCTGATTTTTCACTCGTCTCCGATGACACCTAGGGATACGTTTAGGTTTGCTCAGAAACAGCGAAACCGGAGGGTCCAGTTGCATGTGGGGCTGCGTAAAGGCTCCCCTGGGGAGTTCACTTGTACCCAAAGCCTTCCTTTGGGGGCACTTTTGGATGGTCCAAAGGGGCTCGCAACGCATTTCCTGGGGCCTGATTTTTCACTCGTCTCCGATGACACCTAGAGTTACATTTAGGTTTGCTCAGGAACAGAGAACCCGGAGGGTCCAGTTGCATGTGGGGCTGCGTAAAGGCTCCCCTGGGGAGTTCTCTTGTACCCAAAGCCTTCCTTTGGGGGCACTTTTGGATGGTCCAAAGGGGCTTGAAACGCGTTTTCTGGGACCCGATTTTTCAGTCTTCTCCCATGCCGGCTAGGGATATATTTAGGGTTATTCCGAAAATTCGAACCCAGAGGGTCCAGTTGCATGTGGGGCTGCGTAAAGGCTCCCCTGGGGAGTCCTCTTGTACCCAAAGCCTTCCTTTGGGGGCACTTTTGGATGGTCCAAAAGGGCTTGCAACGCGTTTTCTTGGGCCCGGTTTTTCAATCTTCTCCCACGCCGGCTAGGGATATATTTAGGGTTACTCGGAAAATTCGAACCGGGAGGGTCCAGTTGCATGTGGGGCTGCGTAAAGGCTCCCCTGGGGAGTTCTCTTGTACCCAAAGCCTTCCTTTGGGGGCACTTTTGGATGGTCCAAAGGGGCTCGCAACGCATTTCCTGGGGCCTGATTTTTCACTTGTCTCCGATGACACCTAGGGATACGTTTAGGTTTGCTCAGGAACAGCGATCCCGGAGGGTCCAGTTGCATGTGGGGCTGCGTAAAGGCTTCCCTGGGGAGTTCTCTTGTACCCAAAGCCTTCCTTTGGGGGCACTTTTGGATGGTCCAAAGGGGCTCGGAACGCATTTCCTGGGGCCTGATTTTTCACTCGTCTCCGATGACGGTGAGGGCTACGTTTAGGTTTGCTCAGGAACAGCGAACCCGGAGGGTCCAGTTGCATGTGGGGCTGCGTAAAGGCTCCCCGGGGGAGTTCACTTGTACCCAAAGCCGTCCTTTGGGGGCACATTGGCATGGTCCAAAGTGGCTTGCAACGCGTTTTCTGGGGCCCGGTTTTTCAGTCTTCTCTCATGCCGGCTGTGGATATATTTAGGGTTACTCGGAAAATTCGAACCAGGAGGGTCCAGTTGCATGTGGGGCTGCGTAAAGGCTCCCCTGGGGAGTTCTCTTGTACCCAAAGCCTTCCTTTGGGGGCACTGTTGGATGGGCGAAAAGGGCTCGCAACGCATTTCCTGGGGCCTGATTTTTCAGTTGTCTTCGATGCCGGATAGTGTTATGTTTAGGGATGTTCGGAAACAGCGAACCCGGAGGGTCCAGTTGCATGTGGGGCTGAGTAAAGGCTCTCCTGGGGAGTTCTCTTGTACCCAAAGCCTTCCTTTGGGGGCACTTTTGGATGGTCCAAAGGGGCTCGCAACGCATTTCCTGGGGCCTGATTTTTCACTCGTCTCCGATGACACCTAGAGTTACATTTAGGTTTGCTCAGGAACAGCGAACCCGGAGGGTCCAGTTGCATGTGGGGCTGCGTAAAGGCTCCCCTGGGGAGTTCACTTGTACCCAAAGCCTTCCTTTGGGGGCACTTTTGGATGAGTGAAAAGGGCTCGCAACGCATTTCCTGGGGCCTGATTTTTCAGTCGTCTTCGATGCCGGCTAGGGATATGTTTAGGAAGGGTCGGAAAAATCGAACCCGGAGGGTCCAGTTGCATGTGGGGCTGCGTAAAGGCTTCCCTGGGGAGTTCACTTGTACCCAAAGCTTTCCTTTGGGGGCACTTTTGGATGGTCCAAAGGGGCTCGCAACGCATTTCCTGGGGCCTGATTTTTCACTTGTCTCCGATGACACCTAGGGCTACGTTTAGGTTTGCTCAGGAACAGCGATCCCCGAGGGTCCAGTTGCATGTGGGGCTGCGTAAAGGCTCCCCTGGGGAGTTCTCTTGTACCCAAAGCCTTCCTTTGGGGGCACTTTTGGATGGTCCAAAGGGGCTCGCAACGCATTTCCTGGGGCCTGATTTTTCACTCGTCTCCGATGACACCTAGGGATACGTTTAGGTTTGCTCAGAAACAGCGAACCCGGAGGGTCCAGTTGCATGTGGGGCTGCGTAAAGGCTCCCCTGGGGAGTTCACTTGTACCCAAAGCCTTCCTTTGGGGGCACTTTTGGATGGTCCAAAGGGGCTCGCAATGCATTTCCTGGGGCCTGATTTTTCACTCGTCTCCGATGACACCTAGGGATACGTTTAGGTTTGCTCAGGAACAGCGAACCCGGAGGGTCCAGTTGCATGTGGGGCTGCGTAAAGTCTCCCCTGGGGAGTTCACTTGTACCCAAAGCCTTCCTTTGGGGGCACTTTTGGATGGTCCAAAGGGGCTTGCAACGCGTTTTCTGGGACCCGATTTTTCAGTCTTCTCCCATGACTGCTAGGGATATATTTAGGGTTATTCCTAAAATTCGAACCCGGAGGGTACAGTTGCATGTGGGGCTGCGTAAAGGCTCCCCTGGGGAGTCCTCTTGTACCCAAAGCCTTCCTTTGGGGGCACTTTTGGATGGTCCAAAGGGGCTCGCAACGCATTTCCTGGGGCCTGATTTTTCACTTGTCTCCGATGACACCTAGGGCTACGTTTAGGTTTGCTCAGGAACAGCGATCCCGGAGGGTCCAGTTGCATGTGGGGCTGCGTAAAGGCTTCCCTGGGGAGTTCACTTGTACCCAAAGCCTTCCTTTGGGGGCACTTTTGCATGGTCCAAAGGGGCTCGCAACGCATTTCCTGGGGCCTGATTTTTCACTCGTCTCCGATGACGACGAGGGCTACTTTTAGGTTTGCTCAGAAACAGCGAACCCGGAGGGTCCAGTTGCATGTGGGGCTGCGTAAAGGCTCCCCTGGGGAGTTCTCTTGTACCCAAAGCCTTCCTTTGGAGGCACTTTTGGATGGTCCAAAAGTTCTTGCAACGCGTTTTCTGGGGCCCGGTTTTTCAGTCTTCTCCCATGCCTGCTAGGGATATATTTAGGGTTACTCGGAAAATTCGAACCCGGAGGGTCCAGATGCATGTGGGGCTGCGTAAAGGCTCCCCTGGGGAGTCCTCTTGTACCCAAAGCCTTCCTTTGGGGGCACTTTTGGATGGTCCAAAGGGGCTCGCAACGCATTTCCTGGGGCCTGATTTTTCACTCGTCTCCGATGACGGCTAGGGCTACGTTTAGGTTTGCTCAGGAACAGCGAACCCAGAGGGTCCAGTTGCATGTGGGGCTGCGTAAAGGCTCCCCTGGGGAGTTCTCTTGTACCCAAAGCCTTCCTTTGGGGGCACTTTTGGATGGTCCAAAGGGGCTCGCAACACATTTCCTGGGGCCTGATTTTTCAGTCGTCTTCAATGCCGGCTAGGGTTATGTTTAGGGATGGTCGGAAAAATCGAACCCGGAGCGTCCAGTTGCATGTGGGGCTGCGTAAAGGCTCCCCTGGGGAGTTCTCTTGTACCCAAAGCCGTCTTCTGGGGGCACTTTTGGATGGTCCAAAGGGGCTCGCAACGCATTTCCTGGGGCCTGATTTTTCACTCGTATACGATGACACCTAGGGATACGTTTAGGTTTGCTCAGAAACAGCGAACCCGGAGGGTCCAGTTGCATGTGGGGCTGCGTAAAGGCTCCCCTGGGGAGTTCACTTGTACCCAAAGCCTTCCTTTGGGGGCACTTTTGGATGGTCCAAAGGGGCTCGCAATGCATTTCCTGGGGCCTGATTTTTCACTCGTCTCCGATGACACCTAGGGATACGTTTAGGTTTGCTCAGGAACAGCGAACCCGGAGGGTCCAGTTGCATGTGGGGCTGCGTAAAGTCTCCCCTGGGGAGTTCACTTGTACCCAAAGCCTTCCTTTGGGGGCACTTTTGGATGGTCCAAAGGGGCTTGCAACGCGTTTTCTGGGACCCGATTTTTCAGTCTTCTCCCATGCCGGCTAGGGATATATTTAGGGTTATTCCTAAAATTCGAACCCGGAGGGTACAGTTGCATGTGGGGCTGCGTAAAGGCTCCCCTGGGGAGTCCTCTTGTACCCAAAGCCTTCCTTTGGGGGCACTTTTGGATGGTCCAAAGGGGCTCGCAACGCATTTCCTGGGGCCTGATTTTTCACTTGTCTCCGATGACACCTAGGGCTACGTTTAGGTTTGCTCAGGAACAGCGATCCCGGAGGGTCCAGTTGCATGTGGGGCTGCGTAAAGGCTTCCCTGGGGAGTTCACTTGTACCCAAAGCCTTCCTTTGGGGGCACTTTTGCATGGTCCAAAGGGGCTCGCAACGCATTTCCTGGGGCCTGATTTTTCACTCGTCTCCGATGACGGCGAGGGCTACTTTTAGGTTTGCTCAGAAACAGCGAACCCGGAGGGTCCAGTTGCATGTGGGGCTGCGTAAAGGCTCCCCTGGGGAGTTCTCTTGTACCCAAAGCCTTCCTTTGGAGGCACTTTTGGATGGTCCAAAAGTTCTTGCAACGCGTTTTCTGGGGCCCGGTTTTTCAGTCTTCTCCCATGCCTGCTAGGGATATATTTAGGGTTACTCGGAAAATTCGAACCCGGAGGGTCCAGTTGCATGTGGGGCTGCGTAAAGGCTCCCCTGGGGAGTCCTCTTGTACCCAAAGCCTTCCTTTGGGGGCACTTTTGGATGGTCCAAAGGGGCTCGCAACACATTTCCTGGGGCCTGATTTTTCACTCGTCTCCGATGACGGCTAGGGCTACGTTTAGGTTTGCTCAGGAACAGCGAACCCAGAAGGTCCAGTTGCATGTGGGGCTGCGTAAAGGCTCCCCTGGGGAGTTCTCTTGTACCCAAAGCCTTCCTTTGGGGGCACTTTTGGATGGTCCAAAGGGGCTCGCAACACATTTCCTGGGGCCTGATTTTTCAGTCGTCTTCAATGCCGGCTAGTGTTATGTTTAGGGATGGTCGGAAAAATCGAACCCGGAGGGTCCAGTTGCATGTAAGGCTGCGTAAAGGCTCCCCTGGGGAGTTCTCTTGTACCCAAAGCCTTCTTCTGGGGGCACTTTTGCATGGTCAAAAGGGGCTCGCAACGCATTTCCTGGGGCCTGATTTTTCACTCGTCTCCGATGACACCTAGGGATACGTTTAGGTTTGCTCAGGAACAGCGAACCCGGAGGGTCCAGTTGCATGTGGGGCTGCGTAAAGGCTCCCCTGGGGAGTTCACTTGTACCCAAAGCCTTCCTTTGGGGGCACTTTTGGATGGTCCAAAGGGGCTTGCAACGCGTTTTCTTGGGCCCGATTTTTCAGTCTTCTCCCATGCCGGCTAGGGATATATTTAGGGTTACTCGGAAAATTCGAACCCGGAGGGTCCAGTTGCATGTGGGGCTGCGTAAAGGCTCCCCTGGGGAGTTCTCTTGTACCCAAAGCCTTCCTTTGGGGGCACTTTTGGATTGTCCAAAGGGGCTCGCAACGCATTTCCTGGGGCCTGATTTTTCAGTCGTCTCCGATGACACCTAGGGCTACGTTTAGGTTTGCTCAGGAACAGCGATCCCGGAGGGTCCAGTTGCATGTGGGGCTGCGTAAAGGCTTCCCTGGGGAGTTCACTTGTACCCAAAGCCTTCCTTTGGGGGCACTTTTGCATGGTCCAAAGGGGCTCGCAACGCATTTCCTGGGGCCTGATTTTTCACTCGTCTCCGATGACGGCGAGGGCTACTTTTAGGTTTGCTCAGAAACAGCGAACCCGGAGGGTCCAGTTGCATGTGGGGCTGCGTAAAGGCTCCCCTGGGGAGTTCTCTTGTACCCAAAGCCTTCCTTTGGAGGCACTTTTGGATGGTCCAAAAGTTCTTGCAACGCGTTTTCTTGGGCCCGGTTTTTCAGTCTTCTCCCATGCCTGCTAGGGATATATTTAGGGTTACTCAGAAAATTCGAACCCGGAGGGTCCAGTTGCATGTGGGGCTGCGTAAAGGCTCCCCTGGGGAGTCCTCTTGTACCCAAAGCCTTCCTTTGGGGGCACTTTTGGATGGTCCAAAGGGGCTCGCAACACATTTCCTGGGGCCTGATTTTTCACTCGTCTCCGATGACGGCTAGGGCTACGTTTAGGTTTGCTCAGGAACAGCGAACCCAGAGGGTCCAGTTGCATGTGGGGCTGCGTAAAGGCTCCCCTGGGGAGTTCTCTTGTACCCAAAGCCTTCCTTTGGGGGCACTTTTGGATGGTCCAAAGGGGCTCGCAACACATTTCCTGGGGCCTGATTTTTCAGTCGTCTTCAATGCCGGCTAGTGTTATGTTTAGGGATGGTCGGAAAAATCGAACCCGGAGGGTCCAGTTGCATGTAAGGCTGCGTAAAGGCTCCCCTGGGGAGTTCTCTTGTACCCAAAGCCTTCTTCTGGGGGCACTTTTGCATGGTCAAAAGGGGCTCGCAACGCATTTCCTGGGGCCTGATTTTTCACTCGTCTCCGATGACACCTAGGGATACGTTTAGGTTTGCTCAGGAACAGCGAACCCGGAGGGTCCAGTTGCATGTGGGGCTGCGTAAAGGCTCCCCTGGGGAGTTCACTTGTACCCAAAGCCTTCCTTTGGGGGCACTTTTGGATGGTCCAAAGGGGCTTGCAACGCGTTTTCTTGGGCCCGATTTTTCAGTCTTCTCCCATGCCGGCTAGGGATATATTTAGGGTTACTCGGAAAATTCGAACGCGGCGGGTCCAGTTGCATGTGGGGCTGCGTAAAGGCTCCCCTGGGGAGTTCTCTTGTACCCAAAGCCTTCCTTTGGGGGCACTTTTGGATGGTCCAAAGGGGCTCGCAACACATTTCCTGGGGCCTGATTTTTCAGTCGTCTCCGATGACGGCTAGGGTTCTGTTTAGGGATGGTCGGAAAAATCGAACCCGGAGGGTCCAGTTGCATGTGGGGCTGCGTAAAGGCTCCCCTGGGGAGTTCACTTGTACCCAAAGCCTTCCTTTGGGGGCACTTTTGCATGGTCCAAAGGGGCTCGCAATGCATTTCCTGGGGCCTGATTTTTCACTCGTCTCCGATGACACCTAGAGTTACATTTAGTTTTGCTCAGGAACAGCGAACCCAGAGGGTCCAGTTGCATGTGGGGCTGCGTAAAGGCTCCCCTGGGGAGTTCTCTTGTACCCAAAGCCTTCCTTTGGGGGCACTTTTGGATGGTCCAAAGGGGCTCGCAACGCATTTCCTGGGGCCTGATTTTTCACTTGTCTCCGATGAAACCTAGGGCTACGTTTAGGTTTGCTCAGGAACAGCGATCCCGGAGGGTCCAGTTGCATGTGGGGCTTCGTAAAGTCTTCCCTGGGGAGTTCACATGTACCCAAAGCCTTCCTTTGGGGGCACTTTTGCATGGTCCAAAGGGGCTCGGAACGCATTTCCTGGGGCCTGATTTTTCACTTGTCTCCGATGACACCTAGGGCTACGTTTAGGTTTGCTTAGGAACAGCGAACCCGGAGGGTCCAGTTGCATGTGGGGCTGCGTAAAGGCTCCCCTGGGGAGTTCTCTTGTACCCAAAGCCTTCCTTTGGAGGCACTTTTGGATGGTCCAAAAGTTCTTGCAACGCGTTTTCTGGGGCCCGGTTTTTCAGTCTTCTCCCATGCCGGCTAGGGATATATTTAGGGTTACTCGGAAAATTCGAACCCGGAGGGTCCAGTTGCATGTGGGGCTGCGTAAAGGCTCCCCTGGGGAGTCCTCTTGTACCCAAAGCCTTCCTTTGGGGGCACTTTTGGATGGTCCAAAGGGGCTCGCAACACATTTCCTGGGGCCTGATTTTTCACTCGTCTCCGATGACGGCTAGGGCTACGTTTAGGTTTGCTCAGGAACAGCGAACCCGGAGGGTCCAGTTGCATGTGGGGCTGCGTAAATGCTCCCCTGGGGAGTTCTCTTGTACCCAAAGCCTTCCTTTGGGGGCACTTTTGGATGGTCCAAAGGGGCTCGCAACACATTTCCTGGGGCCTGATTTTTCAGTCATCTTCAATGCCGTCTAGGGTTATGTTTAGGGATGGTCGGAAAAATCGAACCCGGAGGGTCCAGTTGCATGTGGGGCTGCGTAAAGGCTCCCCTGGGGAGTTCTCTTGTACCCAAAGCCTTCTTCTGGGGGCACTTTTGCATGGTCCAAAGGGGCTCGCAACGCATTTCCTGGGGCCTGATTTTTCACTCGTCTCCGATGATACCTAGGGATACGTTTAGGTTTGCTCAGAAACAGCGAACCCGGAGGGTCCAGTTGCATGTGGGGCTGCGTAAAGGCTCCCCTGGGGAGTTCACTTGTACCCAAAGCCTTCCTTTGGGGGCACTTTTGGATGGTCCAAAGGGGCTCGCAACGCATTTCCTGGGGCCTGATTTTTCACTTGTCTCCGATGACACCTAGAGTTACGTTTAGCTTTGCTCAGGAACAGCGAACCCGGAGGGTCCAGTTGCATGTGGGGCTGCGTAAAGGCTCCCCTGGGGAGTTCACTTGTACCCAAAGCCTTCCTTTGGGGGCACTTTTGCATGGTCCAAAGGGGCTTGCAACGCGTTTTCTGGGACCCGATTTTTCAGTCTTCTCCCATGACGGCTAGGGATATTTTTAGGGTTATTCCGAAAATTCGAACCCGGAGGGTCCAGTTGCATGTGGGGCTGCGTAAAGGCTCCCCTGGGGAGTCCTCTTGTACCCAAAGCCTTCCTTTGGGGGCACTTTTGGATGGTCCAAAGGGGCTTGCAACGCGTTTTCTGGGGCCCGGTTTTTCAGTCTTCTCCCATGCCGGCTAGGGATATATTTATGGTTACTCGGAAAATTCGAACCCGGAGGGTCCAGTTGCATGTGGGGCTGCGTAAATGCTCCCCTGGGGAGTTCTCTTGTACCCAAAGCCTTCCTTTGGGGGCACTTTTGGATGGTCCAAAGGGGCTCGCAACGCATTTCCTGGGGCCTGATTTTTCAATCGTCTCCGATGACACCTAGGGATACGTTTAGGTTTGCTCAGAAACAGCGAACCCGGAGGGTCCAGTTACATGTGGGGCTGCGTAAAGGCTCCCCTGGGGAGTTCTCTTGTACCCAAAGCCTTCCTTTGGGGGCACTTTTGGATGGTCCAAAGGGGCTCGCAACGCATTTCCTGGGGCCTGATTTTTCACTCGTCTCCGATGACACCTAGAGTTACGTTTAGGTTTCCTCAGGATCAGCGAACCCGGAGGGTCCAGTTGCATGTGGGGCTGCGTAAAGGCTCCCCTGGGGAGTTCACTTGTACCCAAAGCCTTCCTTTGGGGGCACTTTTGGATGGTCCAAATGGGCTTGCAACGCGTTATCTAGGACCCGATTTATCAGTCTTCTCCCATGCCGGCTAGGGATATATTTAGGGTTATTCCGAAAATTCGAACCCGGAGGGTCCAGTTGCATGTGGGGCTGCGTAAAGGCTCCCCTGGGGAGTCCTCTTGTACCCAAAGCCTTCCTTTGGGGGCACTTTTGGATGGTCCAAAGGGGCTTGCAACGCGTTTTCTGGGGCCCGGTTTTTCAGTCTTCTCCCATGCCGGCTAGGGATATATTTAGGGTTACTCGGAAAATTCGAACCCGGAGGGTCCAGTTGCATGTGGGGCTGCGTAAAGGCTCCCCTGGGGAGTTCTCTTGTACCCAAAGCCTTCCTTTGGGGGCACTTTTGGATGGGCGAAAAGGGCTCGCAACGCATTTCCTGGGGCCTGATTTTTCACTCGTCTCCAATGACAGCGAGGGCTACGTTTAGGTTTGCTCAGAAACAGCGAACCCGGAGGGTCCAGTTGCATGTGGGGCTGCGTAAAGGCTCCCCTGGGGAGTTCACTTGTACCCAAAGCCTTCCTTTGGGGGCACTTTTGGATGGTCCAAAGGGGCTTGCAACGCGTTTTCTTGGGCTCGATTTTTCAGTCTTCTCCCATGCCGGCTAGGGATATATTTAGGTTTACTCGGAAAATTCGAACCCGGAGGGTCCAGTTGCATGTGGGGCTGCGTAAAGGCTCCCCTGGGGAGTCCTCTTGTACCCAAAGCCTTCCTTTGGGGGCACTTTTGGATGGTCCAAAGGGGCTTGCAACGCGTTTTCTGCGGCCCGGTTTTTCAGTCTTCTCCCATGCCGGCTAGGGATATATTTAGGGTTACTCGGAAAATTCGAACCCGGAGGGTCCAGTTGCATGTGGGGCTGCATAAAGACTCCCCTGGGGAGTTCTCTTGCACCCAAAGCCTTCCTTTGGGTGCACTTTTGGATGGTCCAAAGGGGCTCGCAACGCATTTCCTGGGGCCTGATTTTTCAGTCGTCTTCAATGCCGGCTAGGGTTATGTTTAGGGATGGTCGGAAAAATCGAACCCGGAGGGTCCAGTTGCATGTGGGGCTGCGTAAAGGCTCCCCTGGGGAGTTCTCTTGTACCCAAAGCCTTCCTTTGGGGGCACTTTTGCATGGTCCAAAGGGGCTCGAAACGCATTTCCTGGGGCCTCATTTTTCACTCGTCTCCAATGACAGCGAGGGGTACGTTTAGGTTTGCTCAGAAACAGCGAACCCGGAGGGTCCAGTTGCATGTGGGGCTGCGTAAAGGCTCCCCTGGGGAGTTCACTTGTACCCAAAGCCTTCCTTTGGGAGCACTTTTGCATGGTCCAAAGGGGCTCGCAACGCATTTCCTGGGGCCTGATTTTTCACTTGTCTCCGATGACACCTAGGGATACGTTTAGGTTTGCTCAGGAACAGCGAACCCGGAGGGTCCAGTTGCATGTGGGGCTGCGTAAATGCTCCCCTGGGGAGTTCTCTTGTACCCAAAGCCTTCCTTTGGGGGCACTTTTGGATGGTCCAAAGGGGCTCGCAACGCATTTCCTGGGGCCTGATTTTTCACTCGTCTCTGATGACACCTAGGGATACGTTTAGGTTTGCTCAGAAACAGCGAACCCGGAGGGTCCAGTTACATGTGGGGCTGCGTAAAGGCTCCCCTGGGGAGTTCTCTTGTACCCAAAGCCTTCCTTTGGGGGCACTTTTGGATGGTCCAAAGGGGCTCGCAACGCATTTCCTGGGGCCTGATTTTTCACTCGTCTCCGATGACACCTAGGGATACGTTTAGGTTTGCTCAGAAACAGCGAACCCGGAGGGTCCAGTTACATGTGGGGCTGCGTAAAGGCTCCCCTGGGGAGTTCTCTTGTACCCAAAGCCTTCCTTTGGGGGCACTTTTGGATGGTCCAAAGGGGCTCGCAACGCATTTCCTGGGGCCTGATTTTTCACTCGTCTCCGATGACACCTAGAGTTACGTTTAGGTTTCCTCAGGATCAGCGAACCCGGAGGGTCCAGTTGCATGTGGGGCTGCGTAAAGGCTCCCCTGGGGAGTTCACTTGTACCCAAAGCCTTCCTTTGGGGGCACTTTTGGATGGTCCAAATGGGCTTGCAACGCGTTATCTAGGACCCGATTTATCAGTCTTCTCCCATGCCGGCTAGGGATATATTTAGGGTTATTCCGAAAATTCGAACCCGGAGGGTCCAGTTGCATGTGGGGCTGCGTAAAGGCTCCCCTGGGGAGTCCTCTTGTACCCAAAGCCTTCCTTTGGGGGCACTTTTGGATGGTCCAAAGGGGCTTGCAACGCGTTTTCTGGGGCCCGGTTTTTCAGTCTTCTCCCATGCCGGCTAGGGATATATTTAGGGTTACTCGGAAAATTCGAACCCGGAGGGTCCAGTTGCATCTGGGGCTGCGTAAAGGCTCCCCTGGGGAGTTCTCTTGTACCCAAAGCCTTCCTTTGGGGGCACTTTTGGATGGGCGAAAAGGGCTCGCAACGCATTTCCTGGGGCCTGATTTTTCACTCGTCTCCAATGACAGCGAGGGCTACGTTTAGGTTTGCTCAGAAACAGCGAACCCGGAGGGTCCAGTTGCATGTGGGGCTGCGTAAAGGCTCCCCTGGGGAGTTCACTTGTACCCAAAGCCTTCCTTTGGGGGCACTTTTGGATGGTCCAAAGGGGCTTGCAACGCGTTTTCTTGGGCTCGATTTTTCAGTCTTCTCCCATGCCGGCTAGGGATATATTTAGGTTTACTCGGAAAATTCGAACCCGGAGGGTCCAGTTGCATGTGGGGCTGCGTAAAGGCTCCCCTGGGGAGTCCTCTTGTACCCAAAGCCTTCCTTTGGGGGCACTTTTGGATGGTCCAAAGGGGCTTGCAACGCGTTTTCTGGGGCCCGGTTTTTCAGTCTTCTCCCATGCCGGCTAGGGATATATTTAGGGTTACTCGGAAAATTCGAACCCGGAGGGTCCAGTTGCATGTGGGGCTGCATAAAGACTCCCCTGGGGAGTTCTCTTGCACCCAAAGCCTTCCTTTGGGTGCACTTTTGGATGGTCCAAAGGGGCTCGCAACGCATTTCCTGGGGCCTGATTTTTCAGTCGTCTTCAATGCCGGCTAGGGTTATGTTTAGGGATGGTCGGAAAAATCGAACCCGGAGGGTCCAGTTGCATGTGGGGCTGCGTAAAGGCTCCCCTGGGGAGTTCTCTTGTACCCAAAGCCTTCCTTTGGGGGCACTTTTGCATGGTCCAAAGGGGCTCGCAACGCATTTCCTGGGGCCTCATTTTTCACTCGTCTCCAATGACAGCGAGGGGTACGTTTAGGTTTGCTCAGAAACAGCGAACCCGGAGGGTCCAGTTGCATGTGGGGCTGCGTAAAGGCTCCCCTGGGGAGTTCACTTGTACCCAAAGCCTTCCTTTGGGAGCACTTTTGCATGGTCCAAAGGGGCTCGCAACGCATTTCCTGGGGCCTGATTTTTCACTTGTCTCCGATGACACCTAGGGATACGTTTAGGTTTGCTCAGGAACAGCGAACCCGGAGGGTCCAGTTGCATGTGGGGCTGCGTAAATGCTCCCCTGGGGAGTTCTCTTGTACCCAAAGCCTTCCTTTGGGGGCACTTTTGGATGGTCCAAAGGGGCTCGCAACGCATTTCCTGGGGCCTGATTTTTCACTCGTCTCCGATGACACCTAGGGATACGTTTAGGTTTCCTCAGGAACAGTGAACCCGGAGGGTCCAGTTACATGTGGGGCTGCGTAAAGGCTCCCCTGGGGAGTTCTCTTGTACCCAAAGCCTTCCTTTGGGGGCACTTTTGGATGGTCCAAAGGGGCTCGCAACGCATTTCCTGGGGCCTGATTTTTCACTCGTCTCCGATGACACCTAGAGTTACGTTTAGGTTTCCTCAGGAACAGCGAACCCAGAGGGTCCAGTTGCATGTGGGGCTGCGTAAAGGCTCCCCTGGGGAGTTCACTTGTACCCAAAGCCTTCCTTTGGGGGCACTTTTGGATGGTCCAAAGGGGCTTGCAACGCGTTTTCTTGGGCCCGATTGTTCAGTCTTCTCCCATGCCGGCTAGGGATATATTTAGGGTTAGTCGGAAAATTCGAACCCGGAGGGTCCAGTTGCATGTGGGGCTGCGTAAAGGCTCCCCTGGGGAGTCCTCTTGTACCCAAAGCCTTCCTTTGGGGGCACTTTTGGATGGTCCAAAGGGGCTTGCAACGCGTTTTCTGGGGCCCGGTTTTTCAGTCTTCTCCCATGCCGGCTAGGGATATATTTAGGGTTACTCGGAAAATTCGAACCCGGAGGGTCCAGTTGCATCTGGGGCTGCGTAAAGGCTCCCCTGGGGAGTTCTCTTGTACCCAAAGCCTTCCTTTGGGGGCACTTTTGGATGGTCCAAAGGGGCTCGCAACACATTTCCTGGGGCCTGATTTTTCAGTCGTCTCCGATGACGGCTAGGGTTCTGTTTAGGGATGGTCGGAAAAATCGAACACGGAGGGTCCAGTTGCATGTGGGGCTGCGTAAAGGCTCCCCTGGGGAGTCCTCTTGTACCCAAAGCCTTCCTTTGGGGGCACTTTTGGATGGTCCAAAGGGGCTCGCAACGCATTTCCTGGGGCCTGATTTTTCACTTGTCTCCGATGACACCTAGGGCTACGTTTAGGTTTGCTCAGGAACAGCGATCCCGGAGGGTCCAGTTGCATGTGGGGCTGCGTAAAGGCTTCCCTGGGGAGTTCACTTGTACCCAAAGCCTTCCTTTGGGGGCACTTTTGCATGGTCCAAAGGGGCTCGCAACGCATTTCCTGGGGCCTGATTTTTCACTCGTCTCCGATGACGGCGAGGGCTACTTTTAGGTTTGCTCAGAAACAGCGAACCCGGAGGGTCCAGTTGCATGTGGGGCTGCGTAAAGGCTCCCCTGGGGAGTTCTCTTGTACCCAAAGCCTTCCTTTGGAGGCACTTTTGGATGGTCCAAAAGTTCTTGCAACGCGTTTTCTGGGGCCCGGTTTTTCAGTCTTCTCCCATGCCTGCTAGGGATATATTTAGGGTTACTCGGAAAATTCGAACCCGGAGGGTCCAGTTGCATGTGGGGCTGCGTAAAGGCTCCCCTGGGGAGTCCTCTTGTACCCAAAGCCTTCCTTTGGGGGCACTTTTGGATGGTCCAAAGGGGCTCGCAACACATTTCCTGGGGCCTGATTTTTCACTCGTCTCCGATGACGGCTAGGGCTACGTTTAGGTTTGCTCAGGAACAGCGAACCCAGAGGGTCCAGTTGCATGTGGGGCTGCGTAAAGGCTCCCCTGGGGAGTTCTCTTGTACCCAAAGCCTTCCTTTGGGGGCACTTTTGGATGGTCCAAAGGGGCTCGCAACACATTTCCTGGGGCCTGATTTTTCAGTCGTCTTCAATGCCGGCTAGTGTTATGTTTAGGGATGGTCGGAAAAATCGAACCCGGAGGGTCCAGTTGCATGTAAGGCTGCGTAAAGGCTCCCCTGGGGAGTTCTCTTGTACCCAAAGCCTTCTTCTGGGGGCACTTTTGCATGGTCAAAAGGGGCTCGCAACGCATTTCCTGGGGCCTGATTTTTCACTCGTCTCCGATGACACCTAGGGATACGTTTAGGTTTGCTCAGGAACAGCGAACCCGGAGGGTCCAGTAGCATGTGGGGCTGCGTAAAGGCTCCCCTGGGGAGTTCACTTGTACCCAAAGCCTTCCTTTGGGGGCACTTTTGGATGGTCCAAAGGGGCTTGCAACGCGTTTTCTTGGGCCCGATTTTTCAGTCTTCTCCCATGCCGGCTAGGGATATATTTAGGGTTACTCGGAAAATTCGAACGCGGCGGGTCCAGTTGCATGTGGGGCTGCGTAAAGGCTCCCCTGGGGAGTTCTCTTGTACCCAAAGCCTTCCTTTGGGGGCACTTTTGCATGGTCCAAAGGGGCTCGCAACACATTTCCTGGGGCCTGATTTTTCAGTCGTCTCCTATGACGGCTAGGGTTCTGTTTAGGGATGGTCGGAAAAATCGAACCCGGAGGGTCCAGTTGCATGTGGGGCTGCGTAAAGGCTCCCCTGGGGAGTTCACTTGTACCCAAAGCCTTCCTTTGGGGGCACTTTTGCATGGTCCAAAGGGGCTCGCAATGCATTTCCTGGGGCCTGATTTTTCACTCGTCTCCGATGACACCTAGAGTTACATTTAGTTTTGCTCAGGAACAGCGAACCCAGAGGGTCCTGTTGCATGTGGGGCTGCGTAAAGGCTCCCCTGGGGAGTTCTCTTGTACCCAAAGCCTTCCTTTGGGGGCACTTTTGGATGGTCCAAAGGGGCTCGCAACGCATTTCCTGGGGCCTGATTTTTCACTTGTCTCCGATGAAACCTAGGGCTACGTTTAGGTTTGCTCAGGAACAGCGATCCCGGAGGGTCCAGTTGCATGTGGGGCTTCGTAAAGGCTTCCCTGGGGAGTTCACATGTACCCAAAGCCTTCCTTTGGGGGCACTTTTGCATGGTCCAAAGGGGCTCGGAACGCATTTCCTGGGGCCTGATTTTTCACTTGTCTCCGATGACACCTAGGGCTACGTTTAGGTTTGCTTAGGAACAGCGAACCCGGAGGGTCCAGTTGCATGTGGGGCTGCGTAAAGGCTCCCCTGGGGAGTTCTCTTGTACCCAAAGCCTTCCTTTGGAGGCACTTTTGGATGGTCCAAAAGTTCTTGCAACGCGTTTTCTGGGGCCCGGTTTTTCAGTCTTCTCCCATGCCGGCTAGGGATATATTTAGGGTTACTCGGAAAATTCGAACCCGGAGGGTCCAGTTGCATGTGGGGCTGCGTAAAGGCTCCCCTGGGGAGTCCTCTTGTACCCAAAGCCTTCCTTTGGGGGCACTTTTGGATTGTCCAAAGGGGCTCGCAACACATTTCATGGGGCCTGATTTTTCACTCGTCTCCGATGACGGCTAGGGCTACGTTTAGGTTTGCTCAGGAACAGCGAACCCGGAGGGTCCAGTTGCATGTGGGGCTGCGTAAATGCTCCCCTGGGGAGTTCTCTTGTACCCAAAGCCTTCCTTTGGGGGCACTTTTGGATGGTCCAAAGGGGCTCGCAACACATTTCCTGGGGCCTGATTTTTCAGTCATCTTCAATGCCGTCTAGGGTTATGTTTAGGGATGGTCGGAAAAATCGAACCCGGAGGGTCCAGTTGCATGTGGGGCTGCGTAAAGGCTCCCCTGGGGAGTTCTCTTGTACCCAAAGCCTTCTTCTGGGGGCACTTTTGCATGGTCCAAAGGGGCTCGCAACGCATTTCCTGGGGCCTGATTTTTCACTCGTCTCCGATGATACCTAGGGATACGTTTAGGTTTGCTCAGAAACAGCGAACCCGGAGGGTCCAGTTGCATGTGGGGCTGCGTAAAGGCTCCCCTGGGGAGTTCACTTGTACCCAAAGCCTTCCTTTGGGGGCACTTTTGGATGGTCCAAAGGGGCTCGCAACGCATTTCCTGGGGCCTGATTTTTCACTTGTCTCCGATGACACCTAGAGTTACGTTTAGCTTTGCTCAGGAACAGCGAACCCGGAGGGTCCAGTTGCATGTGGGGCTGCGTAAAGGCTCCCCTGGGGAGTTCACTTGTACCCAAAGCCTTCCTTTGGGGGCACTTTTGCATGGTCCAAAGGGGCTTGCAACGCGTTTTCTGGGACCCGATTTTTCAGTCTTCTCCCATGACGGCTAGGGATATTTTTAGGGTTATTCCGAAAATTCGAACCCGGAGGGTCCAGTTGCATGTGGGGCTGCGTAAAGGCTCCCCTGGGGAGTCCTCTTGTACCCAAAGCCTTCCTTTGGGGGCACTTTTGGATGGTCCAAAGGGGCTTGCAACGCGTTTTCTGGGGCCCGGTTTTTCAGTCTTCTCCCATGCCGGCTAGGGATATATTTATGGTTACTCGGAAAATTCGAACCCGGAGGGTCCAGTTGCATGTGGGGCTGCGTAAATGCTCCCCTGGGGAGTTCTCTTGTACCCAAAGCCTTCCTTTGGGGGCACTTTTGGATGGTCCAAAGGGGCTCGCAACGCATTTCCTGGGGCCTGATTTTTCAATCGTCTCCGATGACACCTAGGGATACGTTTAGGTTTGCTCAGAAACAGCGAACCCGGAGGGTCCAGTTGCATGTGGGGCTGCGTAAAGGCTCCCCTGGGGAGTTCTCTTGTACCCAAAGCCTTCCTTTGGGGGCACTTTTGGATGGTCCAAAGGGGCTCGCAACGCATTTCCTGGGGCCTGATTTTTCACTCGTCTCCGATGACACCTAGAGTTACGTTTAGGTTTCCTCAGGATCAGCGAACCCGGAGGGTCCAGTTGCATGTGGGGCTGCGTAAAGGCTCCCCTGGGGAGTTCACTTGTACCCAAAGCCTTCCTTTGGGGGCACTTTTGGATGGTCCAAATGGGCTTGCAACGCGTTATCTAGGACCCGATTTATCAGTCTTCTCCCATGCCGGCTAGGGATATATTTAGGGTTATTCCGAAAATTCGAACCCGGAGGGTCCAGTTGCATGTGGGGCTGCGTAAAGGCTCCCCTGGGGAGTCCTCTTGTACCCAAAGCCTTCCTTTGGGGGCACTTTTGGATGGTCCAAAGGGGCTTGCAACGCGTTTTCTGGGGCCCGGTTTTTCAGTCTTCTCCCATGCCGGCTAGGGATATATTTAGGGTTACTCGGAAAATTCGAACCCGGAGGGTCCAGTTGCATGTGGGGCTGCGTAAAGGCTCCCCTGGGGAGTTCTCTTGTACCCAAAGCCTTCCTTTGGGGGCACTTTTGGATGGGCGAAAAGGGCTCGCAACGCATTTCCTGGGGCCTGATTTTTCACTCGTCTCCAATGACAGCGAGGGCTACGTTTAGGTTTGCTCAGAAACAGCGAACCCGGAGGGTCCAGTTGCATGTGGGGCTGCGTAAAGGCTCCCCTGGGGAGTTCACTTGTACCCAAAGCCTTCCTTTGGGGGCACTTTTGGATGGTCCAAAGGGGCTTGCAACGCGTTTTCTTGGGCTCGATTTTTCAGTCTTCTCCCATGCCGGCTAGGGATATATTTAGGTTTACTCGGAAAATTCGAACCCGGAGGGTCCAGTTGCATGTGGGGCTGCGTAAAGGCTCCCCTGGGGAGTCCTCTTGTACCCAAAGCCTTCCTTTGGGGGCACTTTTGGATGGTCCAAAGGGGCTTGCAACGCGTTTTCTGGGGCCCGGTTTTTCAGTCTTCTCCCATGCCGGCTAGGGATATATTTAGGGTTACTCGGAAAATTCGAACCCGGAGGGTCCAGTTGCATGTGGGGCTGCATAAAGACTCCCCTGGGGAGTTCTCTTGCACCCAAAGCCTTCCTTTGGGGGCACTTTTGGATGGTCCAAAGGGGCTCGCAACGCATTTCCTGGGGCCTGATTTTTCAGTCGTCTTCAATGCCGGCTAGGGTTATGTTTAGGGATGGTCGGAAAAATCGAACCCGGAGGGTCCAGTTGCATGTGGGGCTGCGTAAAGGCTCCCCTGGGGAGTTCTCTTGTACCCAAAGCCTTCCTTTGGGGGCACTTTTGCATGGTCCAAAGGGGCTCGAAACGCATTTCCTGGGGCCTCATTTTTCACTCGTCTCCAATGACAGCGAGGGGTACGTTTAGGTTTGCTCAGAAACAGCGAACCCGGAGGGTCCAGTTGCATGTGGGGCTGCGTAAAGGCTCCCCTGGGGAGTTCACTTGTACCCAAAGCCTTCCTTTGGGAGCACTTTTGCATGGTCCAAAGGGGCTCGCAACGCATTTCCTGGGGCCTGATTTTTCACTTGTCTCCGATGACACCTAGGGATACGTTTAGGTTTGCTCAGGAACAGCGAACCCAGAGGGTCCAGTTGCATGTGGGGCTGCGTAAATGCTCCCCTGGGGAGTTCTCTTGTACCCAAAGCCTTCCTTTGGGGGCACTTTTGGATGGTCCAAAGGGGCTCGCAACGCATTTCCTGGGGCCTGATTTTTCACTCGTCTCTGATGACACCTAGGGATACGTTTAGGTTTGCTCAGAAACAGCGAACCCGGAGGGTCCAGTTACATGTGGGGCTGCGTAAAGGCTCCCCTGGGGAGTTCTCTTGTACCCAAAGCCTTCCTTTGGGGGCACTTTTGGATGGTCCAAAGGGGCTCGCAACGCATTTCCTGGGGCCTGATTTTTCACTCGTCTCCGATGACACCTAGGGATACGTTTAGGTTTGCTCAGAAACAGCGAACCCGGAGGGTCCAGTTGCATGTGGGGCTGCGTAAAGGCTCCCCTGGGGAGTTCTCTTGTACCCAAAGCCTTCCTTTGGGGGCACTTTTGGATGGTCCAAAGGGGCTCGCAACGCATTTCCTGGGGCCTGATTTTTCACTCGTCTCCGATGACACCTAGAGTTACGTTTAGGTTTCCTCAGGATCAGCGAACCCGGAGGGTCCAGTTGCATGTGGGGCTGCGTAAAGGCTCCCCTGGGGAGTTCACTTGTACCCAAAGCCTTCCTTTGGGGGCACTTTTGGATGGTCCAAATGGGCTTGCAACGCGTTATCTAGGACCCGATTTATCAGTCTTCTCCCATGCCGGCTAGGGATATATTTAGGGTTATTCCGAAAATTCGAACCCGGAGGGTCCAGTTGCATGTGGGGCTGCGTAAAGGCTCCCCTGGGGAGTTCTCTTGTACCCAAAGCCTTCCTTTGGGGGCACTTTTGGATGGTCCAAAGGGGCTTGCAACGCGTTTTCTGGGGCCCGGTTTTTCAGTCTTCTCCCATGCCGGCTAGGGATATATTTAGGGTTACTCGGAAAATTCGAACCCGGAGGGTCCAGTTGCATCTGGGGCTGCGTAAAGGCTCCCCTGGGGAGTTCTCTTGTACCCAAAGCCTTCCTTTGGGGGCACTTTTGGATGGGCGAAAAGGGCTCGCAACGCATTTCCTGGGGCCTGATTTTTCACTCGTCTCCAATGACAGCGAGGGCTACGTTTAGGTTTGCTCAGAAACAGCGAACCCGGAGGGTCCAGTTGCATGTGGGGCTGCGTAAAGGCTCCCCTGGGGAGTTCACTTGTACCCAAAGCCTTCCTTTGGGGGCACTTTTGGATGGTCCAAAGGGGCTTGCAACGCGTTTTCTTGGGCTCGATTTTTCAGTCTTCTCCCATGCCGGCTAGGGATATATTTAGGTTTACTCGGAAAATTCGAACCCGGAGGGTCCAGTTGCATGTGGGGCTGCGTAAAGGCTCCCCTGGGGAGTCCTCTTGTACCCAAAGCCTTCCTTTGGGGGCACTTCTGGATGGACGAATAGGGCTTGAAACGCATTTTCTGGGGCCCGAATTTTCAGTCTTCTGGCATGCTGGCTAGGTTTATATTTAGGGTTGCTCGTAAACAGCGAACCCGGAGGGTCCAGTTGCATGTGGGGCTGCATAAAGACTCCCCTGGGGAGTTCTCTTGCACCCAAAGCCTTCCTTTGGGTGCACTTTTGGATGGTCCAAAGGGGCTCGCAACGCATTTCCTGGGGCCTGATTTTTCAGTCGTCTTCAATGCCGGCTAGGGTTATGTTTAGGGATGGTCGGAAAAATCGAACCCGGAGGGTCCAGTTGCATGTGGGGCTGCGTAAAGGCTCCCCTGGGGAGTTCTCTTGTACCCAAAGCCTTCCTTTGGGGGCACTTTTGCATGGTCCAAAGGGGCTCGCAACGCATTTCCTGGGGCCTCATTTTTCACTCGTCTCCAATGACAGCGAGGGGTACGTTTAGGTTTGCTCAGAAACAGCGAACCCGGAGGGTCCAGTTGCATGTGGGGCTGCGTAAAGGCTCCCCTGGGGAGTTCACTTGTACCCAAAGCCTTCCTTTGGGAGCACTTTTGCATGGTCCAAAGGGGCTCGCAACGCATTTCCTGGGGCCTGATTTTTCACTTGTCTCCGATGACACCTAGGGATACGTTTAGGTTTGCTCAGGAACAGCGAACCCAGAGGGTCCAGTTGCATGTGGGGCTGCGTAAATGCTCCCCTGGGGAGTTCTCTTGTACCCAAAGCCTTCCTTTGGGGGCACTTTTGGATGGTCCAAAGGGGCTCGCAACGCATTTCCTGGGGCCTGATTTTTCACTCGTCTCCGATGACACCTAGAGTTACGTTTAGGTTTCCTCAGGAACAGCGAACCCAGAGGGTCCAGTTGCATGTGGGGCTGCGTAAAGGCTCCCCTGGGGAGTTCACTTGTACCCAAAGCCTTCCTTTGGGGGCACTTTTGGATGGTCCAAAGGGGCTTGCAACGCGTTTTCTTGGGCCCGATTTTTCAGTCTTCTCCCATGCCGGCTAGGGATATATTTAGGGTTAGTCGGAAAATTCGAACCCGGAGGGTCCAGTTGCATGTGGGGCTGCGTAAAGGCTCCCCTGGGGAGTCCTCTTGTACCCAAATCCTTCCTTTGGGGGCACTTTTGGATGGTCCAAAGGGGCTTGCAACGCGTTTTCTGGGGCCCGGTTTTTCAGTCTTCTCCCATGCCGGCTAGGGATATATTTAGGGTTACTCGGAAAATTCGAACCCGGAGGGTCCAGTTGCATCTGGGGCTGCGTAAAGGCTCCCCTGGGGAGTTCTCTTGTACCCAAAGCCTTCCTTTGGGGGCACTTTTGCATGGTCCAAAGGGGCTCGCAACGCATTTCCTGGGGCCTGATTTTTCACTTGTCTCCGATGACACCTAGGGATACGTTTAGGTTTGCTCAGGAACAGCGAACCCGGAGGGTCCAGTTGCATGTGGGGCTGCGTAAAGGCTCCCCTGGGGAGTTCTCTTGTACCCAAAGCCTTCCTTTGGGGGCACTTTTGGATGGTCCAAAGGGGCTCGCAACGCATTTCCTGGGGCCTGATTTTTCACTTGTCTCCGATGACACCTAGAGTTACGTTTAGGTTTCCTCAGGAACAGCGAACCCGGAGGGTCCAGTTGCATGTGGGGCTGCGTAAAGGCTCCCCTGGGGAGTCCTCTTGTACCCAAAGCCTTCCTTTGGGGGCACTTTTGGATGGTCCAAAGGGGCTTGCAACGCGTTTTCTGGGGCCCGGTTTTTCAGTCTTCTCCCATGCCGGCTAGGGATATATTTAGGGTTACTCGGAAAATTCGTACCCGGAGGGTCCAGTTGCATGTGGGGCTGCGTAAAGGCTCCCCTGGGGAGTTCTCTTGTACCCAAAGCCTTCTTTGGGGGCACTTTTGGATGGTCCAAAGGGGCTTGCAACGCGTTTTCTTGGGCTCGATTTTTCAGTCTTCTCCCATGCCGGCTAGGGATATATTTAGGTTTACTCGGAAAATTCGAACCCGGAGGGTCCAGTTGCATGTGGGGCTGCGTAAAGGCTCCCCTGGGGAGTCCTCTTGTACCCAAAGCCTTCCTTTGGGGGCACTTTTGGATGGTCCAAAGGGGCTTGCAACGCGTTTTCTGGGGCCCGGTTTTTCAGTCTTCTCCCATGCCGGCTAGGGATATATTTAGGGTTACTCGGAAAATTCGAACCCGGAGGGTCCAGTTGCATGTGGGGCTGCATAAAGACTCCCCTGGGGAGTTCTCTTGCACCCAAAGCCTTCCTTTGGGTGCACTTTTGGATGGTCCAAAGGGGCTCGCAACGCATTTCCTGGGGCCTGATTTTTCAGTCGTCTTCAATGCCGGCTAGGGTTATGTTTAGGGATGGTCGGAAAAATCGAACCCGGAGGGTCCAGTTGCATGTGGGGCTGCGTAAAGGCTCCCCTGGGGAGTTCTCTTGTACCGAAAGCCTTCCTTTGGGGGCACTTTTGCATGGTCCAAAGGGGCTCGCAACGCATTTCCTGGGGCCTCATTTTTCACTCGTCTCCAATGACAGCGAGGGGTACGTTTAGGTTTGCTCAGAAACAGCGAACCCGGAGGGTCCAGTTGCATGTGGGGCTGCGTAAAGGCTCCCCTGGGGAGTTCACTTGTACCCAAAGCCTTCCTTTGGGAGCACTTTTGCATGGTCCAAAGGGGCTCGCAACGCATTTCCTGGGGCCTGATTTTTCACTTGTCTCCGATGACACCTAGGGATACGTTTAGGTTTGCTCAGGAACAGCGAACCCAGAGGGTCCAGTTGCATGTGGGGCTGCGTAAATGCTCCCCTGGGGAGTTCTCTTGTACCCAAAGCCTTCCTTTGGGGGCACTTTTGGATGGTCCAAAGGGGCTCGCAACGCATTTCCTGGGGCCTGATTTTTCACTCGTCTCCGATGACACCTAGGGATACGTTTAGGTTTCCTCAGAAACAGCGAACCCGGAGGGTCCAGTTGCATGTGGGGCTGCGTAAAGGCTCCCCTGGGGAGTTCACTTGTACCCAAAGCCTTCCTTTGGGGGCACTTTTGAATGGTCCAAAGGGGCTTGCAACGCGTTTTCTTGGGCCCGATTTTTCAGTCTTCTCCCATGCCGGCTAGGGATATATTTAGGGTTAGTCGGAAAATTCGAACCCGGAGGGTCCAGTTGCATGTGGGGCTGCGTAAAGGCTCCCCTGGGGAGTCCTCTTGTACCCAAATCCTTCCTTTGGGGGCACTTTTGGATGGTCCAAAGGGGCTTGCAACGCGTTTTCTGGGGCCCGGTTTTTCAGTCTTCTCCCATGCCGGCTAGGGATATATTTAGGGTTACTCGGAAAATTCGAACCCGGAGGGTCCAGTTGCATGTGGGGCTGCGTAAAGGCTCCCCTGGGGAGTTCTCTTGTACCCAAAGCCTTCCTTTGGGGGCACTTTTGCATGGTCCAAAGGGGCTCGCAACGCATTTCCTGGGGCCTGATTTTTCACTTGTCTCCGATGACACCTAGAGTTACGTTTAGGTTTCCTCAGGAACAGCGAACCCGGAGGGTCCAGTTGCATGTGGGGCTGCGTAAAGGCTCCCCTGGGGAGTCCTCTTGTACCCAAAGCCTTCCTTTGGGGGCACTTTTGGATGGTCCAAAGGGGCTTGCAACGCGTTTTCTGGGGCCCGGTTTTTCAGTCTTCTCCCATGCCGGCTAGGGATATATTTAGGGTTACTCGGAAAATTCGTACCCGGAGGGTCCAGTTGCATGTGGGGCTGCGTAAAGGCTCCCCTGGGGAGTTCTCTTGTACCCAAAGCCTTCTTTGGGGGCACTTTTGGATGGGCGAAAAGGTCTCGCAACGCATTTCCTGGGGCCTGATTTTTCACTCGTCTCCAATGACAGCGAGGGCTACGTTTAGGTTTGCTCAGAAACAGCGAACCCGGAGGGTCCAGTTGCATGTGGGGCTGCGTAAAGGCTCCCCTGGGGAGTTCACTTGTACCCAAAGCCTTCCTTTGGGGGCACTTTTGGATGGTCCAAAGGGGCTTGCAACGCGTTTTCTTGGGCCCGGTTTTTCAGTCTTCTCCTATGCCGGCTAGGGATATATTTAGGGTTACTCGGAAAATTCGAACCCGGAGGGTCCAGTTGCATGTGGGGCTGCGTAAAGACTCCCCTGGGGAGTTCTCTTGTACCCAAAGCCTTCCTTTGGGTGCACTTTTGCATGGTCCAAAGGGGCTCGCAACGCATTTCCTGGGGCCTGATTTTTCACTTGTCTCCGATGACACCTAGGGCTACGTATAGTTTTGCTTAGGAACAGCGAACCCGGAGGGTCCAGTTGCATGTGGGGCTGCGTAAAGGCTCCCCTGGGGAGTTCTCTTGTACCCAAAGCCTTCCTTTGGGGGCACTTTTGCATGGTCCAAAGGGGCTCGCAACACATTTCCTGGGGCCTGATTTTTCAGTCGTCTTCAATGCCGGCTAGGGTTATGTTTAGGGATGGTCGGAAAAATCGAACCCGGAGGGTCCAGTTGCATGTGGGGCTGCGTAAAGGCTCCCCTGGGGAGTTCTCTTGTACCCAAAGCCTTCCTTTGGGGGCACTTTTGCATGGTCCAAAGGGGCTCGCAACGCATTTCCTGGGGCCTCATTTTTCACTCGTCTCCAATGACAGCGAGGGCTACGTTTAGGTTTGCTCAGAAACAGCGATCCCGGAGGGTCCAGTTGCATGTGGGGCTGCGTAAAGGCTCCCCTGGGGAGTTCACTTGTACCCAAAGCCTTCCTTTGGGAGCACTTTTGGATGGTCCAAAGGGGCTCGCAACGCATTTCCTGGGGCCTCATTTTTCACTCGTCTCCAATGACAGCGAGGGCTACGTATAGGTTTGCTCAGAAACAGCGAACCCGGAGGGTCCAGTAGCATGTGGGGCTGCGTAAAGGCTCCCCTGGGGAGTTCACTTGTACCCAAAGCCTTCCTTTGGGGGCACTTTTGGATGGTCCAAAGGGGCTCGCAACGCATTTCCTGGGGCCTGATTTTTCACTCGTCTCCGATGACACCTAGAGTTACGTTTAGGTTTCCTCAGGAACAGCGAACCCGGAGGGTCCAGTTGCATGTGGGGCTGCGTAAAGGCTCCCCTGGGGAGTTCACTTGTACCCAAAGCCTTCCTTTGGGGGCACTTTTGGATGGTCCAAAGGGGCTTGCAACGCGTTTTCTGGGACCCGATTTTTCAGTCTTCTCCCATGCCGGCTAGGGATATATTTAGGGTTATTCCGAAAATTCGAACCCGGAGGGTCCAGTTGCATGTGGGGCTGCGTAAAGGCTCCCCTGGGGAGTTCACTTGTACCCAAAGCCTTCCTTTGGGGGCACTTTTGGATGGTCCAAAGGGGCTTGCAACGCGTTTTCTGGGGCCCGGTTTTTCAGTCTTCTCCCATGCCGGCTAGGGATATATTTAGGGTTACTCGGAAAATTCGAACCCGGAGGGTCCAGTTGCATGTGGGGCTGCGTAAAGGCTCCCCTGGGGAGTTCTCTTGTACCCAAAGCCTTCCTTTGGGGGCACTTTTGCATGGTCCAAAGGGGCTCGCAACGCATTTCCTGGGGCCTGATTTTTCACTTGTCTCCGATGACACCTAGGGATACGTTTAGGTTTGCTCAGGATCAGCGAACCCGGAGGGTCCAGTTGCATGTGGGGCTGCGTAAAGGCTCCCCTGGGGAGTTCTCTTGTACCCAAAGCCTTCCTTTGGGGGCACTTTTGGATGGTCCAAAGGGGCTCGCAACGCATTTCCTGGGGCCTGATTTTTCACTCGTCTCCGATGACACCTAGAGTTACGTTTAGGTTTCCTCAGGAACAGCGAACCCGGAGGGTCCAGTTGCATGTGGGGCTGCGTAAAGGCTCCCCTGGGGAGTTCACTTGTACCCAAAGCCTTCCTTTGGGGGCACTTTTGGATAGTCCAAATGGGCTTGCAACGCGTTTTCTAGGACCCGATTTTTCAGTCTTCTCCCATGCCGGCTAGGGATATATTTAGGGTTACTCGGAAAATTCGTACCCGGAGGGTCCAGTTGCATGTGGGGCTGCGTAAAGGCTCCCCTGGGGAGTTCTCTTGTACCCAAAGCCTTCTTTGGGGGCACTTTTGGATGGGCGAAAAGGTCTCGCAACGCATTTCCTGGGGCCTGATTTTTCACTCGTCTCCAATGACAGCGAGGGCTACGTTTAGGTTTGCTCAGAAACAGCGAACCCGGAGGGTCCAGTTGCATGTGGGGCTGCGTAAAGGCTCCCCTGGGGAGTTCACTTGTACCCAAAGCCTTCCTTTGGGGGCACTTTTGGATGGTCCAAAGGGGCTTGCAACGCGTTTTCTTGGGCCCGATTTTTCAGTCTTCTCCCATGCCGGCTAGGGATATATTTAGGGTTACTCGGAAAATTCGAACCCGGAGGGTCCAGTTGCATGTGGGGCTGCGTAAAGGCTCCCCTGGGGAGTCATCTTGTACCCAAAGCCTTCCTTTGGGGGCACTTTTGGATGGTCCAAAGGGGCTTGCAACGTGTTTTCTGGGGCCCGGTTTTTCAGTCTTCTCCCATGCCGGCTAGGGATATATTTAGGGTTACTCGGAAAATTCGAACCCGGAGGGTCCAGTTGCATGTGGGGCTGCGTAAAGACTCCCCTGGGGAGTTCTCTTGTACCCAAAGCCTTCCTTTGGGGGCACTTTTGGATGGTCCAAAGGGGCTCGCAACGCATTTCCTGGGGCCTGATTTTTCACTTGTCTCTGATGACACCTAGGGCTACGTTTAGGTTTGCTTAGGAACAGCGAACCCAGAGGGTCCAGTTCCATGTGGGGCTGCGTAAAGGCTCCCCTGGGGAGTTCACTTGTACCCAAAGCCTTCCTTTGGGAGCACTTTTGGATGGTCCAAAGGGGCTCGCAACGCATTTCCTGGGGCCTGATTTTTCACTCGTCTCCGATGACACCTAGAGTTACGTTTAGGTTTCCTCAGGAACAGCGAACCCGGAGGGTCCAGTTGCATGTGGGGCTGCGTAAAGGCTCCCCTGGGGAGTTCACTTGTACCCAAAGCCTTCCTTTGGGGGCACTTTTGGATGGTCCAAATGGGCTTGCAACGCGTTTTCTGGGACCCGATTTTTCAGTCTTCTCCCATGACGGCTAGGGATATATTTAGGGTTATTCCGAAAATTCGAACCCGGAGGGTCCAGTTGCATGTGGGGCTGCGTAAAGGCTCCCCTGGGGAGTCCTCTTGTACCCAAAGCCTTCCTTTGGGGGCACTTTTGGATGGGCCAAAGGGGCTTGCAACGCGTTTTCTGGGGCCCGGTTTTTCAGTCTTCTCCCATGCCGGCTAGGGATATATTTATGGTTACTCGGAAAATTCGAACCCGGAGGGTCCAGTTGCATGTGGGGCTGCGTAAAGGCTCCCCTGGGGAGTTCTCTTGTACCCAAAGCCTTCCTTTGGGGGCACTTTTGCATGGTCCAAAGGGGCTCGCAACGCATTTCCTGGGGCCTGATTTTTCACTCGTCTCCGATGACACCTAGAGTTACGTTTAGGTTTCCTCAGGAACAGCGAACCCGGAGGGTCCAGTTGCATGTGGGGCTGCGTAAAGGCTCCCCTGGGGAGTTCACTTGTACCCAAAGCCTTCCTTTGGGGGCACTTTTGGATAGTCCAAATGGGCTTGCAACGCGTTATCTAGGACCCGATTTTTCAGTCTTCTCCCATGCCGGCTAGGGATATATTTAGGGTTATTCCGAAAATTCGAACCCGGAGGGTCCAGTTGCATGTGGGGCTGCGTAAAGGCTCCCCTGGGGAGTTCTCTTGTACCCAAAGCCTTCCTTTGGGGGCACTTTTGGATGGTCCAAAGGGGCTTGCAACGCGTTTTCTTGGGCCCGATTTTTCAGTCTTCTCCCATGCCGGCTAGGGATATATTTAGGGTTACTCGGAAAATTCGAACACGGAGGGTCCAGTTGCATGTGGGGCTGCGTAAAGGCTCCCCTGGGGAGTCCTCTTGTACCCAAAGCCTTCCTTTGGGGGCACTTTTGGATGGTCCAAAGGGGCTCGCAACGCATTTCCTGGGGCCTGATTTTTCACTTGTCTCTGATGACACCTAGGGCTACGTTTAGGTTTGCTTAGGAACAGCGATCCCGGAGGGTCCAGTTGCATGTGGGGCTGCGTAAAGGCTCCCCTGGGGAGTTCACTTGTACCCAAAGCCTTCCTTTGGGAGCACTTTTGGATGGTCCAAAGGGGCTCGCAACGCATTTCCTGGGGCCTGATTTTTCACTCGTCTCCAATGACAGCGAGGGCTACGTTTAGGTTTGCTCAGAAACAGCGAACCCGGAGGGTCCAGTAGCATGTGGGGCTGCGTAAAGGCTCCCCTGGGGAGTTCACTTGTACCCAAAGCCTTCCTTTGGGGGCACTTTTGGATGGTCCAAAGGGGCTCGCAACGCATTTCCTGGGGCCTGATTTTTCACTCGTCTCCGATGACACCTAGAGTTACGTTTAGGTTTGCTCAGGAACAGCGAACCCGGAGGGTCCAGTTGCATGTGGGGCTGCGTAAAGGCTCCCCTGGGGAGTTCACTTGTACCCAAAGCCTTCCTTTGGGGGCACTTTTGGATGGTCCAAAGGGGCTTGCAACGCGTTTTCTGGGACCCGATTTTTCAGTCTTCTCCCATGCCGGCTAGGGATATATTTAGGGTTATTCCGAAAATTCGAACCCGGAGGGTCCAGTTGCATGTGGGGCTGCGTAAAGGCTCCCCTGGGGAGTCCTCTTGTACCCAAAGCCTTCCTTTGGGGGCACTTTTGGATGGTCCAAAGGGGCTTGCAACGCGTTTTCTGGGGCCCGGTTTTTCAGTCTTCTCCCATGCCGGCTAGGGATATATTTATGGTTACTCGGAAAATTCGAACCCGGAGGGTCCAGTTGCATGTGGGGCTGCGTAAAGGCTCCCCTGGGGAGTTCAGATATACCCAAAGCCTTCCTTTGGGGGCACTTTTGCATGGTCCAAAGGGGCTCGCAACGCATTTCCTGGGGCCTGATTTTTCACTTGTCTCCGATGACACCTAGGGATACGTTTAGGTTTGCTCAGGAACAGCGAACCCGGAGGGTCCAGTTGCATGTGGGGCTGCGTAAAGGCTCCCCTGGGGAGTTCTCTTGTACCCAAAGCCTTCCTTTGGGGGCACTTTTGCATGGTCCAAAGGGGCTCGCAACGCATTTCCTGGGGCCTGATTTTTCACTCATCTCCGATGACACCTAGAGTTACGTTTAGGTTTCCTCAGGAACAGCGAACCCGGAGGGTCCAGTTGCATGTGGGGCTGCGTAAAGGCTCCCCTGGGGAGTCCTCTTGTACCCAAAGCCTTCCTTTGGGGGCACTTTTGGATGGTCCAAAGGGGCTTGCAACGCGTTTTCTGGGGCCCGGTTTTTCAGTCTTCTCCCATGCCGGCTAGGGATATATTTAGGGTTACTCGGAAAATTCGTACCCGGAGGGTCCAGTTGCATGTGGGGCTGCGTAAAGGCTCCCCTGGGGAGTTCTCTTGTACCCAAAGCCTTCTTTGGGGGCACTTTTGGATGGGCGAAAAGGGCTCGCAACGCATTTCCTGGGGCCTGATTTTTCACTCGTCTCCAATGACAGCGAGTGCTACGTTTAGGTTTGCTCAGAAACAGCGAACCCGGAGGGTCCAGTTGCATGTGGGGCTGCGTAAAGGCTCCCCTGGGGAGTTCACTTGTACCCAAAGCCTTCCTTTGGGGGCACTTTTGGATGGTCCAAAGGGGCTTGCAACGCGTTTTCTTGGGCCCGGTTTTTCAGTCTTCTCCCATGCCAGCTAGGGATATATTTAGGGTTACTCGGAAAATTCGAACCCGGAGGGTCCAGTTGCATGTGGGGCTGCGTAAAGACTCCCCTGGGGAGTTCTCTTGTACCCAAAGCCTTCCTTTGGGTGCACTTTTGCATGGTCCAAAGGGGCTCGCAACGCATTTCCTGGGGCCTGATTTTTCACTTGTCTCTGATGACACCTAGGGCTACGTATAGGTTTGCTTAGGAACAGCGATCCCGGAGGGTCCAGTTGCATGTGGGGCTGCGTAAAGGCTCCCCTGGGGAGTTCTCTTGTACCCAAAGCCTTCCTTTGGGGGCACTTTTGCATGGTCCAAAGGGGCTCGCAACACATTTCCTGGGGCCTGATTTTTCAGTCGTCTTCAATGCCGGCTAGGGTTATGTTTAGGGATGGTCGGAAAAATCGAACCCGGAGGGTCCAGTTGCATGTGGGGCTGCGTAAAGGCTCCCCTGGGGAGTTCTCTTGTACCCAAAGCCTTCCTTTGGGGGCACTTTTGCATGGTCCAAAGGGGCTCGCAACGCATTTCCTGGGGCCTCATTTTTCACTCGTCTCCAATGACAGCTAGGGCTACGTTTAGGTTTGCTCAGAAACGGCGATCCCGGAGGGTCCAGTTGCATGTGGGGCTGCGTAAAGGCTCCCCTGGGGAGTTCACTTGTACCCAAAGCCTTCCTTTGGGAGCACTTTTGGATGGTCCAAAGGGGCTCGCAACGCATTTCCTGGGGCCTCATTTTTCACTCGTCTCCAATGACAGCGAGGGCTACGTTTAGGTTTGCTCAGAAACAGCGAACCCGGAGGGTCCAGTAGCATGTGGGGCTGCGTAAAGGCTCCCCTGGGGAGTTCACTTGTACCCAAAGCCTTCCTTTGGGGGCACTTTTGGATGGTCCAAAGGGGCTCGCAACGCATTTCCTGGGGCCTGATTTTTCACTCGTCTCCGATGACACCTAGAGTTACGTTTAGGTTTCCTCAGGAACAGTGAACCCGGAGGGTCCAGTTGCATGTGGGGCTGCGTAAAGGCTCCCCTGGGGAGTTCACTTGTACCCAAAGCCTTCCTTTGGGGGCACTTTTGGATGGTCCAAAGGGGCTTGCAACGCGTTTTCTGGGACCCGATTTTTCAGTCTTCTCCCATGACGGCTAGGGATATATTTAGGGTTATTCCGAAAATTCGAACCCGGAGGGTCCAGTTGCATGTGGGGCTGCGTAAAGGCTCCCCTGGGGAGTCCTCTTGTACCCAAAGCCTTCCTTTGGGGGCACTTTTGGATGGTCCAAAGGGGCTTGCAACGCGTTTTCTGGGGCCCGGTTTTTCAGTCTTCTCCCATGCCGGCTAGGGATATATTTAGGGTTACTCGGAAAATTCGAACCCGGAGGGTCCAGTTGCATGTGGGGCTGCGTAAAGGCTCCCCTGGGGAGTTCTCTTGTACCCAAAGCCTTCCTTTGGGGGCACTTTTGGATGGTCCAAAGGGGCTCGCAACGCATTTCCTGGGGCCTGATTTTTCACTTGTCTCCGATGACACCTAGGGATACGTTTAGGTTTGCTCAGGAACAGCGAACCCGGAGGGTCCAGTTGCATGTGGGGCTGCGTAAAGGCTCCCCTGGGGAGTTCTCTTGTACCCAAAGCCTTCCTTTGGGGGCACTTTTGGATGGTCCAAAGGGGCTCGCAACGCATATCCTGGGGCCTGATTTTTCACTCGTCTCCGATGACACCTAGAGTTACGTTTAGGTTTCCTCAGGAACAGCGAACCCGGAGGGTCCAGTTGCATGTGGGGCTGCGTAAAGGCTCCCCTGGGGAGTTCTCTTGTACCCAAAGCCTTCCTTTGGGGGCACTTTTGGATAGTCCAAATGGGCTTGCAACGCGTTTTCTAGGACCCGATTTTTCAGTCTTCTCCCATGCCGGCTAGGGATATATTTAGGGTTATTCCGAAAATTCGAACCCGGAGGGTCCAGTTGCATGTGGGGCTGCGTAAAGGCTCCCCTGGGGAGTCCTCTTGTACCCAAAGCCTTCCTTTGGGGGCACTTTTGGATGGTCCAAAGGGGCTTGCAACGCGTTTTCTGGGGCCCGGTTTTTCAGTCTTCTCCCATGCCGGCTAGGGATATATTTAGGGTTACTCGGAAAATTCGTACCCGGAGGGTCCAGTTGCATGTGGGGCTGCGTAAAGGCTCCCCTGGGGAGTTCTCTTGTACCCAAAGCCTTCTTTGGGGGCACTTTTGGATGGGCGAAAAGGGCTCGCAACGCATTTCCTGGGGCCTGATTTTTCACTCGTCTCCAATGACAGCGAGGGCTACGTTTAGGTTTGCTCAGAAACAGCGAACCCGGAGGGTCCAGTTGCATGTGGGGCTGCGTAAAGGCTCCCCTGGGGAGTTCACTTGTACCCAAAGCCTTCCTTTGGGGGCACTTTTGGATGGTCCAAAGGGGCTCGCAACGCATTTCCTGGGGCCTGATTTTTCACTTGTCTCTGATGACACCTAGGGCTACGTATAGGTTTGCTTAGGAACAGCGATCCCGGAGGGTCCAGTTGCATGTGGGGCTGCGTAAAGGCTCCCCTGGGGAGTTCTCTTGTACCCAAAGCCTTCCTTTGGGGGCACTTTTGCATGGTCCAAAGGGGCTCGCAACACATTTCCTGGGGCCTGATTTTTCAGTCGTCTTCAATGCCGGCTAGGGTTATGTTTAGGGATGGTCGGAAAAATCGAACCCGGAGGGTCCAGTTGCATGTGGGGCTGCGTAAAGGCTCCCCTGGGGAGTTCTCTTGTACCCAAAGCCTTCCTTTGGGGGCACTTTTGCATGGTCCAAAGGGGCTCGCAACGCATTTCCTGGGGCCTCATTTTTCACTCGTCTCCAATGACAGCGAGGGCTACGTTTAGGTTTGCTCAGAAACGGCGATCCCGGAGGGTCCAGTTGCATGTGGGGCTGCGTAAAGGCTCCCCTGGGGAGTTCACTTGTACCCAAAGCCTTCCTTTGGGAGCACTTTTGGATGGTCCAAAGGGGCTCGCAACGCATTTCCTGGGGCCTCATTTTTCACTCGTCTCCAATGACAGCGAGGGCTACGTTTAGGTTTGCTCAGAAACAGCGAACCCGGAGGGTCCAGTAGCATGTGGGGCTGCGTAAAGGCTCCCCTGGGGAGTTCACTTGTACCCAAAGCCTTCCTTTGGGGGCACTTTTGGATGGTCCAAAGGGGCTCGCAACGCATTTCCTGGGGCCTGATTTTTCACTCGTCTCCGATGACACCTAGAGTTACGTTTAGGTTTCCTCAGGAACAGTGAACCCGGAGGGTCCAGTTGCATGTGGGGCTGCGTAAAGGCTCCCCTGGGGAGTTCACTTGTACCCAAAGCCTTCCTTTGGGGGCACTTTTGGATGGTCCAAAGGGGCTTGCAACGCGTTTTCTGGGACCCGATTTTTCAGTCTTCTCCCATGACGGCTAGGGATATATTTAGGGTTGTTCCGAAAATTCGAACCCGGAGGGTCCAGTTGCATGTGGGGCTGCGTAAAGGCTCCCCTGGGGAGTCCTCTTGTACCCAAAGCCTTCCTTTGGGGGCACTTTTGGATGGTCCAAAGGGGCTTGCAACGCGTTTTCTGGGGCCCGGTTTTTCAGTCTTCTCCCATGCCGGCTAGGGATATATTTAGGGTTACTCGGAAAATTCGAACCCGGAGGGTCCAGTTGCATGTGGGGCTGCGTAAAGGCTCCCCTGGGGAGTTCTCTTGTACCCAAAGCCTTCCTTTGGGGGCACTTTTGGATGGTCCAAAGGGGCTCGCAACGCATTTCCTGGGGCCTGATTTTTCACTTGTCTCCGATGACACCTAGGGATACGTTTAGGTTTGCTCAGGAACAGCGAACCCGGAGGGTCCAGTTGCATGTGGGGCTGCGTAAAGGCTCCCCTGGGGAGTTCTCTTGTACCCAAAGCCTTCCTTTGGGGGCACTTTTGGATGGTCCAAAGGGGCTCGCAACGCATATCCTGGGGCCTGATTTTTCACTCGTCTCCGATGACACCTAGAGTTACGTTTAGGTTTCCTCAGGAACAGCGAACCCGGAGGGTCCAGTTGCATGTGGGGCTGCGTAAAGGCTCCCCTGGGGAGTTCTCTTGTACCCAAAGCCTTCCTTTGGGGGCACTTTTGGATAGTCCAAATGGGCTTGCAACGCGTTTTCTAGGACCCGATTTTTCAGTCTTCTCCCATGCCGGCTAGGGATATATTTAGGGTTATTCCGAAAATTCGAACCCGGAGGGTCCAGTTGCATGTGGGGCTGCGTAAAGGCTCCCCTGGGGAGTCCTCTTGTACCCAAAGCCTTCCTTTGGGGGCACTTTTGGATGGTCCAAAGGGGCTTGCAACGCGTTTTCTGGGGCCCGGTTTTTCAGTCTTCTCCCATGCCGGCTAGGGATATATTTAGGGTTACTCGGAAAATTCGTACCCGGAGGGTCCAGTTGCATGTGGGGCTGCGTAAAGGCTCCCCTGGGGAGTTCTCTTGTACCCAAAGCCTTCTTTGGGGGCACTTTTGGATGGGCGAAAAGGGCTCGCAACGCATTTCCTGGGGCCTGATTTTTCACTCGTCTCCAATGACAGCGAGTGCTACGTTTAGGTTTGCTCAGAAACAGCGAACCCGGAGGGTCCAGTTGCATGTGGGGCTGCGTAAAGGCTCCCCTGGGGAGTTCACTTGTACCCAAAGCCTTCCTTTGGGGGCACTTTTGGATGGTCCAAAGGGGCTTGCAACGCGTTTTCTTGGGCCCGGTTTTTCAGTCTTCTCCCATGCCGGCTAGGGATATATTTAGGGTTACTCGGAAAATTCGAACCCGGAGGGTCCAGTTGCATGTGGGGCTGCGTAAAGACTCCCCTGGGGAGTTCTCTTGTACCCAAAGCCTTCCTTTGGGTGCACTTTTGCATGGTCCAAAGGGGCTCGCAACGCATTTCCTGGGGCCTGATTTTTCACTTGTCTCTGATGACACCTAGGGCTACGTATAGGTTTGCTTAGGAACAGCGATCCCGGAGGGTCCAGTTGCATGTGGGGCTGCGTAAAGGCTCCCCTGGGGAGTTCTCTTGTACCCAAAGCCTTCCTTTGGGGGCACTTTTGCATGGTCCAAAGGGGCTCGCAACACATTTCCTGGGGCCTGATTTTTCAGTCGTCTTCAATGCCGGCTAGGGTTATGTTTAGGGATGGTCGGAAAAATCGAACCCGGAGGGTCCAGTTGCATGTGGGGCTGCGTAAAGGCTCCCCTGGGGAGTTCTCTTGTACCCAAAGCCTTCCTTTGGGGGCACTTTTGCATGGTCCAAAGGGGCTCGCAACGCATTTCCTGGGGCCTCATTTTTCACTCGTCTCCAATGACAGCGAGGGCTACGTTTAGGTTTGCTCAGAAACGGCGATCCCGGAGGGTCCAGTTGCATGTGGGGCTGCGTAAAGGCTCCCCTGGGGAGTTCACTTGTACCCAAAGCCTTCCTTTGGGAGCACTTTTGGATGGTCCAAAGGGGCTCGCAACGCATTTCCTGGGGCCTCATTTTTCACTCGTCTCCAATGACAGCGAGGGCTACGTTTAGGTTTGCTCAGAAACAGCGAACCCGGAGGGTCCAGTAGCATGTGGGGCTGCGTAAAGGCTCCCCTGGGGAGTTCACTTGTACCCAAAGCCTTCCTTTGGGGGCACTTTTGGATGGTCCAAAGGGGCTCGCAACGCATTTCCTGGGGCCTGATTTTTCACTCGTCTCCGATGACACCTAGAGTTACGTTTAGGTTTCCTCAGGAACAGTGAACCCGGAGGGTCCAGTTGCATGTGGGGCTGCGTAAAGGCTCCCCTGGGGAGTTCACTTGTACCCAAAGCCTTCCTTTGGGGGCACTTTTGGATGGTCCAAAGGGGCTTGCAACGCGTTTTCTGGGACCCGATTTTTCAGTCTTCTCCCATGACGGCTAGGGATATATTTAGGGTTATTCCGAAAATTCGAACCCGGAGGGTCCAGTTGCATGTGGGGCTGCGTAAAGGCTCCCCTGGGGAGTCCTCTTGTACCCAAAGCCTTCCTTTGGGGGCACTTTTGGATGGTCCAAAGGGGCTTGCAACGCGTTTTCTGGGGCCCGGTTTTTCAGTCTTCTCCCATGCCGGCTAGGGATATATTTAGGGTTACTCGGAAAATTCGAACCCGGAGGGTCCAGTTGCATGTGGGGCTGCGTAAAGGCTCCCCTGGGGAGTTCTCTTGTACCCAAAGCCTTCCTTTGGGGGCACTTTTGGATGGTCCAAAGGGGCTCGCAACGCATTTCCTGGGGCCTGATTTTTCACTTGTCTCCGATGACACCTAGGGATACGTTTAGGTTTGCTCAGGAACAGCGAACCCGGAGGGTCCAGTTGCATGTGGGGCTGCGTAAAGGCTCCCCTGGGGAGTTCTCTTGTACCCAAAGCCTTCCTTTGGGGGCACTTTTGGATGGTCCAAAGGGGCTCGCAACGCATATCCTGGGGCCTGATTTTTCACTCGTCTCCGATGACACCTAGAGTTACGTTTAGGTTTCCTCAGGAACAGCGAACCCGGAGGGTCCAGTTGCATGTGGGGCTGCGTAAAGGCTCCCCTGGGGAGTTCTCTTGTACCCAAAGCCTTCCTTTGGGGGCACTTTTGGATAGTCCAAATGGGCTTGCAACGCGTTTTCTAGGACCCGATTTTTCAGTCTTCTCCCATGCCGGCTAGGGATATATTTAGGGTTATTCCGAAAATTCGAACCCGGAGGGTCCAGTTGCATGTGGGGCTGCGTAAAGGCTCCCCTGGGGAGTCCTCTTGTACCCAAAGCCTTCCTTTGGGGGCACTTTTGGATGGTCCAAAGGGGCTTGCAACGCGTTTTCTGGGGCCCGGTTTTTCAGTCTTCTCCCATGCCGGCTAGGGATATATTTAGGGTTACTCGGAAAATTCGTACCCGGAGGGTCCAGTTGCATGTGGGGCTGCGTAAAGGCTCCCCTGGGGAGTTCTCTTGTACCCAAAGCCTTCCTTTGGGGGCACTTTTGGATGGGCGAAAAGGGCTCGCAACGCATTTCCTGGGGCCTGATTTTTCACTCGTCTCCAATGACAGCGAGGGCTACGTTTAGGTTTGCTCAGAAACAGCGAACCCGGAGGGTCCAGTTGCATGTGGGGCTGCGTAAAGGCTCCCCTGGGGAGTTCACTTGTACCCAAAGCCTTCCTTTGGGGGCACTTTTGGATGGTCCAAAGGGGCTTGCAACGCGTTTTCTTGGGCCCGGTTTTTCAGTCTTCTCCCATGCCGGCTAGGGATATATTTAGGGTTACTCGGAAAATTCGAACCCGGAGGGTCCAGTTGCATGTGGGGCTGCGTAAAGACTCCCCTGGGGAGTTCTCTTGTACCCAAAGCCTTCCTTTGGGTGCACTTTTGCATGGTCCAAAGGGGCTCGCAACGCATTTCCTGGGGCCTGATTTTTCACTTGTCTCTGATGACACCTAGGGCTACGTATAGGTTTGCTTAGGAACAGCGATCCCGGAGGGTCCAGTTGCATGTGGGGCTGCGTAAAGGCTCCCCTGGGGAGTTCTCTTGTACCCAAAGCCTTCCTTTGGGGGCACTTTTGCATGGTCCAAAGGGGCTCGCAACACATTTCCTGGGGCCTGATTTTTCAGTCGTCTTCAATGCCGGCTAGGGTTATGTTTAGGGATGGTCGGAAAAATCGAACCCGGAGGGTCCAGTTGCATGTGGGGCTGCGTAAAGGCTCCCCTGGGGAGTTCTCTTGTACCCAAAGCCTTCCTTTGGGGGCACTTTTGCATGGTCCAAAGGGGCTCGCAACGCATTTCCTGGGGCCTCATTTTTCACTCGTCTCCAATGACAGCGAGGGCTACGTTTAGGTTTGCTCAGAAACGGCGATCCCGGAGGGTCCAGTTGCATGTGGGGCTGCGTAAAGGCTCCCCTGGGGAGTTCACTTGTACCCAAAGCCTTCCTTTGGGAGCACTTTTGGATGGTCCAAAGGGGCTCGCAACGCATTTCCTGGGGCCTCATTTTTCACTCGTCTCCAATGACAGCGAGGGCTACGTTTAGGTTTGCTCAGAAACAGCGAACCCGGAGGGTCCAGTAGCATGTGGGGCTGCGTAAAGGCTCCCCTGGGGAGTTCACTTGTACCCAAAGCCTTCCTTTGGGGGCACTTTTGGATGGTCCAAAGGGGCTCGCAACGCATTTCCTGGGGCCTGATTTTTCACTCGTCTCCGATGACACCTAGAGTTACGTTTAGGTTTCCTCAGGAACAGTGAACCCGGAGGGTCCAGTTGCATGTGGGGCTGCGTAAAGGCTCCCCTGGGGAGTTCACTTGTACCCAAAGCCTTCCTTTGGGGGCACTTTTGGATGGTCCAAAGGGGCTTGCAACGCGTTTTCTGGGACCCGATTTTTCAGTCTTCTCCCATGACGGCTAGGGATATATTTAGGGTTATTCCGAAAATTCGAACCCGGAGGGTCCAGTTGCATGTGGGGCTGCGTAAAGGCTCCCCTGGGGAGTCCTCTTGTACCCAAAGCCTTCCTTTGGGGGCACTTTTGGATGGTCCAAAGGGGCTTGCAACGCGTTTTCTGGGGCCCGGTTTTTCAGTCTTCTCCCATGCCGGCTAGGGATATATTTAGGGTTACTCGGAAAATTCGAACCCGGAGGGTCCAGTTGCATGTGGGGCTGCGTAAAGGCTCCCCTGGGGAGTTCTCTTGTACCCAAAGCCTTCCTTTGGGGGCACTTTTGGATGGTCCAAAGGGGCTCGCAACGCATTTCCTGGGGCCTGATTTTTCACTTGTCTCCGATGACACCTAGGGATACGTTTAGGTTTGCTCAGGAACAGCGAACCCGGAGGGTCCAGTTGCATGTGGGGCTGCGTAAAGGCTCCCCTGGGGAGTTCTCTTGTACCCAAAGCCTTCCTTTGGGGGCACTTTTGGATGGTCCAAAGGGGCTCGCAACGCATATCCTGGGGCCTGATTTTTCACTCGTCTCCGATGACACCTAGAGTTACGTTTAGGTTTCCTCAGGAACAGCGAACCCGGAGGGTCCAGTTGCATGTGGGGCTGCGTAAAGGCTCCCCTGGGGAGTTCTCTTGTACCCAAAGCCTTCCTTTGGGGGCACTTTTGGATAGTCCAAATGGGCTTGCAACGCGTTTTCTAGGACCCGATTTTTCAGTCTTCTCCCATGCCGGCTAGGGATATATTTAGGGTTATTCCGAAAATTCGAACCCGGAGGGTCCAGTTGCATGTGGGGCTGCGTAAAGGCTCCCCTGGGGAGTCCTCTTGTACCCAAAGCCTTCCTTTGGGGGCACTTTTGGATGGTCCAAAGGGGCTTGCAACGCGTTTTCTGGGGCCCGGTTTTTCAGTCTTCTCCCATGCCGGCTAGGGATATATTTAGGGTTACTCGGAAAATTCGTACCCGGAGGGTCCAGTTGCATGTGGGGCTGCGTAAAGGCTCCCCTGGGGAGTTCTCTTGTACCCAAAGCCTTCTTTGGGGGCACTTTTGGATGGGCGAAAAGGTCTCGCAACGCATTTCCTGGGGCCTGATTTTTCACTCGTCTCCAATGACAGCGAGGGCTACGTTTAGGTTTGCTCAGAAACAGCGAACCCGGAGGGTCCAGTTGCATGTGGGGCTGCGTAAAGGCTCCCTTGGGGAGTTCACTTGTACCCAAAGCCTTCCTTTGGGGGCACTTTTGGATGGTCCAAAGGGGCTTGCAACGCGTTTTCTTGGGCCCGATTTTTCAGTCTTCTCCCATGCCGGCTAGGGATATATTTAGGGTTACTCGGAAAATTCGAACCCGGAGGGTCCAGTTGCATGTGGGGCTGCGTAAAGGCTCCCCTGGGGAGTCCTCTTGTACCCAAAGCCTTCCTTTGGGGGCACTTTTGGATGGTCCAAAGGGGCTTGCAACGCGTTTTCTGGGGCCCGGTTTTTCAGTCTTCTCCCATGCCGGCTAGGGATATATTTAGGGTTACTCGGAAAATTCGAACCCGGAGGGTCCAGTTGCATGTGGGGCTGCGTAAAGACTCCCCTGGGGAGTTCTCTTGTACCCAAAGCCTTCCTTTGGGTGCACTTTTGCATGGTCCAAAGGGGCTCGCAACGCATTTCCTGGGGCCTGATTTTTCACTTGTCTCTGATGACACCTAGGGCTACGTATAGGTTTGCTTAGGAACAGCGATCCCGGAGGGTCCAGTTGCATGTGGGGCTGCGTAAAGGCTCCCCTGGGGAGTTCTCTTGTACCCAAAGCCTTCCTTTGGGGGCACTTTTGCATGGTCCAAAGGGGCTCGCAACACATTTCCTGGGGCCTGATTTTTCAGTCGTCTTCAATGCCGGCTAGGGTTATGTTTAGGGATGGTCGGAAAAATCGAACCCGGAGGGTCCAGTTGCATGTGGGGCTGCGTAAAGGCTCCCATGGGGAGTTCTCTTGTACCCAAAGCCTTCCTTTGGGGGCACTTTTGCATGGTCCAAAGGGGCTCGCAACGCATTTCCTGGGGCCTGATTTTTCACTCGTCTCCAATGACAGCGAGGGCTACGTTTATGTTTGCTCAGAAACAGCGAACCCGGAGGGTCCAGTTGCATGTGGGGCTGCGTAAAGGCTCCCCTGGGGAGTTCACTTGTACCCAAAGCCTTCCTTTGGGAACACTTTTGGATGGTCCAAAGGGGCTCGCAACGCATTTCCTGGGGCCTGATTTTTAACTCATCTCCGATGACTCCTAGAGTTATGTTTAGGTTTGCTCAGGAACAGCGATCCCCGAGGGTCCAGTTGCATGTGGGGCTGCGTAAATGCTCCCCTGGGGAGTTCTCTTGTACCCAAAGCCTTCCTTTGGGGGCACTTTTGGATGGGCGAAAAGGGCTCGCAACGCATTTCCTGGGGCCTGATTTTTCAGTCGTCTTCAATGCCGGCTAGGGTTATGTTTAGGGATGCTCGGAAAAATCGAACCCGGAGGGTCCAGTTACATGTGGGGCTGCGTAAAGGCTCCCCTGGGGAGTTCTCTTGTACCCAAAGCCTTCCTTTGGGGGCACTTTTGGATGGTCCAAAGGGGCTCGCAACGCATTTCCTGGGGCCTGATTTTTCACTCGTCTCCGATGACACCTAGAGTTACGTTTAGGTTTCCTCAGGAACAGCGAACCCAGAGGGTCCAGTTGCATGTGGGGCTGCGTAAAGGCTCCCCTGGGGAGTTCACTTGTACCCAAAGCCTTCCTTTGGGGGCACTTTTGGATGGTCCAAAGGGGCTTGCAACGCGTTTTCTTGGGCCCGATTTTTCAGTCTTCTCCCATGCCGGCTAGGGATATATTTAGGGTTACTCGGAAAATTCGAACCGGGAGGGTCCAGTTGCATGTGGGGCTGCGTAAAGGCTCCCCTGGGGAGTCCTCTTGTACCCAAAGCCTTCCTTTGGGGGCACTTTTGGATGGTCCAAAGGGGCTTGCAACGCGTTTTCTGGGGCCCGGTTTTTCAGTCTTCTCCCATGCCGGCTAGGGATATATTTAGGGTTACTCGGAAAATTCGTACCCGGAGGGTCCAGTTGCATGTGGGGCTGCGTAAAGGCTCCCCTGGGGAGTTCTCTTGTACCCAAAGCCTTCCTTTGGGGGCACTTTTGCATGGTCCAAAGGGGCTCGCAACGCATTTCCTGGGGCCTGATTTTTCACTTGTCTCCGATGACACCTAGGGCTACGTTTAGGTTTGCTTAGGAACAGCGATCCCGGAGGGTCCAGTTGCATGTGGGGCTGCGTAAAGGCTCCCCTGGAGAGTTCTCTTGTACCCAAAGCCTTCCTTTGGGGGCACTTTTGCATGGTCCAAAGGGGCTCGCAACACATTTCCTGGGGCCTGATTTTTCAGTCGTCTTCAATGCCGGCTAGGGTTATGTTTAGGGATGTTCGGAAACAGCGAACCCGGACGGTCCAGTTGCATATGGGGCTGCGTAAAGGCTCCCCTGGGGAGTTCTCTTGTACCCAAAGCCTTCCTTTGGGGGCACTTTTGCATGGTCCAAAGGGGCTCGCAACGCATTTCCTGGGGCCTCATTTTTCACTCGTCTCCAATGACAGCGAGGGCTACGTTTAGGTTTGCTCAGAAACAGCGAACCCGGATGGTCCAGTTGCATGTGGGGCTGCGTAAAGGCTCCCCTGGGGAGTTCACTTGTACCCAAAGCCTTCCTTTGGGAGCACTTTTGGATGGTCCAAAGGGGCTCGCAACGCATTTCCTGGGGCCTCATTTTTCACTCGTCTCCAATGACAGCGAGGGCTACGTTTAGGTTTACTCAGAAACAGCGAACCCGGAGGGTCCAGTAGCATGTGGGGCTGCGTAAAGGCTCCCCTGGGGAGTTCACTTGTACCCAAAGCCTTCCTTTGGGGGCACTTTTGGATGGTCCAAAGGGGCTCGCAACGCATTTCCTGGGGCCTGATTTTTCACTCGTCTCCGATGACACCTAGAGTTACGTTTAGCTTTGCTCAGGAACAGCGAACCCGGAGGGTCCAGTTGCATGTGGGGCTGCGTAAAGGCTCCCCTGGGGAGTTCACTTGTACCCCAAGCCTTCCTTTGGGGGCACTTTTGGATGGTCCAAAGGGGCTTGCAACGCGTTTTCTGGGACCCGATTTTTCAGTCTTCTCCCATGACGGCTAGGGATATATTTAGGGTTATTCCGAAAATTCGAACCCGGAGGGTCCAGTTGCATGTGGGGCTGCGTAAAGGCTCCCCTGGGGAGTCCTCTTGTACCCAAAGCCTTCCTTTGGGGGCACTTTTGGATGGTCCAAAGGGGCTTGCAACGCGTTTTCTGGGGCCCGGTTTTTCAGTCTTCTCCCATGCCGGCTAGGGATATATTTAGGGTTACTCGGAAAATTCGAACCCGGAGGGTCCAGTTGCATGTGGGGCTGCGTAAAGGCTCCCCTGGGGAGTTCTCTTGTACCCAAAGCCTTCCTTTGGGGGCACTTTTGCATGGTCCAAAGGGGCTCGCAACGCATTTCCTGGGGCCTGATTTTTCACTTGTCTCCGATGACACCTAGGGATACGTTTAGGTTTGCTCAGGAACAGCGAACCCGGAGGGTCCAGTTGCATGTGGGGCTGCGTAAAGGCTCCCCTGGGGAGTTCTCTTGTACCCAAAGCCTTCCTTTGGGGGCACTTTTGGATGGTCCAAAGGGGCTCGCAACGCATTTCCTGGGGCCTGATTTTTCACTTGTCTCCGATGACACCTAGGGATACGTTTAGGTTTGCTCAGGAACAGCGAACCCGGAGGGTCCAGTTGCATGTGGGGCTGCGTAAAGGCTCCCCTGGGGAGTTCTCTTGTACCCAAAGCCTTCCTTTGGGGGCACTTTTGGATGGTCCAAAGGGGCTTGCAACGCGTTTTCTGGGGCCCGGTTTTTCAGTCTTCTCCCATGCCGGCTAGGGATATATTTAGGGTTACTCGGAAAATTCGTACCCGGAGGGTCCAGTTGCATGTGGGGCTGCGTAAAGGCTCCCCTGGGGAGTTCTCTTGTACCCAAAGCCTTCCTTTGGGGGCACTTTTGCATGGTCCAAAGGGGCTCGCAACGCATTTCCTGGGGCCTGATTTTTCACTTGTCTCCGATGACGGCTAGGGCTACGTTTAGGTTTGCTTAGGAACAGCGATCCCGGAGGGTCCAGTTGCATGTGGGGCTGCGTAAAGGCTCCCCTGGGGAGTTCTCTTGTACCCAAAGCCTTCCTTTGGGGGCACTTTTGCATGGTCCAAAGGGGCTCGCAACACATTTCCTGGGGCCTGATTTTTCAGTCGTCTTCAATGCCGGCTAGGGTTATGTTTAGGGATGTTCGGAAACAGCGAACCCGGACGGTCCAGTTGCATATGGGGCTGCGTAAAGGCTCCCCTGGGGAGTTCTCTTGTACCCAAAGCCTTCCTTTGGGGGCACTTTTGCATGGTCCAAAGGGGCTCGCAACGCATTTCCTGGGGCCTCATTTTTCACTCGTCTCCAATGACAGCGAGGGCTACGTTTAGGTTTGCTCAGAAACAGCGAACCCGGAGGGTCCAGTAGCATGTGGGGCTGCGTAAAGGCTCCCCTGGGGAGTTCACTTGTACCCAAAGCCTTCTTTGGGGGCACTTTTGGATGGTCCAAAGGGGCTCGCAACGCATTTCCTGGGGCCTGATTTTTCACTCGTCTCCGATGACACCTAGAGTTACGTTTAGCTTTGCTCAGGAACAGCGAACCCGGAGGGTCCAGTTGCATGTGGGGCTGCGTAAAGGCTCCCCTGGGGAGTTCACTTGTACCCAAAGCCTTCCTTTGGGGGCACTTTTGGATGGTCCAAAGGGGCTTGCAACGCGTTTTCTGGGACCCGATTTTTCAGTCTTCTCCCATGACGGCTAGGGATATATTTAGGGTTATTCCGAAAATTCGAACCCGGAGGGTCCAGTTGCATGTGGGGCTGCGTAAAGGCTCCCCTGGGGAGTCCTCTTGTACCCAAAGCCTTCCTTTGGGGGCACTTTTGGATGGTCCAAAGGGGCTTGCAACGCGTTTTCTGGGGCCCGGTTTTTCAGTCTTCTCCCATGCCGGCTAGGGATATATTTAGGGTTACTCGGAAAATTCGAACCCGGAGGGTCCAGTTGCATGTGGGGCTGCGTAAAGGCTCCCCTGGGGAGTTCTCTTGTACCCAAAGCCTTCCTTTGGGGGCACTTTTGCATGGTCCAAAGGGGCTCGCAACGCATTTCCTGGGGCCTGATTTTTCACTTGTCTCCGATGACACCTAGGGATACGTTTAGGTTTGCTCAGGAACAGCGAACCCGGAGGGTCCAGTTGCATGTGGGGCTGCGTAAAGGCTCCCCTGGGGAGTTCTCTTGTACCCAAAGCCTTCCTTTGGGGGCACTTTTGGATGGTCCAAAGGGGCTCGCAACGCATTTCCTGGGGCCTGATTTTTCACTCGTCTCCGATGACACCTAGAGTTACGTTTAGCTTTGCTCAGGAACAGCGAACCCGGAGGGTCCAGTTGCATGTGGGGCTGCGTAAAGGCTCCCCTGGGGAGTTCACTTGTACCCAAAGCCTTCCTTTGGGGGCACTTTTGGATGGTCCAAATGGGCTTGCAACGCGTTTTCTAGGACCCGATTTTTCAGTCTTCTCCCATGCCGGCTAGGGATATATTTAGGGTTATTCCGAAAATTCGAACCCGGAGGGTCCAGTTGCATGTGGGGCTGCGTAAAGGCTCCCCTGGGGAGTTCTCTTGTACCCAAAGCCTTCTTTGGGGGCACTTTTGGATGGGCGAAAAGGTCTCGCAACGCATTTCCTGGGGCCTGATTTTTCACTCGTCTCCAATGACAGCGAGGGCTACGTTTAGGTTTGCTCAGAAACAGCGAACCCGGAGGGTCCAGTTGCATGTGGGGCTTTGTAAAGGCTCCCCTGGGGAGTTCACTTGTACCCAAAGCCTTCCTTTGGGGGCACTTTTGGATGGTCCAAAGGGGCTTGCAACGCGTTTTCTTGGGCCCGATTTTTCAGTCTTCTCCCATGCCGGCTAGGGATATATTTAGGGTTACTCGGAAAATTCGAACCCAGAGGGTCCAGTTGCATGTGGGGCTGAGTAAAGGCTCCCCTGGGGAGTCCTCTTGTACCCAAAGCCTTCCTTTGGGGGCACTTTTGGATGGTCCAAAGGGGCTTGCAACGCGTTTTCTGGGGCCCGGTTTTTCAGTCTTCTCCCATGCCGGCTAGGGATATATTTAGGGTTACTCGGAAATTTCGAACCCGGAGGGTCCAGTTGCATGTGGGGCTGCGTAAAGGCTCCCCTGGGGAGTTCTCTTATACCCAAAGCCTTCCTTTGGGGGCACTTTTGCATGGTCCAAAGGGGCTCGCAACGCATTTCCTGGGGCCTGATTTTTCACTTGTCTCCGATGACACCTAGGCATACGTTTAGGTTTGCTCAGGAACAGCGAACCCGGAGGGTCCAGTTGCATGTGGGGCTGCGTAAAGGCTCCCCTGGGGAGTTCTCTTGTACCCAAAGCCTTCCTTTGGGGGCACTTTTGGATGGTCCAAAGGGGCTCGCAACGCATTTCCTGGGGCCTGATTTTTCACTCGTCTCCGATGACACCTAGAGTTACGTTTAGCTTTCCTCAGGAACAGCGAACCCGGAGGGTCCAGTTGCATGTGGGGCTGCGTAAAGGCTCCCCTGGGGAGTTCACTTGTACCCAAAGCCTTCCTTTGGGGGCACTTTTGGATAGTCCAAATGGGCTTGCAACGCGTTTTCTAGGACCCGATTTTTCAGTCTTCTCCCATGCCGGCTAGGGATATATTTAGGGTTATTCCGAAAATTCGAACCCGGAGGGTCCAGTTGCATGTGGGGCTGCGTAAAGGCTCCCCTGGGGAGTTCACTTGTACCCAAAGCCTTCCTTTGGGGGCACTTTTGGATGGTCCAAAGGGGCTTGCAACGCGTTTTCTTGGGCCCGATTTTTCAGTCTTCTCCCATGCCGGCTAGGGATATATTTAGGGTTACTCGGAAAATTCGAACCCGGAGGGTCCAGTTGCATGTGGGGCTGCGTAAAGGCTCCCCTGGGGAGTCCTCTTGTACCCAAAGCCTTCCTTTGGGGGCACTTTTGGATGGTCCAAAGGGGCTTGCAACGCGTTTTCTGGGGCCCGGTTTTTCAGTCTTCTCCCATACCGGCTAGGGATATATTTAGGGTTACTCGGAAAATTCGAACCCGGAGGGTCCAGTTGCATGTGGGGCTGCGTAAAGACTCCCCTGGGGAGTTCTCTTGTACCCAAAGCCTTCCTTTGGGTGCACTTTTGCATGGTCCAAAGGGGCTCGCAACGCATTTCCTGGGGCCTGATTTTTCACTTGTCTCTGATGACACCTAGGGCTACGTTTAGGTTTGCTTAGGAACAGCGATCCCGGAGGGTCCAGTTGCATGTGGGGCTGCGTAAAGGCTCCCCTGGGGAGTTCTCTTGTACCCAAAGCCTTCCTTTGGGGGCACTTTTGCATGGTCCAAAGGGGCTCGCAACACATTTCCTGGGGCCTGATTTTTCAGTCGTCTTCAATGCCGGCTAGGGTTATGTTTAGGGATGGTCGGAAAAATCGAACCCGGAGGGTCCAGTTGCATGTGGGGCTGCGTAAAGGCTCCCCTGGGGAGTTCTCTTGTACCCAAAGCCTTCCTTTGGGGGCACTTTTGCATGGTCCAAAGGGGCTCGCAACACATTTCCTGGGGCCTCATTTTTCACTCGTCTCCAATGACAGCGAGGGCTACGTTTAGGTTTGCTCAGAAACAGCGAACCCGGAGGGTCCAGTAGCATGTGGGGCTGCGTAAAGGCTCCCCTGGGGAGTTCACTTGTACCCAAAGCCTTCCTTTGGGAGCACTTTTGGATGGTCCAAAGGGGCTCGCAACGCATTTCCTGGGGCCTGATTTTTCACTCGTCTCCGATGACACCTAGAGTTACGTTTAGCTTTGCTCAGGAACAGCGAACCCGGAGGGTCCAGTTGCATGTGGGGCTGCGTAAAGGCTCCCCTGGGGAGTTCACTTGTACCCCAAGCCTTCCTTTGGGGGCACTTTTGGATGGTCCAAAGGGGCTTGCAACGCGTTTTCTGGGACCCGATTTTTCAGTCTTCTCCCATGACGGCTAGGGATATATTTAGGGATATTCCGAAAATTCGAACCCGGAGGGTCCAGTTGCATGTGGGGCTGCGTAAAGGCTCCCCTGGGGAGTCCTCTTGTACCCAAAGCCTTCCTTTGGGGGCACTTTTGGATGGTCCAAAGGGGCTTGCAACGCGTTTTCTGGGGCCCGGTTTTTCAGTCTTCTCCCATGCCGGCTAGGGATATATTTAAGGTTACTCGGAAAATTCGAACCCGGAGGGTCCAGTTGCATGTGGGGCTGCGTAAAGGCTCCCCTGGGGAGTTCACTTGTACCCAAAGCCTTCCTTTGGGGGCACTTTTGCATGGTCCAAAGGGGCTCGCAACGCATTTCCTGGGGCCTGATTTTTCACTTGTCTCCGATGACACCTAGGGATACGTTTAGGTTTGCTCAGGAACAGCGAACCCGGAGGGTCCAGTTGCATGTGGGGCTGCGTAAAGGCTCCCCTGGGGAGTTCTCTTGTACCCAAAGCCTTCCTTTGGGGGCACTTTTGGATGGTCCAAAGGGGCTCGCAACGCATTTCCTGGGGCCTGATTTTTCACTCGTCTCCGATGACACCTAGAGTTACGTTTAGCTTTCCTCAGGAACAGCGAACCCGGAGGGTCCAGTTGCATGTGGGGCTGCGTAAAGGCTCCCCTGGGGAGTTCACTTGTACCCAAAGCCTTCCTTTGGGGGCACTTTTGGATGGTCCAAATGGGCTTGCAACGCGTTTTCTAGGACCCGATTTTTCAGTCTTCTCCCATGCCGGCTAGGGATATATTTAGGGTTATTCCGAAAATTCGAACCCGGAGGGTCCAGTTGCATGTGGGGCTGCGTAAAGGCTCCCCTGGGGAGTCCTCTTGTACCCAAAGCCTTCCTTTGGGGGCACTTTTGGATGGTCCAAAGGGGCTTGCAACGCGTTTTCTGGGGCCCGGTTTTTCAGTCTTCTCCGATGCCGGCTAGGGATATATTTAGGGTTACTCGGAAAATTCGTACCCGGATGGTCCAGTTGCATGTGGGGCTGCGTAAAGGCTCCCCTGGGGAGTTCTCTTGTACCCAAAGCCTTCTTTGGGGGCACTTTTGGATGGGCGAAAAGGTCTCGCAACGCATTTCCTGGGGCCTGATTTTTCACTCGTCTCCAATGACAGCGAGGGCTACGTTTAGGTTTGCTCAGAAACAGCGAACCCGGAGGGTCCAGTTGCATGTGGGGCTGCGTAAAGGCTCCCCTGGGGAGTTCACTTGTACCCAAAGCCTTCCTTTGGGGGCACTTTTGGATGGTCCAAAGGGGCTTGCAACGCGTTTTCTTGGGCCCGATATTTCAGTCTTCTCCCATGCCGGCTAGGGATATATTTAGGGTTACTCGGAAAATTCGAACCCAGAGGGTCCAGTTGCATGTGGGGCTGCGTAAAGGCTCCCCTGGGGAGTCCTCTTGTACCCAAAGCCTTCCTTTGGGGGCACTTTTGGATGGTCCAAAGGGGCTTGCAACGCGTTTTCTGGGGCCCGGTTTTTCAGTCTTCTCCCATGCCGGCTAGGGATATATTTAGGGTTACTCGGAAAATTCGAACCCGGAGGGTCCAGTTGCATGTGGGGCTGCGTAAAGGCTCCCCTGGGGAGTTCTCTTGTACCCAAAGCCTTCCTTTGGGGGCACTTTTGCATGGTCCAAAGGGGCTCGCAACGCATTTCCTGGGGCCTGATTTTTCACTTGTCTCCGATGACACCTAGGGATACGTTTAGGTTTGCTCAGGAACAGCGAACCCGGATGGTCCAGTTGCATGTGGGGCTGCGTAAAGGCTCCCCTGGGGAGTTCACTTGTACCCAAAGCCTTCCTTTGGGCGCACTTTTGGATGGTCCAAATGGGCTTGCAACGCGTTTTCTAGGACCCGATTTTTCAGTCTTCTCCCATGCCGGCTAGGGATATATTTAGGGTTATTCCGAAAATTCGAACCCGGAGGGTCCAGTTGCATGTGGGGCTGCGTAAAGGCTCCCCTGGGGAGTCCTCTTGTACCCAAAGCCTTCCTTTGGGGGCACTTTTGGATGGTCCAAAGGGGCTTGCAACGCGTTTTCTGGGGCCCGGTTTTTCAGTCTTCTCCCATGCCGGCTAGGGATATATTTAGGGTTACTCGGAAAATTCGAACCCGGAGGGTCCAGTTGCATGTGGGGCTGCGTAAAGACTCCCCTGGGGAGTTCTCTTGTACCCAAAGCCTTCCTTTGGGGGAACTTTTGCATGGTCCAAAGGGGCTCGCAACGCATTTCCTGGGGCCTGATTTTTCACTTGTCTCTGATGACACCTAGGGCTACGTTTAGGTTTGCTTAGGAACAGCGATCCCGGAGGGTCCAGTTGCATGTGGGGCTGCGTAAAGGCTCCCCTGGGGAGTTCTCTTGTACCCAAAGCCTTCCTTTGGGGGAACTTTTGGATGGGCGAAAAGGGCTCGCAACGCATTTCCTGGGGCCTGATTTTTCAGTCGTCTTCAATGCCGGCTAGGGTTATGTTTAGGGATGCTCGGAAAAATCGAACCCGGAGGGTCCAGTTACATGTGGGGCTGCGTAAAGGCTCCCCTGGGGAGTTCTCTTGTACCCAAAGCCTTCCTTTGGGGGCACTTTTGGATGGTCCAAAGGGGCTTGCAACGCATTTCCTGGGGCCTGATTTTTCACTCGTCTCCGATGACACCTAGAGTTACGTTTAGGTTTCCTCAGGAACAGCGAACCCAGAGGGTCCAGTTGCATGTGGGGCTGCGTAAAGGCTCCCCTGGGGAGTTCACTTGTACCCAAAGCCTTCCTTTGGGGGCACTTTTGGATGGTCCAAAGGGGCTTGCAACGCGTTTTCTTGGGCCCGATTTTTCAGTCTTCTCCCATGCCGGCTAGGGATATATTTAGGGTTACTCGGAAAATTCGAAACCGGAGGGTCCAGTTGCATGTGGGGCTGCGTAAAGGCTCCCCTGGGGAGTCCTCTTGTACCCAAAGCCTTCCTTTGGGGGCACTTTTGGATGGTCCAAAGGGGCTTGCAACGCGTTTTCTGGGGCCCGGTTTTTCAGTCTTCTCCCATGCCGGCTAGGGATATATTTAGGGTTACTCGGAAAATTCGTACCCGGAGGGTCCAGTTGCATGTGGGGCTGCGTAAAGGCTCCCCTGGGGAGTTCTCTTGTACCCAAAGCCTTCCTTTGGGGGCACTTTTGCATGGTCCAAAGGGGCTCGCAACGCATTTCCTGGGGCCTGATTTTTCACTTGTCTCCGATGACACCTAGGGCTACGTTTAGGTTTGCTTAGGAACAGCGATCCCGGAGGGTCCAGTTGCATGTGGGGCTGCGTAAAGGCTCCCCTGGGGAGTTCTCTTGTACCCAAAGCCTTCCTTTGGGGGCACTTTTGCATGGTCCAAAGGGGCTCGCAACACATTTCCTGGGGCCTGATTTTTCAGTCGTCTTCAATGCCGGCTAGGGTTATGTTTAGGGATGTTCGGAAACAGCGAACCCGGACGGTCCAGTTGCATATGGGGCTGCGTAAAGGCTCCCCTGGGGAGTTCTCTTGTACCCAAAGCCTTCCTTTGGGGGCACTTTTGCATGGTCCAAAGGGGCTCGCAACGCAATTCCTGGGGCCTCATTTTTCACTCGTCTCCAATGACAGCGAGGGCTACGTTTAGGTTTGCTCAGAAACAGCGAACCCGGATGGTCCAGTTGCATGTGGGGCTGCGTAAAGGCTCCCCTGGGGAGTTCTCTTGTACCCAAAGCCTTCCTTTGGGAGCACTTTTGGATGGTCCAAAGGGGCTCGCAACGCATTTCCTGGGGCCTCATTTTTCACTCGTCTCCAATGACAGCGAGGGCTACGTTTAGGTTTGCTCAGAAACAGCGAACCCGGAGGGTCCAGTAGCATGTGGGGCTGCGTAAAGGCTCCCCTGGGGAGTTCACTTGTACCCAAAGCCTTCCTTTGGGGGCACTTTTGGATGGTCCAAAGGGGCTCGCAACGCATTTCCTGGGGCCTGATTTTTCACTCGTCTCCGATGACACCTAGAGTTACGTTTAGCTTTGCTCAGGAACACCGAAACCGGAGGGTCCAGTTGCATGTGAAGCTGCGTAAAGGCTCCCCTGGGGAGTTCACTTGTACCCAAAGCCTTCCTTTGGGGGCACTTTTGGATGGTCCAAAGGGGCTTGCAACGCGTTTTCTGGGACCCGATTTTTCAGTCTTCTCCCATGACGGCTAGGGATATATTTAGGGTTATTCCGAAAATTTGAACCCGGAGGGTCCAGTTGCATGTGGGGCTGCGTAAAGGCTCCCCTGGGGAGTCCTCTTGTACCCAAAGCCTTCCTTTGGGGGCACTTTTGGATGGTCCAAAGGGGCTTGCAACGCGTTTTCTGGGGCCCGGTTTTTCAGTCTTCTCCCATGCCGGCTAGGGATATATTTATGGTTACTCGGAAAATTCGAACCCGGAGGGTCCAGTTGCATGTGGGGCTGCGTAAAGGCTCCCCTGGGGAGTTCTCTTGTACCCAAAGCCTTCCTTTGGGGGCACTTTTGCATGGTCCAAAGGGGCTCGCAACGCATTTCCTGGGGCCTGATTTTTCAGTCGTCTCCGATGACACCTAGAGTTACGTTTAGGTTTCCTCAGGAACAGCGAACCCGGAGGGTCCAGTTGCATGTGGGGCTGCGTAAAGGCTCCCCTGGGGAGTTCACTTGTACCCAAAGCCTTCCTTTGGGGGCACTTTTGGATGGTCCAAATGGGCTTGCAACGCATTTTCTAGGACCCGATTTTTCAGTCTTCTCCCATGCCGGCTAGGGATATATTTAGGGTTATTCCGAAAATTCGAACCCGGAGGGTCCAGTTGCATGTGGGGCTGCGTAAAGGCTCCCCTGGGGAGTCCTCTTGTACCCAAAGCCTTCCTTTGGGGGCACTTTTGGATGGTCCAAAGGGGCTTGCAACGCGTTTTCTGGGGCCCGGTTTTTCAGTCTTCTCCCATGCCGGCTAGGGATATATTTAGGGTTACTCGGAAAATTCGTACCCGGAGGGTCCAGTTGCATGTGGGGCTGCGTAAAGGCTCCCCTGGGGAGTTCTCTTGTACCCAAAGCCTTCTTTTGGGGGCACTTTTGCATGGTCCAAAGGGGCTCGCAACGCATTTCCTGGGGCCTGATTTTTCACTCGTCTCCAATGACAGCGAGGGCTACGTTTAGGTTTGCTCAGAAACAGCGAACCCGGAGGGTCCAGTTGCATGTGGGGCTGCGTAAAGGCTCCCCTGGGGAGTTCACTTGTACCCAAAGCCTTCCTTTGGGGGCACTTTTGGATGGTCCAAAGGGGCTTGCAACGCGTTTTCTTGGGCCCGATATTTCAGTCTTCTCCCATGCCGGCTAGGGATATATTTAGGGTTACTCGGAAAATTCGAACCCAGAGGGTCCAGTTGCATGTGGGGCTGCGTAAAGGCTCCCCTGGGGAGTCCTCTTGTACCCAAAGCCTTCCTTTGGGGGCACTTTTGGATGGTCCAAAGGGGCTTGCAACGCGTTTTCTGGGGCCCGGTTTTTCAGTCTTCTCCCATGCCGGCTAGGGATATATTTAGGGTTACTCGGAAAATTCGAACCCGGAGGGTCCAGTTGCATGTGGGGCTGCGTAAAGGCTCCCCTGGGGAGTTCTCTTGTACCCAAAGCCTTCCTTTGGGGGCACTTTTGCATGGTCCAAAGGGGCTCGCAACGCATTTCCTGGGGCCTGATTTTTCACTTGTCTCCGATGACACCTAGGGATACGTTTAGGTTTGCTCAGGAACAGCGAACCCGGAGGGTCCAGTTGCATGTGGGGCTGCGTAAAGGCTCCCCTGGGGAGTTCTCTTGTACCCAAAGCCTTCCTTTGGGGGCACTTTTGGATGGTCCAAAGGGGCTCGCAACGCATTTCCTGGGGCTTGATTTTTCACTCGTCTCCGATGACACCTAGAGTTACGTTTAGGTTTCCTCAGGAACAGCGAACCCGGAGGGTCCAGTTGCATGTGGGGCTGCGTAAAGGCTCCCCTGGGGAGTTCACTTGTACCCAAAGCCTTCCTTTGGGGGCACTTTTGGATGGTCCAAAGGGGCTTGCAACGCGTTTTCTTGGGCCCGATTTTTCATTCTTCTCCCATGCCGGCTAGGGATATATTTAGGGTTACTCGGAAAATTCGAAACCGGAGGGTCCAGTTGCATGTGGGGCTGCGTAAAGGCTCCCCTGGGGAGTCCTCTTGTACCCAAAGCCTTCCTTTGGGGGCACTTTTGGATGGTCCAAAGGGGCTTGCAACGCGTTTTCTGGGGCCCGGTTTTTCAGTCTTCTCCCATGCCGGCTAGGGATATATTTAGGGTTACTCGGAAAATTCGTACCCGGAGGGTCCAGTTGCATGTGGGGCTGCGTAAAGGCTCCCCTGGGGAGTTCTCTTGTACCCAAAGCCTTCCTTTGGGGGCACTTTTGGATGGTCCAAAGGGGCTCGCAACGCATTTCCTGGGGCCTGATTTTTCACTTGTCTCCGATGACACCTAGGGCTACGTTTAGGTTTGCTTAGGAACAGCGATCCCGGAGGGTCCAGTTGCATGTGGGGCTGCGTAAAGGCTCCCCTGGGGAGTTCTCTTGTACCCAAAGCCTTCCTTTGGGGGCACTTTTGCATGGTCCAAAGGGGCTCGCAACACATTTCCTGGGGCCTGATTTTTCAGTCGTCTTCAATGCCGGCTAGGGTTATGTTTAGGGATGTTCGGAAACAGCGAACCCGGACGGTCCAGTTGCATATGGGGCTGCGTAAAGGCTCCCCTGGGGAGTTCTCTTGTACCCAAAGCCTTCCTTTGGGGGCACTTTTGCATGGTCCAAAGGGGCTCGCAACGCAATTCCTGGGGCCTCATTTTTCACTCGTCTCCAATGACAGCGAGGGCTACGTTTAGGTTTGCTCAGAAACAGCGAACCCGGATGGTCCAGTTGCATGTGGGGCTGCGTAAAGGCTCCCCTGGGGAGTTCACTTGTACCCAAAGCCTTCCTTTGGGAGCACTTTTGGATGGTCCAAAGGGGCTCGCAACGCATTTCCTGGGGCCTCATTTTTCACTCGTCTCCAATGACAGCGAGGGCTACGTTTAGGTTTGCTCAGAAACAGCGAACCCGGAGGGTCCAGTAGCATGTGGGGCTGCGTAAAGGCTCCCCTGGGGAGTTCACTTGTACCCAAAGCCTTCCTTTGGGGGCACTTTTGGATGGTCCAAAGGGGCTCGCAACGCATTTCCTGGGGCCTGATTTTTCACTCGTCTCCGATGACACCTAGAGTTACGTTTAGCTTTGCTCAGGAACAGCGAAACCGGAGGGTCCAGTTGCATGTGGGGCTGCGTAAAGGCTCCCCTGGGGAGTTCACTTGTACCCAAAGCCTTCCTTTGGGGGCACTTTTGGATGGTCCAAAGGGGCTTGCAACGCGTTTTATGGGACCCGATTTTTCAGTCTTCTCCCATGACGGCTAGGGATATATTTAGGGTTATTCCGAAAATTTGAACCCGGAGGGTCCAGTTGCATGTGGGGCTGCGTAAAGGCTCCCCTGGGGAGTCCTCTTGTACCCAAAGCCTTCCTTTGGGGGCACTTTTGGATGGTCCAAAGGGGCTTGCAACGCGTTTTCTGGGGCCCGGTTTTTCAGTCTTCTCCCATGCCGGCTAGGGATATATTTATGGTTACTCGGAAAATTCGAACCCGGAGGGTCCAGTTGCATGTGGGGCTGCGTAAAGGCTCCCCTGGGGAGTTCACTTGTACCCAAAGCCTTCCTTTGGGGGCACTTTTGCATGGTCCAAAGGGGCTCGCAACGCATTTCCTGGGGCCTGATTTTTCAGTCGTCTCCGATGACACCTAGAGTTACGTTTAGGTTTCCTCAGGAACAGCGAACCCGGAGGGTCCAGTTGCATGTGGGGCTGCGTAAAGGCTCCCCTGGGGAGTTCACTTGTACCCAAAGCCTTCCTTTGGGGGCACTTTTGGATGGTCCAAATGGGCTTGCAACGCATTTTCTAGGACCCGATTTTTCAGTCTTCTCCCATGCCGGCTAGGGATATATTTAGGGTTATTCCGAAAATTCGAACCCGGAGGGTCCAGTTGCATGTGGGGCTGCGTAAAGGCTCCCCTGGGGAGTCCTCTTGTACCCAAAGCCTTCCTTTGGGGGCACTTTTGGATGGTCCAAAGGGGCTTGCAACGCGTTTTCTGGGGCCCGGTTTTTCAGTCTTCTCCCATGCCGGCTAGGGATATATTTAGGGTTACTCGGAAAATTCGTACCCGGAGGGTCCAGTTGCATGTGGGGCTGCGTAAAGGCTCCCCTGGGGAGTTCTCTTGTACCCAAAGCCTTCCTTTGGGGGCACTTTTGGATGGTCCAAAGGGGCTCGCAACGCATTTCCTGGGGCCTGATTTTTCACTCGTCTCCAATGACAGCGAGGGCTACGTTTAGGTTTGCTCAGAAACAGCGAACCCGGAGGGTCCAGTTGCATGTGGGGCTGCGTAAAGGCTCCCCTGGGGAGTTCACTTGTACCCAAAGCCTTCCTTTGGGGGCACTTTTGGATGGTCCAAAGGGGCTCGCAACGCATTTCCTGGGGCCTGATTTTTCACTTGTCTCCGATGACACCTAGGGATACGTTTAGGTTTGCTCAGGAACAGCGAACCCGGAGGGTCCAGTTGCATGTGGGGCTGCGTAAAGGCTCCCCTGGGGAGTTCTCTTGTACCCAAAGCCTTCCTTTGGGGGCACTTTTGGATGGTCCAAAGGGGCTCGCAACGCATTTCCTGGGGCTTGATTTTTCACTCGTCTCCGATGACACCTAGAGTTACGTTTAGGTTTCCTCAGGAACAGCGAACCCGGAGGGTCCAGTTGCATGTGGGGCTGCGTAAAGGCTCCCCTGGGGAGTTCACTTGTACCCAAAGCCTTCCTTTGGGGGCACTTTTGGATGGTCCAAATGGGCTTGCAACGCGTTTTCTAGGACCCGATTTTTCAGTCTTCTCCCATGCCGGCTAGGGATATATTTAGGGTTATTCCGAAAATTCGAACCCGGAGGGTCCAGTTGCATGTGGGGCTGCGTAAAGGCTCCCCTGGGGAGTCCTCTTGTACCCAAAGCCTTCCTTTGGGGGCACTTTTGGATGGTCCAAAGGGGCTTGCAACGCGTTTTCTGGGGCCCGGTTTTTCAGTCTTCTCCCATGCCGGCTAGGGATATATTTAGGGTTACTCGGAAAATTCGAACCCGGAGGGTCCAGTTGCATGTGGGGCTGCGTAAAGGCTCCCCTGGGGAGTTCTCTTGTACCCAAAGCCTTCCTTTGGGGGCACTTTTGGATGGTCCAAAGGGGCTCGCAACGCATTTCCTGGGGCCTGATTTTTCACTCGTCTCCGATGACACCTAGAGTTACGTTTAGCTTTGCTCAGGAACAGCGAACCAGGAGGGTCCAGTTGCATGTGGGGCTGCGTAAAGGCTCCCCTGGGGAGTTCACTTGTACCCAAAGCCTTCCTTTGGGTGCACTTTTGCATGGTCCAACGGGGCTCGCAACGCATTTCCTGGGGCCTCATTTTTCACTTGTCTCCGATGACACCTAGGGCTACGTTTAGGTTTGCTTAGGAACAGTGATCCCGGAGGGTCCAGTTGCATGTGGGGCTGCGTAAAGGCTCCCCTGGGGAGTTCTCTTGTACCCAAAGCCTTCCTTTGGGGGCACTTTTGCATGGTCCAAAGGGGCACGCAACACATTTCCTGGGGCCTGATTTTTCAGTCGTCTTCAATGCCGGCTAGGGTTATGTTTAGGGATGGTCAGAAAAATCGAACCCGGAGGGTCCAGTTGCATGTGGGGCTGCGTAAAGGCTCCCCTGGGGAGTTCTCTTGTACCCAAAGCCTTCCTTTGGGGGCACTTTTGCATGGTCCAAAGGGGCTCGCAACGCATTTCCTGGGGCCTGATTTTTCAGTCGTCTCCGATGACACCTAGAGTTACGTTTAGGTTTCCTCAGGAACAGCGAACCCGGAGGGTCCAGTTGCATGTGGGGCTGCGTAAAGGCTCCCCTGGGGAGTTCACTTGTACCCAAAGCCTTCCTTTGGGGGCACTTTTGGATGGTCCAAATGGGCTTGCAACGCATTTTCTAGGACCCGATTTTTCAGTCTTCTCCCATGCCGGCTAGGGATATATTTAGGGTTATTCCGAAAATTCGAACCCGGAGGGTCCAGTTGCATGTGGGGCTGCGTAAAGGCTCCCCTGGGGAGTCCTCTTGTACCCAAAGCCTTCCTTTGGGGGCACTTTTGGATGGTCCAAAGGGGCTTGCAACGCGTTTTCTGGGGCCCGGTTTTTCAGTCTTCTCCCATGCCGGCTAGGGATATATTTAGGGTTACTCGGAAAATTCGTACCCGGAGGGTCCAGTTGCATGTGGGGCTGCGTAAAGGCTCCCCTGGGGAGTTCTCTTGTACCCAAAGCCTTCCTTTGGGGGCACTTTTGCATGGTCCAAAGGGGCTCGCAACGCATTTCCTGGGGCCTGATTTTTCACTCGTCTCCAATGACAGCGAGGGCTACGTTTAGGTTTGCTCAGAAACAGCGAACCCGGAGGGTCCAGTTGCATGTGGGGCTGCGTAAAGGCTCCCCTGGGGAGTTCACTTGTACCCAAAGCCTTCCTTTGGGGGCACTTTTGGATGGTCCAAAGGGGCTCGCAACGCATTTCCTGGGGCCTGATTTTTCACTTGTCTCCGATGACACCTAGGGATACGTTTAGGTTTGCTCAGGAACAGCGAACCCGGAGGGTCCAGTTGCATGTGGGGCTGCGTAAAGGCTCCCCTGGGGAGTTCTCTTGTACCCAAAGCCTTCCTTTGGGGGCACTTTTGGATGGTCCAAAGGGGCTCGCAACGCATTTCCTGGGGCTTGATTTTTCACTCGTCTCCGATGACACCTAGAGTTACGTTTAGGTTTCCTCAGGAACAGCGAACCCGGAGGGTCCAGTTGCATGTGGGGCTGCGTAAAGGCTCCCCTGGGGAGTTCACTTGTACCCAAAGCCTTCCTTTGGGGGCACTTTTGGATGGTCCAAATGGGCTTGCAACGCGTTTTCTAGGACCCGATTTTTCAGTCTTCTCCCATGCCGGCTAGGGATATATTTAGGGTTATTCCGAAAATTCGAACCCGGAGGGTCCAGTTGCATGTGGGGCTGCGTAAAGGCTCCCCTGGGGAGTCCTCTTGTACCCAAAGCCTTCCTTTGGGGGCACTTTTGGATGGTCCAAAGGGGCTTGCAACGCGTTTTCTGGGGCCCGGTTTTTCAGTCTTCTCCCATGCCGGCTAGGGATATATTTAGGGTTACTCGGAAAATTCGAACCCGGAGGGTCCAGTTGCATGTGGGGCTGCGTAAAGGCTCCCCTGGGGAGTTCTCTTGTACCCAAAGCCTTCCTTTGGGGGCACTTTTGGATGGTCCAAAGGGGCTCGCAACGCATTTCCTGGGGCCTGATTTTTCACTCGTCTCCGATGACACCTAGAGTTACGTTTAGCTTTGCTCAGGAACAGCGAACCAGGAGGGTCCAGTTGCATGTGGGGCTGCGTAAAGGCTCCCCTGGGGAGTTCACTTGTACCCAAAGCCTTCCTTTGGGTGCACTTTTGCATGGTCCAAAGGGGCTCGCAACGCATTTCCTGGGGCCTCATTTTTCACTTGTCTCCGATGACACCTAGGGCTACGTTTAGGTTTGCTTAGGAACAGTGATCCCGGAGGGTCCAGTTGCATGTGGGGCTGCGTAAAGGCTCCCCTGGGGAGTTCTCTTGTACCCAAAGCCTTCCTTTGGGGGCACTTTTGCATGGTCCAAAGGGGCACGCAACACATTTCCTGGGGCCTGATTTTTCAGTCGTCTTCAATGCCGGCTAGGGTTATGTTTAGGGATGGTCAGAAAAATCGAACCCGGAGGGTCCAGTTGCATGTGGGGCTGCGTAAAGGCTCCCATGGGGAGTTCTCTTGTACCCAAAGCCTTCCTTTGGGGGCACTTTTGCATGGTCCAAAGAGGCTCGCCACGCATTTCCTGGGGCCTGATTTTTCACTCGTCTCCAATGACAGCGAGGGCTACGTTTAGGTTTGCTCAGAAACAGCGAACCCGGAGGGTCCAGTTGCATGTGGGGCTGCGTAAAGGCTCCCCTGGGGAGTTCACTTGTACCCAAAGCCTTCCTTTGGGAACACTTTTGGATGGTCCAAAGGGGCTCGCAACGCATTTCCTGGGGCCTGATTTTTAACTCATCTCCGATGACTCCTAGAGTTATGTTTAGGTTTGCTCAGGAACAGCGATCCCCGACGGTCCAGTTGCATGTGGGGCTGCGTAAATGCTCCCCTGGGGAGTTCTCTTGTACCCAAAGCCTTCCTTTGGGGGCACTTTTGGATGGGCGAAAAGGGCTCGCAACGCATTTCCTGGGGCCTGATTTTTCAGTCGTCTTCAATGCCGGCTAGGGTTATGTTTAGGGATGCTCGGAAAAATCGAACCCGGAGGGTCCAGTTGCATGTGGGGCTGTGTAAAGGCTCCCCTGGCGAGTTCACTTGTACCCAAAGCCTTCCTTTGGGGGCACTTTTGGATGGTCCCCCCTTAGGGGACCTTCACACAGCCTGAAAAATTTTGCCCCAGAAAACGCGTTCATTTACGATATGGTGAGTGGGTTAGTTTAATCTTTCAGGTTCTGGTTAGGTTTAGTTTAGGGTGAGAGTATTAGGGTTAGGTTTAGGGATAGGGTTAGAGAATTAGGTTTAGTGTAAGGGTCAGTTTTAGGTTTAGTGTAACTTTTTTTTAGCGTAAGGTTAAGGGCTAAGTTTTGGATAAGAGTAAGGGTTAGAGTTAGGGTAAGTGTTAAAGGGTTAGTGGAAGGGGAAGAGGAAGGGGAATGGAAAGGGGACGTGGAAGGAGAAGGGTAACGGGAACAGGAATAGGAACGGGAAGGGTTAATGTAGTGGCCGTCCCGGTGCCGGGGTTCACTCCCATGCGGATGGGAGGCTTGCCGTCCCGAGCTCCCGGGTGCCTCCGTCCGGAGGCGAAGAAGCAGACCGTCCCGAGCCCCTTGGTTCCGGTCTTGGGAGACACTAGTGCTAGCCGCACTGGGGTCCAGAGCCGACCTCGGGTGTCTCAGAGACGGCTATCCAATGGCACAGGTATCTGGCCACATACGGCGGGTGCTTGCCGTGCGTTGAACGAGGTTGTTGCTGTCGAGACGTTCGGGGACCGGCTGTTCCAAAATCTGTAGACTGTGTTGGGCGTCATGCCGGCAAACTGTCCCGTGTTCCGGGTGTCCGGCCTCGATCGGCACGTTGGCCGGCCGTGCCGTGAAGCGGGAGGCTGGTGTCCGCTGCTATTGGGACTCGCCGTTCCCGTTCTATCCCGTGCGGATCGGCGAACGACCATCCCACGCTCCCGGTTATATCCGTTCGGAGGCGCGGGAGCCGACCGTCCCGAGCCCCTAGACGCAGGTCGTGGGCAACGTCTGTGCTAGCCACACCACGGTCCGGGCCCCGTATCGGGCGGACTGGGGACAACGATCCCAAGACACGGTTGTCCGGCCACGAGCGGCATGAAAGCCAGACTTGCCGCGAAGCGTCAGGCTGTCGTTCAGCGGCTCGGAGTTACGCCGTCCCTGGGACCGGGGATTCAGACAGTCCAGAGCGGCAGGCGTCCGGATGTGGTCTCTGGGCTCCGGTCCTGGGCGACGTGTGTGCTAGCCGCGCCGGGGTCCGGGTCCCGCCTTGGGCGGCTCGACGAAAGTGATCGCAAGACACGGGTGACCGGCCACAAGCGGTGTGGGTGCCAGCCCTGCCGCGAAGCAGGAGGCTGTGTTCCGTTCGCTCGGCAACTGTGCGTCCCGGAGCGGCCGCCGTCTTTCCCGAACGCCAAGACTCCGGTCCTGGGAGACGTGTATGCTAGCCGCGCAAGGGTAAGAATCCCGTTTCGGGCGGACTGGGGACAACGATCCCATGACACGGTTGTCCGGCCACGAGCGGCATGGGAGCCAGACTTGCCGCGAAGCGTGTGGCTGTACTCCGCTGGCTCGTGAGCTGGCAGTCGCGGGGACATGGGGTTCTGTCCTCTCCGGAGCGGCAGCCGTCCGTCCCGAACAGCCACGCTCCTATCCTGGGCGACGTGTGTGCTAGCTGCACGGCGGTCCGGGTTCTGTCTTGGGCTGCTCGGGGAACGAGATCCCACGACACAGTGGTCCGGCCACGAGCTGCATGCGTAGCAGCCGTGTCGTGAAACAGGAGGCTGTCATCCGCTGGCTCGGGGGCTGGTTGTCCCCGAGACGAAAGCTTCTGTCCTGTCCGGAGCGGCGGCCGTCCTTCCCGAGCACCCACGCTCTGGTCCTGGGCGATGTGTGCTAGCCGCAATAGGACCCGGTCGGACCTCTGTCGGCTCCGCTATTACGATCGCAGGAAACGTGTGTCCCTCTACGGGCTGCGTGGGTGCGGCTTCCCGAGCCCCTAGGCTCCGGTCCTGCGCGACGTGTGTGCTAGCCGCACCGGGGTCCGGGTCCCGCTTTGGGCGGCTCGACGAAAGCGATCGCAAGACACGGGTGACCGGCCACAAGCGGTGTGGGTGCCAGCTTTGCCGCGAAGCAGGAGGCTGTCATCCGCTGGCTCGGGGACTGGCTGTCCCCGAGACGAAAGCTTCTGTCCTGAACGGAGTGGCAGCCGTCCGTCCCGAACAGCCACGCTCCTATCCTGGGCGACGTGTGTGCTAGCCGCACTGGAGTCCGGGTGGGACCTCGGTCGGCTCCGCTATTTCGATCGCAGGAAACGTGTGTCCCTCTACGGGCTGCGTGGGTCCGGCTTCCCGAGTCCCTAGGCTCCGGTCCTGCGCGACGTGTGTGCTAGCCGCACTGGGGTCCGGGTGGGACCTCGGTCGGCTCCGCTATTTCGATCGCAGGAAACGTGTGTCCCTCTACGGGCTGCGTGGGTGCGGCTTCCCGAGCCCCTAGGCTCCGGTCCTGCGCGACGTGTGTGCTAGCCGCACCGGGGTACGGGTCCCGTCTCGGGCGGACTGTGGACAACGATCCCAAGACACGGTTGTCCGGCCACGAGCGGCATGAAAGCCAGACTTGCCGCGAAGCGTCAGGCTGTCGTTCAGCGGCTCGGAGTTACGCCGTCCCTGGGACCGGGGATTCAGACAGTCCAGAGCGGCAGGCGTCCGGATGTGGTCTCTGGGCTCCGGTCCTGGGCGACGTGTGTGCTAGCCGCACCGGGGTCCGGGTCCCGCCTTGGGCGGCTCGACGAAAGTGATCGCAAGACACGGGTGACCGGCCACAAGCGGTGTGGGTGCCAGCCCTGCCGCGAAGCAGGAGGCTGTGTTCCGTTCGCTCGGCAACTGTGCGTCCCGGAGCGGCCGCCGTCTTTCCCGAACGCCAAGACTCCGGTCCTGGGAGACGTGTATGCTAGCCGCGCAAGGGTAAGAATCCCGTTTCGGGCGGATTGGGGACAACGATCCCATGACACGGTTGTCTGGCCACGAGCGGCATGGGAGCCAGACTTGCCGCGAAGCGTGTGGCTGTCCTCCGCTGGCTCGTGAGCTGGCAGTCGCGGGGACATGGGGTTCTGTCCTCTCCGGAGCGGCAGCCGTCCGTCCCGAACAGCCACGCTCCTATCCTGGGCGACGTGTGTGCTTGCTGCACGGGGGTCCGGGTTCTGTCTTGGGCGGCTCGGGGAACGAGATCCCACGACACAGTGGTCCGGCCACGAGCTGCATGCGTAGCAGCCGTGTCGTGAAACAGGAGGCTGTCATCCGCTGGCTCGGGGGCTGGTTGTCCCCGAGACGAAAGCTTCTGTCCTGTCCGGAGCGGCGGCCGTCCTTCCCGAGCACCCACGCTCTGGTCCTGGGCGATGTGTGCTAGCCGCAATAGGACCCGGTCGGACCTCTGTCGGCTCCGCTATTACGATCGCAGGAAACGTGTGTCCCTCTACGGGCTGCGTGGGTGCGGCTTCCCGAGCCCCTAGGCTCCGGTCCTGCGCGACGTGTGTGCTAGCCGCGCCGGGGTCCGGGTCCCGCTTTGGGCGGCTGGACGAAAGTGATCGCAAGACACGGGTGACCGGCCACAAGCGGTGTGGGTGCCAGCTTTGCCGCGAAGCAGGAGGCTGTCATCCGCTGGCTCGGGGGCTGGCTGTCCCCGAGACGAAAGCTTCTGTCCTGTCCGGAGTGGCAGTCGTCCGTCCCGAACAGCCACGCTCCTATCCTGGGCGACGTGTGTGCTAGCCGCACTGGAGTCCGGGTGGTACCTCGGTCGGCTCCGCTATTTCGATCGCAGGAAACGTGTGTCCCTCTACGGGCTGCGTGGGTCCGGCTTCCCGAGTCCCTAGGCTCCGGTCCTGCGCGACGTGTGTGCTAGCCGCACTGGGGTCCGGGTGGGACCTCGGTCGGCTCCGCTATTTCGATCGCAGGAAACGTGTGTCCCTCTACGGGCTGCGTGGGTCCGGCTTCCCGAGCCCCTAGGCTCCGGTCCTGCGCGACGTGTGTGCTAGCCGCACAGGGGTCCGGGTCCCGTCTCGGGCAGACTGTGGACAACGATCCCAAGACACGGTTGTCCGGCCACGAGCGGCATGAAAGCCAGACTTGCCGCGAAGCGTCAGGCTGTCGTTCAGCGGCTCGGAGTTACGCCGTCCCTGGGACCGGGGATTCAGACAGTCCAGAGCGGCAGGCGTCCGGATGTGGTCTCTGGGCTCCGGTCCTGGGCGACGTGTGTGCTAGCCGCGCCGGGGTCCGGGTCCCGCCTTGGGCGGCTCGACGAAAGTGATCGCAAGACACGGGTGACCGGCCACAAGCGGTGTGGGTGCCAGCCCTGCCGCGAAGCAGGAGGCTGTGTTCCGTTCGCTCGGCAACTGTGCGTCCCGGAGCGGCCGCCGTCTTTCCCGAACGCCAAGACTCCGGTCCTGGGAGACGTGTATGCTAGCCGCGCAAGGGTAAGAATCCCGTTTCGGGCGGATTGGGGACAACGATCCCATGACACGGTTGTCTGGCCACGAGCGGCATGGGAGCCAGACTTGCCGCGAAGCGTGTGGCTGTCCTCCGCTGGCTCGTGGGCTGGCAGTCGCGGGGACATGGGGTTCTGTCCTCTCCGGAGCGGCAGCCGTCCGTCCCGAACAGCCACGCTCCTATCCTGGGCGACGTGTGTGCTTGCTGCACGGGGGTCCGGGTTCTGTCTTGGGCGGCTCGGGGAACGAGATCCCACGACACAGTGGTCCGGCCACGAGCTGCATGCGTAGCAGCCGTGTCGTGAAACAGGAGGCTGTCATCCGCTGGCTCGGGGGCTGGTTGTCCCCGAGACGAAAGCTTCTGTCCTGTCCGGAGCGGCGGCCGTCCTTCCCGAGCACCCACGCTCTGGTCCTGGGCGATGTGTGCTAGCCGCAATAGGACCCGGTCGGACCTCTGTCGGCTCCGCTATTACGATCGCAGGAAACGTGTGTCCCTCTACGGGCTGCGTGGGTGCGGCTTCCCGAGCCCCTAGGCTCCGGTCCTGCGCGACGTGTGTGCTAGCCGCGCCGGGGTCCGGGTCCCGCTTTGGGCGGCTGGACGAAAGTGATCGCAAGACACGGGTGACCGGCCACAAGCGGTGTGGGTGCCAGCTTTGCCGCGAAGCAGGAGGCTGTCATCCGCTGGCTCGGGGGCTGGCTGTCCCCGAGACGAAAGCTTCTGTCCTGTCCGGAGTGGCAGTCGTCCGTCCCGAACAGCCACGCTCCTATCCTGGGCGACGTGTGTGCTAGCCGCACTGGGGTCCGGGTGGGACCTCGGTCGGCTCCGCTATTTCGATCGCAGGAAACGTGTGTCCCTCTACGGGCTGCGTGGGTCCGGCTTCCCGAGTCCCTAGGCTCCGGTCCTGCGCGACGTGTGTGCTAGCCGCACCGGGGTCCGGGTCCCGTCTCGGGCGGACTGGGGACAACGATCCCAAGACACGGTTGTCCGGCCACGAGCGGCATGGAAGCCAGACTTGCCGCGAAGCGTCAGGCTGTCGTTCAGCGGCTCGGAGTTACGCCGTCCCTGGGACCGGGGATTCAGACAGTCCAGAGCGGCAGGCGTCCGGATGTGGTCTCTGGGCTCCGGTCCTGGGCGACGTGTGTGCTAGCCGCGCCGGGGTCCGGGTCCCGCCTTGGGCGGCTCGACGAAAGTGATCGCAAGACACGGGTGACCAGCCACAAGCGGTGTGGGTGCCAGCCCTGCCGCGAAGCAGGAGGCTGTGTTCCGTTCGCTCGGCAACTGTGCGTCCCGGAGCGGCCGCCGTCTTTCCCGAACGCCAAGACTCCGGTCCTGGGAGACGTGTATGCTAGCCGCGCAAGGGTAAGAATCCCGTTTCGGGCGGATTGGGGACAACGATCCCATGACACGGTTGTCCGGCCACGAGCGGCATGGGAGCCAGACTTGCCGCGAAGCGTGAGGCTGTACTCCGTTGGCTCGTGAGCTGGCAGTCGCGGGGACATGGGGTTCTGTCCTCTCCGGAGCGGCAGCCGTCCGTCCCGAACAGCCACGCTCCTATCCTGGGCGACGTGTGTGCTAGCTGCACGGCGGTCCGGGTTCTGTCTTGGGCTGCTCGGGGAACGAGATCCCACGACACAGTGGTCCGACCACGAGCTGCATGCGTAGCAGCCGTGTCGTGAAACAGGAGGCTGTCATCCGCTGGCTCGGGGGCTGGTTGTCCCCGAGACGAAAGCTTCTGTCCTGTCCGGAGCGGCGGCCGTCCTTCCCGAGCACCCACGCTCTGGTCCTGGGCGATGTGTGCTAGCCGCAATAGGACCCGGTCGGACCTCTGTCGGCTCCGCTATTACGATCGCAGGAAACGTGTGTCCCTCTACGGGCTGCGTGGGTGCGGCTTCCCGAGCCCCTAGGCTCCGGTCCTGCGCGACGTGTGTGCTAGCCGCGCCGGGGTCCGGGTCCCGCTTTGGGCGGCTCGACGAAAGCGATCGCAAGACACGGGTGACCGGCCACAAGCGGTGTGGGTGCCAGCTTTGCCGCGAAGCAGGAGGCTGTCATCCGCTGGCTCGGGGGCTGGCTGTCCCCGAGACGAAAGCTTCTGTCCTGTCCGGAGTGGCAGCCGTCCGTCCCGAACAGCCACGCTCCTATCCTGGGCGACGTGTGTGCTAGCCGCACTGGAGTCCGGGTGGGACCTCGGTCGGCTCCGCTATTTCGATCGCAGGAAACGTGTGTCCCTCTACGGGCTGCGTGGGTCCGGCTTCCCGAGTCCCTAGGCTCCGGTCCTGCGCGACGTGTGTGCTAGCCGCACCGGGGTCCGGGTCCCGTCTCGGGCGGACTGGGGACAACGATCCCAAGACACGGTTGGCCGGCCACGAGCGGCATGGAAGCCAGACTTGCCGCGAAGCGTCAGGCTGTCGTTCAGCGGCTCGGAGTTACGCCGTCCCTGGGACCGGGGATTCAGACAGTCCAGAGCGGCAGGCGTCCGGATGTGGTCTCTGGGCTCCGGTCCTGGGCGACGTGTGTGCTAGCCGCGCCGGGGTCCGGGTCCCGCCTTGGGCGGCTCGACGAAAGTGATCGCAAGACACGGGTGACCGGCCACAAGCGGTGTGGGTGCCAGCCCTGCCGCGAAGCAGGAGGCTGTGTTCCGTTCGCTCGGCAACTGTGCGTCCCGGAGCGGCCGCCGTCTTTCCCGAACGCCAAGACTCCGGTCCTGGGAGACGTGTATGCTAGCCGCGCAAGGGTAAGAATCCCGTTTCGGGCGGATTGGGGACAACGATCCCATGACACGGTTGTCCGGCCACGAGCGGCATGGGAGCCAGACTTGCCGCGAAGCGTGTGGCTGTCCTCCGCTGGCTCGTGGGCTGGCAGTCGCGGGGACATGGGGTTCTGTCCTCTCCGGATCGGCAGCCGTCCGTCCCGAACAGCCACGCTCCTATCCTGGGCGACGTGCGTGCTAGCTGCACGGCGGTCCGGGTTCTGTCTTGGGCTGCTCGGGGAACGAGATCCCACGACACAGTGGTCCGGCCACGGGCTGCATGCGTAGCAGCCGTGTCGTGAAACAGGAGGCTGTCATCCGCTGGCTCGGGGACTGGTTGTCCCCGAGACGAAAGCTTCTGTCCTGTCCGGAGCGGCGGCCGTCCTTCCCGAGCACCCACGCTCTGGTCCTGGGCGATGTGTGCTAGCCGCAATAGGACCCGGTCGGACCTCGGTCGGCTCCGCTATTTCGATCGCAGGAAACGTGTGTCCCTCTACGGGCTGCGTGGGTGCGGCTTCCCGAGCCCCTAGGCTCCGGTCCTGCGCGACGTGTGTGCTAGCCGCGCCGGGGTCCGGGTCCCGCTTTGGGCGGCTGGACGAAAGTGATCGCAAGACACGGGTGACCGGCCACAAGCGGTGTGGGTGCCAGCTTTGCCGCGAAGCAGGAGGCTGTCATCCGCTGGCTCGGGGGCTGGCTGTCCCCGAGACGAAAGCTTCTGTCCTGTCCGGAGAGGCAGTCGTCCGTCCCGAACAGCCACGCTCCTATCCTGCGCGACGTGTGTGCTAGCCGCACCGGGGTCCGGGTCCCGCCTTGGGCGGCTCGACGAAAGTGATCGCAAGACACGGGTGACCGGCCACAAGCGGTGTGGGTGCCAGCCCTGCCGCGATGCAGGAGGCTGTGTTCCGTTCGCTCGGCAACTGTGCGTCCCGGAGCGGCCGCCGTCTTTCCCGAACGCCAAGACTCCGGTCCTGGGAGACGTGTATGCTAGCCGCGCAAGGGTAAGAATCCCGTTTCGGGCGGATTGGGGACAACGATCCCATGACACGGTTGTCCGGCCACGAGCGGCATGGGAGCCAGACTTGCCGCGAAGCGTGTGGCTGTCCTCCGCTGGCTCGTGGGCTGGCAGTCGCGGGGACATGGGGTTCTGTCCTCTCCGGAGCGGCAGCCGTCCGTCCCGAACAGCCACGCTCCTATCCTGGGCGACGTGTGTGCTAGCCGCACGGGTGTCCGGGTTCTGTCTTGGGCGGCTCGGGGAACGAGATCCCACGACACAGTTGTCCGGCCACGGGCTGCATGCGTAGCAGCCGTGTCGTGAAACAGGAGGCTGTCATCCGCTGGCTCGGGGACTGGCTGTCCCCGAGACGAAAGCTTCTGTCCTGAACGGAGTGGCAGCCGTCCGTCCCGAACAGCCACGCTCCTATCCTGGGCGACGTGTGTGCTAGCCGCACTGGAGTCCGGGTGGGACCTCGGTCGGCTCCGCTATTTCGATCGCAGGAAACGTGTGTCCCTCTACGGGCTGCGTGGGTCCGGCTTCCCGAGCCCCTAGGCTCCGGTCCTGCGCGACGTGTGTGCTAGCCGCACCGGGGTCCGGGTCCCGTCTCGGGCGGACTGGGGACAACGATCCCAAGACACGGTTGGCCGGCCACGAGCGGCATGAAAGCCAGACTTGCCGCGAAGCGTCAGGCTGTCGTTCAGCGGCTCGGAGTTACGCCGTCCCTGGGACCGGGGATTCAGACAGTCCAGAGCGGCAGGCGTCCGGATGTGGTCTCTGGTCTCCGGTCCTGGGCGACGTGTGTGCTAGCCGCGCCGGGGTCCGGGTCCCGCCTTGGGCGGCTCGACGAAAGTGATCGCAAGACACGGGTGACCGGCCACAAGCGGTGTGGGTGCCAGCCCTGCCGCGAAGCAGGAGGCTGTGTTCCGTTCGCTCGGCAACTGTGCGTCCCGGAGCGGCCGCCGTCTTTCCCGAACGCCAAGACTCCGGTCCTGGGAGACGTGTATGCTAGCCGCGCAAGGGTAAGAATCCCGTTTCGGGCGGATTGGGGACAACGATCCCATGACACGGTTGTCCGGCCACGAGCGGCATGGGAGCCAGACTTGCCGCGAAGCGTGTGGCTGTCCTCCGCTGGCTCGTGGGCTGGCAGTCGCGGGGACATGGGGTTCTGTCCTCTCCGGAGCGGCAGCCGTCCGTCCCGAACAGCCACGCTCCTATCCTGGGCGACGTGTGTGCTAGCCGCACGGGTGTCCGGGTTCTGTCTTGGGCGGCTCGGGGAACGAGATCCCACGACACAGTTGTCCGGCCACGGGCTGCATGCGTAGCAGCCGTGTCGTGAAACAGGAGGCTGTCATCCGCTGGCTCGGGGACTGGCTGTCCCCGAGACGAAAGCTTCTGTCCTGTCCGGAGTGGCAGCCGTCCGTCCCGAACAGCCACGCTCCTATCCTGGGCGACGTGTGTGCTAGCCGCACTGGAGTCCGGGTGGGACCTCGGTCGGCTCCGCTATTTCGATCGCAGGAAACGTGTGTCCCTCTACGGGCTGCGTGGGTCCGGCTTCCCGAGTCCCTAGGCTCCGGTCCTGCGCGACGTGTGTGCTAGCCGCACTGGGGTCCGGGTGGGACCTCGGTCGGCTCCGCTATTTCGATCGCAGGAAACGTGTGCCCCTCTACGGGCTGCGTGGGTCCGGCTTCCCGAGCCCCTAGGCTCCGGTCCTGCGCGACGTGTGTGCTAGCCGCACCGGGGTCCGGGTCCCGTCTCGGGCGGACTGGGGACAACGATCCCAAGACACGGTTGTCCGGCCACGAGCGGCATGAAAGCCAGACTTGCCGCGAAGCGTCAGGCTGTCGTTCAGCGGCTCGGAGTTACGCCGTCCCTGGGACCGGGGATTCAGACAGTCCAGAGCGGCAGGCGTCCGGATGTGGTCTCTGGGCTCCGGTCCTGGGCGACGTGTGTGCTAGCCGCGCCGGGGTCCGGGTCCCGCTTTGGGCGGCTCGACGAAAGTGATCGCAAGACACGGGTGACCGGCCACAAGCGGTGTGGGTGCCAGCCCTGCCGCGATGCAGGAGGCTGTGTTCCGTTCGCTCGGCAACTGTGCGTCCCGGAGCGGCCGCCGTCTTTCCCGAACGCCAAGACTCCGGTCCTGGGAGACGTGTATGCTAGCCGCGCAAGGGTAAGAATCCCGTTTCGGGCGGATTGGGGACAACGATCCCATGACACGGTTGTCCGGCCACGAGCGGCATGGGAGCCAGACTTGCCGCGAAGCGTGTGGCTGTCCTCCGCTGGCTCGTGGGCTGGCAGTCGCGGGGACATGGGGTTCTGTCCTCTCCGGAGCGGCAGCCGTCCGTCCCGAACAGCCACGCTCCTATCCTGGGCGACGTGTGTGCTAGCCGCACGGGTGTCCGGGTTCTGTCTTGGGCGGCTCGGGGAACGAGATCCCACGACACAGTTGTCCGGCCACGGGCTGCATGCGTAGCAGCCGTGTCGTGAAACAGGAGGCTGTCATCCGCTGGCTCGGGGACTGGCTGTCCCCGAGACGAAAGCTTCTGTCCTGTCCGGAGTGGCAGCCGTCCGTCCCGAACAGCCACGCTCCTATCCTGGGCGACGTGTGTGCTAGCCGCACTGGAGTCCGGGTGGGACCTCGGTCGGCTCCGCTATTTCGATCGCAGGAAACGTGTGTCCCTCTACGGGCTGCGTGGGTCCGGCTTCCCGAGCCCCTAGGCTCCGGTCCTGCGCGACGTGTGTGCTAGCCGCACCGGGGTCCGGGTCCCGTCTCGGGCGGACTGGGGACAACGATCCCAAGACACGGTTGGCCGGCCACGAGCGGCATGAAAGCCAGACTTGCCGCGAAGCGTCAGGCTGTCGTTCAGCGGCTCGGAGTTACGCCGTCCCTGGGACCGGGGATTCAGACAGTCCAGAGCGGCAGGCGTCCGGATGTGGTCTCTGGGCTCCGGTCCTGGGCGACGTGTGTGCTAGCCGCGCCGGGGTCCGGGTCCCGCCTTGGGCGGCTCGACGAAAGTGATCGCAAGACACGGGTGACCGGCCACAAGCGGTGTGGGTGCCAGCCCTGCCGCGAAGCAGGAGGCTGTGTTCCGTTCGCTCGGCAACTGTGCGTCCCGGAGCGGCCGCCGTCTTTCCCGAACGCCAAGACTCCGGTCCTGGGAGACGTGTATGCTAGCCGCGCAAGGGTAAGAATCCCGTTTCGGGCGGATTGGGGACAACGATCCCATGACACGGTTGTCCGGCCACGAGCGGCATGGGAGCCAGACTTGCCGCGAAGCGTGTGGCTGTCCTCCGCTGGCTCGTGGGCTGGCAGTCGCGGGGACATGGGGTTCTGTCCTCTCCGGATCGGCAGCCGTCCGTCCCGAACAGCCACGCTCCTATCCTGGGCGACGTGCGTGCTAGCTGCACGGCGGTCCGGGTTCTGTCTTGGGCTGCTCGGGGAACGAGATCCCACGACACAGTGGTCCGGCCACGGGCTGCATGCGTAGCAGCCGTGTCGTGAAACAGGAGGCTGTCATCCGCTGGCTCGGGGACTGGTTGTCCCCGAGACGAAAGCTTCTGTCCTGTCCGGAGCGGCGGCCGTCCTTCCCGAGCACCCACGCTCTGGTCCTGGGCGATGTGTGCTAGCCGCAATAGGACCCGGTCGGACCTCGGTCGGCTCCGCTATTTCGATCGCAGGAAACGTGTGTCCCTCTACGGGCTGCGTGGGTGCGGCTTCCCGAGCCCCTAGGCTCCGGTCCTGCGCGACGTGTGTGCTAGCCGCGCCGGGGTCCGGGTCCCGCTTTGGGCGGCTGGACGAAAGTGATCGCAAGACACGGGTGACCGGCCACAAGCGGTGTGGGTGCCAGCTTTGCCGCGAAGCAGGAGGCTGTCATCCGCTGGCTCGGGGGCTGGCTGTCCCCGAGACGAAAGCTTCTGTCCTGTCCGGAGAGGCAGTCGTCCGTCCCGAACAGCCACGCTCCTATCCTGCGCGACGTGTGTGCTAGCCGCACCGGGGTCCGGGTCCCGCCTTGGGCGGCTCGACGAAAGTGATCGCAAGACACGGGTGACCGGCCACAAGCGGTGTGGGTGCCAGCCCTGCCGCGATGCAGGAGGCTGTGTTCCGTTCGCTCGGCAACTGTGCGTCCCGGAGCGGCCGCCGTCTTTCCCGAACGCCAAGACTCCGGTCCTGGGAGACGTGTATGCTAGCCGCGCAAGGGTAAGAATCCCGTTTCGGGCGGATTGGGGACAACGATCCCATGACACGGTTGTCCGGCCACGAGCGGCATGGGAGCCAGACTTGCCGCGAAGCGTGTGGCTGTCCTCCGCTGGCTCGTGGGCTGGCAGTCGCGGGGACATGGGGTTCTGTCCTCTCCGGAGCGGCAGCCGTCCGTCCCGAACAGCCACGCTCCTATCCTGGGCGACGTGTGTGCTAGCCGCACGGGTGTCCGGGTTCTGTCTTGGGCGGCTCGGGGAACGAGATCCCACGACACAGTTGTCCGGCCACGGGCTGCATGCGTAGCAGCCGTGTCGTGAAACAGGAGGCTGTCATCCGCTGGCTCGGGGACTGGCTGTCCCCGAGACGAAAGCTTCTGTCCTGTCCGGAGTGGCAGCCGTCCGTCCCGAACAGCCACGCTCCTATCCTGGGCGACGTGTGTGCTAGCCGCACTGGAGTCCGGGTGGGACCTCGGTCGGCTCCGCTATTTCGATCGCAGGAAACGTGTGTCCCTCTACGGGCTGCGTGGGTCCGGCTTCCCGAGTCCCTAGGCTCCGGTCCTGCGCGACGTGTGTGCTAGCCGCACTGGGGTCCGGGTGGGACCTCGGTCGGCTCCGCTATTTCGATCGCAGGAAACGTGTGCCCCTCTACGGGCTGCGTGGGTCCGGCTTCCCGAGCCCCTAGGCTCCGGTCCTGCGCGACGTGTGTGCTAGCCGCACCGGGGTCCGGGTCCCGTCTCGGGCGGACTGGGGACAACGATCCCAAGACACGGTTGTCCGGCCACGAGCGGCATGAAAGCCAGACTTGCCGCGAAGCGTCAGGCTGTCGTTCAGCGGCTCGGAGTTACGCCGTCCCTGGGACCGGGGATTCAGACAGTCCAGAGCGGCAGGCGTCCGGATGTGGTCTCTGGGCTCCGGTCCTGGGCGACGTGTGTGCTAGCCGCGCCGGGGTCCGGGTCCCGCTTTGGGCGGCTCGACGAAAGTGATCGCAAGACACGGGTGACCGGCCACAAGCGGTGTGGGTGCCAGCCCTGCCGCGATGCAGGAGGCTGTGTTCCGTTCGCTCGGCAACTGTGCGTCCCGGAGCGGCCGCCGTCTTTCCCGAACGCCAAGACTCCGGTCCTGGGAGACGTGTATGCTAGCCGCGCAAGGGTAAGAATCCCGTTTCGGGCGGATTGGGGACAACGATCCCATGACACGGTTGTCCGGCCACGAGCGGCATGGGAGCCAGACTTGCCGCGAAGCGTGTGGCTGTCCTCCGCTGGCTCGTGGGCTGGCAGTCGCGGGGACATGGGGTTCTGTCCTCTCCGGAGCGGCAGCCGTCCGTCCCGAACAGCCACGCTCCTATCCTGGGCGACGTGTGTGCTAGCCGCACTGGAGTCCGGGTGGGACCTCGGTCGGCTCCGCTATTTCGATCGCAGGAAACGTGTGTCCCTCTACGGGCTGCGTGGGTCCGGCTTCCCGAGCCCCTAGGCTCCGGTCCTGCGCGACGTGTGTGCTAGCCGCGCCGAGGTCCGGGTCCCGCTTTGGGCGGCTGGACGAAAGTGATCGCAAGACACGGGTGACCGGCCACAAGCGGTGTGGGTGCCAGCTTTGCCGCGAAGCAGGAGGCTGTCATCCGCTGGCTCGGGGGCTGGCTGTCCCCGAGACGAAAGCTTCTGTCCTGTCCGGAGTGGCAGTCGTCCGTCCCGAACAGCCACGCTCCTATCCTGGGCGACGTGTGTGCTTGCTGCACGGGGGTCCGGGTTCTGTCTTGGGCGGCTCGGGGAACGAGATCCCACGACACAGTTGTCCGGCCACGGGCTGCATGCGTAGCAGCCGTGTCGTGAAACAGGAGGCTGTCATCCGCTGGTTCGGGAATTGGCTGTCCCCGAGAAGAAAGCTTCTGTCCTGTCCGGAGTGGCAGCCGTCCGTCCCGAACAGCCACGCTCCTATCCTGGGCGACGTGTGTGCTAGCCGCACTGGAGTCCGGGTGGGACCTCGGTCGGCTCCGCTATTTCGATCGCAGGAAACGTGTGTCCCTCTACGGGCTGCGTGGGTCCGGCTTCCCGAGCCCCTAGGCTCCGGTCCTGCGCGACGTGTGTGCTAGCCGCACCGGGGTCCGGGTCCCGTCTCGGGCGGACTGGGGACAACGATCCCAAGACACGGTTGTCCGGCCACGAGCGGCATGAAAGCCAGACTTGCCGCGAAGCGTCAGGCTGTCGTTCAGCGGCTCGGAGTTACGCCGTCCCTGGGACCGGAGATTCAGACAGTCCAGAGCGGCGGTCGTCCGGATGTGGTGCCTGGGCTGCGGTCCTGGGCGACGTGTGTACTAGCCGCGCCGGGGTCCGGGTCCCGCTTTGGGCGGCTGGACGAAAGTGATCGCAAGACACGGGTGACCGGCCACAAGCGGTGTGGGTGCCAGCTTTGCCGCGAAGCAGGAGGCTGTCATCCGCTGGCACGGGGGCTGGCTGTCCCCGAGACGAAAGCTTCTGTCCTGTCCGGAGTGGCAGTCGTCCGTCCCGAACAGCCACGCTCCTATCCTGGGCGACGTGTGTGCTAGCCGCAACGGGGTCCGGGTCCCGCCTTGGGCGGCTCGATGAAAGTGATCGCAAGACACGGGTGACCGGCCACAAGCGGTGTGGGTGCCAGCCCTGCCGCGATGCAGGAGGCTGTGTTCCGTTCGCTCGGCAACTGTGCGTCCCGGAGCGGCCGCCGTCTTTCCCGAACGCCAAGACTCCGGTCCTGGGAGACGTGTATGCTAGCCGCGCAAGGGTAAGAATCCCGTTTCGGGCGGATTGGGGACAACGATCGCATGACACGGTTGTCCGGCCACGAGCGGCATGGGAGCCAGACTTGCCGCGAAGCGTGTGGCTGTCCTCCGCTGGCTCGTGGGCTGGCAGTCGCGGGGACATGGGGTTCTGTCCTCTCCGGAGCGGCAGCCGTCCGTCCCGAACAGCCACGCTCCTATCCTGGGCGACGTGTGTGCTTGCTGCACGGGGGTCCGGGTTCTGTCTTGGGCGGCTCGGGGAACGAGATCCCACGACACAGTTGTCCGGCCACGGGCTGCATGCGTAGCAGCCGTGTCGTGAAACAGGAGGCTGTCATCCGCTGGCTCGGGGGCTGGTTGTCCCCGAGACGAAAGCTTCTGTCCTGTCCGGAGCGGCGGCCGTCCTTCCCGAGCACCCACGCTCTGGTCCTGGGCGATGTGTGCTAGCCGCAATAGGACCCGGTCGGACCTCGGTCGGCTCCGCTATTACGATCGCAGGAAACGTGTGTCCCTCTACGGGCTGCGTGGGTGCGGCTTCCCGAGCCCCTAGGCTCCGGTCCTGCGCGACGTGTGTGCTAGCCGCGCCGGGGTCCGGGTCCCGCTTTTGGCGGCTGGACGAAAGTGATCGCAAGACACGGGTGACCGGCCACAAGCGGTGTGGGTGCCAGCTTTGCCGCGAAGCAGGAGGCTGTCATCCGCTGGCTCGGGGGCTGGCTGTCCCCGAGACGAAAGCTTCTGTCCTGTCCGGAGTGGCAGTCGTCCGTCCCGAACAGCCACGCTCCTATCCTGCGCGACGTGTGTGCTAGCCGCACTGGAGTCCGGGTGGGACCTCGGTCGGCTCCGCTATTTCGATCGCAGGAAACGTGTGTCCCTCTACGGGCTGCGTGGGTCCGGCTTCCCGAGCCCCTAGGCTCCGGTCCTGCGCGACGTGTGTGCTAGCCGCACCGGGGTCCGGGTCCCGTCTCGGGCGGACTGGGGACAACGATCCCAAGACACGGTTGGCCGGCCACGAGCGGCATGAAAGCCAGACTTGCCGCGAAGCGTCAGGCTGTCGTTCAGCGGCTCGGAGTTACGCCGTCCCTGGGACCGGGGATTCAGACAGTCCAGAGCGGCAGGCGTCCGGATGTGGTGCCTGGGCTCCGGTCCTGGGCGACGTGTGTGCTAGCCGCGCCGGGGTCCGGGTCCCGCTTTGGGCGGCTGGACGAAAGTGATCGCAAGACACGGGTGACCGGCCACAAGCGGTGTGGGTGCCAGCTTTGCCGCGAAGCAGGAGGCTGTCATCCGCTGGCTCGGGGGCTGGCTGTCCCCGAGACGAAAGCTTCTGTCCTGTCCGGAGTGGCAGTCGTCCGTCCCGAACAGCCACGCTCCTATCCTGGGCGACGTGTGTGCTAGCCGCACCGGGGTCCGGGTCCCGCCTTGGGCGGCTCGACGAAAGTGATCGCAAGACACGGGTGACCGGCCACAAGCGGTGTGGGTGCCAGCCCTGCCGCGAAGCAGGAGCCTGTGTTCCGTTCGCTCGGCAACTGTGCGTCCCGGAGCGGCCGCCGTCTTTCCCGAACGCCAAGACTCCGGTCCTGGGAGACGTGTATGCTAGCCGCGCAAGGGTAAGAATCCCGTTTCGGGCGGATTGGGGACAACGATCCCATGACACGGTTGTCCGGCCACGAGCGGCATGGGAGCCAGACTTGCCGCGAAGCGTGTGGCTGTCCTCCGCTGGCTCGTGGGCTGGCAGTCGCGGGGACATGGGGTTCTGTCCTCTCCGGAGCGGCAGCCGTCCGTCCCGAACAGCCACGCTCGTATCCTGGGCGACGTGTGTGCTTGCTGCACGGGGGTCCGGGTTCTGTCTTGGGCGGCTCGGGGAACGAGATCCCACGACACAGTGGTCCGGCCACGGGCTGCATGCGTAGCAGCCGTGTCGTGAAACAGGAGGCTGTCATCCGCTGGCTCGGGGGCTGGTTGTCCCCGAGACGAAAGCTTCTGTCCTGTCCGGAGCGACGGCCGTCCTTCCCGAGCACCCACGCTCTGGTCCTGGGCGATGTGTGCTAGCCGCAATAGGACCCGGTCGGACCTCTGTCGGCTCCGCTATTACGATCGCAGGAAACGTGTGTCCCTCTACGGGCTGCGTGTGTGCGGCTTCCCGAGCCCCTAGGCTCCGGTCCTGCGCGACGTGTGTGCTAGCCGCGCCGAGGTCCGGGTCCCGCTTTGGGCGGCTGGACGAAAGTGATCGCAAGACACGGGTGACCGGCCACAAGCGGTGTGGGTGCCAGCTTTGCCGCGAAGCAGGAGGCTGTCATCCGCTGGCTCGGGGGCTGGCTGTCCCCGAGACGAAAGCTTCTGTCCTGTCCGGAGTGGCAGTCGTCCGTCCCGAACAGCCACGCTCCTATCCTGGGCGACGTGTGTGCTAGCCGCAACGGGGTCCGGGTCCCGCCTTGGGCGGCTCGATGAAAGTGATCGCAAGACACGGGTGACCGGCCACAAGCGGTGTGGGTGCCAGCCCTGCCGCGAAGCAGGAGGCTGTGTTCCGTTCGCTCGTAAGCCTTCTTTTGGGGGTTCGGCGAAAGGGGCTTTGAATGTCGTTTCTGGGGCGCAATTTCTCGTTCGTCTCAAATTCCGGGTAGGGATGTGTTTCGGATCCCTCAGTAAGATCGAAGTCAGAGGGTACATTTGCATTTGAGGCTGTGTGATCGCTCACCTGGGGAGATCAGTTTAGCCATAGTCTTTCAAAGGGGCAGTATTTGAAGGGCCAAAGGGGATTTGAACGCATTTTCTCGGGCCCTCTTTTGAATTCCTCTCCCATACCTGGAAGGGCTATGTTGCAGGTTGCGCAGAAATAGCAAACACAGAGGGCAAAGTGGCATGTGGGGCTCCGTGAAGGCTCCCCTGGGGAGTTCAGATGTACCCAAAGCCTTTCTTTGGGGGCACATTTGGATAGGCGAAAGGTCTTATAAGGCATTTTCTTAGGCCCGATTTTTCAGTCATGTCCGATGCCAGATAGGGCTATATTTAGGCTTGCAGTGAAAGAGAGAACACGGAGGGTCCAGTTGCGTGTGGGGCTGCATAAAGGCTCCCCAGGGGAGTTCACTTGTACCCAAAGCCTTCCTTTGGGGGCACTTTTGGATGGTCCAAAGGGGCTCGCAACGCATTTCCTGGGGCCTGATTTTTCACTCGTCTCCGATGACGGCTAGGGTTACGTTTAGTTTTGCTCAGGAAAAGCGAACCCGGAGGGTCCACTTGCATGTGGGGCTGCGTAAAGTCTCCCCTGGGGAGTTCTCTTGTACCCAAAGCCTTCCTTTGGGGGCACTTTTGCATGGTCCAAAGGGGCTCGCAACGCATTTCCTGGGGCCTGATTTTTCAGTAGTCTTCGATGACGGCTAGGGCTATGTTTAGGGATTCCGGAAAAAGAGAACCCGGAGGGTCCAGTTGCATGTGGGGCTGCGTAAAGGCTCCCCTGGGGAGTTCTCTTGTACCCAAAGCCTTTCTTTGGGGGAACTTTTGTATGGTCCAAAGGGGCTCGCAACGCATTTCCTGGGGCCTGATTTTTCACTCGTCTCCGATGACGGCTAGGGCTATGTTTAGTGATGCTCGGAAAAAGCGAACCCGGAGGGTCCAGTTGTATGTGGTTCTGCGTAAAGGCTCCCCTGGGGAGTTCTCTTGTTCCCAAAGACTTCCTTTGGGGGCACTTTTGGATGGTCCAAAGGGGCTCGCAACGCATTTCCTGGGGCCTGAATTTTCAGTCGTCTTCGATGCCGGCTAGTGTTATGTTTAGGTATGTTCGGAAACAGCGAACCCGGATGGTCCAGTTGCATGTGGGGCTGCGTAAAGGCTACCCTGCGGAGTTCTCTTGTTCCCAAAGCCTTCCTTTGAGGGCACTTTTGGATGGTCCAAAGGGGCTCGGAACCCGTTTCCTGGGGCCTGATTTTTCACTCGTCTCTGATGACGGCTAGGGTTACGTTTAGTTTTGCTCAGGAACAGCGAACCCGGAGGGTCCAGTTGCATGTGGGGCTGCGTAAAGGCTCCCCTGGGGAGTTCTCTTGTACCCAAAGCCTTCCTTTGGGGGCACTTTTGGATGGGCGAAAAGGGCTCGCAACGCATTTCCTGGGGCCTGATTTTTCAGTAGTCTTCGATGACGGCTAGGGCTATGTTTAAGGATGCTCGTAAAAAGCGAACCCGGAGGGTCCAGTTGCATGTGGGGCTGCGTAAAGGCTCCCCTGGAAAGTTCTCTTGTACCCAAAGCCTTCCTTTGAGGGCACTTTTGGATGGTCCAATGGGGCTCGGAACCCGTTTCCTGGGGCCTGATTTTTCACTCGTCTCTGATGAAGGCTAGGGTTATGTTTAGTGATGCTCGGAAAAAGTGAACCCGGAGGGTCCAGTTGCATGTGGGGCTGCGTAAAGGCTCCCCTGGGGAGTTCTCTTGTACCCAAAGCCTTCCTTTGGGGGCACTTTTGGATGGTCCAAAGGGGCTCGCAACGCATTTCCTGGGGCCTGATTTTTCACTCGTCTCCGATGTCGGCTAGGGCTATGTTTAGTTATGCTCAGGAACAGCGAACCCGGATGGTCCAGTTGCATGTGCGGCTGTGTAAAGGCTCCCCTGGGAAGTTCACTTGTACCCAAAGCCTTCCTTAGGGGGCACTTTTGCATGGTCCAAAGGGGATGGCAACGCGTTTTCTGGGGCCCAGTTTTTCAGTCTTTTCCCATGCCGGCTAGGGATATATACATGGTTGCCCGTTAAAAGCGAACCCGGAGGGTCCAGTTGCATGTGGGGCTGCATAAAGGCTACCCTGCGGAGTTCTCTTGTACCCAAAGCCTTCCTTTGAGCGCACTTTTGCATGGTCCAAAGGGGCTCGCAACGCATTTCCTGGGGCCTGATTTTTCACTCGTCTTCGATGCCGGCTAGGGCTATGTTTAGTGATGTTCGGAAAAAGTGAACCCGGAGGGTCCAGTTGCATGTGGGGCTGCGTAAAGGCTCCTCTGGGGAGTTCACTTGTACCCAAAGCCTTCCTTTGGGGGCACGTTTGCATGGTCCAAAGGGGCTTGCAACGCATTTCCTGGGCCCTGATTTTTTTAGTCGTCTCAAATGACGGCTAGGGCTACGTTTAGGTTTGCTCAGGAACAGCGAACCCGGAGGGTCCAGTTGCATGTGGGGCTGCGTAAAGGCTCGCCTGGGGAGTTCACTTGTACCCAAAGCCTTCCTTTGGGGGCACTTTTGGATGGTCCAAAAGGGATTAACGCGTTTTCTGTGGCCCGGTTTTTCAGTCTTCTCCCATGCCGGCTAGGGATATATTTAGGGTTGCTTGGAAAAATCGAACCCGGAGGGTCCAGTTGCATGTGGTTCTGCGTAAAGGCTCCCCTGGGGAGTTCTCTTGTACCCAAAGCCTTCCTTTGGGGGCACTTTTGCATGGTCCAAAGGGGCTCGCAACGCATTTCCTGGGGCCTGATTTTTCACTCGTCTTCGATGCCGGCTAGGGTTATGTTTAGGTATGTTCGGAAACAGCGATCCCGGAGGGTCCAGTTGCATGTGGGGCTGCGTAAAGGCTCCCCTGGGGAGTTCACTTGTACCCAAAGCCTTCCTTTGGGGACACTTTTGGATGGTCCAAAGGGGCTCGCAACGCATTTCCTGGGGCCTGATTTTTCATTCGTCTTCGATGCCGGCTAGGGCTATGTTTAGGGATGCTCGGAAAAATCGAACACGGAATGTCTAGTTGCAAGTGGGGCTGCGTAAAGGCTCCCCTGGGGAGTTCACTTGTACCCAAAGCCTTCCTTTGGGGGCACTTTTGCATGGGCCAAAGGGGCTGGCAACGCGTTTTCTGAGGCCCGGTTTTTCAGTCTTCTCCCATGCCGGCTAGGGATATATTTAGGGTTGCTTGGAAAAATGGAACCCGGAGGGTCCAGTTGCATGTGGGGCTGCGTAAAGTCTCCCCTGGGGAGTTCTCTTGTACCCAAAGCCTTTCTTTGGGGGCACTTTTGCATGGTCCAAAGGGGCTCGCAACACATTTCCTGGGGCCTGATTTTTCAGTCGTCTCCGATGACGGCTAGAGCTATGTTTAGTGATGCTCGGAAAAAGCGAACCCGGAGGGTCCAGTTGCATGTGGGGCTGCGTAAAGGCTCCCCTGGGGAGTTCTCTTGTTCCCAAAGACTTCCTTTGGGGGCACTTTTGGATGGTCCAAAGGGGCTCGCAACGCATTTCCTGGGGCCTGATTTTTCATTCGTCTTCGATGCCGGATAGGGCTATGTTTAGGGATGCTCGGAAAAATCGAACACGGAATGTCTAGTTGCAAGTGGGGCTGCGTAAAGGCTCCCCTGGGGAGTTCACTTGTACCCAAAGCCTTCCTTTGGGGGCACTTTTGCATGGTCCTAAGGGGCTGGCAATGCGTTTTCTGAGGCCCGGTTTTTCAGTCTTCCCCCATGCCGGATAGGGACATATTTAGGGTTGCTTGGAAAAATGGAACCCGGAGGGTCCACTTGCATGTGGGGCTGCGTAAAGTCTCCCCTGGGGAGTTCTCTTGTACCCAAAGCCTTCCTTTGGGGGCACTTTTGCATGGTCCAAAGGGGCTCGCAACGCATTTCCTGGGGCCTGATTTTTCAGTAGTCTTCGATGACGGCTAGGGCTATGTTTAGGGATTCCGGAAAAAGAGAACCCGGAGGGTCCAGTTGCATGTGGGGCTGCGTAAAGGCTCCCCTGGGGAGTTCACTTCTACCCAAAGACTTCCTTTGGGGGCACTATTGCATGGTCCAAAGGGGCTCGCAACCTATTTCCTGGGGCCTAATTTTTCACTCGTCTCCGATGACGGCTAGGCCTACGTTTAGATTTGCTCAGGAACAGCGAACCCGGAGGGTCCAGTTGCATGTGGGGCTGCGTAAAGGCTCCCCTGGGGAGTTCACTTGTACCCAAAGTCGTCCTTTGGGGGCACTTTTGGATGGTCCAAAGGGGCTCGCAACGCATTTCCTGGGGCCTGATTTTTCACTCGTCTCCGATGACGGCTAGGGTTACGTTTAGTTTTGCTCAGGAACAGCGAACCCGGAGGGTCCAGTTGCATGTGGGGCTGCGTAAAGGCTCCCCTGGGGAGTTCACTTGTACCCAAAGCCTTCCTTTGGGGGCACTTTTGCATGGTCCAAAGGGGCTTGCAACGCGTTTTCTGGGACCCGGTTTTTCAGTCATCTCCCATGCCGGCAAGGGATATATTTAGGGTTGCTCGGAAAAAGCAAACCCGTGGGTCCAGTTGCATGTGGGGCTTTGTAAAGGCTCCCCTGGGGAGTTCACTTGTACCCAAAGCCTTCCTTTGGGGGCACTTTTGGATGGGCAAAAACGGCTTGGAACTCGTTTTCTGGGGCCTGATTTTTCAGTCGACTTCGATGCCGGCTAGGCCTATGTTTAGGGATGCTCGGAAACAGCGAACCCGGAGGGTCCAGTTGCATGTGGGGCTGCGTAAAGGGTCCCCTGGGAACTTCAAATGTACCCAAAGCCTTCCTTTGGTGACACTTTTGGATGGTCCAAAGGGTCTCACAAGGCATTTCCTGGGGCCTGATTTTTCACTCGTCTCCGATGACAGCTAGGGCTACTTTTAGGTTTGCTCAGGAGCAGCGAACCCGGAGGGTCCAGTTGCATGTGGGGCTGCGTAAAGGCTCCCCTGCAGAGTTCTCTTGTACCCAAAGCCTTCCTTTGGGGGCACTTTTGGATGCTCCAAAGGGGCTCGGAATGCATTTCCTGGGGCCTGATTTTTCACTCTTCTCCGATGACGGCTAGGGCTATGTTTAGTTTTGCTCAGGAGCAGCGAACCCGGAGGGTCCAGTTGCATGTGGGGCTGCGTAAAGGCTCCCCTGGGAACTTCAGATTGACTAAAAGCCTTCCTTTGGGGACACTTTTGGATGGTCCAAAGGGGCTCGTAACAAATTTCCTGGGGCCTGATTTTTCAATTCTCTCCGAAGACGGCTAGGGCTACGTTTAAGTTTGGTCAGGAACACCGAACCCGGAGGGTCCAGTTGCGTGTGGGGCTTTGTAAAAGCTCCCCTGGGGAGTTCTCTTGTACCCAAAGTCTTCCTTTGCGGGCACTTTTGCATGGTCCAAAGGGACTTGCAACGCATTTTCTGGGGCCCGGTTTTTCAGTCTTCTCCCAGGCCGGCTAGGGATATATTTAGGGTTGCTCGGAAAATTCGAACCAGGAGGGTCCAGTTGCTTGTGGGGCTGCGTAAAGGCTCCCCTGGGGAGTTCACTTGTACCCAAAGCCTTCCTTTGGGGGCACTTTTGAATGGTCCAAAGGGGCTCGCAACACATTTCCTGGGGCCTGATTTTTCACTCGTCTCCGATGACGGCTAGGGCTACGTTTAGATTTGCTCAGGAACAGCGAACCCGGAGGGTCCAGTTGCATGTGGGGCTGCGTAAAGGCTCCCCTGGGGACTTCTCTTGTACCCAAAGCCTTCCTTTGGGGGCACTTTTGCATGGTCCAAAGGGGCTCGCAACGCATTTTCTGGGGCCCGGTTTTTCAGTCTTCTCCCATGCCGGCTAGGGATATATTTAGGGTTGCTCGGAAAAAGCGAACACTGAGGGTCCAGTTGCATGTGGGGCTGCGTAAAGGCTCCTCTGGGGAGTTCACTTGTACCCAAAGCCTTCCTTTGGGGGCACGTTTGCATGGTCCAAAGGGGCTTGCAACGCGTTTTCTGGGGCCCGGTTTTTCAGTCTTCTCCCATGCCGGCTAGGGATATATTTAGGGTTGCTCGGAAAAAGCGAACACTGAGGGTCCAGTTGCATGTGGGGCTGCGTAAAGGCTCCTCTGGGGAGTTCACTTGTACCCAAAGCCTTCCTTTGGGGGCACGTTTGCATGGTCCAAAGGGGCTTGCAACGCATTTCCTGGGCCCTGATTATTTTAGTCGTCTCAAATGACGGCTAGGGCTACGTTTAGGTTTGCTCAGGAACAGCGAACCCGGAGGGTCCAGTTGCATGTGGGGCTGCGTAAAGGCTCCCCTGGGGAGTTCACTTGTACCCAAAGTCGTCCTTTGGGGGCACTTTTGGATGGTCCAAAGGGGCTCGCAACGCATTTCCTGGGGCCTGATTTTTCACTCGTCTCCGATGACGGCTAGGGTTACGTTTAGTTTTGCTCAGGAACAGCGAACCCGGAGGGTCCAGTTGCATGTGGGGCTGCGTAAAGGCTCCCCTGGGGAGTTCACTTGTACCCAAAGCCTTCCTTTGGGGGCACTTTTGCATGGTCCAAAGGGGCTTGTAACGCGTTTTCTGGGACCCGGTTTTTCAGTCATCTCCCATGCCGGCAAGGGATATATTTAGGGTTGCTCGGAAAAGCAAACCCGTGGGTCCAGTTGCATGTGGGGCTTTGTAAAGGCTCCCCTGGGGAGTTCACTTGTACCCAAAGCCTTCCTTTGGGGGCACTTTTGGATGGGCAAAAAGGGCTTGGAACTCGTTTTCTGGGGCCTGATTTTTCAGTCGACTTCGATGCCGGCTAGGCCTATGTTTAGGGATGCTCGGAAACAGCGAACCCGGAGGGTCCAGTTGCATGTGGGGCTGCGTAAAGGCTCCCCTGGGAACTTCAGATTGACTAAAAGCCTTCCTTTGGGGACACTTTTGGATGGTCCAAAGGGGCTCGTAACAAATTTCCTGGGGCCTGATTTTTCAATTCTCTCCGAAGACGGCTAGGGCTACGTTTAAGTTTGGTCAGGAACACCGAACCCGGAGGGTCCAGTTGCGTGTGGGGCTTTGTAAAAGCTCCCCTGGGGAGTTCTCTTGTACCCAAAGCCTTCCTTTGCGGGCACTTTTGCATGGTCCAAAGGGACTTGCAACGCATTTTCTGGGGCCCGGTTTTTCAGTCTTCTCCCATGCCGGCTAGGGATATATTTAGGGTTGCTCGGAAAATTCGAACCAGTAGGGTCCAGTTGCATGTGGGGCTGCGTAAAGGCTCCCCTGGGGAGTTCACTTGTACCCAAAGCCTTCCTTTGGGGGCACTTTTGCATGGTCCAAAGGGGCTCGCAACACATTTCCTGGGGCCTGATTTTTCACTCGTCTCCGATGACGGCTAGGGCTACGTTTAGTTTTGCTCAGGAACAGCGAACCCGGAGGGTCCAGTTGCATGTGGGGCTGCGTAAAGGCTCCCATGGGGACTTCTCTTGTACCCAAAGCCTTCCTTTGGGGGCACTTTTGCATGGTCCAAAGGGGCTCGCAACACATTTCCTGGGGCCTGATTTTTCAGTCGTCTCCGATGACGGCTAGAGCTATGTTTAGTGATGCTCGGAAAAAGCGAACCCGGAGGGTCCAGTTGCATGTGGGGCTGCGTAAAGGCTCCCTTGGGGAGTTCTCTTGTTCCCAAAGACTTCCTTTGGGGGCACTTTTGGATGGTCCAAAGGGGCTCGCAACGCATTTCCTGGGGCCTGATTTTTCATTCGTCTTCGATGCCGGCTAGGGCTATGTTTAGGGATGCTCAGAAAAATCGAACACGGAATGTCTAGTTGCAAGTGGGGCTGCGTAAAGGCTCCCCTGGGGAGTTCACTTGTACCCAAAGCCTTCCTTTGGGGGCACTTTTGCATGGTCCTAAGGGGCTGGCAATGCGTTTTCTGAGGCCCGGTTTTTCAGTCTTCCCCCATGCCGGATAGGGACATATTTAGGGTTGCTTGGAAAAATGGAACCCGGAGGGTCCACTTGCATGTGGGGCTGCGTAAAGTCTCCCCTGGGGAGTTCTCTTGTACCCAAAGCCTTCCTTTGGGGGCACTTTTGAATGGGCAAAACGGGCTTGGAACGCATTTCCTGGGGCCTGATTTTTCAGTCGTCTTCGATGCCGGCTAGTGTTATGTTTAGGGATGCTCGGAAACAGCGAACCTGGAGGGTCCAGTTGCATGTAGGGCTGCGTAAAGGCTCCCCTGGGGAGTTCACTTGTACCCAAAGCCTTCCTTTGGGGGCACTTTTGCATGGTCCAAAGGGGCTCGCAACGCGTTTTCTGGGGCCCGGTTTTTCAGTCTTCTCCCATGCCGGCTAGGGATATATTTAGGGTTGCTCGGAAAAATCGAACCCGGAGGGTCCAGTTGCATGTGGGGCTGCGTAAATGCTCCCCTGCGGAGTTCTCTTGTACCCAAAGCCTTCCTTTGGGGGCACTTTTGCATGGTCCAAAGGGGCTCGCAACGCATTTCCTGGTGCCTCATTTTTCACTCGTCTCCGATGACGGCTAGGGCTACGTTTAGGTTTGCTCAGGAACAGTGAACCCGGAGGGTCCAGTTGCATGTGGGGCTGCGTAAAGGCTCCCCTGCGGAGTTCTCTTGTACCCAAAGCCTTCCTTTGGGGGCACTTTTGCATGGTCCAAAGGGGCTTGCAACGCGTTTTCTGGGGCCCGGTTTTTCAGTCTTCTCCCATGCCGGCTAGGGATATATATAGGGTTGCTCGGAAAAAGCGAACCCTGAGGGTCCAGTTGCATGTGGGGCTGCGTAAAGGCTCCCCTGGGGAGTTCACTTGTACCCAAAGTCTTCCTTTGGGGGCACTTTTGGATGGTCCAAAGGGGCTCGTAACGCATTTCCTGGGGCCTGATTTTTCAGTAGTCTTCGATGACGGCTAGGGCTATGTTTAGGGATTCCGGAAAAAGAGAACCCGGAGGGTCCAGTTGCATGTGGGGCTGCGTAAAGGCTCCCCTGGGGAGTTCACTTCTACCCAAAGACTTCCTTTGGGGGCACGTTTGCATGGTCCAAAGGGGCTCGCAACCTATTTCCTGGGGCCTAATTTTTCACTCGTCTCCGATGACGGCTAGGCCTACGTTTAGATTTGCTCAGGAACAGCGAACCCGGAGGGTCCAGTTGCATGTGGGGCTGCGTAAAGGCTCCCCTGGGGAGTTCACTTGTACCCAAAGTCGTCCTTTGGGGGCACTTTTGGATGGTCCAAAGGGGCTCGCAACGCATTTCCTGGAGCCTGATTTTTCACTCGTCTCCGATGACGGCTAGGGTTACGTTTAGTTTTGCTCAGGAAAAGCGAACCCGGAGGGTCCAGTTGCATGTGGGGCTGCGTAAAGGCTCCCCTGGGGAGTTCACTTGTACCCAAAGCCTTCCTTTGGGGGCACTTTTGCATGGTCCAAAGGGGCTTGTAACGCGTTTTCTGGGACCCGGTTTTTCAGTCATCTCCCATGCCGGCAAGGGATATATTTAGGGTTGCTCGGAAAAGCAAACCCGTGGGTCCAGTTGCATGTGGGGCTTTGTAAAGGCTTCCCTGGGGAGTTCACTTGTACCCAAAGCCTTCCTTTGGGGGCACGTTTGCATGGTCCAAAGGGGCTTGCAACGCATTTCCTGGGCCCTGATTATTTTAGTCGTCTCAAATGACGGCTAGGGCTACGTTTAGGTTTGCTCAGGAACAGCGAACCCGGAGGGTCCAGTTGCATGTGGGGCTGCGTAAAGGCTCCCCTGGGGAGTTCACTTGTACCCAAAGTCGTCCTTTGGGGGCACTTTTGGATGGTCCAAAGGGGCTCGCAACGCATTTCCTGGGGCCTGATTTTTCACTCGTCTCCGATGACGGCTAGGGTTACGTTTAGTTTTGCTCAGGAACAGCGAACCCGGAGGGTCCAGTTGCATGTGGGGCTGCGTAAAGGCTCCCCTGGGGAGTTCACTTGTACCCAAAGCCTTCCTTTGGGGGCACTTTTGCATGGTCCAAAGGGGCTTGTAACGCGTTTTCTGGGACCCGGTTTTTCAGTCATCTCCCATGCCGGCAAGGGATATATTTAGTTTTGCTCAGGAAAAGCGAACCCGGAGGGTCCAGTTGCATGTGGGGCTGCGTAAAGGCTCCCCTGGGGAGTTCACTTCTACCCAAAGCCTTCCTTTGGGGGCACTTTTGGATGGGCAAAAAGGGCTTGGAACTCGTTTTCTGGGGCCTGATTTTTCAGTCGACTTCGATGCCGGCTAGGCCTATGTTTAGGGATGCTCGGAAACAGCGAACCCGGAGGGTCCAGTTGCATGTGGGGCTGCGTAAAGGCTCCCCTGGGAACTTCAGATTGACTAAAAGCCTTCCTTTGGGGACACTTTTGGATGGTCCAAAGGGGCTCGTAACAAATTTCCTGGGGCCTGATTTTTCAATTCTCTCCGAAGACGGCTAGGGCTACGTTTAAGTTTGGTCAGGAACACCGAACCCGGAGGGTCCAGTTGCGTGTGGGGCTTTGTAAAAGCTCCCCTGGGGAGTTCTCTTGTACCCAAAGCCTTCCTTTGCGGGCACTTTTGCATGGTCCAAAGGGACTTGCAACGCATTTTCTGGGGCCCGGTTTTTCAGTCTTCTCCCATGCCGGCTAGGGATATATTTAGGGTTGCTCGGAAAATTCGAACCAGTAGGGTCCAGTTGCATGTGGGGCTGCGTAAAGGCTCCCCTGGGGAGTTCACTTGTACCCAAAGCCTTCCTTTGGGGGCACTTTTGCATGGTCCAAAGGGGCTCGCAACACATTTCCTGGGGCCTGATTTTTCACTCGTCTCCGATGACGGCTAGGGCTACGTTTAGTTTTGCTCAGGAACAGCGAACCCGGAGGGTCCAGTTGCATGTGGGGCTGCGTAAAGGCTCCCATGGGGACTTCTCTTGTACCCAAAGCCTTCCTTTGGGGGCACTTTTGCATGGTCCAAAGGGGCTCGCAACACATTTCCTGGGGCCTGATTTTTCAGTCGTCTCCGATGACGGCTAGAGCTATGTTTAGTGATGCTCGGAAAAAGCGAACCCGGAGGGTCCAGTTGCATGTGGGGCTGTGTAAAGGCTCCCCTGGGGAGTTCTCTTGTTCCCAAAGACTTCCTTTGGGGGCACTTTTGGATGGTCCAAAGGGGCTCGCAACGCATTTCCTGGGGCCTGATTTTTCATTCGTCTTCGATGCCGGCTAGGGCTATGTTTAGGGATGCTCAGAAAAATCGAACACGGAATGTCTAGTTGCAAGTGGGGCTGCGTAAAGGCTCCCCTGGGGAGTTCACTTGTACCCAAAGCCTTCCTTTGGGGGCACTTTTGCATGGTCCTAAGGGGCTGACAATGCGTTTTCTGAGGCCCGGTTTTTCAGTCTTCCCCCATGCCGGACAGGGACATATTTAGGGTTGCTTGGAAAAATGGAACCCGGAGGGTCCACTTGCATGTGGGGCTGCGTAAAGTCTCCCCTGGGGAGTTCTCTTGTACCCAAAGCCTTCCTTTGGGGGCACTTTTGAATGGGCAAAACGGGCTTGGAACGCATTTCCTGGGGCCTGATTTTTCAGTCGTCTTCGATGCCGGCTAGTGTTATGTTTAGGGATGCTCGGAAACAGCGAACCTGGAGGGTCCAGTTGCATGTAGGGCTGCGTAAAGGCTCCCCTGGGGAGTTCACTTGTACCCAAAGCCTTCCTTTGGGGGCACTTTTGCATGGTCCAAAGGGGCTCGCAACGCGTTTTCTGGGGCCCGGTTTTTCAGTCTTCTCCCATGCCGGCTAGGGATATATTTAGGGTTGCTCGGAAAAATCGAACCCGGAGGGTCCAGTTGCATGTGGGGCTGCGTAAATGCTCCCCTGCGGAGTTCTCTTGTACCCAAAGCCTTCCTTTGGGGGCACTTTTGCATGGTCCAAAGGGGCTCGCAACGCATTTCCTGGTGCCTCATTTTTCACTCGTCTCCGATGACGGCTAGGGCTACGTTTAGGTTTGCTCAGGAACAGTGAACCCGGAGGGTCCAGTTGCATGTGGGGCTGCGTAAAGGCTCCCCTGCGGAGTTCTCTTGTACCCAAAGCCTTCCTTTGGGGGCACTTTTGCATGGTCCAAAGGGGCTTGCAACGCGTTTTCTGGGGCCCGGTTTTTCAGTCTTCTCCCATGCCGGCTAGGGATATATATAGGGTTGCTCGGAAAAAGCGAACCCTGAGGGTCCAGTTGCATGTGGGGCTGCGTAAAGGCTCCCCTGGGGAGTTCACTTGTACCCAAAGTCTTCCTTTGGGGGCACTTTTGGATGGTCCAAAGGGGCTCGTAACGCATTTCCTGGGGCCTGATTTTTCAGTAGTCTTCGATGACGGCTAGGGCTATGTTTAGGGATTCCGGAAAAAGAGAACCCGGAGGGTCCAGTTGCATGTGGGGCTGCGTAAAGGCTCCCCTGGGGAGTTCACTTCTACCCAAAGACTTCCTTTGGGGGCACGTTTGCATGGTCCAAAGGGGCTTGCAACGCATTTCCTGGGCCCTGATTATTTTAGTCGTCTCAAATGACGGCTAGGGCTACGTTTAGGTTTGCTCAGGAACAGCGAACCCGGAGGGTCCAGTTGCATGTGGGGCTGCGTAAAGGCTCCCCTGGGGAGTTCACTTGTACCCAAAGTCGTCCTTTGGGGGCACTTTTGGATGGTCCAAAGGGGCTCGCAACGCATTTCCTGGGGCCTGATTTTTCACTCGTCTCCGATGACGGCTAGGGTTACGTTTAGTTTTGCTCAGGAAAAGCGAACCCGGAGGGTCCAGTTGCATGTGGGGCTGCGTAAAGGCTCCCCTGGGGAGTTCACTTGTACCCAAAGCCTTCCTTTGGGGGCACTTTTGCATGGTCCAAAGGGGCTTGTAACGCGTTTTCTGGGACCCGGTTTTTCAGTCATCTCCCATGCCGGCAAGGGATATATTTAGGGTTGCTCGGAAAAGCAAACCCGTGGGTCCAGTTGCATGTGGGGCTGCGTAAAGGCTCCCCTGGGGAGTTCACTTGTACCCAAAGCCTTCCTTTGGGGGCACTTTTGGATGGGCAAAAAGGGCTTGGAACTCGTTTTCTGGGGCCTGATTTTTCAGTCGACTTCGATGCCGGCTAGGCCTATGTTTAGGGATGCTCGGAAACAGCGAACCCGGAGGGTCCAGTTGCATGTGGGGCTGCGTAAAGGCTCCCCTGGGAACTTCAGATTGACTAAAAGCCTTCCTTTGGGGACACTTTTGGATGGTCCAAAGGGGCTCGTAACAAATTTCCTGGGGCCTGATTTTTCAATTCTCTCCGAAGACGGCTAGGGCTACGTTTAAGTTTGGTCAGGAACACCGAACCCGGAGGGTCCAGTTGCGTGTGGGGCTTTGTAAAAGCTCCCCTGGGGAGTTCTCTTGTACCCAAAGCCTTCCTTTGGGGGCACTTTTGCATGGTCCAAAGGGACTTGCAACGCATTTTCTGGGGCCCGGTTTTTCAGTCTTCTCCCATGCCGGCTAGGGATATATTTAGGGTTGCTCGGAAAATTCGAACCAGTAGGGTCCAGTTGCATGTGGGGCTGCGTAAAGGCTCCCCTGGGGAGTTCACTTGTACCCAAAGCCTTCCTTTGGGGGCATTTTTGAATGGTCCAAAGGGGCTCGCAACACATTTCCTGGGGCCTGATTTTTCACTCGTCTCCGATGACGGCTAGGGCTACGTTTAGTTTTGCTCAGGAACAGCGAACCCGGAGGGTCCAGTTGCATGTGGGGCTGCGTAAAGGCTCCCATGGGGACTTCTCTTGTACCCAAAGCCTTCCTTTGGGGGCACTTTTGCATGGTCCAAAGGGGCTCGCAACACATTTCCTGGGGCCTGATTTTTCAGTCGTCTCCGATGACGGCTAGAGCTATGTTTAGGGATGCTCAGAAAAATCGAACACGGAATGTCTAGTTGCAAGTGGGGCTGCGTAAAGGCTCCCCTGGGGAGTTCACTTGTACCCAAAGCCTTCCTTTGGGGGCACTTTTGCATGGTCCTAAGGGGCTGGCAATGCGTTTTCTGAGGCCCGGTTTTTCAGTCTTCCCCCATGCCGGACAGGGACATATTTAGGGTTGCTTGGAAAAATGGAACCCGGAGGGTCCACTTGCATGTGGGGCTGCGTAAAGTCTCCCCTGGGGAGTTCTCTTGTACCCAAAGCCTTCCTTTGGGGGCACTTTTGAATGGGCAAAACGGGCTTGGAACGCATTTCCTGGGGCCTGATTTTTCAGTCGTCTTCGATGCCGGCTAGTGTTATGTTTAGGGATGCTCGGAAACAGCGAACCTGGAGGGTCCAGTTGCATGTAGGGCTGCGTAAAGGCTCCCCTGGGGAGTTCACTTGTACCCAAAGCCTTCCTTTGGGGGCACTTTTGCATGGTCCAAAGGGGCTCGCAACGCGTTTTCTGGGGCCCGGTTTTTCAGTCTTCTCCCATGCCGGCTAGGGATATATTTAGGGTTGCTCGGAAAAATGGAACCCGGAGGGTCCAGTTGCATGTGGGGCTGCGTAAATGCTCCCCTGGGGAGTTCTCTTGTACCCAAAGCCTTCCTTTGGGGGCACTTTTGCATGGTCCAAAGGGGCTCGCAACGCATTTCCTGGTGCCTCATTTTTCACTCGTCTCCGATGACGGCTAGGGCTACGTTTAGGTTTGCTCAGGAACAGTGAACCCGGAGGGTCCAGTTGCATGTGGGGCTGCGTAAAGGCTCCCCTGCGGAGTTCTCTTGTACCCAAAGCCTTCCTTTGGGGGCACTTTTGCATGGTCCAAAGGGGCTTGCAACGCGTTTTCTGGGGCCCGGTTTTTCAGTCTTCTCCCATGCCGGCTAGGGATATATATAGGGTTGCTCGGAAAAAGCGAACCCTGAGGGTCCAGTTGCATGTGGGGCTGCGTAAAGGCTCCCCTGGGGAGTTCACTTGTACCCAAAGTCTTCCTTTGGGGGCACTTTTGGATGGTCCAAAGGGGCTCGCAACGCATTTCCTGGGGCCTGATTTTTCAGTAGTCTTCGATGACGGCTAGGGCTATGTTTAGGGATTCCGGAAAAAGAGAACCCGGAGGGTCCAGTTGCATGTGGGGCTGCGTAAAGGCTCCCCTGGGGAGTTCACTTCTACCCAAAGACTTCCTTTGGGGGCACTATTGCATGGTCCAAAGGGGCTCGCAACCTATTTCCTGGGGCCTAATTTTTCACTCGTCTCCGATGACGGCTAGGCCTACGTTTAGATTTGCTCAGGAACAGCGAACCCGGAGGGTCCAGTTGCATGTGGGGCTGCGTAAAGGCTCCCCTGGGGAGTTCACTTGTACCCAAAGTCGTCCTTTGGGGGCACTTTTGGATGGTCCAAAGGGGCTCGCAACGCATTTCCTGGGGCCTGATTTTTCACTCGTCTCCGATGACGGCTAGGGTTACGTTTAGTTTTGCTCAGGAACAGCGAACCCGGAGGGTCCAGTTGCATGTGGGGCTGCGTAAAGGCTCCCCTGGGGAGTTCACTTGTACCCAAAGCCTTCCTTTGGGGGCACTTTTGCATGGTCCAAAGGGGCTTGCAACGCGTTTTCTGGGACCCGGTTTTTCAGTCATCTCCCATGCCGGCAAGGGATATATTTAGGGTTGCTCGGAAAAAGCAAACCCGTGGGTCCAGTTGCATGTGGGGCTGCGTAAAGGCTCCCCTGGGGAGTTCACTTGTACCCAAAGCCTTCCTTTGGGGGCACTTTTGGATGGGCAAAAAGGGCTTGGAACTCGTTTTCTGGGGCCTGATTTTTCAGTCGACTTCGATGCCGGCTAGGCCTATGTTTAGGGATGCTCGGAAACAGCGAACCCGGAGGGTCCAGTTGCATGTGGGGCTGCGTAAAGGGTCCCCTGGGAACTTCAAATGTACCCAAAGCCTTCCTTTGGTGACACTTTTGGATGGTCCAAAGGGTCTCACAAGGCATTTCCTGGGGCCTGATTTTTCACTCGTCTCCGATGACAGCTAGGGCTACTTTTAGGTTTGCTCAGGAGCAGCGAACCCGGAGGGTCCAGTTGCATGTGGGGCTGCGTAAAGGCTCCCCTGCAGAGTTCTCTTGTACCCAAAGCCTTCCTTTGGGGGCACTTTTGGATGGTCCAAAGGGGCTCGGAATGCATTTCCTGGGTCCTGATTTTTCACTCTTCTCCGATGACGGCTAGGGCTATGTTTAGTTTTGCTCAGGAGCAGCGAACCCGGAGGGTCCAGTTGCATGTGGGGCTGCGTAAAGGCTCCCCTGGGAACTTCAGATTGACTAAAAGCCTTCCTTTGGGGACACTTTTGGATGGTCCAAAGGGGCTCGTAACAAATTTCCTGGGGCCTGATTTTTCAATTCTCTCCGAAGACGGCTAGGGCTACGTTTAAGTTTGGTCAGGAACACCGAACCCGGAGGGTCCAGTTGCGTGTGGGGCTTTGTAAAAGCTCCCCTGGGGAGTTCTCTTGTACCCAAAGTCTTCCTTTGCGGGCACTTTTGCATGGTCCAAAGGGACTTGCAACGCATTTTCTGGGGCCCGGTTTTTCAGTCTTCTCCCAGGCCGGCTAGGGATATATTTAGGGTTGCTCGGAAAATTCGAACCAGGAGGGTCCAGTTGCTTGTGGGGCTGCGTAAAGGCTCCCCTGGGGAGTTCACTTGTACCCAAAGCCTTCCTTTGGGGGCACTTTTGAATGGTCCAAAGGGGCTCGCAACACATTTCCTGGGGCCTGATTTTTCACTCGTCTCCGATGACGGCTAGTGCTACGTTTAGATTTGCTCAGGAACAGCGAACCCGGAGGGTCCAGTTGCATGTGGGGCTGCGTAAAGGCTCCCCTGGGGACTTCTCTTGTACCCAAAGCCTTCCTTTGGGGGCACTTTTTCATGGTCCAAAGGGGCTCGCAACGCATTTCCTGGGGCCTGATTTTTCACTCGTCTCCGATGACGGCTAGGGCTACGTTTAGGTTTGCTCAGGAACAGTGAACCCGGAGGGTCCAGTTGCATGTGGGGCTGCATAAAGGCTCCCCTGCGGAGTTCTCTTGTACCCAAAGCCTTCCTTTGGGGGCACTTTTGCATGGTCCAAAGGGGCTTGCAACGCGTTTTCTGGGGCCCGGTTTTTCAGTCTTCTCCCATGCCGGCTAGGGATATATTTAGGGTTGCTCGGAAAAAGCGAACCCTGAGGGTCCAGTTGCATGTGGGGCTGCGTAAAGGCTCCTCTGGGGAGTTCACTTGTACCCAAAGCCTTCCTTTGGGGGCACGTTTGCATGGTCCAAAGGGGCTTGCAACGCATTTCCTGGGCCCTGATTATTTTAGTCGTCTCAAATGACGGCTAGGGCTACGTTTAGGTTTGCTCAGGAACAGCGAACCCGGAGGGTCCAGTTGCATGTGGGGCTGCGTAAAGGCTCCCCTGGGGAGTTCACTTGTACCCCAAGCCTTCTTTTGGGGGCACTTTTGCATGGTCCAAAAGGGCTTGCAACGCGTTTTCTGGGGCCCGGTTTTTCAGTCTTCTCCCATGCCGGCTAGGGATATATTTAGGGTTGCTTGGAAAAATCGAACCCGGAGGGTCCAGTTGCATGTGGGGCTGCGTAAAGGCTCCACTGGGGAGTTCACTTGTACCCAAAGACTTCCTTTGGGGGCACGTTTGCATGGTCCAAAGGGGCTCGCAACCTATTTCCTGGGGCCTAATTTTTCACTCGTCTCCGATGACGGCTAGGCCTACGTTTAGATTTGCTCAGGAACAGCGAACCCGGAGGGTCCAGTTGCATGTGGGGCTGCGTAAAGGCTCCCCTGGGGAGTTCACTTGTACCCAAAGTCGTCCTTTGGGGGCACTTTTGGATGGTCCAAAGGGGCTCGCAACGCATTTCCTGGGGCCTGATTTTTCACTCGTCTCCGATGACGGCTAGGGTTACGTTTAGTTTTGCTCAGGAACAGCGAACCCGGAGGGTCCAGTTGCATGTGGGGCTGCGTAAAGGCTCCCCTGGGGAGTTCACTTGTACCCAAAGCCTTCCTTTGGGGGCACTTTTGCATGGTCCAAAGGGGCTTGTAACGCGTTTTCTGGGACCCGGTTTTTCAGTCATCTCCCATGCCGGCAAGGGATATATTTAGGGTTGCTCGGAAAAAGCAAACCCGTGGGTCCAGTTGCATGTGGGGCTTTGTAAAGGCTCCCCTGGGGAGTTCACTTGTACCCAAAGCCTTCCTTTGGGGGCACTTTTGGATGGGCAAAAAGGGCTTGGAACTCGTTTTCTGGGGCCTGATTTTTCAGTCGACTTCGATGCCGGCTAGTGTTATGTTTAGGGATGCTCGGAAACAGCGAACCCGGAGGGTCCAGTTGCATGTGGGGCTGCGTAAAGGGTCCCCTGGGAACTTCAAATGTACCCAAAGCCTTCCTTTGGTGACACTTTTGGATAGTCCAAAGGGTCTCACAAGGCATTTCCTGGGGCCTGATTTTTCACTCGTCTCCGATGACAGCTAGGGCTACTTTTAGGTTTGCTCAGGAGCAGCGAACCCGGAGGGTCCAGTTGCATGTGGGGCTGCGTAAAGGCTCCCCTGCGGAGTTCTCTTGTACCCAAAGCCTTCCTTTGGGGGCACTTTTGGATGGTCCAAAGGGGCTCGGAACGCATTTCCTGGGTCCTGATTTTTCACTCTTCTCCGATGACGGCTAGGGCTATGTTTAGTTTTGCTCAGGAGCAGCGAACCCGGAGGGTCCAGTTGCATGTGGGGCTGCGTAAAGGCTCCCCTGGGAACTTCAGATTGACTAAAAGCCTTCCTTTGGGGACACTTTTGGATGGTCCAAAGGGGCTCGTAACAAATTTCCTGGGGCCTGATTTTTCAATTCTCTCCGAAGACGGCTAGGGCTACGTTTAAGTTTGGTCAGGAACACCGAACCCGGAGGGTCCAGTTGCGTGTGGGGCTTTGTAAAAGCTCCCCTGGGGAGTTCTCTTGTACCCAAAGCCTTCCTTTGGGGGCACTTTTGCATGGTCCAAAGGGACTTGCAACGCATTTTCTGGGGCCCGGTTTTTCAGTCTTCTCCCAGGCCGGCTAGGGATATATTTAGGGTTGCTCGGAAAATTCGAACCAGGAGGGTCCAGTTGCTTGTGGGGCTGCGTAAAGGCTCCCCTGGGGAGTTCACTTGTACCCAAAGCCTTCCTTTGGGGGCACTTTTGAATGGTCCAAAGGGGCTCGCAACACATTTCCTGGGGCCTGATTTTTCACTCGTCTCCGATGACGGCTAGGGCTACGTTTAGTTTTGCTCAGGAACAGCGAACCCGGAGGGTCCAGTTGCATGTGGGGCTGCGTAAAGGCTCCCATGGGGACTTCTCTTGTACCCAAAGCCTTCCTTTGGGGGCACTTTTGCATGGTCCAAAGGGGCTTGCAACGCATTTCCTGGGGCCTGATTTTTCACTCGTCTCCGATGACGGCTAGGGCTACGTTTAGGTTTGCTCAGGAACAGTGAACCCGGAGGGTCCAGTTGCATGTGGGGCTGCGTAAAGGCTCCCCTGCGGAGTTCTCTTGTACCCAAAGCCTTCCTTTGGGGGCACTTTTGCATGGTCCAAAGGGGCTTGCAACGCGTTTTCTGGGGCCCGGTTTTTCAGTCTTCTCCCATGCCGGCTAGGGATATATTTAGGGTTGCTCGGAAAAAGCGAACCCTGAGGGTCCAGTTGCATGTGGGGCTGCGTAAAGGCTCCTCTGGGGAGTTCACTTGTACCCAAAGCCTTCCTTTGGGGGCACGTTTGCATGGTCCAAAGGGGCTTGCAACGCATTTCCTGGGCCCTGATTATTTTAGTCGTCTCAAATGACGGCTAGGGCTACGTTTAGGTTTGCTCAGGAACAGCGAACCCGGAGGGTCCAGTTGCATGTGGGGCTGCGTAAAGGCTCCCCTGGGGAGTTCACTTGTACCCAAAGTCTTCCTTTGGGGGCACTTTTGGATGGTCCAAAGGGGCTCGCAACCTATTTCCTGGGGCCTGATTTTTCAGTAGTCTTCGATGACGGCTAGGGCTATGTTTAGGGATTCCGGAAAAAGAGAACCCGGAGGGTCCAGTTGCATGTGGGGCTGCGTAAAGGCTCCCCTGGGGAGTTCACTTCTACCCAAAGACTTCCTTTGGGGGCACTATTGCATGGTCCAAAGGGGCTCGCAACCTATTTCCTGGGGCCTAATTTTTCACTCGTCTCCGATGACGGCTAGGCCTACGTTTAGATTTGCTCAGGAACAGCGAACCCGGAGGGTCCAGTTGCATGTGGGGCTGCGTAAAGGCTCCCCTGGGGAGTTCACTTGTACCCAAAGTCGTCCTTTGGGGGCACTTTTGGATGGTCCAAAGGGGCTCGCAACGCATTTCCTGGGGCCTGATTTTTCACTCGTCTCCGATGACGGCTAGGGTTACGTTTAGTTTTGCTCAGGAACAGCGAACCCGGAGGGTCCAGTTGCATGTGGGGCTGCGTAAAGGCTCTCCTGGGGAGTTCACTTGTACCCAAAGCCTTCCTTTGGGGGCACTTTTGCATGGTCCAAAGGGGCTTGCAACGCGTTTTCTGGGACCCGGTTTTTCAGTCATCTCCCATGCCGGCAAGGGATATATTTAGGGTTGCTCGGAAAAAGCAAACCCGTGGGTCCAGTTGCATGTGGGGCTGCGTAAAGGCTCCCCTGGGGAGTTCACTTGTACCCAAAGCCTTCCTTTGGGGGCACTTTTGGATGGGCAAAAAGGGCTTGGAACTCGTTTTCTGGGGCCTGATTTTTCAGTCGACTTCGATGCCGGCTAGGCCTATGTTTAGGGATGCTCGGAAACAGCGAACCCGGAGGGTCCAGTTGCATGTGGGGCTGCGTAAAGGGTCCCCTGGGAACTTCAAATGTACCCAAAGCCTTCCTTTGGTGACACTTTTGGATGGTCCAAAGGGTCTCACAAGGCATTTCCTGGGGCCTGATTTTTCACTCGTCTCCGATGACAGCTAGGGCTACTTTTAGGTTTGCTCAGGAGCAGCGAACCCGGAGGGTCCAGTTGCATGTGGGGCTGCGTAAAGGCTCCCCTGCAGAGTTCTCTTGTACCCAAAGCCTTCCTTTGGGGGCACTTTTGGATGGTCCAAAGGGGCTCGGAATGCATTTCCTGGGTCCTGATTTTTCACTCTTCTCCGATGACGGCTAGGGCTATGTTTAGTTTTGCTCAGGAGCAGCGAACCCGGAAGGTCCAGTTGCATGTGGGGCTGCGTAAAGGCTCCCCTGGGAACTTCAGATTGACTAAAAGCCTTCCTTTGGGGACACTTTTGGATGGTCCAAAGGGGCTCGTAACAAATTTCCTGGGGCCTGATTTTTCAATTCTCTCCGAAGACGGCTAGGGCTACGTTTAAGTTTGGTCAGGAACACCGAACCCGGAGGGTCCAGTTGCGTGTGGGGCTTTGTAAAAGCTCCCCTGGGGAGTTCTCTTGTACCCAAAGTCTTCCTTTGCGGGCACTTTTGCATGGTCCAAAGGGACTTGCAACGCATTTTCTGGGGCCCGGTTTTTCAGTCTTCTCCCAGGCCGGCTAGGGATATATTTAGGGTTGCTCGGAAAATTCGAACCAGGAGGGTCCAGTTGCTTGTGGGGCTGCGTAAAGGCTCCCCTGGGGAGTTCACTTGTACCCAAAGCCTTCCTTTGGGGGCACTTTTGAATGGTCCAAAGGGGCTCGCAACACATTTCCTGGGGCCTGATTTTTCACTCGTCTCCGATGACGGCTAGGGCTACGTTTAGATTTGCTCAGGAACAGCGAACCCGGAGGGTCCAGTTGCATGTGGGGCTGCGTAAAGGCTCCCCTGGGGACTTCTCTTGTACCCAAAGCCTTCCTTTGGGGGCACTTTTTCATGGTCCAAAGGGGCTCGCAACGCATTTCCTGGGGCCTGATTTTTCACTCGTCTCCGATGACGGCTAGGGCTACGTTTAGGTTTGCTCAGGAACAGTGAACCCGGAGGGTCCAGTTGCATGTGGGGCTGCGTAAAGGCTCCCCTGCGGAGTTCTCTTGTACCCAAAGCCTTCCTTTGGGGGCACTTTTGCATGGTCCAAAGGGGCTTGCAACGCGTTTTCTGGGGCCCGGTTTTTCAGTCTTCTCCCATGCCGGCTAGGGATATATTTAGGGTTGCTCGGAAAAAGCGAACCCTGAGGGTCCAGTTGCATGTGGGGCTGCGTAAAGGCTCCTCTGGGGAGTTCACTTGTACCCAAAGCCTTCCTTTGGGGGCACGTTTGCATGGTCCAAAGGGGCTTGCAACGCATTTCCTGGGCCCTGATTATTTTAGTCGTCTCAAATGACGGCTAGGGCTACGTTTAGGTTTGCTCAGGAACAGCGAACCCGGAGGGTCCAGTTGCATGTGGGGCTGCGTAAAGGCTCCCCTGGGGAGTTCACTTGTACCCCAAGCCTTCTTTTGGGGGCACTTTTGCATGGTCCAAAAGGGCTTGCAACGCGTTTTCTGGGGCCCGGTTTTTCAGTCTTCTCCCATGCCGGCTAGGGATATATTTAGGGTTGCTTGGAAAAATCGAACCCGGAGGGTCCAGTTGCATGTGGGGCTGCGTAAAGGCTCCACTGGGGAGTTCACTTGTACCCAAAGCCTTCCTTTGGGGGCACTTTTGGATGGGCAAAAAGGGCTTGGAACTCGTTTTCTGGGGCCTGATTTTTCAGTCGACTTCGATGCCGGCTAGTGTTATGTTTAGGGATGCTCGGAAACAGCGAACCCGGAGGGTCCAGTTGCATGTGGGGCTGCGTAAAGGGTCCCCTGGGAACTTCAAATGTACCCAAAGCCTTCCTTTGGTGACACTTTTGGATAGTCCAAAGGGTCTCACAAGGCATTTCCTGGGGCCTGATTTTTCACTCGTCTCCGATGACAGCTAGGGCTACTTTTAGGTTTGCTCAGGAGCAGCGAACCCGGAGGGTCCAGTTGCATGTGGGGCTGCGTAAAGGCTCCCCTGCGGAGTTCTCTTGTACCCAAAGCCTTCCTTTGGGGGCACTTTTGGATGGTCCAAAGGGGCTCGGAACGCATTTCCTGGGTCCTGATTTTTCACTCTTCTCCGATGACGGCTAGGGCTATGTTTAGTTTTGCTCAGGAGCAGCGAACCCGGAGGGTCCAGTTGCATGTGGGGCTGCGTAAAGGCTCCCCTGGGAACTTCAGATTGACTAAAAGCCTTCCTTTGGGGACACTTTTGGATGGTCCAAAGGGGCTCGTAACAAATTTCCTGGGGCCTGATTTTTCAATTCTCTCCGAAGACGGCTAGGGCTACGTTTAAGTTTGGTCAGGAACACCGAACCCGGAGGGTCCAGTTGCGTGTGGGGCTTTGTAAAAGCTCCCCTGGGGAGTTCTCTTGTACCCAAAGCCTTCCTTTGCGGGCACTTTTGCATGGTCCAAAGGGACTTGCAACGCATTTTCTGGGGCCCGGTTTTTCAGTCTTCTCCCAGGCCGGCTAGGGATATATTTAGGGTTGCTCGGAAAATTCGAACCAGGAGGGTCCAGTTGCTTGTGGGGCTGCGTAAAGGCTCCCCTGGGGAGTTCACTTGTACCCAAAGCCTTCCTTTGGGGGCACTTTTGAATGGTCCAAAGGGGCTCGCAACACATTTCCTGGGGCCTGATTTTTCACTCGTCTCCGATGACGGCTAGGGCTACGTTTAGTTTTGCTCAGGAACAGCGAACCCGGAGGGTCCAGTTGCATGTGGGGCTGCGTAAAGGGTCCCCTGGGAACTTCTCTTGTACCCAAAGCCTTCCTTTGGGGGCACTTTTGCATGGTCCAAAGGGGCTCGCAACGCATTTCCTGGGGCCTGATTTTTCACTCGTCTCCGATGACGGCTAGGGCTACGTTTAGGTTTGCTCAGGAACAGTGAACCCGGAGGGTCCAGTTGCATGTGGGGCTGCGTAAAGGCTCCCCTGCGGAGTTCTCTTGTACCCAAAGCCTTCCTTTGGGGGCACTTTTGCATGGTCCAAAGGGGCTTGCAACGCGTTTTCTGGGGCCCGGTTTTTCAGTCTTCTCCCATGCCGGCTAGGGATATATTTAGGGTTGCTCGGAAAAAGCGAACCCTGAGGGTCCAGTTGCATGTGGGGCTGCGTAAAGGCTCCTCTGGGGAGTTCACTTGTACCCAAAGCCTTCCTTTGGGGGCACGTTTGCATGGTCCAAAGGGGCTTGCAACGCATTTCCTGGGCCCTGATTATTTTAGTCGTCTCAAATGACGGCTAGGGCTACGTTTAGGTTTGCTCAGGAACAGCGAACCCGGAGGGTCCAGTTGCATGTGGGGCTGCGTAAAGGCTCCCCTGGGGAGTTCACTTGTACCCCAAGCCTTCTTTTGGGGGCACTTTTGCATGGTCCAAAAGGGCTTGCAACGCGTTTTCTGGGGCCCGGTTTTTCAGTCTTCTCCCATGCCGGCTAGGGATATATTTAGGGTTGCTTGGAAAAATCGAACCCGGAGGGTCCAGTTGCATGTGGGGCTGCGTAAAGGCTCCCCTGGGGAGTTCACTTGTACCCAAAGCCTTCCTTTGGGGGCACTTTTGGATGGTCCAAAGGGGCTCGCAACGCATTTCCTGGGGCCTGATTTTTCAGTCGTCTTCGATGCCGGCTAGGCCTATGTTTAGGTATGTTCGGACACAGCGATCCCGGAGGGTCCAGTTGCATGTGGGGCTGCGTAAAGGCTCCCCTGGGGAGTTCACTTGTACCCAAAGCCTTCCTTTGGGGACACTTTTGGATGGTCCAAAGGGGCTCGCAACGCATTTCCTGTGGCCTGATTTTTCATTCGTCTTCGATGCCGGCTAGGGCTATGTTTAGGGATGCTCGGAAAAATCGAACACGGAATGTCTAGTTGCAAGTGGGGCTGCGTAAAGGCTCCCCTGGGGAGTTCACTTGTTCCCAAAGACTTCCTTTGGGGGCACTTTTGCATGGGCGAAAAGGGCTCGCAACACATTTCCTGGGGCCTGATTTTTCACTCGTCTTCGATGCCGGCTAGGGCTATGTTTAGTGATGCTCGGAAAAAGTGAACCCGGAGGGTCCAGTTGCATATGGGGCTGCATAAAGGCTCCTCTGGGGAGTTCACTTGTACCCAAAGCCTTCCTTTGGGGGCACGTTTGCATGGGCCAAAGGGGCTTGCAACGCATTTCCTGGGGCCTGATTTTTCAGTCTTCTCAGATGACGGCTAGGGCTATGTTTAGATTTGCTCAGGAACAGCGAACCCGGAGGGTCCAGTTGCATGTGGGGCTGCGTAAAGGCTCCCCTGGGGAGTTCACTTGTACCCAAAGCCTTCCTTTGGGGGCACTTTTGGATGGTCCAAAGGGGCTTGCAACGCGTTTTCTGGGACCCGATTTTTCAGTCTTCTCCCATGACGGCTAGGGATATATTTAGGGTTATTCCGAAAATTCGAACCCGGAGGGTCCAGTTGCATGTGGTTCTGCGTAAAGGCTCCCCTGGGGAGTTCTCTTGTTCCCAAAGCCTTCCTTTGGGGGCACATTTGGATGGTCTAAAGGGGCTTGCAACGCATTTCCTGGGGCCTGATTTTTCAGTCGTCTTCGATGCCGGCTAGGCCTATGTTTAGGTATGTTCGGACACAGCGATCCCGGAGGGTCCAGTTGCATGTGGGGCTGCGTAAAGGCTCCCCTGGGGAGTTCACTTGTACCCAAAGCCTTCCTTTGGGGACACTTTTGGATGGTCCAAAGGGGCTCGCAACGCATTTCCTGGGGCCTGATTTTTCATTCGTCTTCGATGCCGGCTAGGGCTATGTTTAGGGATGCTCGGAAAAATCGAACACGGAATGTCTAGTTGCAAGTGGGGCTGCGTAAAGGCTCCCCTGGGGAGTTCACTTGTACCCAAAGCCTTCCTTTGGGGGCACTTTTGGATGGTCCAAAGGGGCTGGCAATGCGTTTTCTGAGGTCCGGTTTTTCAGTCTTCTCCCATGCCGGCTAGGGACATATTTAGGGTTGCTTGGAAAAATGGAACCCGGAGGGTCCAGTTGCGTGTGGGGCTGCATAAAGGCTACCCTGCGGAGTTCTCTTGTACGCAAAGCCTTCCTTTGAGGGCACTTTTGGATGGTCCAAAGGGGCTCGGAACCCTTTTCCTGGGGCCTGATTTTTCACTCGTCTCTGATGACGGCTAGGGCTACGTTTAGGTTTGCTCAGGAACAGCGAACCCGGAGGGTCCAGTTGCATGTGGGGCTGCGTAAAGGCTCGCCTGGGGAGTTCACTTGTACCCAAAGCCTTCCTTTGGGGGCACTTTTGGATGGTCCAAAAGGGATTAACGCGTTTTCTGTGGCCCGGTTTTTCAGTCTTCTCCCATGCCGGCTAGGGATATATTTAGGGTTGCTTGGAAAAATCGAACCCGGAGGGTCCAGTTGCATGTGGGGCTGCGTAAAGGCTCCCCTGGGGAGTTCTCTTGTTCCCAAAGCCTTCCTTTGGGGGCACTTTTGGATGGTCCAAAGGGGCTCGCAACGCATTTCCTGGGGCCTGATTTTTCACTCGTCTTCGATGCCGGCTAGGGTTATGTTTAGGTATGTTCGGAAACAGCGATCCCGGAGGGTCCATTTGCATGTGGGGCTGCGTAAAGGCTCCCCTGGGGAGTTCACTTGTACCCAAAGCCTTCCTTTGGGGACACTTTTGGATGGTCCAAAGGGGCTCGCAACGCATTTCCTGGGGCCTGATTTTTCATTCGTCTTCGATGCCGGCTAGGGCTACGTTTAGGGATGCTCGGAAAAATCGAACACGGAATGTCTAATTGCAAGTGGGGCTGCGTAAAGGCTCCCCTGGGGAGTTCACTTGTACCCAAAGCCTTCCTTTGGGGGCACTTTTGCATGGGCCAAAGGGGCTTGGAACGCATTTCCTGGGGCCTGATTTTTCAGTCGTCTTCGATGACGGCTAGTGTTATGTTTAGGGATGCTCGGAAACAGCGAACCTGGAGGGTCCAGTTGCATGTGGGGCTGTGTAAAGGCTCCCCTGCGGAGTTCTCTTGTACCCAAAGCCTTCCTTTGGGGGCACTTTTGCATGGTCCAAAGGGGCTTGCAACGCGTTTTCTGGGGCCCGGTTTTTCAGTCTTCTCCCATGCCGGCTAGGGATATATTTAGGGTTGCTCGGAAAAAGCGAACCCTGAGGGTCCAGTTGCATGTGGGGCTGCGTAAAGGCTCCCCTGGGGAGTTCTCTTGTACCCAAAGCCTTCCTTTGGTGACACTTTTGGATGGTCCAAAGGGGCTCGCAACGCATTTCCTGGGGCCTGATTTTTCATTCGTCTTCGATGCCGGGTAGGTATATTTTTAGGGATGTCGGAAAAATCGAACCAGGAGGGTCCAGTTGCATGTGGGGCTGCGTAAAGGCTCCCCTGGGGAGTTCACTTGTACCCAAAGCCTTCCTTTGGGGGCACTTTTGAATGGTCCAAAGGGGCTCGCAACCTATTTCCTGGGGCCTAATTTTTCACTCGTCTCCGATGACGGCTAGGCCTACGTTTATATTTGCTCAGGAACAGCGAACCCGGAGGGTCCAGTTGCATGTGGGGCTGCGTAAAGGCTCCCCTGGGGTGTTCACTTGTACCCAAAGTCGTCGTTTGGGGGCTCTTTTGGATGGTCCAAAGGGGCTCGCAACGCATTTCCTGGGGCCTGATTTTTCACTCGTCTCCGATGACGGCTAGGGCTACGTTTAGTTTTGCTCAGGAACAGCGAACCCGGAGGGTCCAGTTGCATGTGGGGCTGCGTAAAGGCTCCCCTGGGGAGTTCACTTGTACCCAAAGCCTTCCTTTGGGGGCACTTTTGCATGGTCCAAAGGGACTTGCAACGCGTTTTCTGGGACCCGGTTTTTCAGTCATCTCCCATGCCGGCAAGGGATATATTTAGGGTTGCTCGGAAAAAGCAAACCCGTGGGTCCAGTTGCATGTGGGGCTTTGTAAAGGCTCCCCTGGGGAGTTCACTTGTACCCAAAGCCTTCCTTTGGGGGCACTTTTGGATGGTCAAAAAGGGCTTGGAACTCGTTTTCTGGGGCCTGATTTTTCAGTCGACTTCGATGCCGGCTAGGCCTATGTTTAGGGATGCTCGGAAACAGCGAACCCGGAGGGTCCAGTTGCATGTGGGGCTGCGTACAGGGTCCCCTGGGAACTTCAAATGTACCCAAAGCCTTCCTTTGGTGACACTTTTGGATGGTCCAAAGGGTCTCACATGGCATTTCCTGGGGCCTGATTTTTCACTCGTCTCCGATGACAGCTAGGGCTACTTTTAGGTTTGCTCAGGAGCAGCGAACCCGGAGGGTCCAGTTGCATGTGGAGCTGCGTAAAGGCTCCCCTGGGGAGTTCACTTGTATCCAAAGTCTTCCTTTTGGGGGCACTTTTGGATCGTCCAATGCGGCTTGCAACGCGTTTTCTGGGACCCGGTTTTTCAGTCTTCTCGCTTGCCGGCAAGGGATATATTTGGGTTGCTTGGAAAAAGCAAACCCATGGATCCAGTTGCATGTGGGGCTGCGTAAAGGCTCCCCTGGGGAGTTCACTTGTACCCAAAGCCTTCCTTTGGGGGCACTTTTGCATGGGCAAAAAGGGCTTGGAACTCGTTTTCTGGGGCCTGATTTTTCAGTCGTCTTCGATGCCGGCTAGGGCTATGTTTAGGAATACTCGGAAACAGCGAACCCGGAGGGTCCAGTTGCATGTGGGGCTGCGTAAAGGCTCCCCTGGGAACTTCAGATGTACCCAAAGCCTTCCTTTGGTGACACTTTTGGATGGTCCAAAGGGTCTCACATGGCATTTCCTGGGGCCTGATTTTTCACTCGTCTCCGGTGACAGCTAGGGCTACGTTTAGGTTTGCTCAGGAGCAGCGAACCCGGAGGGTCCAGTTGCATGTGGGGCTTTGTAAAAGCTCCCTTGGTGAGTTCACTTGTACCCAAAGTCTTCCTTTGGTGACACTTTTGCATGGTCCAATGGGGCTTGCAACGCATTTCCTGGGGCCTGATTTTTCAGTCGTCTTCGATGACGGCTAGGGCTATGTTTAGGGATTCCGGAAAAAGAGAACCCGGAGGGTCCAGTTGCATGTGGGGCTGCGTAAAGGCTCCCCTGGGGAGTTCTCTTGTTCCCAAAGCCTTCCTTTGGGGGCACTTTTGGATGGTCCAAAGGGGCTTGCAACGCATTTCCTGGGGCCTGATTTTTCACTCGTCTCCGATGACGGCTAGGCCTATATTTAGGTATGTTCGGAGACAGCGAACCCGGAGGGTCCAGTTGCATGTGGGGCTGCGTAAAGGCTCCCCTGGGGAGTTCACTTGTACCCAAAGTCTTCCTTTGGGGGCACTTTTGGATGGTCCAAAGGGGCTCGCAACGCATTTCCTGGGGCCTGATTTTTCAGTAGTCTTCGATGACGGCTAGGGCTATGTTTAGGGATTCCGGAAAAAGAGAACCCGGAGGGTCCAGTTGCATGTGGGGCTGCGTAAAGGCTCCCCTGGGGAGTTCACTTCTACCCAAAGACTTCCTTTGGGGGCACTATTGCATGGTCCAAAGGGGCTCGCAACCTATTTCCTGGGGCCTAATTTTTCACTCGTCTCCGATGACGGCTAGGCCTACGTTTAGATTTGCTCAGGAACAGCGAACCCGGAGGGTCCAGTTGCATGTGGGGCTGCGTAAAGGCTCCCCTGGGGAGTTCACTTGTACACAAAGTCGTCCTTTGGGGGCACTTTTGGATGGTCCAAAGGGGCTCGCAACGCATTTCCTGGGGCCTGATTTTTCACTCGTCTCCGATGACGGCTAGGGTTACGTTTAATTTTGCTCAGGAACAGCGAACCCGGAGGGTCCAGTTGCATGTGGGGCTGCGTAAAGGCTCCCCTGGGGAGTTCACTTGTACCCAAAGCCTTCCTTTGGGGGCACTTTTACATGGTCCAAAGTAGCTTGCAAGGCGTTTTCTGGGACCCGGTTTTTCAGTCATCTCCCATGCCGGCAAGGGATATATTTAGGGTTGCTCGGAAAAAGCAAACCCGTGGGTCCAGTTGCATGTGGGGCTTTGTAAAGGCTCCCCTGGGGAGTTCACTTGTACCCAAAGCCTTCCTTTGGGGGCACTTTTGGATGGGCAAAAAGGGCTTGGAACTCGTTTTCTGGGGCCTGATTTTTCAGTCGACTTCGATGCCGGCTAGGCCTATGTTTAGGGATGCTCGGAAACAGCGAACCCGGAGGGTCCAGTTGCATGTGGGGCTGCGTAAAGGGTCCCCTGGGAACTTCAAATGTACCCAAAGCCTTCCTTTGGTGACACTTTTGGATGGTCCAAAGGGTCTCACAAGGCATTTCCTGGGGCCTGATTTTTCACTCGTCTCCGATGACAGCTAGGGCTATTTTAGGTTTGCTCAGGAGCAGCGAACCCGGAGGGTCCAGTTGCATGTGGGGCTTTGTAAAAGCTCCCCTGGTGAGTTCACTTGTACCCAAAGTCTTCCTTTGGGGGCACTTTTGCATAGTCCAATGGGGCTTGCAACGTGTTTTCTGGGGCCCGGTTTTTCAGTCTTCTCCCATGCCGGCTAGGGATATATTTAGGGTTGCTCGGAAAAAGCGAACCCGGAGGGTCCAGTTGCATGTGGGGCTGCGTAAATGCTCCCCTGCGGAGTTCTCTTGTACCCAAAGCCTTCCTTTGGGGGCACTTTTGGATGGTCCAAAGGGGCTCGGAACGCATTTCCTGGGTCCTGATTTTTCACTCGTCTCCGATGACGGCTAGGGCTACGTTTAGTTTTGCTCAGGAGCAGCGAACCCGGAGGGTCCAGTTGCATGTGGGGCTGCGTAAAGGCTCCCCTGGGGAGTTCACTTGTACCCAAAGCCTTCCTTTGGGGGCACTATTGAATGGTCCAAAGGGGCTCGCAACACATTTCCTGGGGCCTGATTTTTCACTCGTCTCCGAAGACGGCTAGGGCTACGTTTAAGTTTGGTCAGGAACAGCGAACCCGGAGGGTCCAGTTGCATGTGGGGCTGCGTAAAGGCTCCCATTGGGAGTTCTCTTGTACCCAAAGTCTTCCTTTGGGGGCACTTTGCATGGTCCAAAGGGGCTTGCAACACGTTTCCTGGGGCCCGGATTTCAGCCTTCTCCCATGTCGGCTAGGGATATATTTAGGGTTGCTCGGAAAAAGCGAACCCGGAGGGTCCAATTGCATGTGGGGCTGCGTAAATGCTCCCCTGGGGAGTTCACTTGTACCCAAAGCCTTCCTTTGGGGGCACTTTTGGAAGGGCGAAAAGGGCTCGGAACGCATTTCCTGGGTCCTGATTTTTCAGTCGTCTTCGATGCCGGCTAGGGTTATATTTAGGTATGTTCGGAAACAGCGAACCCAGAAGGTCCAGTTGCATGTGCGACTGTGTAAAGGCTCCCCTGGGGAGTTCACTTGTACCCAAAGCCTTCCTTTGGTGACACTTTTGGATGGTCCAAAGGGGCTCGCAACGCATTTCCTGGGGCCTGATTTTTCATTCGTCTTCGATGCCGGGTAGGTATATTTTTAGGGATGTCGGAAAAATCGAACCAGGAGGGTCCATTTGCATGTGGGGCTTTGTAAAGGCTCCCCTGGGGAGTTCACTTGTACCCAAAGCCTTCCTTTGGGGGCACTTTTGGATGGGCAAAATGGGCTTGGAACGCATTTCCTGGGGCCTGATTTTTCACTCGTCTCCGATGACGGCTAGGGCTACTTTTAGATTTGCTCAGGAACAGCGAACCCGGTGGGTCCACTTGCACGTGGGGCTGCGTAAAGGGTCCCCTGGGGAGTTCACTTGTACCCAAAGCCTTCCTTTGGGGGCACTTTTGCGTGGTCCAAAGGGGTTCGGAACGCATTTCCTGGGGCCTGATTTTTCACTCCTCTCCGATGACGCCTAGGGCTACGTTTAGGTTTGCTCAGGAACAGCGAACCCGGAGGGTCCAGTTGCATGTGGGGCTGCGTAAATGCTCCCCTGGTGAATTCTCTTGTACCCAAAGCCTTCCTTTGGGGGCACTTTTGGATGGGCGAAAAGGGCTCGCAACGCATTTCCTGGGGCCTGATTTTTCAGTCGTCTTCGATGCCGGCTAGGCCTATGTTTAGGTATGTTCGGAAACAGCGAACCCGGATGGTCCAGTTGCATGTGGGGCTTTGTAAAGGCTCCCCTGGGGAGTTCACTTGTACCCAAAGCCTTCCTTTGTTGACAGTTTGGATTGTCCAAAGGGGCTCGCAACGCATTTCCTGGGGCCTGATTTTTCAGTCGTCTTCGATGACGGCTAGGGCTATGTTTAGGGATGGCGGAAAAAGAGAACCCGGCGGATCCAGTTGCATGTGGGGCTGCGTAAAGGCTCCCCTGGGGAGTTCACTTGTACCCAAAGCATTCCTTTGGGGGCACTTTTGCATGGTCCAATGGGGCTTGGAACACATTTCCTGGGGCCTGATTTTTCACTCGTCTCCGATGACAGCTAGGGCTACGTTTAGATTTGCTCAGGAACAGCGAACCCGGAGGGTCCAGTTGCATGTGGGGCTGCGTAAAGGCTCACCTGGGGAATTCACTTGTACCCAAAGCCTTCCTTTGGGGGCACTTTTGGATGGTCCAAAGGGGCTCGGAACGCATTTCCTGAGAGCTGATTTTTCACTCGTCTCCAATGACGGCTAGGGCTACGTTTAGGTTTGCTCAGGAATAGCGAACCCGGAGGGTCCAGTTGCATGTGGGGCTGCGTAAAGGGTCCACTGGGGAGTTCACTTGTACCCAAAGTCTTCCTTTGGGGGCACTTTTGGATGGTCCAAAGGGGCTCGCAACACATTTCCTGGGGCCTGATTTTTCACTCGTCCTCGATGCCGGCTAGGGCTATGTTTAGGGATGTTCGGAAACAGCGAACCCGGAGGGTCCAGGTGCATGTGGGGCTGCGTAAAGTCTCCCCTGGGGAGTTCACTTGTACCCAAAGCCTTCCTTTGGGGGCACTTTTGGATTGTGCAAAGGGGCTCGCAACGCATTTCCTGGGGCCTGATTTTTCACTCGTCTTCGATGACGGCTTGGGATATGTTTAGGGATTCCGGAAAAAGAGAACCCGGAGGGTCCAGTTGCATGTGGGGCTGCGTAAAGGCTCCCCTGGGAACTTCAGATGTACCCAAAGCCTTCCTTTGGTGACACATTTGGATGGTCCAAAGGGTCTCACAAGGCATTTCCTGGGGCCTGATTTTTCACTCGTCTCCGATGACAGCTAGTGCTACGTTTAGGTTTGCTCAGGAGCAGCGAACCCGGAGGGTCCAGTTGCATGTGGGGCTTTGTAAAAGCTCCCCTGGTGAGTTCACTTGTACCCAAAGTCTTCCTTTGCGGGCACTTTTGCATGGTCCAATGGGGCTTGCAACGCATTTCCTGGGGCCTGATTTTTCAGTCGTCTTCGATGACGGCTAGGGCTATGTTTAGGGATTCCGGAAAAAGAGAACCCGGAGGGTCCAGTTGCATGTGGGGCTGCGTAAAGGCTCCCCTGGGGAGTTCTCTTGTACCCAAAGCATTCCTTTGGGGGCACTTTTGCATGGTCCAAAGGGGCTCGGAACGCATTTCCTGGGGCCTGATTTTTCACTCGTCTCCGATGACGGCTAGGGCTACGTTTAGATTTGCTCAGGAACAGCGAACCCGGAGGGTCCAGTTGCATGTGGGGCTGCGTAAAGGCTCCCCTGGGGAGTTCTCTTGTACCCAAAGCCTTCCTTTGGTGACACTTTTGGATGGTCCAAAGGGGCTTGCAACGCATTTCCAGGGGCGTGATTTTTCACTCGTCTCCGATGACGGCTAGGGCTACGTTTAGATTTGCTCAGGAACAGCGAACCCGGAGGGTCCAGTTGCATGTGGGGCTGCGTAAAGGCTCCCCTGGGGAGTTCACTTGTACCCAAAGCCTTCCTTTGGGGGCACTTTTGGATGGTCCAAAGGGGCTCGCAACGCATTTCCTGGGGCCTGATTTTTCACTCGTCTCCGATGACGGCTAGGGTTAGGTTTAGGTTTGCTCTGGAACAGCGAACCCGGAGGGTCCAGTTGCATGTGGGGCTGCGTAAAGGCTCCCCTGGGGAGTTCTCTTGTACCCAAAGCCTTCCTTTGGGGGCACTTTTGGATGGTCCAAAGGGGCTCGCAACGCATTTCCTGGGGCCTGATTTTTCACTCGTCTCCGATGACAGCTAGGGCTACGTTTAGGTTTGCTCAGGAACAGCGATCCCGGACAATCCAGTTGCATGTGGGGCTGCGTAAAGGCTCCCCTGGGAACTTCAGATGTACCCAAAGCCTTCCTTTGGGGGCACTTTTGGATGGGCTAAAAGGGCTTGGAACGCATTTGCTGGCGCCTGATTTTTCACTCGTCTCCGATGACGGCTAGGGTTACGTTTAGGTTTGCTCAGGAACAGCGAACCCGGAGGGTCCAGTTGCATGTGGGGCTGCGTAAAGGCTCCCCTGGGGAGTTCACTTGTACCCAAAGCCTTCCTTTGGGGTACTTTTGGATGGTCCAAAGGGGCTTGGAACCCATTTCCTGGGCCCTGATTTTTCAGTCATCTTCGATGCCGGCTAGGGCTATGTTTAGGGATGCTCGGAAACAGCGAACCCGGAGGGTCCAGTTGCATGTGGGGCTGCGTAAAGGCTCCCCTGGGGAGTTCACTTTTACCCAAAGCCTTCCTTTGGGGGCACTTTTGGATGGTCCAAACGGTCTCGCAACGCATTTCCTGGGGCCTGATTTTTCAGTCGTCTTCGATGCCGGCTAGGGCTATGTTTAGGGAGACTCGGAAACAGCGAACCCGGAGGGTCCAATCGCATGTGGGGCTGCGTAAAGGCTCCCCTGGGAACTTCAGATGTACCCAAAGCCTTCCTTTGGGGGCACTTTTGGATGGTCCAAAGGGTCTCGCATGGCATTTCCTGGGGCCTGATTTTTCAGTCGTCTCCGATGACGGCTTTGGAAACGTTTAGGTTTGCTCAGGAACAGCGATCCCGGAGGGTCCAGTTGCATGTGGGGCTGCGTAAAGGCTCCCCTGGGGAGTTCACTTGTACCCAAAGCCTTCCTTTGGGGGCACTTTTGGATGGGCTAAAATGGCTCGCAACGCATTTCCTGGGGCCTGATTATTCAGTCGTCTTCGATGCCGGCTAGAGCTATGTTTAGGAATGCTAGGAAACAGCGAACCCGGAGGGTCCAGTTGCATGTGGGGCTGCGTAAAGGCTCCCCTGGGGAGTTCACTTGTACCCAAAGCCTTCCTTTGGGGGCACTTTTGGATGGGCTAAAAGGGCTTGGAACGCATTTCCTGCGGCCTGATTTTTCAGTCGTCTTCGATGCCAGCTAGGGCCATGTTTAGGGATACTCGGAAACAGCGAACCCGGAGGGTCCAGTAGCATGTGGGGCTGCGTAAATACTCCCCTGGGGAGTTCACTTGTACCCAAAGCCTTCCTTTGGTGACACTTTTGGATGGGCGAAAGGGGCTTGCAACGCGTTTTCTGGGGCCCGGTTTTTCAGTCTTCTCCCATGCCGGCTAGGGATATATTAAGGGTTGCTCGGAAAAATCGAACCCAGAGGGTCCAGTTGCATGTGGGGCTGCGTAAAGGCTCCCCTGGGGAGTTCTCTTGTACCCAAAGCCTTCCTTTGGGGTACTTTTGGATGGTCCAAAGGGCCTCGCAAGGCATTTCCTGGGGCCTGATTTTTCACTCGTCTCCGATGACGGCTAGGGATATATTTAGGTTTGCTCGGAAAATCGAACCCGGAGGGTCCATTTGGATGTGGGGCTGCGTAAAGGCTCCCCTGGGGAGTACTCTTGTACCCAAAGCCTTTCTTTGGGGGCACTTTTGGATGGTCCAAAGGGGCTCGCAACACATTTCCTGGGGCCTGATTTTTCACTCTTCTCCGATGCCAACTAGGGCTACGTTTAGGTTTGCTCAGGAACAGCGATAACAGAGGGTCCAGTTGCATGTGGGGCTGCATAAAAATTCCCCTGGGAACTTCAGATGTACCCAAAGCCTTCCTTTGGGGGCACTTTTGGATGGTCCAAAGGGGCTCGCAACGCATTTCCTGGGGCCTGATTTTTCAGTCGTCTTCGATACCGGCTAGGGATATATTTAGGGAGACTCAGAAACAGCGAACCCGGAGGGTCCAGTTGCATGTGGGGCTGCGTAAAGGCTCCCCTGGGGAGTTCACTTGTACCCAAAGCCTTCCTTTGGGGGCACTTTTGGATGGGCTAAAAGGGCTTGGAACGCGTTTCCTGGCGCCTGATTTTTGACTCGTCTCCGATGACGGCTAGGATTGCGTTTAGGTTTGCTCAGGAACAGCGAACCCGGAGGGTCCAGTTGCATGTGGGGCTGCGCAAAGGCTCCCCTGGGGAGTTCACTTGTACCCAATGCCTTCCTTTGGGGTACTTTTGGATGGTCCAAAGGGGCTTGGAACCCATTTCCTGGGCCCTGATTTTTCAGTCATCTTCGATGCCGGCTAGGGCTATGTTTAGGGATGCTCGGAAACAGCGAACCCGGAGGGTCCAGTTGCATGTGGGGCTGCGTAAAAGCTCCCCTGGGGAGTTCACTTGAAACTAAAGACTTCCTTTGGTGACACTTTTGGAAGGGCGAAACGGGCTTGCAACGCGTTTTCTGGGGCCCGGTTTTTCAGTCTTCTCCCATGCCGGCTAGGGATATATTTAGGGATACTCGGAAAAATCGAACCCGGAGGGTCCAGTTGCATGTGGGGCTGCGTAAAGGCTCCCCTGGGGAGTTCACTTGTACCCAAAGCCTTCCTTTGGGGGCCCTTTTGGATGGTCCAAAGGGGCTCGCAACACATTTCCTGGGGCCTGATTTTTCACTCTTCTCCGATGTCGACTAGGGCTACGTTTAGGCTTGCTCAGGAACAGCGATAACAGAGGGTCCAGTTGCATGTGGGGCTGTGTAAAGGTTCCCCTGGGGAGTTCACTTGTACCCAAAGCCTTCCTTTGGGGGCACTTTTGGATGGGCGAAAAGGGCTCGCAACGCATTTCCTGGGGCCTGATTTTTCAGTCGTCTTCTATGCCGGCTAGGGCTACATTTAGGTTTGTTCAGGAACAGCGATCCCGGAGGATCCAGTTGCATGTGAGGCTGCGTAAAGACTCCCCTGGGGAGTTCTCTTGTACCCAAAGCCTTCCTTTGGGGGCACTTTTGGATGGTCCAAAGGGGCTCGCAACGCATTTCCTGGGGCTTGATTTTTCACTCGTCTCCGATGACGGCTGGGGATACGTTTAGGTTTGCTCAGGAACAGCGATCCCGGAGGGTCCAGTTGCATGTGGGGCTGTGTAAAGGCTCCCCTGGGGAGTTCTCTTGTATCCAAAGCCTTCCTTTGGGGGCTACTTTTGGATGGTCCAAAGGGGCTCGCAACGCATTTCCTGGGGCCTGATTTTTCACTCGTCTCTGATGACAGCTAGGGCTACGTTTAGGTTTGCTCAGGAACAGCGATCCCGGACTATCCAGTTGCATGTGGGGCTGCGTAAAGGCTCCCCTGGGAACTTCAGATGTACCCAAAGCCTTCCTTTGGGGGCACTTTTGGATGGTCCAAAGGGGCTCGCAACGCATTTCCTGGGGCCTGATTTTTCAGTCGTCTTCGATACCGGCTAGGGATATATTTAGGGAGACTCAGAAACAGCGAACCCGGAGGGTCCAGTTGCATGTGGGGCTGCGTAAAGGCTCCCCTGGGGAGTTCACTTGTACCCAAAGCCTTCCTTTCGTGACACTTTTGGATGGGCTAAAAGGGCTTGGAACGCGTTTCCTGGCGCCTGATTTTTGACTCGTCTCCGATGACGGCTAGGATTGCGTTTAGGTTTGCTCAGGAACAGCGAACCCGGAGGGTCCACTTGCATGTGGGGCTGCGCAAAGGCTCCCCTGGGGAGTTCACTTGTACCCAATGCCTTCCTTTGGGGTACTTTTGGATGGTCCAAAGGGGCTTGGAACCCATTTCCTGGGCCCTGATTTTTCAGTCATCTTCGATGCCGGCTAGGGCTATGTTTAGGGATGCTCGGAAACAGCGAACCCGGAGGGTCCAGTTGCATGTGGGGCTGCGTAAAAGCTCCCCTGGGGAGTTCACTTGAAACTAAAGACTTCCTTTGGTGACACTTTTGGAAGGGCGAAACGGGCTTGCAACGCGTTTTCTGGGGCCCGGTTTTTCAGTCTTCTCCCATGCCGGCTAGGGATATATTTAGGGATACTCGGAAAAATCGAACCCGGAGGGTCCAGTTGCATGTGGGGCTGCGTAAAGGCTCCCCTGGGGAGTTCACTTGTACCCAAAGCCTTCCTTTGGGGGCCCTTTTGGATGGTCCAAAGGGGCTCGCAACACATTTCCTGGGGCCTGATTTTTCACTCTTCTCCGATGTCGACTAGGGCTACGTTTAGGCTTGCTCAGGAACAGCGATAACAGAGGGTCCAGTTGCATGTGGGGCTGTGTAAAGGTTCCCCTGGGGAGTTCACTTGTACCCAAAGCCTTCCTTTGGGGGCACTTTTGGATGGGCGAAAAGGGCTCGCAACGCATTTCCTGGGGCCTGATTTTTCAGTCGTCTTCTATGCCGGCTAGGGCTATGTGTAGGGATGCTCGGAAAAATCGAACCCGGAGGGTCCAGTTGCATGTGGGGCTGCGTAAAGGCTCCCCTGGGGAGTTCACTTGTACCCAAAGCCTTCCTTTCGTGACACTTTTGGATGGGCGAAACGGGCTTGCAACGCGTTTTCTGGGGCCAGGTTTTTCAGTCTTCTCCCATGCCGGCTAGGGATATATTTAGGGATACTCGGAAACAGCGAACCTGGAGGGTTCAGTTGCATGTGGGACTGCGTAAAGGCTCCCCTGGGGAGTTCACTTGTACCCAAAGCCTTTCTTTGGGGGCACTTTTGGATGGTCCAAAGGGGCTCGCAACACATTTCCTGGGGCCTGATTTTTCACTCGTCTCCGATGACAGCTAGGGCTACATTTAGGTTTGTTCAGGAACAGCGATCCCGGAGGATCCAGTTGCATGTGAGGCTGCGTAAAGACTCCCCTGGGGAGTTCTCTTGTACCCAAAGCCTTCCTTTGGGGGCACTTTTGGATGGTCCAAAGGGGCTCGCAACGCATTTCCTGGGGCTTGATTTTTCACTCGTCTCCGATGACGGCTGGGGATACGTTTAGGTTTGCTCAGGAACAGCGATCCCGGAGGGTCCAGTTGCATGTGGGGCTGTGTAAAGGCTCCCCTGGGGAGTTCTCTTGTATCCAAAGCCTTCCTTTGGGGGCTACTTTTGGATGGTCCAAAGGGGCTCGCAACGCATTTCCTGGGGCCTGATTTTTCACTCGTCTCTGATGACAGCTAGGGCTACGTTTAGGTTTGCTCAGGAACAGCGATCCCGGACTATCCAGTTGCATGTGGGGCTGCGTAAAGGCTCCCCTGGGAACTTCAGATGTACCCAAAGCCTTCCTTTGGGGGCACTTTTGGATGGTCCAAAGGGTCTCGCAAGGCATTTCCTCGGGCCTGATTTTTCAGTCGTCTTCGATGCCGGCTAGGGATATGTTTAGGAATGCTAGGAAACAGCGAACCCGGAGGGTCCAGTTGCATGTGGGGCTGCGTAAAGGCTCCCCTGGGGAGATCACTTGTACCCAAAGCCTTCCTTTGGGGGCACTTTTGGATGGGCTAAAAGGGCTCGCAACGCATTTCCTGGGGCCTGATTATTCAGTCGTCTTCGATGCCGGCTAGGGCTATGTTTAGGGATGCTCGGAAACAGCGAACCCGGAGGGTCCAGTTGCATGTGGGGCTGCGTAAAAGCTCCCCTGGGGAGTTCACTTGTACCCAAAGCCTTCCTTTGGTGACACTTTTGGATGGGCGAAAGGGGCTTGCAACGCGTTTTCTGGGGCCCGGTTTTTCAGTCTTCTCCCATGACGGCTAGGAATATATTAAGGGTTGCTCGGAAAAATCGAACCCAGAGGGTCCAGTTGCATGTGGGGCTGCGTAAAGGCTCCCCTGGGGAGTTCACTTGTACCCAAAGCCTTCCTTTGGGGGCACTTTTGGATGGTCCAAAGGGGCTCGCAACGCATTTCCTGGGGCCTGATTTTTCACTCGTCTCCGATGACAGCTAGGGCTACATTTAGGTTTGTTCAGGAACAGCGATCCCGGAGGATCCAGTTGCATGTGAGGCTGCGTAAAGACTCCCCTGGGGAGTTCTCTTGTACCCAAAGCCTTCCTTTGGGGGCACTTTTGGATGGTCCAAAGGGGCTCGCAACGCATTTCCTGGGGCTTGATTTTTCACACGTCTCCGATGACAGCTAGGGCTACATTTAGGTTTGCTCAGGAACAGCGAACCCGGAGGGTCCAGTTGCATGTGGGGCTGCGTAAAGGCTCCCCTGGGGAGTTCTCTTGTACCCAAAGCCTTCCTTTGGGGGCACTTTTGGATGGTCCAAAGGGGCTCGCAACGCATTTCCTGGGGCCTGATTTTTCACTCGTCTCCGATGACAGCTAGGGCTACGTTTAGGTTTGCTCAGGAACAGCGATCCCGGACAATCCAGTTGCATGTGGGGCTGCGTAAAGGCTCCACTGGGAACTTCAGATGTACCCAAAGCCTTCCTTTGGGGGCACTTTTGGATGGGCTAAAAGGGCTTGGAACGCATTTCCTGACGCCTGATTTTTCACTCGTCTCCGATGACGGCTAGGGTTACGTTTAGGTTTGCTGAGGAACAGCGAACCCGGAGGGTCCAGTTGCATGTGGGGCTGCGTAAAGGCTCCCCTGGGGAGTTCACTTGTACCCAAAGCCTTCCTTTGGTGACACTTTTGGATGGGCGAAAGGGGCTTGCAACGCGTTTTCTTGGGCCCGGTTTTTCAGTCTTCTCCCATGAAGGCTAGGAATATATTAAGGGTTGCTGGGAAAAATCGAACCCAGAGGGTCCAGTTGCATGTGGGGCTGCGTAAAGGCTCCCCTGGGGAGTGCTCTTGTACCCAAAGCCTTCCTTTGGGGGCACTTTTGGATGGTCCAAAGGGGCTCGCAACGCATTTCCTGGGGCTTGATTTTTCACTCGTCTCCGATGACAGCTAGGGCTACATTTAGGTTTGCTCAGGAACAGCGAAAACTGAGGGTCCAGTTGCATGTGGGGCTGCGTAAAGGCTCCCCTGGGGAGTTCTCTTGTACCCAAAGCCTTCCTTTGGGGGCACTTTTGGATGGTCCAAAGGGGCTCGCAACGCATTTCCTGGGGCCTGATTTTTCACTCGTCTCCGATGACATCTAGGGCTACGTTTAGGTTTGCTCAGGAACAGCGATCCCGGAGGGTCCAGTTGCATGTGGGGCTGCGTAAAGGCTCCCCTGGGAACTTCAGATGTACGCAAAGCCTTCCTTTGGGGTACTTTTGGATGGTCCAAAGGGGCTTGGAACCCATTTCCTGGGCCCTGATTTTTCAGTCATCTTCGATGCCGGCTAGGGCTATGTTTAGGGATGCTCGGAAACAGCGAACCCGGAGGGTCCAGTTGCATGTGGGGCTGCGTAAAGGCTCCCCTGGGGAGTTCACTTGAAACTAAAGACTTCCTTTGGTGACACTTTTGGAAGGGCGAAAGGGTCTTGCAACGCGTTTTCTGGGGCCAGGTTTTTCAGTCTTCTCCCATGCCTTCTAGGGATATATTTAGGGTTGCTCGGAAAAATCGAACCCGGAGGGTCCAGTTGCATGTGGGGCTGCGTAAAGGCTCCCCTGGGGAGTTCACTTTTACCCAAAGCCTTCCTTTGGGGGCACTTTTGGATGGTCCAAATGGTCTCGCAACGCATTTCCTGGGGCCTGATTTTTCACTCGTCTTCGATGCCGGCTAGGGCTATGTTTAGGGAGACTCGGAAACAGCGAACCCGGAGGGTCCAGTTGCATGTGGGGCTGCGTAAAGGCTCCCCTGGGGAGTTCTCTTGTACCCAAAGCCTTCCTTTGGGGGCACTTTTGGATGGTCCAAAGGGTCTCGCAAGGCATTTCCTGGGGCCTGATTTTTCACTCGTCTCCGATGACAGCTAGGGCTACGTTTAGGTTTGCTCAGGAACAGCGGTAACAGAGGGTCCAGTTGCATGTGGGGCTGCGTAAAGGCTCCCCTGGGGAGTTCACTTGTACCCAAAGCCTTCCTTTGGGGGCACTTTTGGATGGCCAATGGGGCTCGCAACGCATTTCATGGGGCCTGATTTTTCAGTCTTCTCCGATGCCGGCTAAGGATATATTAAGGGTTGCTTGGAAAAATCGAACCCGGAGGGTCCATTTGCATGTGGGGCTGCGTAAAGGCTCCCCTGGGGAGTTCACTTGTACCCAAAGCCTTCCTTTGGGGGCACTTTTGGATGGTCCAAAGGGGCTCGCAACACATTTCCTGGGGCCTGATTATTCAGTCGTCTTCGATGCCCGCTAGGGCTATGTTTAGGGATACTCGGAAACAGCGAACCCGGAGGGTCCAGTTGCATATGGGACTGCGTAAAGGCTCCCCTGGGGAGTTCTCTTGTACCCAAAGCCTTCCTTTGGGGGCACTTGTGTATGGTCCAAAGGGGCTCGCAACGCATTTCCTGGGGCCTGATTTTTCACTCGTCTCCGATGACAGCTAAGGCTACGTTTAGGTTTGCTCAGGAACAGCGAAAACTGAGGGTCCAGTTTCATGTGGGGCTGCGTAAAGGCTCCCCTAAGAACTTCAGATGTACCCAAAGCCTTCCTTTGGGGGCACTTTTGGATGGTCCAAAGGGGCTCGCAACGCATTTCCTGGGGACTGATTTTTCACTCGTCTCCGATGACGGCTATGGAAACGTTTAGGTTTGCTCAGGAACAGCGATAACAGAGGGTCCAGTTGCATGTGGGGCTGCGTAAAGGCTCCCCTGGGGAGTTCTCTTGTACCCAAAGCCTTCCTTTGGGGGCACTTTTGGATGGTCCAAAGGGGCTCGCAACGCATTTCCTGGGGACTGATTTTTCACTCGTCTCCGATGACGGCTATGGAAACGTTTAGGTTTGCTCAGGAACAGCGATAACAGAGGGTCCAGTTGCATGTGGGGCTGCGTAAAGGCTCCCCTGGGGAGTTCACTTGTACCCAAAGCCTTCCTTTGGGGGCACTTTTGGATGGGCAAAAAGGGCTTGGAACGCATTTCCTGGGGCCTGATTATTCAGTCGTCTTCGATGCCCGCTAGGGCTATGTTTAGGGATACTCGGAAACAGCGAACCCGGAGGGTCCAGTAGCATGTGGGGCTGCGTAAAGGCTCCCCTGGGGAGTTCACTTGTACCCAAAGCCTTCCTTTGGTGACACTTTTGGATGGGCGAAAGGGGCTTGCAATGCGTTTTCTGGGGCCCGTTTTTTCAGTCTTCTCCCATGCCGGCTAGGTATATATTAAGGGTTGCTCGGAAAAATCGAAGCCAGAGGGTCCAGTTGCATGTGGGGGTGCGTAAAGGCTCCCCTGGGGAGTTCTCTTGTACCCAAAGCCTTCCTTTGGGGGCACTTTTGGATGGTCCAAAGGGGCTCGCAAGGCATTTCCTGGGGCCTGATTTTTCACTCGTCTCCGATGACGGCTGGGGGTACGTTTAGTTTTGCTCAGGAACAGCGAACCCGGAGGGTCCAGTTGCATGTGGGGCTGCGTAAAGGCTCCCCTGGGGAGTTCACTTGTACCCAAAGCCTTCCTTTGGGGGCACTTTTGGATGGGCAAAAAGGGCTTGGAACGCATTTCCTGGGGCCTGATTATTCAGTCGTCTTCGATGCCCGCTAGGGCTATGTTTAGGGATACTCGGAAACAGCGAACCCGGAGGGTCCAGTAGCATGTGGGGCTGCGTAAAGGCTCCCCTGGGGAGTTCACTTGTACCCAAAGCCTTCCTTTGGTGACACTTTTGGAGGGGCGAAAGGGGCTTCCAACGCGTTTTCTGGAGCCCGGTTTTTCAGTCTTCTCCCATGCCGGCTAGGGATATATTTAGGGTTGCTCGGAAAAATCGAACCCGGAGGGTCCAGTTGCATGTGGGGCTGCGTAAAGGCTCCCCTGGGGAGTTCTCTTGTACCCAAAGCCTTCCTTTGGGGGCACTTTTGGATGGGCTAAAAGGGCTCGCAACGCATTTCCTGGGGCCTGATTTTTCACTCGTCTCCGATGACGGCTAGTGTTACGTTTAGGTTTGCTCAGGAACAGCGAACCCGGAGGGTCCATTTGCATGTGGGGCTGCGTAAAGGCTCCCCTGGGGAGTTCACTTGTACCCAAAGCCTTCCTTTGGGGGCACTTTTGGATGGTCCAAAGGGGCTCGCAACACATTTCCTGGGGCCTGATTATTCAGTCGTCTTCGATGCCCGCTAGGGCTATGTTTAGGGATACTCGGAAACAGCGAACCCGGAGGGTCCAGTTGCATATGGGACTGCGTAAAGGCTCCCCTGGGGAGTTCTCTTGTACCCAAAGCCTTCCTTTGGGGGCACTTGTGTATGGTCCAAAGGGGCTCGCAACGCATTTCCTGGGGCCTGATTTTTCACTCGTCTCCGATGACAGCTAAGGCTACGTTTAGGTTTGCTCAGGAACAGCGAAAACTGAGGGTCCAGTTTCATGTGGGGCTGCGTAAAGGCTCCCCTAAGAACTTCAGATGTACCCAAAGCCTTCCTTTGGGGGCACTTTTGGATGGTCCAAAGGGGCTCGCAACGCATTTCCTGGGGACTGATTTTTCACTCGTCTCCGATGACGGCTATGGAAACGTTTAGGTTTGCTCAGGAACAGCGATAACAGAGGGTCCAGTTGCATGTGGGGCTGCGTAAAGGCTCCCCTGGGGAGTTCTCTTGTACCCAAAGCCTTCCTTTGGGGGCACTTTTGGATGGTCCAAAGGGGCTCGCAACGCATTTCCTGGGGACTGATTTTTCACTCGTCTCCGATGACGGCTATGGAAACGTTTAGGTTTGCTCAGGAACAGCGATAACAGAGGGTCCAGTTGCATGTGGGGCTGCGTAAAGGCTCCCCTGGGGAGTTCACTTGTACCCAAAGCCTTCCTTTGGGGGCACTTTTGGATGGGCAAAAAGGGCTTGGAACGCATTTCCTGGGGCCTGATTATTCAGTCGTCTTCGATGCCCGCTAGGGCTATGTTTAGAGATACTCGGAAACAGCGAACCCGGAGGGTCCAGTAGCATGTGGGGCTGCGTAAAGGCTCCCCTGGGGAGTTCACTTGTACCCAAAGCCTTCCTTTGGTGACACTTTTGGATGGGCGAAAGGGGCTTGCAATGCGTTTTCTGGGGCCCGTTTTTTCAGTCTTCTCCCATGCCGGCTAGGTATATATTAAGGGTTGCTCGGAAAAATCGAAGCCAGAGGGTCCAGTTGCATGTGGGGGTGCGTAAAGGCTCCCCTGGGGAGTTCTCTTGTACCCAAAGCCTTCCTTTGGGGGCACTTTTGGATGGTCCAAAGGGGCTCGCAACGCATTTCCTGGGGACTGATTTTTCACTCGTCTCCGATGACGGCTGGGGGTACGTTTAGTTTTGCTCAGGAACAGCGAACCCGGAGGGTCCAGTTGCATGTGGGGCTGCGTAAAGGCTCCCCTGGGGAGTTCACTTGTACCCAAAGCCTTCCTTTGGGGGCACTTTTGGATGGGCAAAAAGGGCTTGGAACGCATTTCCTGGGGCCTGATTATTCAGTCGTCTTCGATGCCCGCTAGGGCTATGTTTAGGGATACTCGGAAACAGCGAACCCGGAGGGTCCAGTAGCATGTGGGGCTGCGTAAAGGCTCCCCTGGGGAGTTCACTTGTACCCAAAGCCTTCCTTTGGTGACACTTTTGGAGGGGCGAAAGGGGCTTCCAACGCGTTTTCTGGAGCCCGGTTTTTCAGTCTTCTCCCATGCCGGCTAGGGATATATTTAGGGTTGCTCGGAAAAATCGAACCCGGAGGGTCCAGTTGCATGTGGGGCTGCGTAAAGGCTCCCCTGGGGAGTTCTCTTGTACCCAAAGCCTTCCTTTGGGGGCACTTTTGGATGGGCTAAAAGGGCTCGCAACGCATTTCCTGGGGCCTGATTTTTCACTCGTCTCCGATGACGGCTAGTGTTACGTTTAGGTTTGCTCAGGAACAGCGAACCCGGAGGGTCCAGTAGCATGTGGGGCTGCGTAAAGGCTCCCCTGGGGAGTTCACTTGTACCCAAAGCCTTCCTTTGGGGGCACTTTTGGATGGTCCAAAGGGGCTCGCAACGCATTTCCTGGGGACTGATTTTTCACTCGTCTCCGATGACATCTAGGGCTACGTTTAGGTTTGCTCAGGAACAGCGAACCCGGAGGGTCCAGTAGCATGTGGGGCTGCGTAAAGGCTCCCCTGGGGAGTTCACTTGTACCCAAAGCCTTCCTTTGGGGGCACTTTTGGATGGGCAAAAAGGGCTTGGAACGCATTTCTTTGGGCCTGATTATTCAGTCGTCTTCGATGCCGGCTAGGGCTATGTTTAGGGATACTCGGAAACAGCGAACCCGGTGGGTCCAGTAGCATGTGGGGCTGCGTAAAGGCTCCCCTGGGTAGTTCACTTGTACCCAAAGCCTTCCTTTGGGGGCACTTTTGGATGGGCGAAAGGGGCTTGCAACGCATTTTCTGGGGCCCGGTTTTTCAGTCTTCTCCCATGCCGGCTAGGGATATATTAAGGGTTGCTCGGAAAAATCGAACCCAGAGGGTCCAGTTGCATGTGGGGCTGCGTAAAGGCTCCCCTGGGGAGTTCTCTTGTACCCAAAGCCTTTCTTTGGGGGCACTTTTGGATGGTCCAAAGGGGCTCGCAACACATTTCCTGGGGCCTGATTATTCAGTCGTCTTCGATGCCCGCTAGGGCTATATTTAGGGATACTCTGAAACAGCGAACCCGGAGGGTCCAGTTGCATGTGGGACTGCGTAAAGGCTCCCCTGGGGAGTTCTCTTGTACCCAAATCCTTCCTTTGGGGGCACTTTTGGATGGGCGAAAAGGGCTCGCAACGCATTTCCTGGGGCCTGATTTTTCACTCGTCTCCGATGACATCTAGGGCTACGTTTAGGTTTGCTCAGGAACAGCGATCCCGGAGGGTCCAGTTGCATGTGGGGCTGCGTAAAGGCTCCCCTGGGAACTTCAGATGTACCCAAAGCCTTCCTTTGTGGGCACTTTCGGATGGTCCAAAGGGGCTCGCAACGCATTTCCGGGGGACTGATTTTTCACTCGTCTCCGATGACGGCTATGGAAACGTTTAGGTTTGCTCAGGAACAGCGATAACAGAGGGTACAGTTGCATGTGGGGCTGCGTAAAGGCTCCCCTGGGAACTTCAGATGTACCCAAAGCCTTCCTTTGGGGGCACTTTTGGATGGGCTAAAAGGACTTGGAACGCATTTCCTGGCGCCTGATTTTTCACTCATCTCCGATGACGGCTAGGGCTATGTTTAGGGATACTCGGAAACAGCGAACCCGGAGGGTCCAGTTGCATGTGGGGCTGCGTAAAAGCTCCCCTGGGGAGTTCACTTGAAACTAAAGACTTCCTTTGGTGACACTTTCGGAAGGGCGAAAGGGGCTTGCAACGCGTTTTCTGGGGCCCGGTTTTTCAGTCTTCTCCCATGCCGGCTAGGGATATATTTAGGGATACTCGGAAAAATCGAACCCGGAGGGTCCAGTTGCATGTGGGGCTGCATAAAGGCTCCCCTGGGGAGTTCACTTGTACCCAAAGCCTTCCTTTGGGGGCACTTTTGGATGGTCCAAACGGTCTCGCAACGCATTTCCTGGGGCCTGATTTTTCAGTCGTCTTCGATGCCGGCTAGGGCTATGTTTAGGGAGACTCGGAAACAGCGAACCCGGAGGGTCCAATCGCATGTGGGGCTGCGTAAAGGCTCCCCTGGGAACTTCAGATGTACCCAAAGCCTTCCTTCGGGGGCACTTTTGGATGGGATAAAAGGGCTTGGAACGCATTTCCTGGCGCCTGATTTTTCACTCGTCTCCGATGACGGCTAGGGTTACGTTTAGGTTTGCTCAGGAACAGCGAACCCGGAGGGTCCAGTTGCATGTGGGGCTGCGTAAAGGCTCCCCTGGGGAGTTCACTTGTACCCAAAGCCTTCCTTTGGGGTACTTTTGGATGGTCCAAAGGGGCTTGGAACCCATTTCCTGGGCCCTGATTTTTCAGTCATCTTCGATGCGGGCTAGGGCTATGTTTAGGGATGCGCGGAAACAGCGAACCCGGAGGGTCCAGTTACATGTGGGGCTGCGTAAAAGCTCCCCTGGGGAGTTCACTTGAAACTAAAGACTTCCTTTGGTGACACTTTTGGATGGGCGAAAGGGGCTTGCAATGCGTTTTCTGGGGCACGGTTTTTCAGTCTTCTCCCATGCCGGCTAGGGATATATTTAGGGTTGCTGGGAAAAATCGAACCCGGAGGGTCCAGTTGCATGTGGGGCTGCGTAAAGGCTCCCCTGGGGAGTTCTCTTGTACCCAAAGCCTTCCTTTGGGGGCACTTTTGGATGGTCCAAAGGGGCTCGCAACGCATTTCCTGGGGCCTGATTTTTCACTTGTCTCTGATGACACCTAGGGCTACGTTTAGGTTTGCTTAGGAACAGCGATCCCGGAGGGTCAAGTAGCATGTGGGGCTGTGTAAAGGCTCCCCTGGGGAGTTCACTTGTAACCAAAGCCTTCCTTTGGGGGCACTTTCGGATGGGCGAAAGGGGCTTGCAACGCGTTTTCTGGGGCCAGGTTTTTCAGTCTTCTCCCATGCCGGCAAGGGATATATTTAGGGATACTCGGAAACAGCAAACCTGGAGGGTCCAGTTGCATGTGGGGCTGCGTAAAGGCTCCCCGGGGAGTTCACTTGTACCCAAAGCCTTCCTTTCGTGACACTTTTGGATGGTCCAAAGGGTCTCGCAACGCATTTCGTGGGGCCTGATTTTTCACTCGTCTCCGATGACGGCTAGGGTTACGTTTAGGTTTGCTCAGGAACAGCGAACCCGGAGGGTCCAGTTGCATGTGGGGCTGCATAAAGGCTCCCCTGGAGAGTTCACTTGTACCCAAAGCCTTCCTTTGGGGGCACTTTTGGATGGGTGAAAAGGGCTCGCAACGCATTTCCTGGGGCCTGATTTTTCACTCGTCTTCGATGACGGCTAAGGTTATGTGTAGGGATGCTCGGAAAAATCGAACCCGGAGGGTCAAGTAGCATGTGGGTCTGTGTAAAGGCTCCCCTGGGGAGTTCACTTGTAACCAAAGCCTTCCTTTGGTGACACTTTTGGATGGGCGAAAGGGGCTTGCAACGCGTTTTCTGGGGCCCGGTTTTTCAGTCTTCTCCCATGCCGGCTATGGATATAATAAGGGTTGCTCGTAAAAATCGAACCCAGAGGGTCCAGTAGCATGTGGGGCTGCGTAAAGGCTCCCCTGGGGAGTTCTCTTGTACCCAAAGCCTTCCTTTGGGGGCACTTTTGGATGGTCCAAAGGGGCTCGCAACGCATTTCCTGGGGCCTGATTTTTCACTCGTCTCCCATGGCGGCTAGGGCTACGTTTAGGTTTGCTCAGGAACAGCGAACCCGGAGGGTCCAGTTGCATGTGGGGCTGCATAAAGGGTCCCCTTGGGAGTTCACTTGTACCCAAACCCTTCCTTTGGGGGCACTTTTGGATGGGCGAAAAGGGCTCGCAACGCATTTCCTTGGGCCTGATTTTTCAGTCGTCTTCGATGCCGGCTAGGGCTATGTTTAGGGATACTCGGAAACAGCGAACCCGGAGGGTCCAGTTGCATGTGGGGCTGCGTAAAGGTTCCCCGGGGTGTTCACTTGTACCCAAAGCCTTCCTTTCGCGACACTTTTGGATGGGCGAAACGGGCTTGCAACGCGTTTTCTGGGGCCCGGTTTTTCACTCTTCTCCCATGCCGGCAAGGGATATATTTAGGGATACTCGGAAACAGCGAACCTGGAGGGTCCAGTTGCATGTGGGGCTGCGTAAAGGCTCCCCTGGGGAGTTCACTTGTACCCAAAGCCTTCCTTTCGTGACACTTTTGGATGGTCCAAAGGGTCTCGCAACGCATTTCGTGGGGCCTGAATTTTCACTCGTCTCCGATGACGGCTAGGGTTACGTTTAGGTTTGCTCAGGAACAGCGAACCCGGAGGGTCCAGTTGCATGTGGGGCTGCGTAAAGGCTCCCCTGGAGAGTTCACTTGTACCCAAAGCCTTTCTTTGGGGGCACTTTTGCATGGTCCAAAGGGGCTCGCAACGCATTTCCTGGGGCCTGATTTTTCACTCGTCTCCGATGACAGCTAGGGCTACGTTTAGGTTTGCTCAGGAACAGCGATCCCGGACAATCCAGTTGCATGTGGGGCTGCGTAAAGGCTCCCCTGGGAACTTCAGATGTACCCAAAGCCTTCCTTTGGGGGCACTTTTGGATGGGCTAAAAGGGCTTGGAACGCATTTCCTGGCGCCTGATTTTTCACTCGTCTCCGATGACGGCTAGGGTTACGTTTAGGTTTGCTCAGGAACAGCGAACCCGGAGGGTCCAGTTGCATGTGGGGCTGCGTAAAGGCTCCCCTGGGGAGTTCTCTTGTACCCAAAGCCTTCCTTTGGGGGCACTTTTGGATGGGCTAAAAGGGTCTCGCAACGCATTTCCTGGGGACTGATTTTTCACTCGTCTCCGATGACGGCTATGGAAACGTTTAGGTTTGCTCAGGAACAGCGATAACAGAGGGTCCAGTTGCATGTGGGGCTGCGTAAAGGCTCCCCTGGGGAGTTCACTTGTACCCAAAGCCTTCCTTTGGGGGCACTTTTGGATGGTCCAAAGGGGCTCGCAACGCATTTCCTGGGGCCTGATTTTTCTGTCGTCTCCGATGACGGCTTTGGAAACTTTTAGGTTTGCTCAGGAACAGCGATCCCGGTGGGTCCAGTTGCATGTGAGGCTGCGTAAAGGCTCCCCTGGGGAGTTCACTTGTACCCAAAGCCTTCCTTTGGGGGCACTTTTGGATGGGCTAAAAGGGCTCGCAACGCATTTCCTGGGGCCTGATTATTCAGTCGTCTTCCATGCCGGCTAGGGCTATGTTTAGGAATGCTCGGAAACAGCGAACCCGGAGGGTCCAGTAGCATGTGGGGCTGCGTAAAGGCTCCCCTGGGGAGTTCACTTGTACCCAAAGCCTTCCTTTGGGGGCACTTTTGGATGGTCCAAAGGGGCTCGCAACGCATTTCCTGGGGCCTGATTTTTCACTCGTCTCCCATGGCGGCTAGGGCTACGTTTAGGTTTGCTCAGGAACAGCGAACCCGGAGGGTCCAGTTGCATGTGGGGCTGCATAAAGGGTCCCCTTGGGAGTTCACTTGTACCCAAACCCTTCCTTTGGGGGCACTTTTGGATGGGCGAAAAGGGCTCGCAACGCATTTCCTTGGGCCTGATTTTTCAGTCGTCTTCGATGCCGGCTAGGGCTATGTTTAGGGATACTCGGAAACAGCGAACCCGGAGGGTCCAGTTGCATGTGGGGCTGCGTAAAGGTTCCCCGGGGTGTTCACTTGTACCCAAAGCCTTCCTTTCGCGACACTTTTGGATGGGCGAAACGGGCTTGCAACGCGTTTTCTGGGGCCCGGTTTTTCACTCTTCTCCCATGCCGGCAAGGGATATATTTAGGGATACTCGGAAACAGCGAACCTGGAGGGTCCAGTTGCATGTGGGGCTGCGTAAAGGCTCCCCTGGGGAGTTCACTTGTACCCAAAGCCTTCCTTTCGTGACACTTTTGGATGGTCCAAAGGGTCTCGCAACGCATTTCGTGGGGCCTGAATTTTCACTCGTCTCCGATGACGGCTAGGGTTACGTTTAGGTTTGCTCAGGAACAGCGAACCCGGAGGGTCCAGTTGCATGTGGGGCTGCGTAAAGGCTCCCCTGGAGAGTTCACTTGTACCCAAAGCCTTTCTTTGGGGGCACTTTTGCATGGTCCAAAGGGGCTCGCAACGCATTTCCTGGGGCCTGATTTTTCACTCGTCTCCGATGACAGCTAGGGCTACGTTTAGGTTTGCTCAGGAACAGCGATCCCGGACAATCCAGTTGCATGTGGGGCTGCGTAAAGGCTCCCCTGGGAACTTCAGATGTACCCAAAGCCTTCCTTTGGGGGCACTTTTGGATGGGCTAAAAGGGCTTGGAACGCATTTCCTGGCGCCTGATTTTTCACTCGTCTCCGATGACGGCTAGGGTTACGTTTAGGTTTGCTCAGGAACAGCGAACCCGGAGGGTCCAGTTGCATGTGGGGCTGCGTAAAGGCTCCCCTGGGGAGTTCTCTTGTACCCAAAGCCTTCCTTTGGGGGCACTTTTGGATGGGCTAAAAGGGTCTCGCAACGCATTTCCTGGGGACTGATTTTTCACTCGTCTCCGATGACGGCTATGGAAACGTTTAGGTTTGCTCAGGAACAGCGATAACAGAGGGTCCAGTTGCATGTGGGGCTGCGTAAAGGCTCCCCTGGGGAGTTCACTTGTACCCAAAGCCTTCCTTTGGGGGCACTTTTGGATGGTCCAAAGGGGCTCGCAACGCATTTCCTGGGGCCTGATTTTTCTGTCGTCTCCGATGACGGCTTTGGAAACTTTTAGGTTTGCTCAGGAACAGCGATCCCGGTGGGTCCAGTTGCATGTGAGGCTGCGTAAAGGCTCCCCTGGGGAGTTCACTTGTACCCAAAGCCTTCCTTTGGGGGCACTTTTGGATGGGCTAAAAGGGCTCGCAACGCATTTCCTGGGGCCTGATTATTCAGTCGTCTTCCATGCCGGCTAGGGCTATGTTTAGGAATGCTCGGAAACAGCGAACCCGGAGGGTCCAGTAGCATGTGGGGCTGCGTAAAGGCTCCCCTGGGGAGTTCACTTGTACCCAAAGCCTTCCTTTGGTGACACTTTTGAATGGGCGAAAGGGGCTTGCAACGCGTTTTCCGGGGCTCGGTTTTTCAGTCTTCTCCCATGCCGGCTAGGGATATATTAAGTGTTGCTCGGAAAAATCGAACCCAGAGGGTCCAGTTGCATGTGGGGCTGCGTAAAGGCTCCCCTGGGGAGTTCTCTTGTACCCAAAGCCTTCCTTTGGGGGCACTTTTGGATGGGCAAAAAGGGCTTGGAACGCATTTCCTGGAGCCTGAATTTTCACTCGTCTCCGATGACGGCTAGGGCTACGTTTAGGTTTGCTCAGGAACAGCGAACCCGGAGGGTCCAGTTGCATGTGGGGCTGCGTAAAGGCTCCCCTGGGGAGTTCACTTGTACCCAAAGCCTTCCTTTGGGGGCACTTTTGGATGGGCAAAAAGGGCTTGGAACGCATTTCCTGGGGCCTGATTATTCAGTCGTCTTCGATGCCCGCTAGGGCTATGTTTAGGGATACTCGGAAACAGCGAACCCGGAGGGTCCAGTTGCATGTGGGGCTGCGTAAAGGCTCCCCTGGGGAGTTCACTTGTACCCAAAGCCTTCCTTTGGTGACACTTTTGGAGGGGCGAAAGGGGCTTCCAACGCGTTTTCTGGAGCCCGGTTTTTCAGTCTTCTCCCATGCCGGCTAGGGATATATTTAGGGTTGCTCGGAAAAATCGAACCCGGAGGGTCCAGTTGCATGTGGGGCTGCGTAAAGGCTCCCCTGGGGAGTTCTCTTGTACCCAAAGCCTTCCTTTGGGGGCACTTTTGGATGGGCTAAAAGGGCTCGCAACGCATTTCCTGGCGCCTGATTTTTCACTCGTCTCCGATGACGGCTAGGGTTACGTTTAGGTTTGCTCAGGAACAGCGAACCCGGAGGGTCCAGTTGCATGTGGGGCTGCGTAAAGGCTCCCCTGGGGAGTTCACTTGTACCCAAAGCCTTCCTTTGGGGTACTTTTGGATGGTCCAAAGGGGCTTGGAACCCATTTCCTGGGCCCTGATTTTTCAGTCATCTTCGATGCGGGCTAGGGCTATGTTTAGGGATGCTCGGAAACAGCGAACCCGGAGGGTCCAGTTGCATGTGGGGCTGCGTAAAGGCTCCCCTGGGGAGTTCACTTGAAACTAAAGAATTCCTTTGGTGACACATTTGGAAGGGCGAAAGGGGCTTGCAAGGCGTTTTCTGGGGCCCGGTTTTTCAGTCTTCTCCCATGCCGGCTAGGGATATATTTAGGGTTGCTCGGAAAAATCGAACCCAAAGGGTCCAGTTGCATGTGGGGCTGCGTAAAGGCTCCCCTGGGGAGTTCACTTGTACCCAAAGCCTTCCTTTGGGGGCACTTTTGGATGGGCGAAAAGGGCTCGCAACGCATTTCCTGGGGCCTGATTATTCAGTCGTCTTCGATGCCGGCTAGGGTTATGTTTAGGAATGCTAGGAAACAGTGAACCCGGAGGGTCCAGTTGCATGTGGGGCTGCGTAAAGGCTCCCCTGGGGAGTTCACTTGTACCCAAAGCCTTCCTTTGGGGGCACTTTTGGATGGTCCAAAGGGGCTCGCAACGCATTTCCTGGGGACTGATTTTTCACTCGTCTCCGATGACATCTAGGGCTACGTTTAGGTTTGCTCAGGAACAGCGAACCCGGAGGGTCCAGTAGCATGTGGGGCTGCGTAAAGGCTCCCCTGGGGAGTTCACTTGTACCCAAAGCCTTCCTTTGGGGGCACTTTTGGATGGGCAAAAAGGGCTTGGAACGCATTTCTTTGGGCCTGATTATTCAGTCGTCTTCGATGCCGGCTAGGGCTATGTTTAGGGATACTCGGAAACAGCGAACCCGGTGGGTCCAGTAGCATGTGGGGCTGCGTAAAGGCTCCCCTGGGGAGTTCACTTGTACCCAAAGCCTTCCTTTGGGGGCACTTTTGGATGGGCGAAAGGGGCTTGCAACGCGTTTTCTGGGGCCCGGTTTTTCAGTCTTCTCCCATGCCGGCTAGGGATATATTAAGGGTTGCTCGGAAAAATCGAACCCAGAGGGTCCAGTTGCATGTGGGGCTGCGTAAAGGCTCCCCTGGGGAGTTCTCTTGTACCCAAAGCCTTTCTTTGGGGGCACTTTTGGATGGTCCAAAGGGGCTCGCAACACATTTCCTGGGGCCTGATTATTCAGTCGTCTTCGATGCCCGCTAGGGCTATATTTAGGGATACTCTGAAACAGCGAACCCGGAGGGTCCAGTTGCATGTGGGACTGCGTAAAGGCTCCCCTGGGGAGTTCTCTTGTACCCAAATCCTTCCTTTGGGGGCACTTTTGGATGGGCGAAAAGGGCTCGCAACGCATTTCCTGGGGCCTGATTTTTCACTCGTCTCCGATGACATCTAGGGCTACGTTTAGGTTTGCTCAGGAACAGCGATCCCGGAGGGTCCAGTTGCATGTGGGGCTGCGTAAAGGCTCCCCTGGGAACTTCAGATGTACCCAAAGCCTTCCTTTGTGGGCACTTTCGGATGGTCCAAAGGGGCTCGCAACGCATTTCCGGGGGACTGATTTTTCACTCGTCTCCGATGACGGCTATGGAAACGTTTAGGTTTGCTCAGGAACAGCGATAACAGAGGGTACAGTTGCATGTGGGGCTGCGTAAAGGCTCCCCTGGGAACTTCAGATGTACCCAAAGCCTTCCTTTGGGGGCACTTTTGGATGGGCTAAAAGGACTTGGAACGCATTTCCTGGCGCCTGATTTTTCACTCATCTCCGATGACGGCTAGGGCTATGTTTAGGGATACTCGGAAACAGCGAACCCGGAGGGTCCAGTTGCATGTGGGGCTGCGTAAAAGCTCCCCTGGGGAGTTCACTTGAAACTAAAGACTTCCTTTGGTGACACTTTCGGAAGGGCGAAAGGGGCTTGCAACGCGTTTTCTGGGGCCCGGTTTTTCAGTCTTCTCCCATGCCGGCTAGGGATATATTTAGGGATACTCGGAAAAATCGAACCCGGAGGGTCCAGTTGCATGTGGGGCTGCATAAAGGCTCCCCTGGGGAGTTCACTTGTACCCAAAGCCTTCCTTTGGGGGCACTTTTGGATGGTCCAAACGGTCTCGCAACGCATTTCCTGGGGCCTGATTTTTCAGTCGTCTTCGATGCCGGCTAGGGCTATGTTTAGGGAGACTCGGAAACAGCGAACCCGGAGGGTCCAATCGCATGTGGGGCTGCGTAAAGGCTCCCCTGGGAACTTCAGATGTACCCAAAGCCTTCCTTCGGGGGCACTTTTGGATGGGATAAAAGGGCTTGGAACGCATTTCCTGGCGCCTGATTTTTCACTCGTCTCCGATGACGGCTAGGGTTACGTTTAGGTTTGCTCAGGAACAGCGAACCCGGAGGGTCCAGTTGCATGTGGGGCTGCGTAAAGGCTCCCCTGGGGAGTTCACTTGTACCCAAAGCCTTCCTTTGGGGTACTTTTGGATGGTCCAAAGGGGCTTGGAACCCATTTCCTGGGCCCTGATTTTTCAGTCATCTTCGATGCGGGCTAGGGCTATGTTTAGGGATGCGCGGAAACAGCGAACCCGGAGGGTCCAGTTACATGTGGGGCTGCGTAAAAGCTCCCCTGGGGAGTTCACTTGAAACTAAAGACTTCCTTTGGTGACACTTTTGGATGGGCGAAAGGGGCTTGCAATGCGTTTTCTGGGGCACGGTTTTTCAGTCTTCTCCCATGCCGGCTAGGGATATATTTAGGGTTGCTGGGAAAAATCGAACCCGGAGGGTCCAGTTGCATGTGGGGCTGCGTAAAGGCTCCCCTGGGGAGTTCTCTTGTACCCAAAGCCTTCCTTTGGGGGCACTTTTGGATGGTCCAAAGGGGCTCGCAACACATTTCCTGGGGCCTGATTTTTCACTTGTCTCTGATGACACCTAGGGCTACGTTTAGGTTTGCTTAGGAACAGCGATCCCGGAGGGTCAAGTAGCATGTGGGGCTGTGTAAAGGCTCCCCTGGGGAGTTCACTTGTAACCAAAGCCTTCCTTTGGGGGCACTTTCGGATGGGCGAAAGGGGCTTGCAACGCGTTTTCTGGGGCCAGGTTTTTCAGTCTTCTCCCATGCCGGCAAGGGATATATTTAGGGATACTCGGAAACAGCAAACCTGGAGGGTCCAGTTGCATGTGGGGCTGCGTAAAGGCTCCCCGGGGAGTTCACTTGTACCCAAAGCCTTCCTTTCGTGACACTTTTGGATGGTCCAAAGGGTCTCGCAACGCATTTCGTGGGGCCTGATTTTTCACTCGTCTCCGATGACGGCTAGGGTTACGTTTAGGTTTGCTCAGGAACAGCGAACCCGGAGGGTCCAGTTGCATGTGGGGCTGCGTAAAGGCTCCCCTGGAGAGTTCACTTGTACCCAAAGCCTTCCTTTGGGGGCACTTTTGGATGGGTGAAAAGGGCTCGCAACGCATTTCCTGGGGCCTGATTTTTCACTCGTCTTCGATGACGGCTAAGGTTATGTGTAGGGATGCTCGGAAAAATCGAACCCGGAGGGTCAAGTAGCATGTGGGTCTGTGTAAAGGCTCCCCTGGGGAGTTCACTTGTAACCAAAGCCTTCCTTTGGGGGCACTTTTGGATGGGCGAAAGGGGCTTGCAACGCGTTTTCTGGGGCCCGGTTTTTCAGTCTTCTCCCATGCCGGCTACGGATATAATAAGGGTTGCTCGTAAAAATCGAACCCAGAGGGTCCAGTAGCATGTGGGGCTGCGTAAAGGCTCCCCTGGGGAGTTCTCTTGTACCCAAAGCCTTCCTTTGGGGGCACTTTTGGATGGTCCAAAGGGGCTCGCAACGCATTTCCTGGGGCCTGATTTTTCACTCGTCTCCCATGGCGGCTAGGGCTACGTTTAGGTTTGCTCAGGAACAGCGAACCCGGAGGGTCCAGTTGCATGTGGGGCTGCATAAAGGGTCCCCTTGGGAGTTCACTTGTACCCAAACCCTTCCTTTGGGGGCACTTTTGGATGGGCGAAAAGGGCTCGCAACGCATTTCCTTGGGCCTGATTTTTCAGTCGTCTTCGATGCCGGCTAGGGCTATGTTTAGGGATACTCGGAAACAGCGAACCCGGAGGGTCCAGTTGCATGTGGGGCTGCGTAAAGGTTCCCCGGGGTGTTCACTTGTACCCAAAGCCTTCCTTTCGCGACACTTTTGGATGGGCGAAACGGGCTTGCAACGCGTTTTCTGGGGCCCGGTTTTTCACTCTTCTCCCATGCCGGCAAGGGATATATTTAGGGATACTCGGAAACAGCGAACCTGGAGGGTCCAGTTGCATGTGGGGCTGCGTAAAGGCTCCCCGGGGAGTTCACTTGTACCCAAAGCCTTCCTTTCGTGACACTTTTGGATGGTCCAAAGGGTCTCGCAACGCATTTCGTGGGGCCTGAATTTTCACTCGTCTCCGATGACGGCTAGGGTTACGTTTAGGTTTGCTCAGGAACAGCGAACCCGGAGGGTCCAGTTGCATGTGGGGCTGCGTAAAGGCTCCCCTGGAGAGTTCACTTGTACCCAAAGCCTTTCTTTGGGGGCACTTTTGCATGGTCCAAAGGGGCTCGCAACGCATTTCCTGGGGCCTGATTTTTCACTCGTCTCCGATGACAGCTAGGGCTACGTTTAGGTTTGCTCAGGAACAGCGATCCCGGACAATCCAGTTGCATGTGGGGCTGCGTAAAGGCTCCCCTGGGAACTTCAGATGTACCCAAAGCCTTCCTTTGGGGGCACTTTTGGATGGGCTAAAAGGGCTTGGAACGCATTTCCTGGCGCCTGATTTTTCACTCGTCTCCGATGACGGCTAGGGTTACGTTTAGGTTTGCTCAGGAACAGCGAACCCGGAGGGTCCAGTTGCATGTGGGGCTGCGTAAAGGCTCCCCTGGGGAGTTCTCTTGTACCCAAAGCCTTCCTTTGGGGGCACTTTTGGATGGGCTAAAAGGGTCTCGCAACGCATTTCCTGGGGACTGATTTTTCACTCGTCTCCGATGACGGCTATGGAAACGTTTAGGTTTGCTCAGGAACAGCGATAACAGAGGGTCCAGTTGCATGTGGGGCTGCGTAAAGGCTCCCCTGGGGAGTTCACTTGTACCCAAAGCCTTCCTTTGGGGGCACTTTTGGATGGTCCAAAGGGGCTCGCAACGCATTTCCTGGGGCCTGATTTTTCTGTCGTCTCCGATGACGGCTTTGGAAACTTTTAGGTTTGCTCAGGAACAGCGATCCCGGTGGGTCCAGTTGCATGTGAGGCTGCGTAAAGGCTCCCCTGGGGAGTTCACTTGTACCCAAAGCCTTCCTTTGGGGGCACTTTTGGATGGGCTAAAAGGGCTCGCAACGCATTTCCTGGGGCCTGATTATTCAGTCGTCTTCCATGCCGGCTAGGGCTACGTTTAGGTTTGCTCAGGAGCAGCGAACCCGGAGGGTCCAGTTGCATGTGGGGCTGCGTAAAGGCTCCCCTGGGGAGTTCACTTGTACCCAAAGCCTTCCTTTGGGGGCACTTTTGGATGGGCAAAAAGGGCTTGGAACGCATTTCCTGGGGCCTGATTATTCAGTCGTCTTCGATGCCCGCTAGGGCTATGTTTAGGGATACTCGGAAACAGCGAACCCGGAGGGTCCAGTAGCATGTGGGGCTACGTAAAGGCTCCCCTGGGGAGTTCACTTGTACCCAAAGCCTTCCTTTGGTGACACTTTTGGATGGGCGAAAGGGGCTTGCAACTCGTTTTCTGGGGCCCGGTTTTTCAGTCCTCTCCCATGCCTGCTAGGCATATATTAAGGGTTGCTCGGAAAAATCGTACCCAGAGGGTCCAGTTGCATGTGGGGCTGCGTAAAGGCTCCCCTGGGGAGTTCTCTTGTACCCAAAGCCTTCCTTTGGGGTACTTTTGGATGGTCCAAAGGGGCTCGCAACACATTTCCTGGTGCCTGATTTTTCACTCGTCTCCGATGTCGGCTAGGGCTATGTTTAGGGATGCTCAGAAACAGCGAACCCAGAGGGTCCAGTAGCATGTGGGGCTGCGTAAAGGTTCCCCGGGGAGTTCACTTGTACCCAAAGCCTTCCTTTCGTGACACTTTTGGATGGGCTAAAAGGGCTCGCAACGCATTTCCTGAGGCCTGATTATTCAGTCGTCTTCCATGCCGGCTAGGGCTATGTTTAGGAATGCTCGGAAACAGCGAACCCGGAGGGTCCAGTAGCATGTGGGGCTGCGTAAAGGCTCCCCTGGGGAGTTCACTTTTACCCCAAGCCTTCCTTTGGTGACACTTTGAAAGGGCGAAAGGGGCTTGCAACGCGTTTTCTGGGGCTCGGTTTTTCAGTCTTCTCCCATGCCGGCTAGGGATATATTAAGGGTTGCTCGGAAAAATCGTACCCAGAGGGTCCAGTTGCATGTGGGGCTGCGTAAAGGCTCCCCTGGGGAGTTCTCTTGTACCCAAAGCCTTCCTTTGGGGGCACTTTTGGATGGGCAAAAAGGGCTTGGAACCCATTTCCTGGGGCCTGAATTTTCACTCGTCTCCGATGATGGCTAGGGTTACGTTTAGGTTTGCTCAGGAACAGCGAACCCGGAGGGTCCAGTTGCATGTGGGGCTGCGTAAAGGCTCCCCTGGGGAGTTCTCTTGTACCCAAACCCTTCCTTTGGGGTACTTTTGGATGGTCCAAAGGGTCTCGCAAGGCATTTCCTGGGGCCTGATTTTTCACTCGTCTCCGATGTCGGCTAGGGCTATGTTTAGGGATGCTCGGAAACAGCGAACCCGGAGGGTCCAGTTGCATGTGGGGCTGCGTAAAGGTTCCCCGGGGAGTTCACTTGTACCCAAAGCCTTCCTTTCGTGACACTTTTGGATGTGCGAAACGGGCTTGCAACGCGTTTTCTGGGGCCAGGTTTTTCAGTCTTCTCCCATGCCGGCAAGGGATATATTTAGGGATACTCGGAAACAGCGAACCTGGAGGGTCCAGTTGCATGTGGGGCTGCGTAAAGGCTCCCCTGGGGAGTTCACTTGTACCCAAAGCCTTCCTTTGGGGGCACTTTTGGATGGGCGAAAAGGGCTCGCAACGCATTTCCTGGGGCCTGATTTTTCAGTCGTCTTCGATGCCAGCTAGTGCTATGTGTAGGGATGCTCGGAAAAATCGAACCCGGAGGGTCAAGTAGCATGTGGGGCTGCGTAAAGGCTCCCCTGGGGAGTTCACTTGTACCCAAAGCCTTCCTTTGGGGGCACTTTTGGATGGGCGAAAGGGGCTTGCAACGCGTTTTCTGGGGCCCGGTTTTTCAGTCTTCTCCCATGCCGGCTACGGATATAATAAGGGTTGCTCGTAAAAATCGAACCCAGAGGGTCCAGTAGCATGTGGGGCTGCGTAAAGGCTCCCCTGGGGAGTTCTCTTGTACCCAAAGCCTACCTTTGCGAGCACTTTTGGTTGGTCCAAAGGAGCTCGCAAGGCATTTCCTGGGGCCTGATTTTTCATTCCTCTTCGATGACGGCTAGAGCTACGTTTAGGTGTGCTCGGGAACAGCGAACCCGGAGGGTCCAGTTGCATGTTGGGCTGCGTAAAGGCTCCCCTGGGGAGTTCACTTGTACCCAAAGCGTTCCTTTGGGGGCACTTTTGGATGGTCCAAAGGGGTTCGCAACGCATTTCCTGGGGCCTGATTTTTCACTCGTCTCCGATGACGGCTAGGGTTACGTTTAGGTTTGCTCAAGAACAGCGATCCCGGAGGGTCCAGTTGCATGTGGGGCTGCGTAAAGGCTCCCCTGGGGAGTTCACTTGTACCCAAAGCCTTCCTTTGGGGGCACTTTTCGATTGTCCAAAGGGTCTCCCAAGACATTTCCTGGGGCCTGATTTTTCAGTCGTCTCCGATGACACCTTCGGATACGTTTAGGTTTGCTCAGGAACAGCGAACCCGGAGGGTCCAGTTGCATGTGGGGCTGCGTAAAGGCTCCCCTGGGGAGTTCAATTGCACCCAAAGCCTTCATTTGGGGGCACTTTTGGATGGGCAAAAAGGGCTTGGAAGGCATTTCCTGGGGCCTGATTTTTCACTCGTCTCCGATGACGGCTAGGGCTACGTTTAGGTTTGCTCAGGAACAGCGAACCCGGAGGGTCCAGTTGCATGTGGGGCTGCGTAAAGGCTCCCCTGGGGAGATCTCTTGTACCCAAAGCCTTCCTTTGGGGGCACTTTTGGATGGGCAAAAAGGGCTTGGAACGCATTTCCTGGGGCCTGAATTTTCACTCGTCTCCGATGATGGCTAGGGTTACGTTTAGGTTTGCTCAGGAACAGCGAACCCGGAGGGTCCAGTTGCATGTGGGGCTGCGTAAAGGCTCCCCTGGGGAGTTCTCTTGTACCCAAAGCCTTCCTTTGGGGTACTTTTGGATGGTCCAAAGGGTCTCGCAAGGCATTTCCTGGGGCCTGATTTTTCACTCGTCTCCGATGTCGGCTAGGGCTATGTTTAGGGATGCTCGGAAACAGCGAACCCGGAGGGTCCAGTTGCATGTGGGGCTGCGTAAAGGTTCCCCGGGGAGTTCACTTGTACCCAAAGCCTTCCTTTCGTGACACTTTTGGATGTGCGAAACGGGCTTGCAACGCGTTTTCTGGGGCCAGGTTTTTCAGTCTTCTCCCATGCCGGCAAGGGATATATTTAGGGATACTCGGAAACAGCGAACCTGGAGGGTCCAGTTGCATGTGGGGCTGCGTAAAGGCTCCCCTGGGGAGTTCACTTGTACCCAAAGCCTTCCTTTGGGGGCACTTTTGGATGGGCGAAAAGGGCTCGCAACGCATTTCCTGGGGCCTGATTTTTCAGTCGTCTTCGATGCCGGCTAGTGCTATGTGTAGGGATGCTCGGAAAAATCGAACCCGGAGAGTCAAGTAGCATGTGGGGCTGCGTAAAGGCTCCCCTGGGGAGTTCACTTGTAACCAAAGCCTTCCTTTGGGGGCACTTTTTGATGGGCGAAAGGGGCTTGCAACGCGTTTTCTGGGGCCCGGTTTTTCAGTCTTCTCCCATGCCGGCTACGGATATAATAAGGGTTGCTCGTAAAAATCGAACCCAGAGGGTCCAGTAGCATGTGGGGCTGCGTAAAGGCTCCCCTGGGGAGTTCTCTTGTACCCAAAGCCTAACTTTGCGAGCACTTTTGGTTGGTCCAAAGGAGCTCGCAAGGCATTTCCTGGGGCCTGATTTTTCATTCCTCTTCGATGACGGATAGAGCTACGTTTAGGTGTGCTCGGGAACAGCGAACCCAGAGGGTCCAGTTGCATGTTGGGCTGCGTAAAGGCTCCCCTGGGGAGTTCACTTGTACCCAAAGCGTTCCTTTGGGGGCACTTTTGGATGGTCCAAAGGGGTTCGCAACGCATTTCCTGGGGCCTGATTTTTCACTCGTCTCCGATGACGGCTAGGGTTACGTTTAGGTTTGCTCAAGAACAGCGAACCCGGAGGGTCCAGTTGCATGTGGGGCTGCGTAAAGGCTCCCCTGGGGAGTTCACTTGTACCCAAAGCCTTCCTTTGGGGGCACTTTTCGATGGTCCAAAGGGTCTCCCAAGACATTTCCTGGGGCCTGATTTTTCAGTCGTCTCCGATGACACCTTCGGATACGTTTAGGTTTGCTCAGGAACAGCGAACCCGGAGGGTCCAGTTGCATGTGGGGCTGCGTAAAGGCTCCCCTGGGGAGTTCAATTGCACCCAAAGCCTTCTTTTGGGGGCACTTTTGGATGGGCAAAAAGGGCTTGGAAGGCATTTCCTGGGGCCTGATTTTTCACTCGTCTCCGATGACGGCTAGGGCTACGTTTAGGTTTGCTCAGGAACAGCGAACCCGGAGGGTCCAGTTGCATGTGGGGCTGCGTAAAGGCTCCCCTGGGGAGCTCTCTTGTACCCAATGCCTTCCTTTGGGGGCACTTTTGGATGGTCCAAAGGGGCTCGCAATGCATTTCCTGGGGCCTGATTTTATAGTTGTCTTCGATGCCGGCTAGGGCTATGTTTAGGGATACTCGGAAACAGCGAACCCGGAGGGTCCAGTTGCATGTGGGGCTGCATAAAGGCTCCCCTTGGGAGTTCTCTTGTACCCAAAGCCTTCCTTTGTTGACACTTTTGGATGGCCGTAGGGGCCATCAGCTCGTTTTCTGGGGCCTGATTTTTCGGTCTTCCCCCATGCCGGCTAGGTATATATTTAGGGTTGCTCGGAAAAATCGAACCCAGAGGGTCCAGTTGCATGTGGGGCTGCGTAAAGGCTCCCCTGGGGAGTTCACTTGTACCCAAAGCCTTCCTTTGGTGACACTTTTGGATGGTCCAAAGGGGCTCGCAACGCATTTCCTGGGGCCTGATTTTTCACTCGTCTCAAATGACGGCTAAGGCTACGTTTAGGTTTGCTCAGGAAATCCGAACCCGGAGGGTCCAGTTGCATGTGGGGCTGCGTAAAGGCTCCCCTGGGGAGTTCTCTTGTACCCAAAGCCTTCCTTTGGGGGCACTTCTGGATGGGTGAAAAGGGCTTGGAACGCATTTCCTGGGGCCTGATTTTTCATACGTCTTCGATGACGGCTAGGGCTATGTTTAGGTTTGCTCGGGAACAGCGAACCCGGAGGGTCCAGTTGCATGTGGGGCTGTGTAAAGGCTCCCCTGGGGAGTTCTCTTGTACCCAAAGCCTTCCTTTGGGGTACTTTTGGATGGTCCAAAGGGGCTCGCAAAGCATTTCCTGGGGCGTGATTTTTCACTCGTCTCCGATGCCGGCTATGGCTATGTTTAGGAATGCTCGGAAACAGCGAACCCGGAGGGTCAAGTAGCATGTGGGGCTGCGTAAAGGCTCCCCTGGGGAGTTCACTTGTACCCAAAGCCTTCCTTTGGGGGCACTTTTGGATGGTCCAAAGAGGCTCGCAACGCATTTCCTGGGGCCTGATTTTTCAGTCGTCTCCGATGACACCTTCGGATACGTTTAGGTTTGCTCAGGAACAGCGAACCCGGAGGGTCCAGTTGCATGTGGGGCTGCGTAAAGGCTCCCCTGGGGAGTTCAATTGTACCCAAAGCCTTCTTTTGGGGGAACTTTTGGATGGGCAAAAAGGGCTTGGAAGGCATTTCCTGGGGCCTGATTTTTCACTCGTCTCCGATGACGGCTAGGGCTACGTTTAGGTTTGCTCAGGAACAGCGAACCCGGAGGGTCCAGTTGCATGTGGGGCTGCGTAAAGGCTCCCCTGGGGAGTTCACTTGTACCCAATGCCTTCCTTTGGGGGCACTTTTGGATGGTCCAAAGGGGCTCGCAATGCATTTCCTGGGGCCTGATTTTTCAGTTGTCTTCGATGCCGGCTAGGGCTATGTTTAGGGATACTCGGAAACAGCGAACCCGGAGGGTCCAGTTGCATGTGGGGCTGCATAAAGGCTCCCCTTGGGAGTTCTCTTGTACCCAAAGCCTTCCTTTGTTGACACTTTTGGATGGCCGTAGGGGCCATCAGCTCGTTTTCTGGGGCCTGATTTTTCGGTCTTCCCCCATGCCGGCTAGGTATATATTTAGGGTTGCTCGGAAAAATCGAACCCAGAGGGTCCAGTTGCATGTGGGGCTGCGTAAAGGCTCCCCTGGGGAGTTCACTTGTACTCAAAGCCTTCCTCTGCGGGCACTTCTGGATGGGAGAATGGGGCTCGGAATGCGTTTTCTGAGGCCCGATTTTTCAGTTGCCTCCAATGCCAGCTAGGGCTATATTTAGTGTTGCTCGAAAAGGGCGAACCCGGAGGGTCCAGTTGCATGTGGGGCTGCATAAATGCTCTCCTGGGGAGTTCTCTTGTACCCAAAGCCTTCCTTTGGGGGCACTTTTGCATGGTCCAAGAGGAATCGCAATGCCTTTTCTGAGGCCCGCTTTTTCAGTCTTCTCCAAATGCGCCGTGGGCTATATTTAGGCTTGCGTAGAAACAGTGAACGCGGAGGGTCTAGTTGCATGTGGGGCTGCGTAAAGGCTCCCCTGGGGAGTTCACTTGTACCCAATGCCTTCCTCTGGGGGCACTTTTGGATGGGCGAATGGGGCTCGGAATGCGTTTTCTGGGGCCCGAGTTTTCAGTCATCTCCAATGCCATCTGGGGCTATATTTAGTTTTGCTCGGAAACAGCGAACCCGGAGGGTCCAGTTGCATGTGGGGCTGCGTAAAGGCTCTCCTGGGGAGTTCAGTTGTACCCAAGGCCTTCCTTTGGGGGCACTTTTGGATGGGCGAATGGGGTTTGTAACACTTTTTCTGTGGCCCGAGTTTTCAGTCTTCTCCCTTTGCGGCTAGGGCCATATTTAGTCTTGCGGTGAAATAGTGAACCCGGAGTGTCCAGTTGCATGTAATGCTGCGTAAAGCCTCCCCTGGGGAGTTCACTTGTAACCACACCTTCCTTTGGGGGCACATTTGGATGGGCGAAAGTGTCTTGTAAGGCGTTTTCTTGGGTAAAACTGAACTCCCCTGGGGAGCCTTTATGCAGCCCCACATGCAACTGGACCCTCCGTGTTCTCTCTTTCACTGCAAGCCTAAATATAGCCCTAGCTGGCATCGGACATGACTGAAAAATCGGGCCAAACAAAATGCCTTATAAAACCTTTCGCCTATCGAAATGTGCCCCCAAAGGAAGGCTTTGGGTACATCTGAACTCCCCAGGGGAGCCTTCACGCAGCCCCACATGCCACTTTGCCCTCTGTGTTTGCTATTTCTGCGCAACCTGCAACATAGCCATTCCAGGTATGGGAGAGGAATTCAAAAGAGGGCCCGAGAAAATGCGTTCAAATCCCCTTTCGCCCTTCAAATACTGCCCCTTTGAAAGGCTATGGCTAAACTGATCTCTCCAGGGGAGTGTTCACACAGCCCCAAATGCAAATGTACACTCTGACTTCGATCTTACTGAGGGATCCGAAAAACGTCCCTACCAGGCATTTGAGACGAACGAAAAATTGCGACCCAGAAACTACATTCAAAGCCCCTTTCGCCCAACCATAAGTTCCCCCAAACCAAGGCTTCCGAGCGAACGGAACGCAGCCTCCTGCTTCACGGCGAGGCTGGCACCCACACCGCTTGTGACCGGACAACCGTGTCTTGGGATCATTCTCCACACTCCGCCCGAGACGGGACCCGGACCCCGGTGCGGCTAGCACACACGTCGCGCAGGACCGGAGCCTAGGGACTCGGGAAGCCGGACCCACGCAGCCCGTAGAGGGACACACGTTTCCTGCGATAGAAATAGCGGAGCCGACAGAGGTTCGACCGGGTCCTAGTGCGGCTAGCACACACGTCGCCCAGGACCGGAGCGTGGCTGTTCGGGAAGGACGGCCGCCGTTCCGGACAGGACAGAAGCTTTCGTCTCAGGGACAACCAGCCCCCGAGCCAGCGGATGACAGCCTCCTGTTTCACGACACGGCTGCTACGCATGCAGCCCGTGGCCGGACCACTGTGTCGTGGGATCTCGTTCCCCGAGCCGCCCAAGACAGAACCCGGACCCCCGTGCAGCTAGCACACACGTCGCCCAGGATAGGAGCGTGGCTGTTCGGGACGGACGGCTGCCGCTCCGGAGAGGACAGAACCCCATGTCCCCGCGACTGCCAGCCCACGAGCCAGCGGAGGACAGCCACACGCTTCGCGGCAAGTCTGGCTCCCATGCCGCTCGTGGCCGGACAACCGTGTCATGGGATCGTTGTCCCCAATCCGCCCGAAACGGGATTCTTACCCTTGCGCGGCTAGCATACACGTCTCCCAGGACCGGAGTCTTGGCGTTCGGGAAAGACGGCGGCCGCTCCGGGACGCACAGTTGCCGAGCGAACGGAACACAGCCTCCTGCTTCGCGGCAGGGCTGGCACCCACACCGCTTGTGGCCGGTCACCCGTGTCTTGCGATCACTTTCGTCGAGCCGCCCAAGGCGGGACCCGGACCCCGGCGCGGCTAGCACACTCGTCGCCCAGGACCGGAGCCCAGGGACCACATCCGGACGCCTGCCGCTCTGGACTGTCTGAATCCCCGGTCCCAGGGACGGCGTAACTCCGAGCCGCTGAACGACAGCCTGACGCTTCGCGGCAAGTCTGGCTTTCATGCCGCTCGTGGCCGGACAACCGTGTCTTGGGATCGTTGTCCCCAGTCCGCCCGAGACGGGACCCGGACCCCGGTGCGGCTAGCACACACGTCGCGCAGGACCGGATCCTAGGGACTCGGGAAGCCGGACCCACGCAGCCCGTAGAGGGACACACGTTTCCTGCGATCGAAATAGCGGACTCGACCGAGGTCCCACCCGGACCCCAGTGCGGCTAGCACACACGTCGCCCAGGATAGGAGCGTGGCTGTTCGGGACGGACGGCTGCCACTCCGGACAGGACAGAAGCTTTCTTCTCGTTGACAGCCAGCCCCCGAGCCAGCGGATGACAGCCTCCTGTTTCACGACACGGCTGCTACGCATGCAGCCCGTGGCCGGACCACTGTGTCGTGGGATCTCGTTCCCCGAGCCGCCCAAGACAGAACCCGGACCCCGGGGCGGCTAGCACACACGTCGCTTAGGATAGGAGCCTAGGGGCTCGGGAAGCCGGACCCACGCAGCCCGTAGAGGGACACACGTTTCCTGCGATCGTAATAGCGGAGCCGACAGAGGTCCGACCGGCTCCTATTGCGGCTAGCACACACATCGCCCAGGATAGGAGCGTGGGTGCTCGGGAAGGACGGCCGCCGCTCCGGACAGGACAGAAGCTTTCGTCTCGGGGACAACCAGCCCCCGAGCCAGCGGATGACAGCCTCCTGTTTCACGACACGGCTGCTACGCATGCAGCCCGTGGCCGGACCACTGTGTCGTGGGATCTCGTTCCCCGAGCCGCCCAAGACAGAACCCGGACCCCCGTGCAGCTAGCACACACGTCGCCCAGGATAGGAGCGTGGCTGTTCGGGACGGACGGCTGCCGCTCCGGAGAGGACAGAACCCTATGTCCCCGCGACTGCCAGCCCACGAGCCAGCGGAGGACAGCCACACGCTTCGCGGCAAGTCTGGCTCCCATGCCGCTCGTGGCCGGACAACCGTGTCATGGGATCGTTGTCCCCAATCCGCCCGAAACGGGATTCTTACCCTTGCGCGGCTAGCATACACGTCTCCCAGGACCGGAGTCTTGGCGTTCGGGAAAGACGGCGGCCGCTCCGGGACGCACAGTTGCCGAGCGAACGGAACACAGCCTCCTGCTTCGCGGCAGGGCTGGCACCCACACCGCTTGTGGCCGGTCACCCGTGTCTTGCGATCACTTTCGTCGAGCCGCCCAAGGCGGGACCCGGACCCCGGCGCGGCTAGCACACACGTCGCCCAGGACCGGAGCCCAGAGACCACATCCGGACGCCTGCCGCTCTGGACTGTCTGAATCCCCGGTCCCAGGGACGGCGTAACTCCGAGCCGCTGAACGACAGCCTGACGCTTCGCGGCAAGTCTGGCTTTCATGCCGCTCGTGGCCGGACAACCGTGTCTTGGGATCGTTGTCCACAGTCCGCCCGAGACGGGACCCGGACCCCAGTGCGGCTAGCACACACGGCGCGCATGATTGGAGCTTGGCTGTTCGGGACGGACGACTGCCGCTCCGGAGAGAACAGAACCCCCATGTCCCCGCGACTGCCAGCCCACGAGCCGGCAGAGGACAGCCTCCTGCTTCGCGGCAAAGCTGGCACCCACACCGCTTGTCGCCAGTCACCCGTGTCTTGCGATCACGTTCGTCGAGCCTCCCAAGGCGGGACCCGGACCCCGGTGCGGCTAGCACACACGTCGCGCAGGACCGGAGCCTAGGGACTCGGGAAGCCGGACCCACGCAGCCCGTAGAGGGACACACGTTTCCTGCGATCGAAATAGCGGACTCGACCGAGGTCCCACCCGGACCACAGAGCGGCTAGCACACACGTCGCCCAGGATAGGAGCGTGGCTGTTCGGGACGGACGGCTGCCACTCCGGACAGGACAGAAGCTTTCTTCTCGTTGACAGCCAGCCCCCGAGCCAGCGGATGACAGCCTCCTGTTTCACGACACGGCTGCTACGCATGCAGCCCGTGGCCGGACCACTGTGTCGTGGGATCTCGTTCCCCGAGCCGCCCAAGACAGAACCCGGACCCCCGTGCAGCTAGCACACACGTCGCCCAGGATAGGAGCGTGGCTGTGCGGGACGGACGGCTGCCGCTCCGGAGAGGACAGAACCCCATGTCCCCGCGACTGCCAGCTCACGAGCCAACGGAGTACAGCCACACGCTTCGCGGCAAGTCTGGCTTTCATGCCGCTCGTGGCCGGACAACCGTGTCTTGGGATCGTTGTCCCCAGTCCGCCCGAGACGGGACCCGGACCCCGGTGCGGCCAGCACACACGTCGCTCAGGACCGGATCCTAGGGGCTCGGGAAGCCGGACCCACGCAGCCCGTAGAGGGACACACGTTTCCTGCGATCGAAATAGCGGACTCGACCGAGGTCCCACCCTGACCACAGAGCGGCTAGCACACACGTCGCGCAGGACCGGAGCGTAGGGGCTCGGGAAGCCGGACCCACGCAGCCCGTAGAGGGACACAAGTTTCCTGCGATCGTAATAGCGGAGCCGACAGAGGTTCGACCGGGTCCTAGTGCGGCTAGCACACACATCTCCCAGGACCAGAGCGTGGGTGTTCGGGACGGACGGCCGCCGCTCCGGACAGGACAGAAGCTTTCGTCTCGGGGACAGCCAGCCCCCGAGCCAGCGGATGACAGCCTCCTGTTTCATGACACGGCTGCTACGCATGCAGCCCGTGGCCGGACCACTGTGTCGTGGGATCTCGTTCCCCGAGCCGCCCAAGACAGAACCCGGACCCCCGTGCAGCTAGCACACACGTCGCCCAGGATAGGAGCGTGGCTGTTCGGGACGGACGGCTGCCGCTCCGGAGAGGACAGAACCCCATGTCCCCGCGACTGCCAGCCCACGAGCCAGCGGAGGACAGCCACACGCTTCGCGGCAAGTCTGGCTCCCATGCCGCTCGTGGCCGGACAACCGTGTCATGGGATCGTTGTCCCCAATCCGCCCGAAACGGGATTCTTACCCTTGCGCGGCTAGCATACACGTCTCCCAGGACCGGAGTCTTGGCGTTCGGGAAAGACGGCGGCCGCTCCGGGACGCACAGTTGCCGAGCGAACGGAACACAGCCTCCTGCTTCGCGGCAGGGCTGGCACCCACACCGCTTGTGGCCGGTCACCCGTGTCTTGCGATCAGTTTCGTCGAGCCGCCCAAGGCGGGACCCGGACCCCGGCGCGGCTAGCACACACGTCGCCCAGGACCGGAGCCCAGGGACCACATCCGGACGCCTGCCGCTCTGGACTGTCTGAATCCCCGGTCCCAGGGACGGCGTAACTCCGAGCCGCTGAACGACAGCCTGACGCTTCGCGGCAAGTCTGGCTTTCATGCCGCTCGTGGCCGGACAACCGTGTCTTGGGATCGTTGTCCACAGTCCGCCCGAGACGGGACCCGGACCCCGGTGCGGCTAGCACACACGTCGCTTAGGATAGGAGCCTAGGGGCTCGGGAAGCCGGACCCACGCAGCCCGTAGAGGGACACACGTTTCCTGCGATAGAAATAGCGGAGCCGACAGAGGTTCGACCGGGTCCTAGTGCGGCTAGCACACACGTCGCCCAGGACCGGAGCGTGGCTGTTCGGGACGGACGGCTGCCGCTCCGGAGAGGACAGAACCCCAGGTCCCCGCGACTGCCAGCCCACGAGCCGGCGGTGGACAGCCACACGCTTCGCGGCAAGTCTGGCTCCCATGCCGCTCGTGGCCGGACAACCGTGTCATGGGATCGTTGTCCCCAATCCGCCGAAACGGGATTCTTACCCTTGCGCGACTAGCATACACGTCTCCCAGGACCGGAGTCTTGGCGTTCGGGAAAGACGGCGGCCGCTCCGGGACGCACAGTTGCCGAGCGAACGGAACACAGCCTCCTGCTTCGCGGCAGGGCTGGCACCCACACCGCTTGTGGCCGGTCACCCGTGTCTTGCGATCACTTTCGTCGAGCCGCCCAAGGCGGGACCCGGACCCCGGTGCGGCTAGCACACACGTCGCGCAGGATAGGAGCGTGGCTGTTCGGGACGGACGACTGCCTCTCCGGACAGGACAGAAGCTTTCGTCTCGGGGACAGCCAGCCCCCGAGCCAGCGGATGACAGCCTCCTGCTTCGCGGCAAAGCTGGCACCCACACCGCTTGTGGCCGGTCACCCGTGTCTTGCGATCACTTTCGTCGAGCCGCCCAAGGCGGGACCCGGACCCCGGCGCGGCTAGCACACTCGTCGCCCAGGACCGGAGCCCAGGGACCACATCCGGACGACTGCCGCTCTGGACTGTCTGAATCCCCGGTCCCAGGGACGGCGTAACTCCGAGCCGCTGAACGACAGATTGACGCTTCGCGGCAAGTCTGGCTTTCATGCCGCTCGTGGCCGGACAACCGTGTCTTGGGATCGTTGTCCACAGTCCGCCCGAGACGGGACCCGGACCCCGGTGCGGCTAGCACACACGTCGCGCAGGACCGGAGCCTAGGGGCTCGGGAAGCCGGACCCACGCAGCCCGTAGAGGGACACACGTTTCCTGCGATCGTAATAGCGGAGCCGACAGAGGTCCGACCGGCTCCTATTGCGGCTAGCACACACATCGCCCAGGACCAGAGCGTGGGTGCTCGGGAAGGGCGGCCGCCGCTCCGGACAGGACAGAAGCTTTCGTCTCGGGGACAGCCAGCCCCCGAGCCAGCGGATGACAGCCTCCTGTTTCACGACACGGCTGCTACGCATGCAGCCCGTGGCCGGACCACTGTGTCGTGGGATCTCGTTCCCCGAGCCGCCCAAGACAGAACTCGGACCCCCGTGCAGCTAGCACACACGTCGCCCAGGATAGGAGCGTGGCTGTTCGGGACAGACGGCTGCCGCTCCGGAGAGGACAGAACCCCATGTCCCCGCGACTGCCAGCCCACGAGCCAGCGGAGGACAGCCACACGCTTCGCGGCAAGTCTGGCTCCCATGCCGCTCGTGGCCGGACAACCGTGTCATGGGATCGTTGTCCCCAATCCGCCCGAAACGGGATTCTTACCCTTGCGCGGCTAGCATACACGTCTCCCAGGACCGGAGTCTTGGCGTTCGGGAAAGACGGCGGCCGCTCCGGGACGCACAGTTGCCGAGCGAACGGAACACAGCGTCCTGCTTCGCGGCAAAGCTGGCACCCACACCGCTTGTGGCCGGTCACCCGTGTCTTGCGATCACTTTCGTCGAGCCGCCCAAGGCGGGACCCGGACCCCGGCGCGGCTAGCACACTCGTCGCCCAGGACCGGAGACCAGGGACCACATCCGGACGCCTGCCGCTCTGGACTGTCTGAATCCCCGGTCCCAGGGACGGCGTAACTCCGAGCCGCTGAACGACAGCCTGACGCTTCGCGGCAAGTCTGGCTTTCATGCCGCTCGTGGCCGGACAACCGTGTCTTGGGATCGTTGTCCACAGTCCGCCCGAGACGGGACCCGGACCCCAGTGCGGCTAGCACACACGTCGCGCATGATTGGAGCTTGGCTGTTCGGGACGGACGACTGCCGCTCCGGAGAGGACAGAACCCCCATGTCCCCGCGACTGCCAGCCCACGAGCCGGCAGAAGACAGCCTCCTGCTTCGCGGCAAAGCTGGCACCCACACCGCTTGTCGCCAGTCACCCGTGTCTTGCGATCACGTTCGTCGAGCCTCCCAAGGCGGGACCCGGACCCCGGTGCGGCTAGCACACACGTCGCGCAGGACCGGAGCCTAGGGACTCGGGAAGCCGGACCCACGCAGCCCGTAGAGGGACACACGTTTCCTGCGATCAAAATAGCGGACTCGACCGAGGTCCCACCGGACCACAGAGCGGCTAGCACACACGTCGCCCAGGATAGGAGCGTGGCTGTTCGGGACGGACGGCTGCCGCTCCGGAGAGGACAGAACCCCATGTCCCCGCGACTGCCAGCCCACGAGCCAGCGGAGGACAGCCACACGCTTCGCGGCAAGTCTGGCTCCCATGCCGCTCGTGGCCGGACAACCGTGTCATGGGATCGTTGTCCCCAATCCGCCCGAAACGGGATTCTTACCCTTGCGCGGCTAGCATACACGTCTCCCAGGACCGGAGTCTTGGCGTTCGGGAAAGACGGCGGCCGCTCCGGGACGCACAGTTGCCGAGCGAACGGAACACAGCCTCCTGCTTCGCGGCAGGGCTGGCACCCACACCGCTTGTGGCCGGTCACCCGTGTCTTGCGATCACTTTCGTCGAGCCGCCCAAGGCGGGACCCGGACCCCGTTGCGGCTAGCACACACGTCGCGCAGGATAGGAGCGTGGCTGTTCGGGACGGACGACTGCCACTCCGGACAGGACAGAAGCTTTCGTCTCGGGGACAACCAGCCCCCGAGCCAGCGGATGACAGCCTCCTGCTTCGCGGCAAAGCTGGCACCCACACCGCTTGTGGCCGGTCACCCGTGTCTTGCGATCACTTTCGTCGAGCCGCCCAAGGCGGGACCCGGACCCCGGCGCGGCTAGCACACTCGTCGCCCAGGACCGGAGACCAGGGACCACATCCGGACGACTGCCGCTCTGGACTGTCTGAATCCCCGGTCCCAGGGACGGCGTAACTCCGAGCCGCTGAACGACAGCCTGACGCTTCGCGGCAAGTCTGGCTTTCATGCCGCTCGTGGCCGGACAACCGTGTCTTGGGATCGTTGTCCACAGTCCGCCCGAGACGGGACCCGGACCCCGGTGCGGCTAGCACACACGTCGCGCAGGACCGGAGCCTAGGGGCTCGGGAAGCCGAACCCACGCAGCCCGTAGAGGGACACACGTTTCCTGCGATCGTAATAGCGGAGCCGACAGAGGTCCGACCGGCTCCTATTGCGGCTAGCACACACATCGCCCAGGACCAGAGCGTGGGTGCTCGGGAAGGGCGGCCGCCGCTCCGGACAGGACAGAAGCTTTCATCTCGGGGACAGCCAGCCCCCGAGCCAGCGGATGACAGCCTCCTGTTTCACGACACGGCTGCTACGCATGCAGCCCGTGGCCGGACCACTGTGTCGTGGGATCTCGTTCCCCGAGCCGCCCAAGACAGAACTCGGACCCCCGTGCAGCTAGCACACACGTCGCCCAGGATAGGAGCGTGGCTGTTCGGGACAGACGGCTGCCGCTCCGGAGAGGACAGAACCCCATGTCCCCGCGACTGCCAGCCCACGAGCCAGCGGAGGACAGCCACACGCTTCGCGGCAAGTCTGGCTCCCATGCCGCTCGTGGCCGGACAACCGTGTCATGGGATCGTTGTCCCCAATCCGCCCGAAACGGGATTCTTACCCTTGCGCGGCTAGCATACACGTCTCCCAGGACCGGAGTCTTGGCGTTCGGGAAAGACGGCGGCCGCTCCGGGACGCACAGTTGCCGAGCGAACGGAACACAGCGTCCTGCTTCGCGGCAAAGCTGGCACCCACACCGCTTGTGGCCGGTCACCCGTGTCTTGCGATCACTTTCGTCCAGCCGCCCAAGGCGGGACCCGGACCCCGGCGCGGCTAGCACACTCGTCGCCCAGGACCGGAGACCAGGGACCACATCCGGACGACTGCCGCTCTGGACTGTCTGAATCCCCGGTCCCAGGGACGGCGTAACTCCGAGCCGCTGAACGACAGCCTGACGCTTCGAGGCAAGTCTGGCTTTCATGCCGCTCGTGGCCGGACAACCGTGTCTTGGGATCGTTGTCCACAGTCCGCCCGAGACGGGACCCGGACCCCGGTGCGGCTAGCACACACGTCGCGCAGGACCGGAGCCTAGGGACTCGGGAAGCCGGACCCACGCAGCCCGTAGAGGGACACGCGTTTCCTGCGATCGAAATAGCGGACTCGACCGAGGTCCCAACCGGACCACAGAGCGGCTAGCACACACGTCGCGCAGGATAGGAGCGTGGCTGTTCGGGACGGACGGCTGCCACTCCGGACAGGACAGAAGCTTTCTTCTCGGGGACAGCCCGCCCCCGAGCCAGCGGATGACAGCCTCCTGTTTCACGATACGGCTGCTACGCATGCAGCCCGTGGCCGGACCACTGTGTCGTGGGATCTCGTTCCCCGAGCCGCCCAAGACAGAACCCGGACCCCCGTGCAGCTAGCACACACGTCGCCCAGGATAGGAGCGTGGCTGTTCGGGACGGACGGCTGCCGCTCCGGAGAGGACAGAACCCCATGTCCCCGCGACTGCCAGCCCACGAGCCAGCGGAGGACAGCCACACGCTTCGCGGCAAGTCTGGCTCCCACACCGCTTGTGGCCGGTCACCCGTGTCTTGCGATCACTTTCGTCGAGCCGCCCAAGGCGGGACCCGGACCCTGGTGCGGCTAGCACACACGTCGCGCAGGATAGGAGCGTGGCTGTTCGGGACGGACGACTGCCACTCCGGACAGGACAGAAGCTTTCGTCTCGGGGACAGCCAGCCCCCGAGCCAGCGGATGACAGCCTCCTGCTTCGCGGCAAAGCTGGCACCCACACCGCTTGTGGCCGGTCACCCGTGTCTTGCGATCACTTTCGTCGAGCCGCCCAAGGCGGGACCCGGACCCCGGCGCGGCTAGCACACTCGTCGCCCAGGACCGGAGCCCAGGGACCACATCCGGACGCCTGCCGCTCTGGACTGTCTGAATCCCCGGTCCCAGGGACGGCGTAACTCCGAGCCGCTGAACGACAGCCTGACGCTTCGCGGCAAGTCTGGCTTTCATGCCGCTCGTGGCCGGACAACCGTGTCTTGGGATCGTTGTCCCCAGTCCGCCCGAGACGGGACCCGGACCCCGGTGCGGCTAGCACACACGTCGCGCAGGACCGGATCCTAGGGACTCGGGAAGCCGGACCCACGCAGCCCGTAGAGGGACACACGTTTCCTGCGATCGAAATAGCGGACTCGACCGAGGTCCCACCCGGACCCCAGTGCGGCTAGCACACACGTCGCCCAGGATAGGAGCGTGGCTGTTCGGGACGGACGGCTGCCACTCCGGACAGGACAGAAGCTTTCTTCTCGTTGACAGCCAGCCCCCGAGCCAGCGGATGACAGCCTCCTGTTTCACGACACGGCTGCTACGCATGCAGCCCGTGGCCGGACCACTGTGTCGTGGGATCTCGTTCCCCGAGCCGCCCAAGACAGAACCCGGACCCCGGGGCGGCTAGCACACACGTCGCTTAGGATAGGAGCCTAGGGGCTCGGGAAGCCGGACCCACGCAGCCCGTAGAGGGACACACGTTTCCTGCGATCGTAATAGCGGAGCCGACAGAGGTCCGACCGGCTCCTATTGCGGCTAGCACACACATCGCCCAGGACCAGAGCGTGGGTGCTCGGGAAGGACGGCCGCCGCTCCGGACAGGACTGAAGCTTTCGTCTCGGGGACAACCAGCCCCCGAGCCAGCGGATGACAGCCTCCAGTTTCACGACACGGCTGCTACGCATGCAGCCCGTGGCCGGACCACTGTGTCGTGGGATCTCGTTCCCCGAGCCGCCCAAGACAGAACCCGGACCCCCGTGCAGCTAGCACACACGTCGCCCAGGATAGGAGCGTGGCTGTTCGGGACGGACGGCTGCCGCTCCGGAGAGGACAGAACCCCATGTCCCCGCGACTGCCAGCCCACGAGCCAGCGGAGGACAGCCACACGCTTTGCGGCAAGTCTGGCTCCCATGCCGCTCGTGGCCGGACAACCGTGTCATGGGATCGTTGTCCCCAATCCGCCCGAAACGGGATTCTTACCCTTGCGCGGCTAGCATACACGTCTCCCAGGACCGGAGTCTTGGCGTTCGGGAAAGACGGCGGCCGCTCCGGGACGCACAGTTGCCGAGCGAACGGAACACAGCCTCCTGCTTCACGGCACGGCCGGCCAACGTGCCGATCGAGGCCGGACACCCGGAACACGGGACAGTTTGCCGGCATGACGCCCAACACAGTCCACAGATTTCGGAACAGCCGGTCCCCGAACGTCTCGACAGCAACAACCTCGTTCAACGCACGGCAAGCACCACGCCGTATGTGGCCAGATACCTGTGCCATTGGATAGCCGTCTCTGAGACACCCGAGGTCGGCTCTGGACCCCAGTGCGGCTAGCACTAGTGTCTCCCAAGACCGGAACCAAGGGGCTCGGGACGGTCTGCTTCCTCGCCTCCGGACGGAGGCACACGGGAACTCGGGACGGCAAGCCTCCCATCCGCATGGGAGTGAACCCCGGCACCGGGACGGCCACTACATTAACCCTTCCCGTTCCTATTCCTGTTCCCGTTACCCTTCTCCTTCCACTTCCCCTTTCCATTCCCCTTCCTCTTCCCCTTCCACTAACCCTTTAACACTTACCCTAACTCTAACCCTTACTCTTATCCAAAACTTAGCCCTTAACCTTACGCTAAAAAAAAGTTACACTAAACCTAAAACTGACCCTTACACTAAAACTAATTCTCTAACCCTATCCCTAAACCTAACCCTAATACTCTCACCCTAAACTAAACCTAACCAGAACCTGAAAGATTAAACTAACCAACTCACCATATCGTAAATGAACGCGTTTTCTGGGGCAAAATTTTTCAGGCTGTGTGAAGGTTCCCTGGGGGGGACCATCCAAAAGTGCCCCCAAAGGAAGGCTTTGGGTACAAGTGAACTCGCCAGGGGAGCCTTTACGCAGCCCCACATGCAACTGGAACCTTCGGGTTCGATTTTTCCGAGCATCCCTAAACATAACCCTAGTCGGCATTGAAGACGACTGAAAAATCAGGCCCCAGGAAATGCGTTGCGAGCCCTTTTCGCCCATCCAAAAGTGCCCCCAAAGGAAGGCTTTGGGTACCCAAAGTGAACTCCCCAGGGGAGCCTTTACGCAGCCCCACATGCAACTGGACCCTCCGGGATCGCTGTTCCTGAGCAAACCTAAACGTAGCCCTAGGTGTACTCGGAGACAAGTGAAAAATCAGGCCCCAGGAAATGCGTTGCGAGCCCATTTGGACCATCCAAAAGCGGCCCCAAAGGAAGGCTTTGGGTACAAGTGAACTCCCCAGGGGAGCCTTTACGCAGCCCCACATGCAACTGGACCCTCTGGGTTCGCTGTTTCTGAGCAAACCTAAATGTAGCCCTCGCTGTCATTGGAGACGAGTGAAAAATCAGGCCCCAGGAAATGCGTTGCGAGCCCCTTTGGACCATGCAAAAGTGCCCCCAAAGGAAGGCTTTGGGTACAAGTGAACTCCCCAGGGGAGCCTTTACGCAGCCCCACATGCAACTGGACCCTCCGGGTTCGATTTTTCCGAGCATCCCTAAACATAACCCTAGCCGGCATCGGAGACGACTGAAAAATCAGACCCCAGGAAATGCGTTGCGAGCCCTTTTCGCCCATCCAAAAGTGCCCCCAAAGGAAGGCTTTGGGTACAAGAGAACTCCCCAGGGGAGCATTTACGCAGCCCCACATGCAACTGGACCCTCTGGGTTCGCTGTTCCTGAGCAAACCTTAACGTATCCCTAGGTGTCATCGGAGACGAGTGAAAAATCAGGCCCCACGAAATGCGTTGCGAGCCCTTTTCACCCATCCAACAGTGCCCCCAAAGGAAGGCTTTGGGTACAAGTGAACTCCCCAGGGGAGCCTTTACGCAGCCCCACATGCAAATGGACCCTCCAGGTTCGCTTTTCCTGAGCAAACCTAAACGTAGCCCTAGCCGTCAGCGGGGACGAGTGAAAAATCAGGCCCCAGGAAATGCGTTGCGAGCCCCTTTGGACCATCCAAAAGTGCCCCCAAAGGAAGGCTTTGGGTACAAGAGAACTCCCCAGGGGAGCCTTTACGCAGCCCCATATGCAACTGGACCCTCCGGGTTCGAATTTTCCGAGTAACCCTAAATATATCCCTAGCCGGCATGGGAGAAGACTGAAAAACCGGGCCCCAGAAAACGCGTTGCAAGCCCCTTTGGACCATCCAAAAGTGCCTCCAAAGGAAGGCTTTGGGTACAAGAGGACTCCCCAGGGGAGCCTTTACGCAGCCCCACATGCAACTGGACCCTCCGGGTTCGCTGTTCCTGAGCAAACCTAAACGTAGCCCTAGCCGTCATCGGAGACGAGTGAAAAATCAGGCCCCAGGAAATGCGTTGCGAGCCCCTTTGGGCCATCCAAAAGTGCCCCCAAAGGAAGGCTTTGGGTACAAGTGAACTCCCCAGGGGAGCCTTTACGCAGCCCCACATGCAACTGGACCCTCCGGGTTCGAATTTTCCGAGTAACCCTAAATATATCCCTAGCCGGCATGGGAGAAGACTGAAAAACCGGGCCCCAAAAAACGCGTTGCAAGAACCTTTGGACCATCCAAAACTGCCCCCAAAGGAAGGCTTTGGGTACAAGTGAACTCCCCAGGGGAGCCTTTACGCAGCCCCACATGCAACTGGACCCTCCGGGATCGCTGTTCCTGAGCAAACCTAAACGTAGCCCTAGGTGTCATCGGAGACAAGTGAAAAATCAGGCCCCAGGAAATGCGTTGCGAGCCCCTTTGGACCATCCAAAAGTGCCCCCAAAGGAAGGCTTTGGGTACAAGAGAACTCCCCAGGGGAGCCTTTACGCAGCCCCACATGCAACTGGACCCTCCGTGTTCGAATTTTCCGAGTAACCCTAAATATATCCCTAGCCGGCATGGGAGAAGACTGAAAAACCGGGCCCCAGAAAACGCGTTGCAAGCCCCTTTGGACCATCCAAAAGTGCCCCCAAAGGAAGGCTTTGGGTACAAGAGGACTCCCCAGGGGAGCCTTTACGCAGCCCCACATGCAACTGGACCCTCCGGGTTCGAATTTTCGGAATAACCCTAAATATATCCCTAGCCGGCATGGGAGAAGACTGAAAAATCGGGTCCCAGAAAACGCGTTGCAAGCCCCTTAGGACCATCCAAAAGTGCCCCCAAAGGAAGGCTTTGGGTACAAGTGAACTCCCCAGGGGAGACTTTACGCATCCCCACATGCAACTGGACCCTCCAGGTTCGCTGTTTCTGAGCTAACCTAAACGTAGCCCTCGCCGTCATCGGAGACGAGTGAAAAATCAGGCCCCAGGAAATGCGTTGCGAGCCCCTTTGGACCATGCAAAAGTGCCCCCAAAGGAAGGCTTTGGGTACAAGAGAACTCCCCAGGGGAGCCTTTACGCAGCCCCACATGCAACTGGACCCTCCGGGTTCGCTGTTTCTGAGCAAACCTAAACGTAGCCCTCGCCGTCATCGGAAACGAGTGAAAAATCAGGCCCAAGGAAATGCATTGCGAGCCCCTTTGGACCATGCAAAAGTGCCCCCAAAGGAAGGCTTTGGGTACAAGTGAACTCCCCAGGGGAGCCTTTACGCAGCCCCACATGCAACTGGACCCTCCGGGTTCGAATTTTCCGAGTAACCCTAAATATATCCCTAGCCGGCATGGGAGAAGACTGAAAAACCGGGCCCCAGAAAACGAGTTGCAAGCCCCTTTGGACCATGCAAAAGTGCCCCCAAAGGAAGGCTTTGGGCACAAGAGGACTCCCCAGGGGAGCCTTTACGCAGCCCCACATGCAACTGGACCCTCCGGGATCGCTGTTCCTGAGCAAACCTAAACGTAGCCCTAGGTGTCATCGGAGACAAGTGAAAAATCAGACCCCAGGAAATGCGTTGCGAGCCCCTTTGGACCATGCAAAAGTGCCCCCAAAGGAAGGCTTTGGGTACAAGAGAACTCCCCAGGGGAGCCTTTACGCAGCCCCACATGCAACTGGACCCTCCGGGTTTTCTTTTTCCGAGCATCCCTAAATAGATCCCTAGCCGTCATCGAAGACGAATGAAAAATCAGGCCCCAGGAAATGCGTTGCGAGCCCCTTTGGACCATCCAAAAGTGTCAACAAAGGAAGGCTTTGGGTACAAGTGAACTCCCCAGGGGAGCCTTTACTCAGCCCCACATGCAACTGGACCCTCCGGGTTCGCTGTTTCCGAACATCCCTAAACATAACACTATCCAGCATCGAAGACGACTGAAAAATCAGGCCCCAGGAAATGCGTTGCGAGCCCTTTTCACCCATCCAACAGTGCCCCCAAAGGAAGGCTTTGGGTACAAGTGAACTCCCCAGGGGAGCCTTTACGCAGCCCCACATGCAACTGGACCCTCCAGGTTCGCTTTTCCTGAGCAAACCTAAACGTAGCCCTAGCCGTCAGCGGGGACGAGTGAAAAATCAGGCCCCAGGAAATGCGTTGCGAGCCCCTTTGGACCATCCAAAAGTGCCCCCAAAGGAAGGCTTTGGGTACAAGAGAACTCCCCAGGGGAGCCTTTACGCAGCCCCACATGCAACTGGACCCTCCGGGTTCGAATTTTCCGAGTAACCCTAAATATATCCCTAGCCGGCATGGGAGAAGACTGAAAAACCGGGCCCCAGAAAACGCGTTGCAAGCCCCTTTGGACCATCCAAAAGTGCCCCCAAAGGAAGGCTTTGGGTACAAGAGGACTCCCCAGGGGAGCCTTTACGCAGCCCCACATGCAACTGGACCCTCCGGGTTCGCTGTTCCTGAGCAAACCTAAACGTAGCCCTCACCGTCATCGGAGACGAGTGAAAAATCAGGCCCCAGGAGATGCCTTGCGAGCCCCTTTGGACCATGCAAAAGTGCCCCCAAAGGAAGGCTTTGGGTACAAGTGAACTCCCCAGGGGAGCCTTTACGCAGCCCCACATGCAACTGGACCCTCCCGGTTCGAATTTTCCGAGTAACCCTAAATATATCCCTAGCCGGCATGGGAGAAGACTGAAAAACCGGGCCCCAGAAAACGAGTTGCAAGCCCCTTTGGACCATGCAAAAGTGCCCCCAAAGGAAGGCTTTGGGCACAAGAGGACTCCCCAGGGGAGCCTTTACGCAGCCCCACATGCAACTGGACCCTCCGGGATCGCTGTTCCTGAGCAAACCTAAACGTAGCCCTAGGTGTCATCGGAGACAAGTGAAAAATCAGACCCCAGGAAATGCGTTGCGAGCCCCTTTGGACCATGCAAAAGTGCCCCCAAAGGAAGGCTTTGGGTACAAGAGAACTCCCCAGGGGAGCCTTTACGCAGCCCCACATGCAACTGGACCCTCCGGGTTTTCTTTTTCCGAGCATCCCTAAATAGATCCCTAGCCGTCATCGAAGACGAATGAAAAATCAGGCCCCAGGAAATGCGTTGCGAGCCCCTTTGGACCATCCAAAAGTGTCAACAAAGGAAGGCTTTGGGTACAAGTGAACTCCCCAGGGGAGCCTTTACTCAGCCCCACATGCAACTGGACCCTCCGGGTTCGCTGTTTCCGAACATCCCTAAACATAACACTATCCAGCATCGAAGACGACTGAAAAATCAGGCCCCAGGAAATGCGTTGCGAGCCCTTTTCACCCATCCAACAGTGCCCCCAAAGGAAGGCTTTGGGTACAAGTGAACTCCCCAGGGGAGCCTTTACTCAGCCCCACATGCAACTGGACCCTCCAGGTTCGCTTTTCCTGAGCAAAACTAAACGTAGCCCTAGCCGTCAGCGGGGACGAGTGAAAAATCAGGCCCCAGGAAATGCATTGCGAGCCCCTTTGGACCATCCAAAAGTGCCCCCAAAGGAAGGCTTTGGGTACAAGAGAACTCCCCAGGGGAGCCTTTACGCAGCCCCACATGCAACTGGACCCTCCGGGTTCGAATTTTCCGAGTAACCCTAAATATATCCCTAGCCGGCATGGGAGAAGACTGAAAAACCGGGCCCCAGAAAACGCGTTGCAAGCCCCTTTGGACCATCCAAAAGTGCCCCCAAAGGAAGGCTTTGGGTACAAGAGGACTCCCCAGGGGAGCCTTTACGCAGCCCCACATGCAACTGGACCCTCCGGGTTCGAATTTTGGGAATAACCCTAAATATATCCCTAGCCGGCATGAGAGAAGACTGAAAAACCGGGCCCCAGAAAACGCGTTGTAAGCAACTTTGGACCATACCAATGGGCCCCAAAGGAAGGCTTTGGGTACAAGTGAACTCCCCAGGGGAGCCTTTACGCAGCCCCACATGCAACTGGACCCTCCGGGTTCGCTGTTCCTGAGCAAACCTAAACGTAGCCCTCACCGTCATCGGAGACGAGTGAAAAATCAGGCCCCAGGAAATGTGTTGCGAGCCCCTTTGGACCATGCAAAAGTTCCCCCAAAGGAAGGCTTTGGGTACAAGTGAACTCCCCAGGGGAGCCTTTACGCAGCCCCACATGCAACTGGACCCTCCGGGTTCGCTTTTTCCGAGCACCACTAAACGTAGCCCTAGCCGGCATCGAAGACAAGTGAAAAATCAGGCCCCAGGAAATGCGTTGCGAGCCCTTTTCGCCCATCCAAAAGTGCCCCGAAAGGAAGGCTTTGGGTACAAGAGAACTCCCCAGGGGAGCCTTTACGCAGCCCCACATGCAACTGGACCCTCTGGGTTCGCTGTTTCCGAGTATCCCTAAACATAGACCTAGCCGTCATCGGAGACGAGTGAAAAATCAGGCCCCAGGAAATGCGTTCCAAGCCCTTTTCGCCCATCAAAAAGTGCCCCCAAAGGAAGGCTTTGGGTACAAGTGAACTCCCCAGGGGAGCCTTTACGCAGCCCCACATGCAACTGGACCCTCCGGGTTCGCTGTTCCTGAGCAAACCTAAACGTAGCCCTAGCCGTCATCGGAGACGAGTGAAAAATCAGGCCCCAGGAAATGCGTTGCGAGCCCCTTTGGACCATGCAAAAGTGCCCCCAAAGGAAGGCTTTGGGTACAAGTGAACTCCCCAGGGGAGCCTTTACGCAGCCCCACATGCAACTGGACCCTCCGGGTTCCATTTTTCCGAGCAATCCTAAACATACCCCTAGCCGGCATTGTTGTGGTTTAACCCGGCCGGCAGCTAAACACCACGCAGCCGTTCGCTCACCCTCCCCCCTCCCTCTCCGGGACGGGGGAGAGAAATGGAAAGTGAAGCCCGTGAGTTGAGATAAAGACAGTTTAATAAGACAGGAAAAATAATAATAACAAAATAATAATAAAAATAATAACAATAATAATACAATGATGATAATAGGAAAGTAATAATAGTATGTACAAACAAGTGATGCACAATGCAATTGCTCACCACTCGCTGACCGATGCCCAGCCTAACCCCGAGCAGTCCGGCCCCTTCCCCCCCAGCTAGCCACCCCTATATATTGTTTAGCATGACGTCAGATGGTATGGAATACCCCTTTGGCTAGTTTGGGTCACCTGTCCTGGGTCTGTCCCCTCCCAGCTCTTACTGCACCCCCAGCCTGCCCGTTGGCAGGACAGAGCAAAAGGCTGAGATGTCCTTGGCTTAGTATAAGCACTGCTCTGCAACAATTAAAGCATCGGGGTGTTATCAGCACTCTTCTCATCCTAAGCCAAAACACAGCATTCCACCAGCTACTAGGAAGAAAATTAATTCTGTGCTAACTGAAACCAGGACATCTATCCACCCCTTATTCCATACCATTTATGTCATGCTCAGGTTACACTCTTTTCCATACATTCTAATTAGTCACCTATAGTAATCATGGTAGTGATAACATACAGTATAATATACTATTTAACATGGTACAATTCAGTTCATGGGCTATTCTCACCCAGTATTAAATCTCCTTGAGGTACACACCGGACCTCTCCGTTCTTTTGCATCACCCACCAAGTGTATCCAGGTCCCTGAGCGAAAACAATTCCACGAATAGGTTTGCCTTTTCCTGAGGCAGGAGTAGCCCAGACTGTTTTACCCAGCATATTTTTTACATGCACTACAGGAACTTTATCCCCATCTACAGTACGTAACAGGTTTGATTGGGCAGGTCCAGCTCGGTTGGTAGATCCCCTAGTATTGACTAACCAAGTGGCCTTTGCTAAATGCGTATCCCAGTTTTTGAACGTCCCAGCGCCCATTGCTTTCAAGGTAGTCTTTAACAGGCCATTGTATCGTTCAACTTTCCCGGAGGCTGGTGCATGATAGGGGATGTGATACACCCATTCAATACCATGTTCTTTGGCCCAAGTGTCTATAAGGTTGTTTCGGAAGTGAGTCCCATTGTCTGATTCTATTCTTTCTGGGGTGCCATGTCGCCATAGGACTTGCTTTTCAAGGCCCAGGATGGTGTTCCGGGCGGTGGCATGAGGCACAGGATATGTTTCCAGCCATCCGGTGGTTGCTTCCACCATTGTAAGTACGTGGCGCTTGCCATTGCGAGTTTGAGGGAGTGTGATGTAATCAATCTGCCAGGCCTCTCCATATTTATATTTCAGCCATCGTCCTCCATACCAAAGAGGCTTTGACCGTTTGGCTTGCTTGATTGCAGCACATGTTTCACAGTCATGAATAACCTGTGCTATAGCATCCATGGTCAAGTCCACCCCTCGATCACGAGCCCATCTGTATGTTGCATCTCTACCTTGATGGCCTGAGGTGTCATGGGCCCATCGGGCTATAAATAATTCACCTTTATGCTGCCAATCCAAGTCCACCTGAGCTACTTCAATCTTAGCAGCCTGATCCACCTGCTGGTTGTTTTGATGTTCTTCAGTAGCCCGATTTTTGGGCACATGAGCATCTACGTGGCGTACTTTCACAGCCAGGTTCTCTACCCGAGCAGCAATATCTTGCCACAATGCAGCAGCCCAGATGGGTTTGCCCCTACGCTGCCAGTTGTTTTGCTTCCATTGCTGTAACCATCCCCACAGGGCATTTGCTACCATCCATGAATCGGTGTAGAGATAGAGAACTGGCCATTTTTCTCGTTCAGCAATGTCTAAAGCCAGCTGAATGGCTTTCACTTCTGCAAACTGACTCGATTCACCTTCTCCCTCAGCAGCTTCTGCAACTCGTCGCGTAGGACTCCATACAGCAGCCTTCCATCTCCGATGCTTCCCCACAATACGACAGGACCCATCAGTGAACAGGGCATATTTCTTTTCATTCTCTGGCAACTGGTTGTACAGTGGGGCTTCTTCAGCACGACCCACCTCCTCCTCTGATGATATCCCAAAGTATTTGCCTTCTGGCCAGTCCATGATCACTTCCAATATTCCTGGGCGACTGGGGTTTCCTATTCGAGCCCGCTGAGTAATCAATGCAACCCACTTGCTCCATGTAGCATCAGTTGCATGATGCGTAGAGGGGACCCTTCCCTTGAACATCCAGCCTAGTACTGGCAATCGGGGTGCTAGGAGGAGTTGCGCTTCAGTACCGACCACCTCCGAAGCAGATCGAACTCCTTCATATGCTGCCAATATCTCCTTTTCAGTTGGAGTATAGCGGGCCTCAGATCCTCTGTATCCCCGACTCCAAAACCCCAGGGGCCGACCTCGAGTTTCCCCAGGTTCTTTCTGCCAGAGGCTCCAGGTGGGGCCGTTCTCCCCGGCTGCAGTGTAGAGCACATTCTTTACATCTGGTCCTGTTCGAACTGGCCCAAGGGCTACTGCATGGACTATTTCCTGCTTGATTTGTTCAAAGGCTTGTCGTTGTTCAGGGCCCCATTCAAACTCATTCTTCTTACGGGTTACTTGGTAGAGCGGGTTTACAATCAGACTGTAATTTGGGATGTGCATTCTCCAAAACCCCACAACACCTAGGAAAGTCTGTGTTTCTTTTTTGTTAGTTGGTGGAGACATAGCTGTTATTTTGTTGATCACATCCATTGGGATTTGACGACGTCCATCTTGCCATTTTATTCCTAAAAACTGGATCTCTCGTGCAGGTCCTTTGACTTTATTCTGTTTTATGGCAAAACCGGCTTTCAGAAGGATTTGGACTATTTTCTTCCCTTTCTCGAAAACTTCCTCTGCTGTGTCACCCCACACAATAATGTCATCGATGTACTGCAGGTGTTCAGGAGCTTCCCCCTGCTCTAGCGCAGACTGGATCAGCCCATGGCAAATGGTAGGGCTGTGTTTCCACCCCTGGGGCAGCCTATTCCAAGTATATTGAACTCCCCTCCAAGTGAAGGCAAATTGTGGCCTGCACTCTGCTGCTAGAGGGATGGAGAAAAATGCATTAGCGATATCAATTGTGGCGTACCACTTGGCTGCCCTCGATTCAAGTTCATACTGAAGTTCCAGCATGTCCGGCACTGCAGCACTCAGTGGTGGCGTGACTTCGTTCAGGCCACGATAGTCCACTGTTAGTCTCCACTCGCCATTAGACTTTCGCACTGGCCATATGGGGCTATTGAAAGGTGAATGGGTCTTGCTGATCACTCCTTGGCTCTCCAATTGACGAATTAGCTTATGGATGGGAATCAGGGAGTCTCGGTTAGTGCGATATTGCCGCCGGTGCACAGTTGTGGTAGCGATTGGCACTTGCTGTTCTTCGACCCTCAGCAACCCCACAACAGAGGGGTCCTCTGAGAGACCAGGCAAGGTAGATAATTGTTTAATGCCCTCTGTCTCTAAGGCAGCTATACCAAAAGCCCACCGGAACCCTTTTGGGTCCTTGCAATATCCTCTTCTAAGATAGTCTATGCCAAGGATACATGGAGCATCCGGGCCAGTCACAATGCGGTGCTTTTCCCACTCATTCCCAGTCAGACTTACTTCAGCCTCCAATACAGTCAACTGCTGAGATCCTCCTGTCACTCCACAAATATAGATGGGCTCTGGTCCTTTATAGCTCGATGGCATTATAGTACATTGTGCACCGGTGTCTACTAAAGCCTTATACTTCTGTGCGCGTGATGTGCCAGGCCATCGAATCCACACAGTCCAATAAACTCGATTGTCCCTTTCCTCCCCCTGGCTGGAGGCAGGGCCCCCCTAATCCTGGTCAGAATCTTCTTCGTTTCTGTGTTTGAAGGATTGTCTGCTGGAAGTTGGAGCAGCAAACTTTTCGGAGAATCCTTTTTTCCTGATTGTTTTCTTTTGCAACTCACGTACCCGTGCCTCTAGGGTCGCGGTAGATTTTCCATCCCATTTTCTCATGTCCTCTCCATGGTCTCGTAAGTAAAACCACAGGGTGGCACGGGGTGAGTACCCACTATATCGTCTTCCTTGTGTGGATGAACGCCTACCCCTGATAGCTGAGACACTGCTTTGTACAGGTGCGGAGGAGAATAATCTCTCTTCAAGTTGGTGAAACTTTTCAGAAAGTTTCTCCCAGGTGTTCTCTTTCGGTCGTTGGACACTGGTTGGTTCAGGTTGGGGGGAAGATAGATTCTCTTTAAGTTGGTGGACCTCTTCAGACAGTTTCTCCACAGCTGAGACGCAGGCCTGTAAGGAAGAGGAGAGACTTTCTTCGTACTGCCGGAGTTGTTTAGCCGCTTCATCCACTGTGGGTTCCTCATCCTCTTTCCAGGCCATTACTGCCAATGAGCTGGCATATGATGATGGTGCACTCCGTACAAACTTCCGCCACATGGGTCGTGTACACTTGACTTCATCTGGATCTTTGGATGTTTGTGTCTGGTCTGGATCCTCATAAATCACTTCCCGTACGGCTAATTCCCTCAGGTACTGGATTCCCTTCTCCATAGTGGTCCACTTGCCTGGTACACATAAAATATCTTCCTTGAAGGGATACCTTTCCCTCACAGCTGAGAGGAGACGCCTCCAGAGGCTGGTGGGTCGTGCTCCATCTGCAATTGCTTTGTCAATGCCGGCGTCTCGAGCAAGGGATCCCAACCGTCTGGCTTCCCTGCCGTCTAATTCCACACAATTGGCTCCAGAGTCCCAGCACCGGAGCAGCCAGGTGACAAGCTGCTCACCTATACAGCGACCAAAATCTTTTCGCACATCTCGTAGCTCGCGCTCGTTTAGGCTTCGGGTAGTTACTGTTGCTCTTTCGGCATCCTCATCTTCCTCCTCCTGAATCCTTGATGGCCCAGCGTCGTCATCATCTTCGTCATCTCTATACTTAGTTTTGGCAGAAGCCTTACCTGGATTGGCAGAAGACTCTCTGCGTTCTAAACGACTTGAATTTCTGTACCATATTTTCACCTTCTCTACAGGGGCAGCTTGCACTGCTACTGCTCGTTTCTCTGACTTTGTTACAGGGTCTGCCACAGGGATTGGAATACCCTCTGCAGGGTCAACTTGCACTGCTACAGCTCGTTTCTCTGACACGGCCACAGGAGCTGGAGCGGCTGCAGGAGCTGGAGCAGTTGCAGGAACCGGAGCTGTAGCGGCTACAGGAGCTGGAGCTGGAGCTGGAGCAGTTGCAGGAGCTGGGACTGGAGCAGCAGTAGGAGCTGGAGCTGGAGCGGCTGCAGGAGCTGGAGCTGGAGCTGGAGCAGTTGCAGGAGCTGGGACTGGAGCAGCAGTAGGAGCTGGAGCTGGAGCGGCTACAGGAGCTGGAGCTGGAGCTGGAGCAGTTGCAGGAACTGGGACTGGAGTAGCGGCCGGAGCTGAAACTGGAGCGACTGCAGGAACTGGGACTGGAGCGGCTGCAGGAGCTGGAGCTGGAGCGGCTGCAGGAACTGGAGCTGGAGCGGCTGCAGGAGCTGGAGCTGGAGCGGCTGCAGGAGCTGGAACTGGAGCGGCTGCAGGAACTGGAACTGGAGCGGCTGCAGGAGCTGGGACTGGAGCGGCTGCAGGAGCTGGAGCTGGGGCGGCTGCAGGAACCGGATCTGGAGCGGCTGCAGGAGCTGGGACTGGAGCGGCTGCAGGAGCTGGGACTGGAGCGGCTGCAGGAGCTGGAACTGGAGCGGCTGCAGGAGCTGGAGCTGGGGCGGCTGCAGGAGCTGGAGCTGGGGCGGCTGCAGGAACCGGATCTGGAGCGGCTGCAGGAGCTGGGACTGGAGCGGCTGCCGAGTCCACCGTAGGGGTCACAGTGGCCGTTGGATCTGTCACAGGGCTTGGAGTGGCCGCAGGGTCTGTCACTAAGTTGATAGCAGTATCAATGGCAGCTCGATAGGCATGAGCCAGGCCCCAGCACGTTACAATGATTTGTGTTACTTTAGAACTGCCAGAATCATGACACCTTTTTTTCAAGCATTCTGCCAGTTTTTGAGGATTTTGCCATTGTTCAGGGGTGAATTTCCAACACACTGGGGGTGCCAACTGCTCTAGATGCCTGCCCATATCCGCCCATACTCCCTGCCACCCACAACTATCCTGCCCCCGGGCAGATCTCCAGAAGAGCTTCCCAAGTAGTTGTTTAACTTTAAGCAGAACCTGAAGTGCATTCATGAGGCAGAACAACAAGACTATGGTACTCTGAGTATTCCAGAAATATTCAATATCTTGGAGAGCTATTGTGACAAGCTCAGGGGATAAGAGGGTGGTGAAGGAGGAAGGCAGAGTGACCCAGGAGGATACAGGGGTGGTGAAGGAGAAAGGGAGAGTAAGCAAGTAAGGAAAAATATCCTCCCCTTTCCCCTCCACAGATTGACTCCTTAATGGAAAAAAACAATAGGTATAATTGCTAATAGTTTCCAAGATACAGTTTCCAAAGTACAGAGTCGACGATGTTACTGAATACAAATAACAAGTTAGAGTCATGACCACATATTTCATCGTCTCATAAGCCATTGCTACAACACACAGCACCATAATGATCTGAAACCAGGGCCCGGAGAGGATAAACAACACGACAGAGAGTAAATACGGAAAATAATGTACTATAATACTCAATTTGGAAAACAGGCGCAGCAGAGTTGAGATTAAAGTAATCAGCATCATGACAAGTGACTATTAAGCAGGTCTAATCCTTACACCAATTTTAGTTTAACACACTCTGGTCAGATCTGCCGTTATCTCAACCTTTCGGGCCCCACGTTGGGCGCCAAAAAAGGCTGTTGTGGTTTAACCCGGCCGGCAGCTAAACACCACGCAGCCGTTCGCTCACCCTCCCCCCTCCCTCTCCGGGACGGGGGAGAGAAATGGAAAGTGAAGCCCGTGAGTTGAGATAAAGACAGTTTAATAAGACAGGAAAAATAATAATAACAAAATAATAATAAAAATAATAACAATAATAATACAATGATGATAATAGGAAAGTAATAATAGTATGTACAAACAAGTGATGCACAATGCAATTGCTCACCACTCGCTGACCGATGCCCAGCCTAACCCCGAGCAGTCCGGCCCCTTCCCCCCCAGCTAGCCACCCCTATATATTGTTTAGCATGACGTCAGATGGTATGGAATACCCCTTTGGCTAGTTTGGGTCACCTGTCCTGGGTCTGTCCCCTCCCAGCTCTTACTGCACCCCCAGCCTGCCCGTTGGCAGGACAGAGCAAAAGGCTGAGATGTCCTTGGCTTAGTATAAGCACTGCTCTGCAACAATTAAAGCATCGGGGTGTTATCAGCACTCTTCTCATCCTAAGCCAAAACACAGCATTCCACCAGCTACTAGGAAGAAAATTAATTCTGTGCTAACTGAAACCAGGACAGGCATCAAATACGACTGAAAAATCAGGCCCCAGGAAATGCGTTGCGAGCCCCTTTGGACCATGCAAAAGTGCCCCCAAAGGAAGGCTTTGGGTACAAGTGAACTCCCCAGGGGAGCCTTTACGCAGCCCCACATGCAACTGGACCCTCCGGGTTCGAATTTTCCGAGTAACCCTAAATATATCCCTAGCCCGCATGGGGGTAGACTGAAAAACCGGGTCCTAGAAAATGCGTTCCAATCCCCTTTGGACCATGCAAAAGTGCCCCCAAAGGAAGGCTTTGGGTACAAGTGAACTCTCCAGGGGAGCCTTTACAAAGCCCCACATGCAACTGGACCCTCCGGGTTCGCTGTTCCTGAGCAAACCTAAACGTATCCCTAGGTGTCATCGGAGACGAGTGAAAAATCAGGCCCCAGGAAATGCGTTCCAAGCCCTTTTCGCCTATCCAAAAGTGCTCCCAAAGGAAGGCTTTGGGTACAAGTGAACTCCCCAGGGGAGCCTTTACGCAGCCCCACATGCAACTGGACCCTCCGGGTTCGCTTTTTCTGAGCAACCCTAAATATATCCCTTGCCGGCATGGGAGAAGGCTGAAAAACCGGGCCCCAGAAAACGCATTGCAAGCCCCTTTGGACCATGCAAAAGTGCCCCCAAAAGAAGGCTTTGGGTACAAGTGAACTCCCCAGGGGAGCCTTTACGCAGCCCCACATGCAACTGGACCCTCCGGGTTCGCTGTTTCCGAGTATCCCTAAACATAGCCCTAGCCGGCATCGAAGACGACTGAAAAATCAGGCCCCAGGAAATGCGTTGCGAGCCCTTTTCGCCCATCCAAAAGTGCCCCCAAAGGAAGGCTTTGGGTACAAGAGAACTCCCCAGGGGAGCCTTCACGCAGCCCCACATGCAACTGGACCCTCCGGGTTCGCTTTTCCTGAGCAATCCTAAACGTAGCCCTAGCCGTCAGCGGGGACGAGTGAAAAATCAGGCCCCAGGAAATGCGTTGTGAGCCCCTTTGGACCATGCAAAAGTGCCCCCAAAGGAAGGCTTTGGGTACAAGAGAACTCCCCAGGGGAGCCTTTACGCAGCCCCACATGCAACTGGATCCTCCGGGTTCGAATTTTCCGAGTAACCCTAAATATATCCCTAGCCGGCATGGGAGAAGACTGAAAAACCGGGCCCTAGAAAATGCGTTGCAAGCCCCTTTGGACCATCCAAATGTGCTCCCAAAGGAAGGCTTTGGGTACAAGTGAACTCCCCAGGGGAGCCTTTACGCAGCCCCACATGCAACTGGACCCTCCGGGTTCGCTGTTTCCGAACATCCCTAAACATAGCCCTAGCCGGCATCGAAGACGACTGAAAAATCAGGCCCCAGGAAATGCGTTGCGAGCCCTTTTCGCCCATCCAAAAGTGCCCCCAAAGGAAGGCTTTGGGTACAAGTGAACTCCCCAGGGGAGCCTTTACACAGCCCCACATGCAACTGGACCCTCCGGGTTCGCTTTTCCTGAGCAATCCTAAACGTAGCCCTAGCCGTCATCGGAGACGATTGAAAAATCAGGCCCCAGGAAATGCGTTGCGAGCCCCTTTGGACCATCCAAAAGTGCCCCCAAAGGAAGGCTTTGGGTACAAGTGAACTCCCCAGGGGAGCATTTACGCAGCCCCACATGCAACTGGACCCTCCGGGATCGCTGTTCCTGAGCAAACCTAAACGTATCCCTAGGTGTCATCGGAGACGAGTGAAAAATCAGGCCCCAGGAAATGCGTTCCGAGCCCCTTTGGACCATGCAAAAGTGCCCCCAAAGGAAGGCTTTGGGTACAAGTGAACTCCCCAGGGGAGCCTTTACGCAGCCCCACATGCAACTGGACCCTCCGGGTTCGCTGTTCCTGAGCAAATCTAAACGTAGCCCTAGGTGTCATAGGAGACGAGTGAAAAATCGGGCCCCAGGAAATGCGTTCCAAGCCCCTTTAGACCATCCAAAAGTGCCCCCAAAGGAAGGCTTTGGGTACAAGTGAACTCCCCAGGGGAGCCTTTACGCAGCCCCACATGCAACTGGACCCTCCGGGTTCGCTGTTTCCGAGCATCCCTAAACATACCCCTAGCCGGCATCAAATACGACTGAAAAATCAGGCCCCAGGAAATGCGTTCCAAGCCCTTTTTGGCCATGCAAAAGTGCCCCCAAAGGAAGGCTTTGGGTACAAGTGAACTCCCCAGGGGAGCCTTTACGCAGCCCCACATGCAACTGGACCCTCCGGGTTCGCTGTTCCTGAGCAAACCTAAACGTATCCCTAGGTGTCATCGGAGACGAGTGAAAAATCAGGCCCCAGGAAATGTGTTGCGAGCCCTTTTCGCCTATCCAAATGTGCTCCCAAAGGAAGGCTTTGGGTACAAGTGAACTCCCCAGGGGAGCCTTTACGCAGCCCCACATGCAACTGGACCCTCCGGGTTCGCTTTTTCTGAGCAACCCTAAATATATCCCTAGCTGACATGGGAGAAGGCTGAAAAACCGGGCCCCAGAAAACGCATTGCAAGCCCCTTTGGACCATGCAAAAGTGCCCCCAAAAGAAGGCTTTGGGTACAAGTGAACTCCCCAGGGGAGCCTTTACGCAGCCCCACATGCAACTGGACCCTCCGGGTTCGCTGTTTCCGAGTATCCCTAAACATAGCCCTAGCCGGCATCGAAGACGACTGAAAAATCAGGCCCCAGGAAATGCGTTGCGAGCCCTTTTCGCCCATCCAAAAGTGCCCCCAAAGGAAGGCTTTGGGTACAAGAGAACTCCCCAGGGGAGCCTTCACGCAGCCCCACATGCAACTGGACCCTCCGGGTTCGCTGTTCCTGAGGAAACCTAAACGTAGCCCTATCCGTCATCGGAGACGAGTGAAAAATCAGGCCCCAGGAAATGCGTTGCGAGCCCCTTTGGACCATGCAAAAGTGCCCCCAAAGGAAGGCTTTGGGTACAAGAGAACTCCCCAGGGGAGCCTTTACGCAGCCCCACATGCAACTGGATCCTCCGGGTTCGAATTTTCCGAGTAACCCTAAATATATCCCTAGCCGGCATGGGAGAAGACTGAAAAACCGGGCCCTAGTAAAATGCGTTGCAAGCCCCTTTGCCCATCCAAATGTGCTCCCAAAGGAAGGCTTTGGGTACAAGTGAACTCCCCAGGGGAGCCTTTACGCAGCCCCACATGCAACTGGACCCTCCGGGTTCGCTGTTTCCGAACATCCCTAAACATAGCCCTAGCCGGCATCGAAGACGACTGAAATATCAGGCCCCAGGAAATGCGTTCCAAGCCCTTTTCGCCTATCCAAAAGTTCCCCCAAAGGAAGGCTTTGGGTACAAGTGAACTCCCCAGGGGAGCCTTTATGCAGCCCCACATGCAACTGGACCCTCCGGGTTCGCTTTTTCTGAGCAACCCTAAATATATCCCTAGCCGACATGGGAGAAGGCTGAAAAACCGGGCCCCAGAAAACGCATTGCAAGCCCCTTTGGACCATGCAAAAGTGCCCCCAAAGGAAGGCTTTGGGTACAAGTGAACTCCCCAGGGGAGCCTTTACGCAGCCCCACATGCAACTGGACCCTCTGGGTTCGCTGTTTCCGAGTATCCCTAAACATAGCCCTAGCTGGCATCGAAGACGAGTTAAAAATCAGGCCCCAGGAAATGCGTTGCGAGCCCTTTTCGCCCATCCAAAAGTGTCCCCAAAGGAAGGCTTTGGGTACAAGAGAACTCCCCAGGGGAGCCTTTACGCAGCCCCACATGCAACTGGACCCTCCGGGTTCGCTGTTCCTGAGCAAACCTAAACGTATCCCTAGGTGTCATCGGAGACGAGTGAAAAATCAGGCCCCAGGAAATGCGTTGCGAGCCCTTTTCGCCTATCCAAAAGTGCTCCCAAAGGAAGGCTTTGGGTACAAGTGAACTCCCCAGGGGAGCCTTTACGCAGCCCCACATGCAACTGGACCCTCCGGGTTCGCTTTTTCTGAGCAACCCTAAATATATCCCTAGCTGACATGGGAGAAGGCTGAAAAACCGGGCCCCAGAAAACGCATTGCAAGCCCCTTTGGACCATGCAATAGTGCCCCCAAAGGAAGGCTTTGGGTACAAGTGAACTCCCCAGGGGAGCCTTTACGCAGCCCCACATGCAACTGGACCCTCCGGGTTCGCTGTTTCCGAGTATCCCTAAACATAGCCCTAGCCGGCATCGAAGACGAGTGAAAAATCAGGCCCCAGGAAATGCGTTGCGAGCCCTTTTCGCCCATCCAAAAGTGCCCCCAAAGGAAGGCTTTGGGTACAAGTGAACTCCCCAGGGGAGCCTTTATGCAGCCCCACATGCAACTGGACCCTCCGGGTTCGCTTTTTCTGAGCAACCCTAAATATATCCCTAGCCGACATGGGAGAAGGCTGAAAAACCGGGCCCCAGAAAACGCATTGCAAGCCCCTTTGGACCATGCAAAAGTGCCCCCAAAGGAAGGCTTTGGGTACAAGTGAACTCCCCAGGGGAGCCTTTACGCAGCCCCACATGCAACTGGACCCTCCGGGTTCGCTGTTTCCGAACATCCCTAAACATAGCCCTAGCCGGCATCGAAGACGACTGAAAAATCAGGCCCCAGGAAATGCGTTGCGAGCCCTTTTCGCCCATCCAAAAGTGCCCCCAAAGGAAGGCTTTGGGTACAAGTGAACTCCCCAGGGGAGCCTTTACACAGCCCCACATGCAACTGGACCCTCCGGGTTCGCTTTTCCTGAGCAATCCTAAACGTAGCCCTAGCCGTCATCGGAGACGATTGAAAAATCAGGCCCCAGGAAATGCGTTGCGAGCCCCTTTGGACCATCCAAAAGTGCCCCCAAAGGAAGGCTTTGGGTACAAGTGAACTCCCCAGGGGAGCATTTACGCAGCCCCACATGCAACTGGACCCTCCGGGATCGCTGTTCCTGAGCAAACCTAAACGTATCCCTAGGTGTCATCGGAGATGAGTGAAAAATCAGGCCCCAGGAAATGCGTTGCGAGCCCCTTTGGACCATGCAAAAGTGCCCCCAAAGGAAGGCTTTGGGTACAAGTGAACTCCCCAGGGGAGCCTTTACGCAGCCCCACATGCAACTGGACCCTCCGGGTTCGCTGTTCCTGAGCAAATCTTAACGTAGCCCTACCCGTCATCGGAGACGAGTGAAAAATCAGGCACCAGGAAATGCGTTGCGAGCCCCTTTGGACCATCCAAAAGTGCCCCCAAAGGAAGGCTTTGGGTACAAGTGAACTCCCCAGGGGAGCCTTTACGCAGCCCCACATGCAACTGGACCCTCCGTGTTCGAATTTTCCGAGTAACCCTAAATATATCCCTAGCCGGCATGGGAGTAGACTGAAAAACCGGGCCCTAGAAAATGCGTTGCAAGCCCCTTTGGACAATCCAAAAGTGTCCCCAAAGGAAGGCTTTGGGTACAAGTGAACTCCCCAGGGGAGCCTTTACGCAGCCCCACATGCAACTGGACCCACCGGGTTCGAATTTTCCGAGTAACCCTAAATATATCCCTAGCCGGCATGGGAGTAGACTGAAAAACCGGGTCCTAGAAAATGCGTTGCAATCCCCTTTGGACCATCCAAAAGTGCCCCCAAAGGAAGGCTTTGGGTACAAGAGAACTCCCCAGGGGAGCCTTTACGCAGCCCCACATGCAACTGGACCCTCCGGGTTCGCTGTTCCTGAGCAATCCTAAACGTAGCCCTAGCCGTCATCGGAGACGAGTGAAAAATCAGGCCCCAGGAAATGCGTTCCAAGCCCTTATCGCCCATCCAAAAGTGTCACCAAAGGAAGGCTTTGGGTACAAGTGAACTCCCCAGGGGAGCCTTTACGCAGCCCCACATGCAACTGGACCCTTCGGGTTCGCTGTTTCCGAACATCCCTAAACATAACACTAGCCGTCATCGGAGACGAGTGAAAAATCAGACCCCAGGAAATGCGTTGCGAGCCCTTTTCGCCTATCCAAAAGTTCCCCCAAAGGAAGGCTTTGGGTACAAGTGAACTCCCCAGGGGAGCCTTTACGCAGCCCCACATGCAACTGGACCCTCCGGGTTCGCTTTTTCTGAGCAACCCTAAATATATCCCTAGCCGGCATGGGAGAAGACTGAAAAACCGGGCCCCAGAAACCTCGTTGCAAGCCCATTTGGACCATCCAAAAGTGCCCCCAAAGGAAGGCTTTGGGTACAAGTGAACTCCCCAGGGGAGCCTTTACGCAGCCCCACATGCAACTGGACCCTCCGGGTTCGCTGTTTCCGAACATCCCTAAACATAGCCCTAGCCGGCATCGAAGACGACTGAAAAATCAGGCCCCAGGAAATGCGTTCCAAGCCCTTTTCGCCCATCCAAAAGTGCCCCCAAAGGAAGGCTTTGGGTACAAGTGAACTCCCCAGGGGAGCCTTTACGCAGCCCCACATGCAACTGGACCCTCCGGGTTCGCTTTTCCTGAGCAATCCTAAATATATCCCTAGCCGACATGGGAGAAGGCTGAAAAACCGGGCCCCAGAAAACGCATTGCAAGCCCCTTTGGACCATGCAAAAGTGCCCCCAAAGGAAGGCTTTGGGTACAAGTGAACTCCCCAGGGGAGCCTTTACACAGCCCCACATGCAACTGGACCCTCCGGGTTCGCTTTTCCTGAGCAATCCTAAACGTAGCCCTAGCCGTCATCGGAGACGATTGAAAAATCAGGCCCCAGGAAATGCGTTGCGAGCCCCTTTGGACCATCCAAAAGTGCCCCCAAAGGAAGGCTTTGGGTACAAGTGAACTCCCCAGGGGAGCATTTACGCAGCCCCACATGCAACTGGACCCTCCGGGATCGCTGTTCCTGAGCAAACCTAAACGTATCCCTAGGTGTCATCGGAGATGAGTGAAAAATCAGGCCCCAGGAAATGCGTTGCGAACCCCTTTGGACCATGCAAAAGTGCCCCCAAAGGAAGGCTTTGGGTACAAGTGAACTCCCCAGGGGAGCCTTTACGCAGCCCCACATGCAACTGGACCCTCCGGGTTCGCTGTTCCTGAGCAAATCTTAACGTAGCCCTACCCGTCATCGGAGACGAGTGAAAAATCAGGCACCAGGAAATGCGTTGCGAGCCCCTTTGGACCATCCAAAAGTGCCCCCAAAGGAAGGCTTTGGGTACAAGTGAACTCCCCAGGGGAGCCTTTACGCAGCCCCACATGCAACTGGACCCTCCGTGTTCGAATTTTCCGAGTAACCCTAAATATATCCCTAGCCGGCATGGGAGTAGACTGAAAAACCAGGCCCTAGAAAATGCGTTGCAAGCCCCTTTGGACAATCCAAAAGTGTCCCCAAAGGAAGGCTTTGGGTACAAGTGAACTCCCCAGGGGAGCCTTTACGCAGCCCCACATGCAACTGGACCCACCGGGTTCGAATTTTCCGAGTAACCCTAAATATATCCCTAGCCGGCATGGGAGTAGACTGAAAAACCGGGTCCTAGAAAATGCGTTGCAATCCCCTTTGGACCATCCAAAAGTGCCCCCAAAGGAAGGCTTTGGGTACAAGAGAACTCCCCAGGGGAGCCTTTACGCAGCCCCACATGCAACTGGACCCTCCGGGTTCGCTGTTCCTGAGCAATCCTAAACGTAGCCCTAGCCGTCATCGGAGACGAGTGAAAAATCAGGCCCCAGGAAATGCGTTCCAAGCCCTTATCGCCCATCCAAAAGTGTCACCAAAGAAGGCTTTGGGTACAAGTGAACTCCCCAGGGGAGCCTTTACGCAGCCCCACATGCAACTGGACCCTTCGGGTTCGCTGTTTCCGAACATCCCTAAACATAACACTAGCCGTCATCGGAGACGAGTGAAAAATCAGACCCCAGGAAATGCGTTGCGAGCCCTTTTCGCCTATCCAAAAGTTCCCCCAAAGGAAGGCTTTGGGTACAAGTGAACTCCCCAGGGGAGCCTTTACGCAGCCCCACATGCAACTGGACCCTCCGGGTTCGCTTTTTCTGAGCAACCCTAAATATATCCCTAGCCGGCATGGGAGAAGACTGAAAAACCGGGCCCCAGAAACCTCGTTGCAAGCCCATTTGGACCATCCAAAAGTGCCCCCAAAGGAAGGCTTTGGGTACAAGTGAACTCCCCAGGGGAGCCTTTACGCAGCCCCACATGCAACTGGACCCTCCGGGTTCGCTGTTTCCGAACATCCCTAAACATAGCCCTAGCCGGCATCGAAGACGACTGAAAAATCAGGCCCCAGGAAATGCGTTCCAAGCCCTTTTCGCCCATCCAAAAGTGCCCCCAAAGGAAGGCTTTGGGTACAAGTGAACTCCCCAGGGGAGCCTTTACGCAGCCCCACATGCAACTGGACCCTCCGGGTTCGCTTTTCCTGAGCAATCCTAAAGGTATCCCTAGCCGTCATCGGAGACGAGTGAAAAATCAGGCCCCAGGAAATGCGTTGCGAGCCCCTTTGGACCATCCAAAAGTGCCCCCAAAGGAAGGCTTTGGGTACAAGAGAACTCCCCAGGGGAGCCTTTACGCAGCCCCACATGCAACTGGACCCTCCGGGTTCCCTGTTCCTGAGCAAACCTAAACGTAGCCCTAGCCGTCATCGGAGACGAGTGAAAAATCAGGCCCCAGGAAATGCGTTGCAAGCCCTTATCGCCCATCCAATAGTGTCACCAAAGGAAGGCTTTGGGTACAAGTGAACTCCCCAGGGGAGCCTTTACGCAGCCCCACATGCAACTGGACCCTTCGGGTTCGCTGTTTCCGAACATCCCTAAACATAACACTAGCCGTCATTGGAGACGAGTGAAAAATCAGACCCCAGGAAATGCGTTGCGAGCCCTTTTCGCCTATCCAAAAGTTCCCCCAAAGGAAGGCTTTGGGTACAAGTGAACTCCCCAGGGGAGCCTTTACGCAGCCCCACATGCAACTGGACCCTCCGGGTTCGCTTTTTCTGAGCAACCCTAAATATATCCATAGCCGGCATGGGAGAAGACTGAAAAAACGGGCCCCAGAAACCTCGTTGCAAGCCCATTTGGACCATCTAAAAGTGCCCCCAAAGGAAGGCTTTGGGTACAAGTGAACTCCCCAGGGGAGCCTTTACGCAGCCCCACATGCAACTGGACCCTCCGGGTTCGCTGTTCCTGAGCAAATCTAAACGTAGCCCTAGGTGTCATAGGAGACGAGTGAAAAATCGGGCCCCAGGAAATGCGTTCCAAGCCCTTTTCGCCAATCCAAAAGTGTCACCAAAGGAAGGCTTTGGGTACAAGTGAACTCCCCAGGGGAGCCTTTACGCAGCCCCACATGCAACTGGACCCTCCGGGTTCGCTGTTCCTGAGCAATCCTAAACGTAGCCCTAGCCGTCATCGGAGACGACTGAAAAATCAGGCCCCAGGAAATGCGTTGCGAGCCCCTTTGGACCATCCAAAAGTGCCCCCAAAGGAAGGCTTTGGGTACAAGAGAACTCCCCAGGGGAGCCTTTACGCAGCCCCACATGCAACTGGACCCTCCGGGTTCGCTGTTCCTGAGCAAACCTAAACGTAGCCCTAGCCGTCATCGGAGACGAGTGAAAAATCAGGCCCCAGGAAATGCGTTGCGAGCCCCTTTGGACCATCCAAAAGTGCCCCCAAAGGAAGGCTTTGGGTACAAGTGAACTCCCCAGGGGAGCCTTTACGCAGCCCCACATGCAACTGGACCCTCCGGGTTCGAATTTTCCGAGTAACCCTAAATATATCCCTAGCCGGCATGGGAGTAGACTGAAAAACCGGGCCCTAGAAAATGTGTTGCAAGCCCCTTTGGACCATCCAAAAGTGCCCCCAAAGGAAGGCTTTGGGTACAAGAGAACTCCCCAGGGGAGCCTTTACGCAGCCCCACATGCAACTGGACCCACCGGGTTCGAATTTTCCGAGTAACCCTAAATATATCCCTAGCCGGCATGGGAGTAGACTGAAAAACCGGGTCCTAGAAAATGCGTTGCAATCCCCTTTGGAACATCCAAAAGTGCCCCCAAAGGAAGGCTTTGGGTACAAGAGAACTCCCCAGGGGAGCCTTTACGCAGCCCCACATGCAACTGGACCCTCCGGGTTCGCTGTTCCTGAGCAAATCTAAACGTAGCCCTAGCCGTCATCGGAGACGAGTGAAAAATCAGGCCCCAGGAAATGCGTTCCAAGCCCTTTTCGCCCATCCAAAAGTGTCACCAAAGGAAGGCTTTGGGTACAAGTGAACTCCCCAGGGGAGCCTTTACGCAGCCCCACATGCAACTGGACCCTCCGGGTTCGCTTTTTCTGAGCAACCCTAAATATATCCCTAGCCGACATGGGAGAATGCTGAAAAACCGGGCCCCAGAAAACGCATTGCAAGCCCCTTTGGACCACGCAAAAGTGCCCCCAAAGGAAGGCTTTGGGTACAAGTGAACTCCCCAGGGGAGCCTTTACGCAGCCCCACATGCAACTGGACCCTCCGGGTTCGCTGTTTCCGAGTATCCCTAAACATAGCCCTAGCCGGCATCGAAGACGACTGAAAAATCAGGCCCCAGGAAATGCGTTCCAAGCCCTTTTCGCCCATCCAAAAGTGACCCCAAAGGAAGGCTTTGGGTACAAGTGAACTCCCCAGGGGAGCCTTTACGCAGCCCCACATGCAACTGGACCCTCCGGGTTCGCTTTTCCTGAGCAATCCTAAACGTAGCCCTAGCCGTCATCGGAGACGACTGAAAAATCAGGCCCCAGGAAATGCGTTGCGAGCCCCTTTGGACCATCCAAAAGTGCCCCCAAAGGAAGGCTTTGGGTACAAGAGAACTCCCCAGGGGAGCCTTTACGCAGCCCCACATGCAACTGGACCCTCCGGGTTCGCTGTTCCTGAGCAAACCTAAACGTAGCCCTAGCCGTCATCGGAGACGAGTGAAAAATCAGGCCCCAGGAAATGCGTTGCGAGCCCCTTTGGACCATGCAAAAGTGCCCCCAAAGGAAGGCTTTGGGTACAAGAGAACTCCCCAGTGGAGCCTTTACGCAGCCCCACATGCAACTGGACCCTCCGTGTTCGAATTTTCCGAGTAACCCTAAATATATCCCTAGCCGGCATGGGAGTAGACTGAAAAACCGGGCCCTAGAAAATGCGTTGCAAGCCCCTTTGGACCATCCAAAAGTGCCCCCAAAGGAAGGCTTTGGGTACAAGAGAACTCCCCAGGGGAGCCTTTACGCAGCCCCACATGCAACTGGACCCTCCGGGTTCGCTGTTCCTGAGCAAACCTAAACGTAGCCCTAGCCGTCATCGGAGACGAGTGAAAAATCAGGCCCCAGGAAATGCGTTGCGAGCCCCTTTGGACCATGCAAAAGTGCCCCCAAAGGAAGGCTTTGGGTACAAGAGAACTCCCCAGTGGAGCCTTTACGCAGCCCCACATGCAACTGGACCCTCCGTGTTCGAATTTTCCGAGTAACCCTAAATATATCCCTAGCCGGCATGGGAGTAGACTGAAAAACCGGGCCCTAGAAAATGCGTTGCAAGCCCCTTTGGACCATCCAAAAGTGCCCCCAAAGGAAGGCTTTGGGTACAAGAGAACTCCCCAGGGGAGCCTTTACGCAGCCCCACATGCAACTGGACCCTCCGGGTTCGCTGTTTCCGAACATCCCTAAACGTAGCCCTAGCCGGCATAGGAGACGAGTGAAAAATCAGGCCCCAGGAAATGCGTTGCGAGCCCCTTTGGACCATCCAAAAGTGCCCCCAAAGGAAGGCTTTGGGTACAAGAGAACTCCCCAGGGGAGCCTTTACACAGCCCCACATGCAACTGGACCCTCCGGGTTCGCTTTTCCTGAGCAATCCTAAACGTAGCCCTAGCCGTCATCGGAGACGATTAAAAAATCAGGCCCCAGGAGATGCGTTGCGAGCCCTTTTGGACCATCCAAAAGTGCCCCCAAAGGAAGGCTTTGGGTACAAGTGAACTCCCCAGGGGAGCATTTACGCAGCCCCACATGCAACTGGACCCTCCGGGATCGCTGTTCCTGAGCAATCCTAAACGTAGCCCTAGCCGTCATCGGAGACGACTGAAAAATCAGGCCCCAGGAAATGCGTTGCGAGCCCCTTTGGACCATGCAAAAGTGCCCCCAAAGGAAGGCTTTGGGTACAAGTGAACTCCCCAGGGGAGCCTTTACGCAGCCCCACATGCAACTGGACCCTCCGGGTTCGCTGTTCCTGAGCAAATCTAAACGTAGCCCTAGGTGTCATAGGAGACGAGTGAAAAATCGGGCCCCAGGAAATGCGTTCCAAGCCCCTTTGGACCATCCAAAAGTGCCCCCAAAGGAAGGCTTTGGGTACAAGAGAACTCCCCAGGGGAGCCTTTACGCAGCCCCACATGCAACTGGACCCTCCGGGTTCGCTGTTCCTGAGCAAACCTAAACGTAGCCCTAGCCGTCATCGGAGACGACTGAAAAATCAGGCCCCAGGAAATGCGTTCCAAGCCCTTTTCGCCCATCCAAAAGTGTCACCAAAGGAAGGCTTTGGGTACAAGTGAACTCCCCAGGGGAGCCTTTACGCAGCCCCACATGCAACTGGACCCTCCGGGTTCGCTTTTTCTGAGCAACCCTAAATATATCCCTAGCCGACATGGGAGAAGCCTGAAAAACCGGGCCCCAGAAAACGCATTGCAAGCACCTTTGGACCATGCAAAAGTGCCCCCAAAGGAAGGCTTTGGGTACAAGTGAACTCCCCAGGGGAGCCTTTACGCAGCCCCACATGCAACTGGACCCTTCGGGTTCGCTGTTTCCGAACATCCCTAAACATAACACTAGCCGTCATCGGAGACGAGTGAAAAATCAGACCCCAGGAAATGCGTTGCGAGCCCTTTTCGCCTATCCAAAAGTTCCCCCAAAGGAAGGCTTTGGGTACAAGTGAACTCCCCAGGGGAGCCTTTACGCAGCCCCACATGCAACTGGACCCTCCGGGTTCGCTTTTTCTGAGCAACCCTAAATATATCCCTAGCCGGCATGGGAGAAGACTGAAAAACCGGGCCCCAGAAACCTCGTTGCAAGCCCATTTGGACCATCCAAAAGTGCCCCCAAAGGAAGGCTTTGGGTACAAGTGAACTCCCCAGGGGAGCCTTTACGCAGCCCCACATGCAACTGGACCCTCCGGGTTCGCTGTTTCCGAACATCCCTAAACATAGCCCTAGCCGGCATCGAAGACGACTGAAAAATCAGGCCCCAGGAAATGCGTTCCAAGCCCTTTTCGCCCATCCAAAAGTGCCCCCAAAGGAAGGCTTTGGGTACAAGTGAACTCCCCAGGGGAGCCTTTACGCAGCCCCACATGCAACTGGACCCTCCGGGTTCGCTTTTCCTGAGCAATCCTAAAGGTATCCCTAGCCGTCATCGGAGACGAGTGAAAAATCAGGCCCCAGGAAATGCGTTGCGAGCCCCTTTGGACCATCCAAAAGTGCCCCCAAAGGAAGGCTTTGGGTACAAGAGAACTCCCCAGGGGAGCCTTTACGCAGCCCCACATGCAACTGGACCCTCCGGGTTCCCTGTTCCTGAGCAAACCTAAACGTAGCCCTAGCCGTCATCGGAGACGACTGAAAAATCAGGCCCCAGGAAATGCGTTCCAAGCCCTTATCGCCCATCCAAAAGTGTCACCAAAGGAAGGGTTTGGGTACAAGTGAACTCCCCAGGGGAGCCTTTACGCAGCCCCACATGCAACTGGACCCTTCGGGTTCGCTGTTTCCGAACATCCCTAAACATAACACTAGCCGTCATCGGAGACGAGTGAAAAATCAGACCCCAGGAAATGCGTTGCGAGCCCTTTTCGCCTATCCAAAAGTTCCCCCAAAGGAAGGCTTTGGGTACAAGTGAACTCCCCAGGGGAGCCTTTACAAAGCCCCACATGCAACTGGACCCTCCGGGTTCGCTTTTTCTGAGCAACCCTAAATATATCCCTAGCCGGCATGGGAGAAGACTGAAAAACCGGGCCCCAGAAACCTCGTTGCAAGCCCATTTGGACCATCTAAAAGTGCCCCCAAAGGAAGGCTTTGGGTACAAGTGAACTCCCCAGGGGAGCCTTTACGCAGCCCCACATGCAACTGGACCCTCCGGGTTCGCTGTTCCTGAGCAAATCTAAACGTAGCCCTAGGTGTCATAGGAGACGAGTGAAAAATCGGGCCCCAGGAAATGCGTTCCAAGCCCTTTTCGCCAATCCAAAAGTGTCACCAAAGGAAGGCTTTGGGTACAAGTGAACTCCCCAGGGGAGCCTTTACGCAGCCCCACATGCAACTGGACCCTCCGGGTTCGCTTTTTCTGAGCAACCCTAAATATATCCCTAGCCGACATGGGAGAATGCTGAAAAACCGGGCCCCAGAAAACGCATTGCAAGCCCCTTTGGACCATGCAAAAGTGCCCCCAAAGGAAGGCTTTGGGTACAAGTGAACTCCCCAGGGGAGCCTTTACGCAGCCCCACATGCAACTGGACCCTCCGGGTTCGCTGTTTCGGAGTATCCCTAAACATAGCCCTAGCCGGCATCGAAGACGACTGAAAAATCAGGCCCCAGGAAATGCGTTCCAAGCCCTTTTCGCCCATCCAAAAGTGCCCCCAAAGGAAGGCTTTGGGTACAAGTGAACTCCCCAGGGGAGCCTTTACGCAGCCCCACATGCAACTGGACCCTCCGGGTTCGCTTTTCCTGAGCAATCCTAAACGTAGCCCTATCCGTCATCGGAGACGAGTGAAAAATCAGGCCCCAGGAAATGCGTTGCGAGACCCTTTGGACCATCCAAAAGTGCCCCCAAAGGAAGGCTTTGGGTACAAGAGAACTCCCCAGGGGAGCCTTTACGCAGCCCCACATGCAACTGGACCCTCCGTGTTCGAATTTTCCGAGTAACCCTAAATATATCCCTACCCGGCATGGGAGTAGACTGAAAAACCGGGCCCTAGAAAATGCGTTGCAAGCCCCTTTGGACCATCCAAAAGTGCCCCCAAAGGAAGGCTTTGGGTACAAGAGAACTCCCCAGGGGAGCCTTTACGCAGCCCCACATGCAACTGGACCCTCCGGGTTCGCTGTTTCCGAACATCCCTAAACATAGCCCTAGCCGGCATCGGAGACGAGTGAAAAATCAGGCCCCAGGAAATGCGTTGCGAGCCCCTTTGGACCATCCAAAAGTGCCCCCAAAGGAAGGCTTTGGGTACAAGAGAACTCCCCAGGGGAGCCTTTACACAGCCCCACATGCAACTGGACCCTTTGGGTTCGCTTTTCCTGAGCAATCCTAAACGTAGCCCTAGCCGTCATCGGAGACGATTAAAAAATCAGGCCCCAGGAGATGCCTTGCGAGCCCTTTTGGACCATCCAAAAGTGCCCCCAAAGGAAGGCTTCGGGTACAAGTGAACTCCCCAGGGGAGCATTTACGCAGCCCCACATGCAACTGGACCCTCCGGGATCGCTGTTCCTGAGCAAACCTAAACGTATCCCTAGGTGTCATCGGAGACGAGTGAAAAATCAGGCCCCAGGAAATGCGTTGCGAGCCCCTTTGGACCATGCAAAAGTGCCCCCAAAGGAAGGCTTTGGGTACAAGTGAACTCCCCAGGGGAGCCTTTACGCAGCCCCACATGCAACTGGACCCTCCGGGTTCGCTGTTCCTGAGCAAATCTAAACGTAGCCCTAGGTGTCATAGGAGACGAGTGAAAAATCGGGCCCCAGGAAATGCGTTCCAAGCCCCTTTGGACCATCCAAAAGTGCCCCCAAAGGAAGGCTTTGGGTACAAGAGAACTCCCCAGGGGAGCCTTTACGCAGCCCCACATGCAACTGGACCCTCCGGGTTCCCTGTTCCTGAGCAAACCTAAACGTAGCCCTAGCCGTCATCGGAGACGACTGAAAAAGCAGGCCCCAGGAAATGCGTTCCAAGCCCTTATCGCCCATCCAAAAGTGTCACCAAAGGAAGGCTTTGGGTACAAGTGAACTCCCCAGGGGAGCCTTTACGCAGCCCCACATGCAACTGGACCCTCCGGGTTCGCTTTTTCTGAGCAACCCTAAATATATCCCTAGCCGACATGGGAGAAGCCTGAAAAACCGGGCCCCAGAAAACGCATTGCAAGCCCCTTTGGACCATGCAAAAGTGCCCCCAAAGGAAGGCTTTGGGTACAAGTGAACTCCCCAGGGGAGCCTTTACGCAGCCCCACATGCAACTGGACCCTCCGGGTTCGCTGTTTCCGAGTATCCCTAAACATAGCCCTAGCCGGCATCGAAGACGACTGAAAAATCAGGCCCCAGGAAATGCGTTCCAAGCCCTTTTCGCCCATCCAAAAGTGCCCCCAAAGGAAGGCTTTGGGTACAAGTGAACTCCCCAGGGGAGCCTTTACGCAGCCCCACATGCAACTGGACCCTCCGGGTTCGCTTTTCCTGAGCAATCCTAAACGTAGCCCTATCCGTCATCGGAGACGAGTGAAAAATCAGGCCCCAGGAAATGCGTTGCGAGCCCCTTTGGACCATGCAAAAGTGCCCCCAAAGGAAGGCTTTGGGTACAAGAGAACTCCCCAGGGGAGCCTTTACGCAGCCCCACATGCAACTGGACCCTCCGGGTTCGCTGTTCCTGAGCAAACCTAAACGTAGCCCTAGCCGTCATCGGAGACGAGTGAAAAATCAGGCCCCAGGAAATGCGTTGCGAGCCCCTTTGGACCATGCAAAAGTGCCCCCAAAGGAAGGCTTTGGGTACAAGAGAACTCCCCAGGGGAGCCTTTACGCAGCCCCACATGCAACTGGACCCTCCGGGTTCGAATTTTCCGAGTAACCCTAAATATATCCCTAGCCGGCATGGGAGTAGACTGAAAAACCGGGCCCTAGAAAATGCGTTGCAAGCCCCTTTGGACCATCCAAAAGTGCCCCCAAAGGAAGGCTTTGGGTACAAGAGAACTCCCCAGGGGAGCCTTTACGCAGCCCCACATGCAACTGGACCCTCCGGGTTCGCTGTTCCTGAGCAAACCTAAATGTAGCCCTAGCCGTCATCAGAGACGAGTGAAAAATCAGGCCCCAGGAAATGCGTTCCAAGCCCCTATCGCCCATCCAAAAGTGCCCCCTAAGGAAGGCTTTGGGTACAAGTGAACTCCCCAGGGGAGCCTTTACGCAGCCCCACATGCAACTGGACCCTCCGGGTTCGCTGTTTCCGAACATCCCTAAACATAACACTAGCCGTCATCGGATACGAGTGAAAAATCAGACCCCAGGAAATGCGTTGCGAGCCCTTTTCGCCTATCCAAAAGTGTCCCCAAAGGAAGGCTTTGGGTACAAGTGAACTCCCCAGGGGAGCCTTTACGCAGCCCCACATGCAACTGGACCCTCCGGGTTCGCTTTTTCTGAGCAACCCTAAATATATCCCTAGCCGACATGGGAGAATGCTGAAAAACCGGGCCCCAGAAAACGCATTGCAAGCCCCTTTGGACCATCCAAAAGTGCCCCCAAAGGAAGGCTTTGGGTACAAGTGAACTCCCCAGGGGAGCCTTTACGCAGCCCCACATGCAACTGGACCCTTCGGGTTCGCTGTTTCCGAACATCCCTAAACATAACACTAGCCGTCATCGGAGACAAGTGAAAAATCAGACCCCAGGAAATGCGTTGCGAGCCCTTTTCGCCTATCCAAAAGTTCCCCCAAAGGAAGGCTTTGGGTACAAGTGAACTCCCCAGGGGAGCCTTTACGCAGCCCCACATGCAACTGGACCCTCCGGGTTCGCTTTTTCTGAGCAACCCTAAATATATCCCTAGCCGGCATGGGAGAAGACTGAAAAACCGGGCCCCAGAAACCTCGTTGCAAGCCCATTTGGACCATCCAAAAGTGCCCCCAAAGGAAGGCTTTGGGTACAAGTGAACTCCCCAGGGGAGCCTTTACGCAGCCCCACATGCAACTGGACCCTCCGGGTTCGCTGTTTCCGAACATCCCTAAACATAGCCCTAGCCGGCATCGAAGACGACTGAAAAATCAGGCCCCAGGAAATGCGTTCCAAGCCCTTTTCGCCCATCCAAAAGTGCCCCCAAAGGAAGGCTTTGGGTACAAGAGAACTCCCCAGGGGAGCCTTTACGCAGCCCCACATGCAACTGGACCCTCCGGGTTCGCTTTTCCTGAGCAATCCTAAAGGTATCCCTAGCCGTCATCGGAGACGAGTGAAAAATCAGGCCCCAGGAAATGCGTTGCGAGCCCCTTTGGACCATCCAAAAGTGCCCCCAAAGGAAGGCTTTGGGTACAAGAGAACTCCCCAGGGGAGCCTTTACGCAGCCCCACATGCAACTGGACCCTCCGGGTTCCCTGTTCCTGAGCAAACCTAAACGTAGCCCTAGCCGTCATCGGAGACGAGTGAAAAATCAGGCCCCAGGAAATGCGTTCCAAGCCCTTATCGCCCATCCAAAAGTGTCACCAAAGGAAGGCTTTGGGTACAAGTGAACTCCCCAGGGGAGCCTTTACGCAGCCCCACATGCAACTGGACCCTTCGGGTTCGCTGTTTCCGAACATCCCTAAACATAACACTAGCCGTCATCGGAGACGAGTGAAAAATCAGACCCCAGGAAATGCGTTGCGAGCCCTTTTCGCCTATCCAAAAGTTCCCCCAAAGGAAGGCTTTGGGTACAAGTGAACTCCCCAGGGGAGCCTTTACAAAGCCCCACATGCAACTGGACCCTCCGGGTTCGCTTTTTCTGAGCAACCCTAAATATATCCCTAGCCGGCATGGGAGAAGACTGAAAAAACGGGCCCCAGAAACCTCGTTGCAAGCCCATTTGGACCATCTAAAAGTGCCCCCAAAGGAAGGCTTTGGGTACAAGTGAACTCCCCAGGGGAGCCTTTACGCAGCCCCACATGCAACTGGACCCTCCGGGTTCGCTGTTCCTGAGCAAATCTAAACGTAGCCCTAGGTGTCATAGGAGACGAGTGAAAAATCGGGCCCCAGGAAATGCGTTCCAAGCCCTTTTCGCCAATCCAAAAGTGTCACCAAAGGAAGGCTTTGGGTACAAGTGAACTCCCCAGGGGAGCCTTTACGCAGCCCCACATGCAACTGGACCCTCCGGGTTCGCTGTTCCTGAGCAATCCTAAACGTAGCCCTAGCCGTCATCGGAGACGACTGAAAAATCAGGCCCCAGGAAATGCGTTGCGAGCCCCTTTGGACCATCCAAAAGTGCCCCCAAAGGAAGGCTTTGGGTACAAGAGAACTCCCCAGGGGAGCCTTTACGCAGCCCCACATGTAACTGGACCCTCCGGGTTCGCTGTTCCTGAGCAAACCTAAACGTAGCCCTAGCCGTCATCGGAGACGAGTGAAAAATCAGGCCCCAGGAATTGCGTTGCGAGCCCCTTTGGACCATCCAAAAGTGCCCCCAAAGGAAGGCTTTGGGTACAAGTGAACTCCCCAGGGGAGCATTTACGCAGCCCCACATGCAACTGGACCCTCCGTGTTCGAATTTTCCGAGTAACCCTAAATATATCCCTAGCCGGCATGGGAGTAGACTGAAAAACCGGGCCCTAGAAAATGTGTTGCAAGCCCCTTTGGACCATCCAAAAGTGCCCCCAAAGGAAGGCTTTGGGTACAAGAGAACTCCCCAGGGGAGCCTTTACGCAGCCCCACATGCAACTGGACCCTCCGGGTTCGAATTTTCCGAGTAACCCTAAATATATCCCTAGCCGGCATGGGAGTAGACTGAAAAACCGGGTCCTAGAAAATGCGTTGCAATCCCCTTTGGAACATCCAAAAGTGCCCCGAAAGGAAGGCTTTGGGTACAAGAGAACTCCCCAGGGGAGCCTTTACGCAGCCCCACATGCAACTGGACCCTCCGGGTTCGCTGTTCCTGAGCAAACCTAAACGTAGCCCTAGCCGTCATCGGAGACGATTGAAAAATCAGGCCCCAGGAAATGCGTTCCAAGCCCTTATCGCCCATCCAAAAGTGTCACCAAAGGAAGGCTTTGGGTACAAGTGAACTCCCCAGGGGAGCCTTTACGCAGCCCCACATGCAACTGGACCCTCCGGGTTCGCTGTTTCCGAACATCCCTAAACATAACACTAGCCGTCATCGGAGACGAGTGAAAAATCAGACCCCAGGAAATGCGTTGCGAGCCCTTTTCGCCTATCCAAAAGTTCCCCCAAAGGAAGGCTTTGGGTACAAGTGAACTCCCCAGGGGAGACTTTACGCAGCCCCACATGCAACTGGACCCTCCGGGTTCGCTTTTTCTGAGCAACCCTAAATATATCCCTAGCCGGCATGGGAGAAGACTGAAAAACCGGGCCCCAGAAACCTCGTTGCAAGCCCATTTGGACCATCCAAAAGTGCCCCCAAAGGAAGGCTTTGGGTACAAGTGAACTCCCCAGGGGAGCCTTTCCGCAGCCCCACATGCAACTGGACCCTCCGGGGTCGCTGTTTCCGAACATCCCTAAACATATCCCTAGCCGGCATCGGAGACGAGTGAAAAATCAGGCCCCAGGAAATGCGTTGCGAGCCCCTTTGGACCATGCAAAAGTGCCCCCAAAGGAAGGCTTTGGGTACAAGTGAACTCCCCAGGGGAGCCTTTACGCAGCCCCACATGCAACTGGACCCTCCGGGTTCGCTGTTCCTGAGCAAATCTAAACGTAGCCCTAGGTGTCATAGGAGACGAGTGAAAAATCAGGCCCCAGGAAATGCGTTCCAAGCCCCTTTGGACCATCCAAAAGTGCCCCCAAAGGAAGGCTTTGGGTACAAGAGAACTCCCCAGGGGAGCCTTTACGCAGCCCCACATGCAACTGGACCCTCCGGGTTCGCTGTTCCTGAGCAAACCTAAACGTAGCCCTAGCTGTCATCGGAGACGAGTGAAAAATCAGGCCCCAGGAAATGCGTTCCAAGCCCTTTTCGCCCATCCAAAAGTGTCACCAAAGGAAGGCTTTGGGTACAAGTGAACTCCCCAGGGGAGCCTTTACGCAGCCCCACATGCAACTGGACCCTCCGGGTTCGCTTTTTCTGAGCAACCCTAAATATATCCCTAGCCGACATGGGAGAATGCTGAAAAACCGGGCCCCAGAAAACGCATTGCAAGCCCCTTTGGACCATGCAAAAGTGCCCCCAAAGGAAGGCTTTGGGTACAAGTGAACTCCCCAGGGGAGCCTTTACGCAGCCCCACATGCAACTGGACCCTCCGGGTTCGCTGTTTCCGAGTATCCCTAAACATAGCCCTAGCCGGCATCGAAGACGACTGAAAAATCAGGCCCCAGGAAATGCGTTGCGAGCCCTTTTCGCCCATCCAAAAGTGTCCCCAAAGGAAGGCTTTGGGTACAAGTGAACTCCCCAGGGGAGCCTTTACGCAGCCCCACATGCAACTGGACCCTCCGGGTTCGCTTTTCCTGAGCAATCCTAAACGTAGCCCTATCCGTCATCGGAGACGAGTGAAAAATCAGGCCCCAGGAAATGCGTTGCGAGCCCCTTTGGACCATCCAAAAGTGCCCCCAAAGGAAGGCTTTGGGTACAAGAGAACTCCCCAGGGGAGCCTTTACGCAGCCCCACATGCAACTGGACCCTCCGTGTTCGAATTTTCCGAGTAACCCTAAATATATCCCTAGCCGGCATGGGAGTAGACTGAAAAACCGGGCCCTAGAAAATGCGTTGCAAGCCCCTTTGGACCATCCAAAAGTGCCCCCAAAGGAAGGCTTTGGGTACAAGAGAACTCCCCAGGGGAGCCTTTACGCAGCCCCACATGCAACTGGACCCTCCGGGTTCGCTGTTTCCGAACATCCCTAAACATAGCCCTAGCCGGCATCGGAGACGAGTGAAAAATCAGGCCCCAGGAAATGCGTTGCGAGCCCCTTTGGAGCATCCAAAAGTGCCCCCAAAGGAAGGCTTTGGGTACAAGAGAACTCCCCAGGGGAGCCTTTACACAGCCCCACATGCAACTGGACCCTCCGGGTTCGCTTTTCCTGAGCAATCCTAAACGTAGCCCTAGCCGTCATCGGAGACGATTAAAAAATCAGGCCCCAGGAGATGCCTTGCGAGCCCTTTTGGACCATCCAAAAGTGCCCCCAAAGGAAGGCTTTGGGTACAAGTGAACTCCCCAGGGGAGCATTTACGCAGCCCCACATGCAACTGGACCCTCCGGGATCGCTGTTCCTGAGCAAACCTAAACGTATCCCTAGGTGTCATCGGAGACGAGTGAAAAATCAGGCCCCAGGAAATGCGTTGCGAGCCCCTTTGGACCATGCAAAAGTGCCCCCAAAGGAAGGCTTTGGGTACAAGTGAACTCCCCAGGGGAGCCTTTACGCAGCCCCACATGCAACTGGACCCTCCGGGTTCGCTGTTCCTGAGCAAATCTAAACGTAGCCCTAGGTGTCATAGGAGACGAGTGAAAAATCGGGCCCCAGGAAATGCGTTCCAAGCCCCTTTGGACCATCCAAAAGTGCCTCCAAAGGAAGGCTTTGGGTACAAGAGAACTCCCCAGGGGAGCCTTTACGCAGCCCCACATGCAACTGGACCCTCCCGGTTCGAATTTTCCGAGTAACCCTAAATATATCCCTAGCCGGCATGGGAGTAGACTGAAAAACCGGGCCCTAGAAAATGCGTTGCAAGCCCCTTTGGACCATCCAAAAGTGCTCCCAAAGGAAGGCTTTGGGTACAAGTGAACTCCCCAGGGGAGCCTTTACGCAGCCCCACATGCAACTGGACCCTCCGGGTTCGCTGTTTCCGTACATCCCTTAACATAGCCCTAGCCGGCATCGAAGACAACTGAAAAATCAGGCCCCAGGAAATGCGTTGCGAGCCCTTTTCGCCCATCCAAAAGTGCCCCCAAAGGAAGGCTTTGGGTACAAGAGAATTCCCCAGGGGAGCCTTTACACAGCCCCACATGCAACTGGACCCTCCGGGTTCACTTTTCCTGAGCAATCCTAAACGTAGCCCTAGCCGTCATCGGAGACGATTGAAAAATCAGGCCCCAGGAAATGCCTTGCGAGCCCCTTTGGACCATGCAAAAGTGCCCCCAAAGGAAGGCTTTGGGTACAAGTGAACTCCCCAGGGGAGCCTTTACGCAGCCCCACATGCAACTGGAACCTCTGGGTTCACTTTTCCTGAGCAATCCTAAACGTAGCCCTAGCCGTCATCGGAGACGATTGAAAAATCAGGCCCCAGGAAATGCCTTGCGAGCCCCTTTGGACCATGCAAAAGTGCCCCCAAAGGAAGGCTTTGGGTACAAGTGAACTCCCCAGGGGAGCATTTACGCAGCCCCACATGCAACTGGACCCTACGGGATCGCTGTTCCTGAGCAAACCTAAACGTATCCCTAGGTGTCATCGGAGACGAGTGAAAAATCAGGCCCCAGGAAATGCCTTGCGAGCCCCTTTGGACCATGCAAAAGTGCCCCCAAAGGAAGGCTTTGGGTACAAGTGAACTCCCCAGGCGAGCCTTTACGCAGCCCCACATGCAACTGGACCCTCCGGGTTCGCTGTTTCCGAGCATCCCTAAACATACCCCTAGCCCGCATCAAATACGACTGAAAAATCAGGCCCCAGGAAATGCGTTCCAATCTCGTTTTGCCCATCCAAAAGTGCCCCCAAAGGAAGGCTTTGGGTACAAGTCAACTCCCCAGGGGAGCCTTTACGCAGCCCCACATGCAACTGGACCCTCTGGGTTCGATTTTTCCGAGCATCCCTAAACATATCCCTAGCCGGAATGGGAGAAGACTGAAAAACCGGGCCCCAGAAAACGCGTTGCAAGCCCCTTTGGACCATGCAAAAGTGCCCCCAAAGGAAGGCTTTGGGTACAAGTGAACTCCCCAGGGGAGCCTTTACGCAGCCCCACATGCAACTGGACCCTCCGGGTTCGCTGTTCCTGAGCAAACCTAAACGTAGCCCTAGCCGTCATCGGAGACGAGTGAAAAATCAGGCCCCAGGAAATGCGTTGCGAGCCCCTTTGGACCATGCAAAAGTGCCCCCAAAGGAAGGCTTTGGGTACAAGTGAACTCCCCAGGGGAGCCTTTACGCAGCCCCACATGCAACTGGACCCTCCGTGTTCGAATTTTCCGAGTAACCCTAAATATATCCCTACCCGGCATGGGAGTAGACTGAAAAACCGGGCCCTAGAAAATTCGTTGCAAGCCCCTTTGGACCATCCAAAAGTGCCCCCAAAGGAAGGCTTTGGGTACAAGTGAACTCCCCAGGGGAGCCTTTACGCAGCCCCACATGCAACTGGACCCTCCGGGTTCGCTGTTTCCGAGTATCCCTAAACATAACCCTAGCCGGCATCGAAGACGACTGAAAAATCAGGCCCCAGGAAATGCGTTGCGAGCCCTTTTCGCCCATCCAAAAGTGCCCCCAAAGGAAGGCTTTGGGTACAAGAGAACTCCCCAGGGGAGCCTTTACACAGCCCCACATGCAACTGGACCCTCCGGGTTCGCTTTTCCTGAGCAATCCTAAACGTAGCCCTACCCGTCATCGGAGACGATTGAAAAATCAGGCCCCAGGAAATGCCTTGCGAGCCCCTTTGGACCATCCAAAAGTGCCCCCAAAGGAAGGCTTTGGGTACAAGTGAACTCCCCAGGGGAGCCTTTACGCAGCCCCACATGCAACTGGACCCTCCGGGATCGCTGTTCCTGAGCAAATCTAAACGTAGCCCTAGGTGTCATAGGAGACGAGTGAAAAATCGGGCCCCGGGAAATGCGTTCCAAGCCCTTTTGGACCATCCAAAAGTGCCCCCAAAGGAAGGCTTTGGGTACAAGTGAACTCCCCAGGGGAGCCTTTATGCAGCCCCACATGCAACTGGACCCTCTGGGTTCGCTGTTTCCGAGCATCCCTAAACATACCCCTAGCCGGCATCAAATACGACTGAAAAATCAGGCCCCAGGAAATGCGTTCCAAGCCCGTTTTGCCCATCCAAAAGTGCCCCCAAAGGAAGGCTTTGGGTACAAGTGAACTCCCCAGGGGAGCCTTTACGCAGCCCCACATGCAACTGGACCCACTGGGTTCGATTTTTCCGAGCATCCCTAAACATATCCCTAGCCGACATGGGAGAAGACTGAAAAACCGGGCCCCAGAAAACGCGTTGCAAGCCCCTTTGGACCATGCAAAAGTGCCCCCAAAGGAAGGCTTTGGGTACAAGAGAACTCCCCAGGGGAGCCTTTACGCAGCCCCACATGCAACTGGAACCTCTGGGTTCGCTTTTTCCGAGCATCACTAAACATAGCCCTAGCCGGTATCGAAGACGAGTGAAAAATCAGGCCCCAGGAAATGTGTTGCGAGCCCTTTTCGCCCATCCAAAAGTGCCCCCAAAGGAAGGCTTTGGGTACAAGAGAACTCCCCAGTGGAGCCTTTAAGCAGCCCCACATGCAACTGGACCCTCCGGGTTCGCTGTTCCTGAGCAAACCTAAACGTAGCCCTAGCCGTCATCGGAGACGAGTGAAAAATCAGGCCCCAGGAAATGCGTTCCAAGCCCCTATCGCCCATCCAAAAGTGTCACCAAAGGAAGACTTTGGGTACAAGAGAACTCCCCAGGGGAGCCTTTACGCAGCCCCACATGCAACTGGACCCTCCGGGTTCGCTTTTTCTGAGCAACCGTAAATATATCCCTAGCCGACATGGGTTGAAGGCTGAAAAACCGGGCCCCAGAAAACGCATTTCAAGCCCCTTTGGACCATGCAAAAGTGCCCCCAAAGGAAGGCTTTGGGTACAAGTGAACTCCCCAGGGGAGCCTTTACGCAGCCCCACATGCAACTGGACCCTCCGGGTTCGCTGTTTCCGAGTATCCCTAAACATAGCCCTAGCCGGCATCGAAGACGACTGAAAAATCAGGCCCCAGGAAATGCGTTGCGAGCCCTTTTCGCCCATCCAAAAGTGTCCCCAAAGGAAGGCTTTGGGTACAAGTGAACTCCCCAGGGGAGCCTTTACGCAGCCCCACAGTCAACTGGACCCTCCGGGTTCGCTTTTCCTGAGCAATCCTAAAAATAGCCCTAGCCGTCATCGGAGACGAGTGAAAAATCAGGCCCCAGGAAATGCGTTGCGAGACCCTTTGGACCATCCAAAAGTGCCCCCAAAGGAAGGCTTTGGGTACAAGAGAACTCCCCAGTGGAGCCTTTACGCAGCCCCACATGCAACTGGACCCTCCGGGCTCGCTGTTCCTGAGCAAACCTAAACGTAGCCCTAGACGTCATCGGAGACGAGTGAAAAATCAGGCCCCAGGAAATGCGTTGCGAGCCCCTTTGGACCATGCAAAAGTGCCCCCAAGGGAAGGCTTTGGGTACAAGTGAACTCCCCAGGGGAGCCTTTACGCAGCCCCACATGCAACTGGACCCTCCAGGTTCCATTTTTCCGAGCATCCCTAAACATATCCCTAGCCGGCATGGGAGAAGACTGAAAAACCGGGCCCCAGAAAACACGTTGCAAGCCCCTTTGGACCATGCAAAAGTGCCCCCAAAGGAAGGCTTTGGGTACAAGTGAACTCCCCAGGGGAGCCTTTACGCTGCCCCACATGCAACTGGAACCTCTGGGTTCACTTTTCCTGAGCAATCCTAAACGTAGCCCTAGCCGTCATCGGAGACGATTGAAAAATCAGGCCCCAGGAAATGCCTTGCGAGCCCCTTTGGACCATGCAAAAGTGCCCCCAAAGGAAGGCTTTGGGTACAAGTGAACTCCCCAGGGGAGCATTTACGCAGCCCCACATGCAACTGGACCCTCCGGGATCGCTGTTCCTGAGCAAACCTAAACGTATCCCTAGGTGTCATCGGAGACGAGTGAAAAATCAGGCCCCAGGAAATGCCTTGCGAGCCCCTTTGGACCATGCAAAAGTGCCCCCAAAGGAAGGCTTTGGGTACAAGTGAACTCCCCAGGCGAGCCTTTACGCAGCACCACATGCAACTGGAGCCTCCGGGTTCGCTGTTCCTGAGCAAATCTAAACGTAGCCCTAGGTGTCATAGGAGACGAGTGAAAAATCGGGCCCCAGGAAATGCGTTCCAAGCCCCTTTGGACTATCCAAAAGTGCCCCCAAAGGAAGGCTTTGGGTACAAGTGAACTCCCCAGGGGAGCCTTTATGCAGCCCCACATGCAACTGGACCCTCCGGGTTCGCTGTTTCCGAGCATCCCTAAACATACCCCTAGCCCGCATCAAATACGACTGAAAAATCAGGCCCCAGGAAATGCGTTCCAATCTCGTTTTGCCCATCCAAAAGTGCCCCCAAAGGAAGGCTTTGGGTACAAGTGAACTCCCCAGGGGAGCCTTTACGCAGCCCCACATGCAACTGGACCCTCTGGGTTCGATTTTTCCGAGCATCCCTAAACATATCCCTAGCCGGAATGGGAGAAGACTGAAAAACCGGGCCCCAGAAAACGCGTTGCAAGCCCCTTTGGACCATGCAAAAGTGCCCCCAAAGGAAGGCTTTGGGTACAAGTGAACTCCCCAGGGGAGCCTTTACGCAGCCCCACATGCAACTGGACCCTCCGGGTTCGCTGTTCCTGAGCAAACCTAAACGTAGCCCTAGACGTCATCGGAGACGAGTGAAAAATCAGGCCCCAGGAAATGCGTTGCGAGCCCCTTTGGACAATGCAAAAGTGCCCCCAAAGGAAGGCTTTGGGTACAAGTGAACTCCCCAGGGGAGCCTTTACGCAGCCCCACATGCAACTGGACCCTCCGTGTTCGAATTTTCCGAGTAACCCTAAATATATCCCTACCCGGCATGGGAGTAGACTGAAAAACCGGGCCCTAGAAAATTCGTTGCAAGCCCCTTTGGACCATCCAAAAGTGCCCCCAAAGGAAGGCTTTGGGTACAAGTGAACTCCCCAGGGGAGCCTTTACACAGCCCCACATGCAACTGGACCCTCCGGGTTCGCTGTTTCCGAGTATCCCTAAACATAACCCTAGCCGGCATCGAAGACGACTGAAAAATCAGGCCCCAGGAAATGCGTTGCGAGCCCTTTTCGCCCATCCAAAAGTGCCCCCAAAGGAAGGCTTTGGGTACAAGAGAACTCCCCAGGGGAGCCTTTACACAGCCCCACAGTCAACTGGACCCTCCGGGTTCGCTTTTCCTGATCAAACCTAAACGTAGCCCTACCCGTCATCGGAGACGATTGAAAAATCAGGCCCCAGGAAATGCCATGCGAGCCCCTTTGGACCATCCAAAAGTGCCCCCAAAGGAAGGCTTTGGGTACAAGTGAACTCCCCAGGGGAGCCTTTACGCAGCCCCACATGCAACTGGACCGTCCGGGATCGCTGTTCCTGAGCAAATCTAAACGTAGCCCTAGGTGTCATAGGAGACGAGTGAAAAATCGGGCCCCGGGAAATGCGTTCCAAGCCCTTTTGGACCATGCAAAAGTGCCCCCAAAGGAAGGCTTTGGGTACAAGTGAACTCCCCAGGGGAGCCTTTACGCAGCCCCACATGCAACTGGACCCTCTGGGTTCGCTGTTTCCGAGCATCCCTAAACATACCCCTAGCCGGCATCAAATACGACTGAAAAATCAGGCCCCAGGAAATGCGTTCCAAACCCGTTTTGCCCATCCAAAAGTGCCCCCAAAGGAAGGCTTTGGGTACAAGTGAACTCCCCAGGGGAGCCTTTACGCAGCCCCACATGCAACTGGACCCACTGGGTTCGATTTTTCCGAGCATCCCTAAACATATCCCTAGCCGGCATGGGAGAAGACTGAAAAACCGGGCCCCAGAAAACGCGTTGCAAGCCCCTTTGGACCATGCAAAAGTGCCCCCAAAGGAAGGCTTTGGGTACAAGAGAACTCCCCAGGGGAGCCTTTACGCAGCCCCACATGCAACTGGAACCTCTGGGTTCGCTTTTTCCGAGCATCACTAAACATAGCCCTAGCCGGTATCGAAGACGAGTGAAAAATCAGGCCCCAGGAAATGCGTTGCGAGCCCTTTTCGCCCATCCAAAAGTGCCCCCAAAGGAAGGCTTTGGGTACAAGAGAACTCCCCAGTGGAGCCTTTAAGCAGCCCCAAATGCAACTGGACCCTCCGGGTTCGCTGTTCCTGAGCAAACCTAAACGTAGCCCTAGCCGTCATCGGAGACGAGTGAAAAATCAGGCCCCAGGAAATGCGTTCCAAGCCCCTATCGCCCATCCAAAAGTGTCACCAAAGGAAGACTTTGGGTACAAGAGAACTCCCCAGGGGAGCCTTTACGCAGCCCCACATGCAACTGGACCCTCCGGGTTCGCTTTTTCTGAGCAACCGTAAATATATCCCTAGCCGACATGGGTTGAAGGCTGAAAAACCGGGCCCCAGAAAACGCATTTCAAGCCCCTTTGGACCATGCAAAAGTGCCCCCAAAGGAAGGCTTTGGGTACAAGTGAACTCCCCAGGGGAGCCTTTACGCAGCCCCACATGCAACTGGACCCTCCGGGTTCGCTGTTTCCGAGTATCCCTAAACATAGCCCTAGCCGGCATCGAAGACGACTGAAAAATCAGGCCCCAGGAAATGCGTTGCGAGCCCTTTTCGCCCATCCAAAAGTGTCCCCAAAGGAAGGCTTTGGGTACAAGTGAACTCCCCAGGGGAGCCTTTACGCAGCCCCACATGCAACTGGACCCTCCGGGTTCGCTTTTCCTGAGCAATCCTAAACGTAGCCCTAGCCGTCATCGGAGACGAGTGAAAAATCAGGCCCCAGGAAATGCGTTGCGAGACCCTTTGGACCATCCAAAAGTGCCCCCAAAGGAAGGCTTTGGGTACAAGAGAACTCCCCAGTGGAGCCTTTACGCAGCCCCACATGCAACTGGACCCTCCGGGTTCGCTGTTCCTGAGCAAACCTAAACGTAGCCCTAGACGTCATCGGAGACGAGTGAAAAATCAGGCCCCAGGAAATGCGTTGCGAGCCCCTTTGGACCATGCAAAAGTGCCCCCAAAGGAAGGCTTTGGGTACAAGTGAACTCCCCAGGGGAGCCTTTACGCAGTCCCACATGCAACTGGACCCTCCGGGTTCCCTGTTCCTGAGCAAATCTAAACGTAACCCTAGGTGTCATAGGAGACGAGTGAAAAATCGGGCCCCAGGAAATGCGTTCCAAGCCCCTTTGGACTATGCAAAAGTGCCCCCAAAGGAAGGCTTTGGGTACAAGTGAACTCCCCAGGGGAGCCTGTACGCAGCCCCACATGCAACTGGACCCTCCGGGTTCGCTGTTTCCGAGCATCCCTAAACATACCCCTAGCCGGCATCAAATACGACTGAAAAATCAGGCCCCAGGAAATGCGTTCCAAGCTCGTTTTGCCCATCCAAAAGTGCCCCCAAAGGAAGGCTTTGGGTACAAGTCAACTCCCCAGGGGAGCCTTTACGCAGCCCCACATGCAACTGGACCCTCTGGGTTCGATTTTTCCGAGCATCCCTAAATATATCCCTAGCCGGCATGGGAGAAGACTGAAAAACCGGGCCCCAGAAAACGCGTTGCAAGCCCCTTTGGACCATCCAAAAGTGCCCCGAAAGGAAGGCTTTGGGTACAAGTGAACTCCCCAGGGGAGCCTTTACGCAGCCCCACATGCAACTGGACCCTCCGGGTTCGCTTTTTCTGAGCAATAATAAACGTAGCCCTAGCCGTCATCGGAGACGAATGAAAAATCAGGCCCCAGGAAATGCTTTGCGAGCCCCTTTGGACCATCCAAAAGTGCCCCCAAAGGAAGGCTTTGGGTACAAGAGAACTCCCCAGGGGAGCCTTTACGCAGCCCCACATGCAACTGGACCCTCTGGGTTCGAATTTTCCGAGTAACCCTAAATATATCCCTAGCCGGCATGGGAGAAGACTGAAAAACCGGGCCCAAGAAAACGCGTTTCAAGCCCCTTTGGACCATCCAAAAGTGCCCCCAAAGGAAGGCTTTGGGTACAAGTGAACTCCCCAGGGGAGCCTTTACGCAGCCCCACATGCAACTGGACCCTCCGGGTTCGCTGTTTCCGAACATCCCTAAACATAGCCCTAGCCGGCATCGAAGACGAGTGAAAAATCAGGCCCCAGGAAATGCGTTGCGAGCCCTTTTCGCCCATCCAAAAGTGCCCCGAAAGGAAGGCTTTGGGTACAAGAGAACTCCCCAGGGGAGCCTTTACGCAGCCCCACATGCAACTGGACCCTCCGGGTTCGCTTTTCCTGAGCAATCCTAAACGTAGCCCTAGCCGTCATCGGAGACGAGTGAAAAATCAGGCCCCAGGAAATGCGTTGCGAGCCCCTTTGGACCATCCAAAAGTGCCCCCAAAGGAAGGCTTTGGGTACAAGAGAACTCCCGAGGGGAGCCTTGACGCAGCCCCACATGCAACTGGACCCTCCGGGTTCGAATTTTCCGAGTAACCCTAAATATATCCCTAGCCGGCATGGGAGAAGACTGAAAAACCGGGCCCCAGAAAACGCGTTTCAAGCCCCTTTGGACCATCCAAAAGTGCCCCCAAAGGAAGGCTTTGGGTACAAGTGAACTCCCCAGGGGAGCCTGTACGCAGCCCCACATGCAACTGGACCCTCCGGGTTCGCTGTTTCCGAGCATCCCTAAACATACCCCTAGCCGGCATCAAATACGACTGAAAAATCAGGCCCCAGGAAATGCGTTCCAAGCTCGTTTTGCCCATCCAAAAGTGCCCCCAAAGGAAGGCTTTGGGTACAAGTCAACTCCCCAGGGGAGCCTTTACGCAGCCCCACATGCAACTGGACCCTCTGGGTTCGATTCTTCCGAGCATCCCTAAACATATCCCTGGCCGGCATGGGAGAAGACTGAAAAACCGGGCCCCAGAAAACGCGTTGCAAGCCCCTTTGGACCATGCAAAAGTGCCCCCAAAGGAAGGCTTTGGGTACAAGTGAACTCCCCAGGGGAGCCTTTACGCAGCCCCACATGCAACTGGACCCTCCGGGTTCGCTTTTTCTGAGCAATAATAAACGTAGCCCTAGCCGTCATCGGAGACGAGTGAAAAATCAGGCCCCAGGAAATGCGTTGCGAGCCCCTTTGGACCATCCAAAAGTGCCCCCAAAGGAAGGCTTTGGGTACAAGAGAACTCCCCAGGGGAGCCTTTACGCAGCCCCACATGCAACTGGACCCTCCGGGTTCGCTGTTTCCGAACATCCCTAAACATAACACTAGCCGGCATCGGAGACGAGTGAAAAATCATGCCCCAGGAAATGCGTTGCGAGCCCTTTTCGCCTATCCAAAAGTGCCCCCAAAGGAAGGCTTTGGGTACAAGTGAACTCCCCAGGGGAGCCTTTACGCAGCCCCACATGCAACTGGACCCTCCGGGTTCGCTTTTTCTGAGCAACCCTAAATATATCCCTAGCCGACATGGGAGAAGGCTGAAAAACCGGGCCCCAGAAAACGCATTGCAAACCCCTTTGGACCATGCAAAATTGCCCCCAAAGGAAGGCTTTGGGTACAAGTGAACTCCCCAGGGGAGCCTTTACGCAGCCCCACATGCAACTGGACCCTCCCGGTTCGAATTTTCCGAGTAACCCTAAATATATCCCTAGCCGGCATGGGAGTAGACTGAAAAACCGGGCCCTAGAAAATTCGTTGCAAGCCCCTTTGGACCATCCAAAAGTGCCCCCAAAGGAAGGCTTTGTGTACAAGTGAACTCCCCAGGGGAGCCTTTACGCAGCCCCACATGCAACTGGACCCTCCGGGTTCGCTGTTTCCGAACATCCCTAAACATAGCCCTAGCCGGCATCGAAGACGACTGAAAAATCAGGCCCCAGGAAATGCGTTGCGAGCCCTTTTCGCCCATCCAAAAGTGCCCCCAAAGGAAGGCTTTGGGTACAAGAGAACTCCCCAGGGGAGCCTTTACACAGCCCCACATGCAACTGGACCCTCCGGGTTCGCTTTTCCTGAGCAATCCTAAACGTAGCCCTACCCGTCATCGGAGACGATTGAAAAATCAGGCCCCAGGAAATGCCTTGCGAGCCCCTTTGGACCATCCAAAAGTGCCCCCAAAGGAAGGCTTTGGGTACAAGTGAACTCCCCAGGGGAGCCTTTACGCAGCCCCACATGCAACTGGACCCTCCGGGATCGCTGTTCCTGAACAAATCTAAACGTAGCCCTAGGTGTCATAGGAGACGAGTGAAAAATCGGGCCCCAGGAAATGCGTTCCAAGCCCTTTTGGACCATCCAAAAGTGCCCCCAAAGGAAGGCTTTGGGTACAAGTGAACTCCCCAGGGGAGCCTTTACGCAGCCCCACATGCAACTGGACCCTCTGGGTTCGCTGTTTCCGAGCATCCCTAAACATACCCCTAGACGGCATCAAATACGACTGAAAAATCAGGCCCCAGGAAATGCGTTCCAAGCTCGTTTTGCCCATCCAAAAGTGCCCCCAAAGGAAGGCTTTGGGTACAAGTCAACTCCCCAGGGGAGCCTTTACGCAGCCCCACATGCAACTGGACCCTCCGGGTTCGCTTTTCCTGAGCAATCCTAAACGTAGCCCTCACCGTCATCGGAGACGAGTGAAAAATCAGGCCCCAGGAAATGCGTTGCGAGCCCCTTTGGACCATCCAAAAGTGCCCCCAAAGGAAGGCTTTGGGTACAAGAGAACTCCCGAGGGGAGCCTTGACGCAGCCCCACATGCAACTGGACCTTCCGGGTTCGAATTTTCCGAGTAACCCTAAATATATCCCTAGCCGGCATGGGAGAAGACTGAAAAACCGGGCCCCAGAAAACGCGTTTCAAGCCCCTTTGGACCATCCAAAAGTGCCCCCAAAGGAAGGCTTTGGGTACAAGTGAACTCCCCAGGGGAGCCTGTACGCAGCCCCACATGCAACTGGACCCTCCGGGTTCGCTGTTTCCGAGCATCCCTAAACATACCCCTAGCCGGCATCAAATACGACTGAAAAATCAGGCCCCAGGAAATGCGTTCCAAGCTCGTTTTGCCCATCCAAAAGTGCCCCCAAAGGAAGGCTTTGGGTACAAGTCAACTCCCCAGGGGAGCCTTTACGCAGCCCCACATGCAACTGGACCCTCTGGGTTCGATTCTTCCGAGCATCCCTAAACATATCCCTAGCCGGCATGGGAGAAGACTGAAAAACCGGGCCCCAGAAAACGCGTTGCAAGCCCCTTTGGACCATGCAAAAGTGCCCCCAAAGGAAGGCTTTGGGTACAAGTGAACTCCCCAGGGGAGCCTTTACGCAGCCCCACATGCAACTGGACCCTCCGGGTTCGCTTTTTCTGAGCAATAATAAACGTAGCCCTAGCCGTCATCGGAGACGAGTGAAAAATCAGGCCCCAGGAAATGCGTTGCGAGCCCCTTTGGACCATCCAAAAGTGCCCCCAAAGGAAGGCTTTGGGTACAAGAGAACTCCCCAGGGGAGCCTTTACGCAGCCCCACATGCAACTGGACCCTCCGGGTTCGCTGTTTCCGAACATCCCTAAACATAACACTAGCCGGCATCGGAGACGAGTGAAAAATCATGCCCCAGGAAATGCGTTGCGAGCCCTTTTCGCCTATCCAAAAGTGCCCCCAAAGGAAGGCTTTGGGTACAAGTGAACTCCCCAGGGGAGCCTTTACGCAGCCCCACATGCAACTGGACCCTCCGGGTTCGCTTTTTCTGAGCAACCCTAAATATATCCCTAGCCGACATGGGAGAAGGCTGAAAAACCGGGCCCCAGAAAACGCATTGCAAACCCCTTTGGACCATGCAAAAGTGCCCCCAAAGGAAGGCTTTGGGTACAAGTGAACTCCCCAGGGGAGCCTTTACGCAGCCCCACGTGCAACTGGACCCTCCGTGTTCGAATTTTCCGAGTAACCCTAAATATATCCCTAGCCGGCATGGGAGTAGACTGAAAAACCGGGCCCTAGAAAATTCGTTGCAAGCCCCTTTGGACCATCCAAAAGTGCCCCCAAAGGAAGGCTTTGGGTACAAGTGAACTCCCCAGGGGAGCCTTTACGCAGCCCCACATGCAACTGGACCCTCCGGGTTCGCTGTTTCCGAACATCCCTAAACATAGCCCTAGCCGGCATCGAAGACGACTGAAAAATCAGGCCCCAGGAAATGCGTTGCGAGCCCTTTTCGCCCATCCAAAAGTGCCCCCAAAGGAAGGCTTTGGGTACAAGAGAACTCCCCAGGGGAGCCTTTACACAGCCCCACATGCAACTGGACCCTCCGGGTTCGCTTTTCCTAAGCAATCCTAAACGTAGCCCTACCCGTCATCGGAGACGATTGAAAAATCAGGCCCCAGGAAATGCCTTGCGAGCCCCTTTGGACCATCCAAAAGTGCCCCCAAAGGAAGGCTTTGGGTACAAGTGAACTCCCCAGGGGAGCCTTTACGCAGCCCCACATGCAACTGGACCCTCCGGGATCGCTGTTCCTGAACAAATCTAAACGTAGCCCTAGGTGTCATAGGAGACGAGTGAAAAATCGGGCCCCAGGAAATGCGTTCCAAGCCCTTTTGGACCATCCAAAAGTGCCCCCAAAGGAAGGCTTTGGGTACAAGTGAACTCCCCAGGGGAGCCTTTACGCAGCCCCACATGCAACTGGACCCTCTGGGTTCGCTGTTTCCGAGCATCCCTAAACATACCCCTAGCCGGCATCAAATACGACTGAAAAATCAGGCCCCAGGAAATGCGTTCCAAGCCCGTTTTGCCCATCCAAAAGTGCCCCCAAAGGAAGGCTTTGGGTACAAGTGAACTCCCCAGGGGAGCCTTTACGCAGCCCCACATGCAACTGGACCCACTGGGTTCGATTTTTCCGAGCATCCCTAAACATATCCCTAGCCGGCATGGGAGAAGACTGAAAAACCGGGCCCCAGAAAACGCGTTGCAAGCCCCTTTGGACCATGCAAAAGTGCCCCCAAAGGAAGGCTTTGGGTACAAGAGAACTCCCCAGGGGAGCCTTTACGCAGCCCCACATGCAACTGGAACCTCTGGGTTCGCTTTTTCTGAGCATCACTAAACATAGCCCTAGCCGGTATCGAAGACGAGTGAAAAATCAGGCCCCAGGAAATGCGTTGCGAGCCCTTTTCGCCCATCCAAAAGTGCCCCCAAAGGAAGGCTTTGGGTACAAGAGAACTCCCCAGTGGAGCCTTTAAGCAGCCCCACATGCAACTGGACCCTCCGGGTTCGCTGTTCCTGAGCAAACCTAAACGTAGCCCTAGCCGTCATCGGAGACGAGTGAAAAATCAGACCCCAGGAAATGCGTTCCAAGCCCCTATCGCCCATCCAAAAGTGTCACCAAAGGAAGACTTTGGGTACAAGAGAACTCCCCAGGGGAGCCTTTACGCAGCCCCACATGCAACTGGACCCTCCGGGTTCGCTTTTTCTGAGCAATAATAAACGTAGCCCTAGCCGTCATCGGAGACGAATGAAAAATCAGGCCCCAGGAAATGCTTTGCGAGCCCCTTTGGACCATCCAAAAGTGCCCCCAAAGGAAGGCTTTGGGTACAAGAGAACTCCCCAGGGGAGCCTTTACGCAGCCCCACATGCAACTGGACCCTCCGGGTTCGAATTTTCCGAGTAACCCTAAATATATCCCTAGCCGGCATGGGAGAAGACTGAAAAACCGGGCCCAAGAAAACGCGTTTCAAGCCCCTTTGGACCATCCAAAAGTGCCCCGAAAGGAAGGCTTTGGGTACAAGTGAACTCCCCAGGGGAGCCTTTACGCAGCCCCACATGCAACTGGACCCTCCGGGTTCGCTGTTTCCGAACATCCCTAAACATAGCCCTAGCCGGCATCGAAGACAAGTGAAAAATCAGGCCCCAGGAAATGCGTTGCGAGCCCTTTTCGCCCATCCAAAAGTGCCCCGAAAGGAAGGCTTTGGGTACAAGAGAACTCCCCAGGGGAGCCTTTACGCAGCCCCACATGCAACTGGACCCTCCGGGTTCGCTTTTCCTGAGCAATCCTAAACGTAGCCCTAGCCGTCATCGGAGACGAGTGAAAAATCAGGCCCCAGGAAATGCGTTGCGAGCCCCTTTGGACCATCCAAAAGTGCCCCCAAAGGAAGGCTTTGGGTACAAGAGAACTCCCGAGGGGAGCCTTGACGCAGCCCCACATGCAACTGGACCCTCCGGGTCGAATTTTCCGAGTAACCCTAAATATATCCCTAGCCGGCATGGGAGAAGACTGAAAAACCGGGCCCTAGAAAACGCGTTTCAAGCCCTTTGGACCATCCAAAAGTGCCCCCAAAGGAAGGCTTTGGGTACAAGTGAACTCCCCAGGGGAGCCTGTACGCAGCCCCACATGCAACTGGACCCTCCGGGTTCGCTGTTTCCGAGCATCCCTAAACATACCCCTAGCCGGCATCAAAAACGACTGAAAAATCAGGCCCCAGGAAATGCGTTCCAAGCTCGTTTTGCCCATCCAAAAGTGCCCCCAAAGGAAGGCTTTGGGTACAAGTCAACTCCCCAGGGGAGCCTTTACGCAGCCCCACATGCAACTGGACCCTCTGGGTTCGATTCTTCCGAGCATCCCTAAACATATCCCTAGCCGGCATGGGAGAAGACTGAAAAACCGGGCCCCAGAAAACGCGTTGCAAGCCCCTTTGGACCATGCAAAAGTGCCCCCAAAGGAAGGCTTTGGGTACAAGTGAACTCCCCAGGGGAGCCTTTACGCAGCCCCACATGCAACTGGACCCTCCGGGTTCGCTTTTTCTGAGCAATAATAAACGTAGCCCTAGCCGTCATAGGAGACGAGTGAAAAATCAGGCCCCAGGAAATGCGTTGCGAGCCCCTTTGGACCATCCAAAAGTGCCCCCAAAGGAAGGCTTTGGGTACAAGAGAACTCCCCAGGGGAGCCTTTACGCAGCCCCACATGCAACTGGACCCTCCGGGTTCGCTGTTTCCGAACATCCCTAAACATAACACTAGCCGGCATCGGAGACGAGTGAAAAATCATGCCCCAGGAAATGCGTTGCGAGCCCTTTTCGCCTATCCAAAAGTGCCCCCAAAGGAAGGCTTTGGGTACAAGTGAACTCCCCAGGGGAGCCTTTACGCAGCCCCACATGCAACTGGACCCTCCGGGTTCGCTTTTTCTGAGCAACCCTAAATATATCCCTAGCCGACATGGGAGAAGGCTGAAAAACCGGGCCCCAGAAAACGCATTGCAAACCCCTTTGGACCATGCAAAAGTGCCCCCAAAGGAAGGCTTTGGGTACAAGTGAACTCCCCAGGGGAGCCTTTACGCAGCCCCACATGCAACTGGACCCTCCGTGTTCGAATTTTCCGAGTAACCCTAAATATATCCCTAGCCGGCATGGGAGTAGACTGAAAAACCGGGCCCTAGAAAATTCGTTGCAAGCCCCTTTGGACCATCCAAAAGTGCCCCCAAAGGAAGGCTTTGGGTACAAGTGAACTCCCCAGGGGAGCCTTTACGCAGCCCCACATGCAACTGGACCCTCCGGGTTCGCTGTTTCCGAACATCCCTAAACATAGCCCTAGCCGGCATCGAAGACGAGTGAAAAATCAGGCCCCAGGAAATGCGTTGCGAGCCCTTTTCGCCCATCCAAAAGTGCCCCCAAAGGAAGGCTTTGGGTACAAGAGAACTCCCAAGGGGAGCCTTTACACAGCCCCACATGCAACTGGACCCTCCGGGTTCGCTTTTCCTGAGCAATCCTAAACGTAGCCCTACCCGTCATCGGAGACGATTGAAAAATCAGGCCCCAGGAAATGCCTTGCGAGCCCCTTTGGACCATCCAAAAGTGCCCCCAAAGGAAGGCTTTGGGTACAAGTGAACTCCCCAGGGGAGCCTTTACGCAGCCCCACATGCAACTGGACCCTCCGGGATCGCTGTTCCTGAACAAATCTAAACGTAGCCCTAGGTGTCATAGGAGACGAGTGAAAAATCGGGCCCCAGGAAATGCGTTCCAAGCCCTTTTGGACCATGCAAAAGTGCCCCCAAAGGAAGGCTTTGGGTACAAGTGAACTCCCCAGGGGAGCCTTTACGCAGCCCCACATGCAACTGGACCCTCCGGGTTCGCTGTTTCCGAGCATCCCTAAACATACCCCTAGCCGGCATCAAAAACGACTGAAAAATCAGGCCCCAGGAAATGCGTTCCAAGCCCGTTTTGCCCATCCAAAAGTGCCCCCAAAGGAAGGCTTTGGGTACAAGTGAACTCCCCAGGGGAGCCTTTACGCAGCCCCACATGCAACTGGACCCACTGTGTTCGATTCTTCCGAGCATCCCTAAACATATCCCTAGCCGGCATGGGAGAAGACTGAAAAACCGGGCCCCAGAAAACGCGTTGCAAGCCCCTTTGGACCATGCAAAAGTGCCCCCAAAGGAAGGCTTTGGGTACAAGAGAACTCCCCAGGGGAGCCTTTACGCAGCCCCACATGCAACTGGAACCTCTGGGTTCGCTTTTTCCGAGCATCACTAAACATAGCCCTAGCCGGTATCGAAGACGAGTGAAAAATCAGGCCCCAGGAAATGCGTTGCGAGCCCTTTTCGCCCATCCAAAAGTGCCCCCAAAGGAAGGCTTTGGGTACAAGAGAACTCCCCAGTGGAGCCTTTAAGCAGCCCCACATGCAACTGGACCCTCCGGGTTCGCTGTTCCTGAGCAAACCTAAACGTAGCCCTAGCCGTCATGGGAGACGAGTGAAAAATCAGGCCCCAGGAAATGAGTTCCAAGCCCCTATCGCCCATCCAAAAGTGTCACCAAAGGAAGACTTTGGGTACAAGAGAACTCCCCAGGGGAGCCTTTACGCAGCCCCACATGCAACTGGACCCTCCGGGTTCGCTTTTTCTGAGCAACCGTAAATATATCCCTAGCCGACATGGGAGAAGGCTGAAAAACCGGGCCCCAGAAAACGCATTTCAAGCCCCTTTGGACCATGCAAAAGTGCCCCCAAAGGAAGGCTTTGGGTACAAGTGAACTCCCCAGGGGAGCCTTTACGCAGCCCCACAGTCAACTGGACCCTCCGGGTTCGCTTTTCCTGAGCAATCCTAAACGTAGCCCTAGCCGTCATCGGAGACGAGTGAAAAATCAGGCCCCAGGAAATGCGTTGCGAGACCCTTTGGACCATCCAAAAGTGCCCCCAAAGGAAGGCTTTGGGTACAAGAGAACTCCCCAGTGGAGCCTTTACGCAGCCCCACATGCAACTGGACCCTCCGGGTTCGCTGTTCCTGAGCAAACCTAAACGTAGCCCTAGACGTCATCGGAGACGAGTGAAAAATCAGGCCCCAGGAAATGCGTTGCGAGCCCCTTTGGACCATGCAAAAGTGCCCCCAAAGGAAGGCTTTGGGTACAAGTGAACTCCCCAGGGGAGCCTGTACGCAGCCCCACATGCAACTGGACCCTCCGGGTTCGCTGTTTCCGAGCATCCCTAAACATACCCCTAGCCGGCATCAAATACGACTGAAAAATCAGACCCCAGGAAATGCGTTCCAATCTCGTTTTGCCCATCCAAAAGTGCCCCCAAAGGAAGGCTTTGGGTACAAGTCAACTCCCCAGGGGAGCCTTTACGCAGCCCCACATGCAACTGGACCCTCTGGGTTCGATTCTTCCGAGCATCCCTAAACATATCCCTAGCCGGCATGGGAGAAGACTGAAAAACCGGGCCCCAGAAAACGCGTTGCAAGCCCCTTTGGACCATGCAAAAGTGCCCCCAAAGGAAGGCTTTGGGTACAAGTGAACTCCCCAGGGGAGCCTTTACGCAGCCCCACATGCAACTGGACCCTCCGGGTTCGCTTTTTCTGAGCAATAATAAACGTAGCCCTAGCCGTCATCGGAGACGAGTGAAAAATCAGGCCCCAGGAAATGCGTTGCGAGCCCCTTTGGACCATCCAAAAGTGCCCCCAAAGGAAGGCTTTGGGTACAAGAGAACTCCCCAGGGGAGCCTTTACGCAGCCCCACATGCAACTGGACCCTCCGGGTTCGCTGTTTCCGAACATCCCTAAACATAACACTAGCCGGCATCGGAGACGAGTGAAAAATCATGCCCCAGGAAATGCGTTACGAGCCCTTTTCGCCTATCCAAAAGTGCCCCCAAAGGAAGGCTTTGGGTACAAGTGAACTCCGCAGGGGAGCCTTTACGCAGCCCCACATGCAACTGGACCCTCCGGGTTCGCTTTTTCTGAGCAACCCTAAATATATCCCTAGCCGACATGGGAGAAGGCTGAAAAACCGGGCCCCAGAAAACGCATTGCAAACCCCTTTGGACCATGCAAAAGTGCCCCCAAAGGAAGGCTTTGGGTACAAGTGAACTCCCCAGGGGAGCCTTTACGCAGCCCCACATGCAACTGGACCCTCCGTGTTCGAATTTTCCGAGTAACCCTAAATATATCCCTAGCCGGCATGGGAGTAGACTGAAAAACCGGGCCCTAGAAAATTCGTTGCAAGCCCCTTTGGACCATCCAAAAGTGCCCCCAAAGGAAGGCTTTGGGTACAAGTGAACTCCCCAGGGGAGCCTTTACGCAGCCCCACATGCAACTGGACCCTCCGGGTTCGCTGTTTCCGAACATCCCTAAACATAGCCCTAGCCGGCATCGAAGACGAGTGAAAAATCAGGCCCCAGGAAATGCGTTGCGAGCCCTTTTCGCCCATCCAAAAGTGCCCCGAAAGGAAGGCTTTGGGTACAAGAGAACTCCGCAGGGGAGCCTTTACGCAGCCCCACATGCAACTGGACCCTCCGGGTTCGCGTTTCCTGAGCAATCCTAAACGTAGCCCTAGCCGTCATCGGAGACGAGTGAAAAATCAGGCCCCAGGAAATGCCTTGCGAGCCCCTTTGGACCATCCAAAAGTGCCCCCAAAGGAAGGCTTTGGGTACAAGTGAACTCCCCAGGGGAGCCTTTACGCAGCCCCACATGCAACTGGACCCTCCGGGATCGCTGTTCCTGAACAAATCTAAACGTAGCCCTAGGTGTCATAGGAGACGAGTGAAAAATCGGGCCCCGGGATATGCGTTCCAAGCCCTTTTGGACCATCCAAAAGTGCCCCCAAAGGAAGGCTTTGGGTACAAGTGAACTCCCCAGGGGAGCCTTTACGCAGCCCCACATGCAACTGGACCCTCTGGGTTCGCTGTTTCCGAGCATCCCTAAACATACTCCTAGCCGGCATCAAATACGACTGAAAAATCAGGCCCCAGGAAATGCGTTCCAAGCCCGTTTTGCCCATCCAAAAGTGCCCCCAAAGGAAGGCTTTGGGTACAAGTGAACTCCCCAGGGGAGCCTTTACGCAGCCCCACATGCAACTGGACCCACTGGGTTCGATTTTTCCGAGCATCCCTAAACATATCCCTAGCCGGCATGGGAGAAGACTGAAAAACCGGGCCCCAGAAAACGCGTTGCAAGCCCCTTTGGACCATGCAAAAGTGCCCCGAAAGGAAGGCTTTGGGTACAAGAGAACTCCCCAGGGGAGCCTTTACGCAGCCCCACATGCAACTGGAACCTCTGGGTTCGCTTTTTCCGAGCATCACTAAACATAGCCCTAGCCGGTATCGAAGACGAGTGAAAAATCAGGCCCCAGGAAATGCGTTGCGAGCCCTTTTCGCCCATCCAAAAGTGCCCCCAAAGGAAGGCTTTGGGTACAAGAGAACTCCCCAGTGGAGCCTTTAAGCAGCCCCACATGCAACTGGACCCTCCGGGTTCGCTGTTCCTGAGCAAACCTAAACGTAGCCCTAGCCGTCATCGGAGACGAGTGAAAAATCAGGCCCCAGGAAATGCGTTCCAAGCCCCTATCGCCCATCCAAAAGTGTCACCAAAGGAAGACTTTGGGTACAAGAGAACTCCCCAGGGGAGCCTTTACGCAGCCCCACATGCAACTGGACCCTCCGGGTTCGCTTTTTCTGAGCAACCGTAAATATATCCCTAGCCGACATGGGAGAAGGCTGAAAAACCGGGCCCCAGAAAACGCGTTGCAAGCCCCTTTGGACCATGCAAAAGTGCCCCCAAAGGAAGGCTTTGGGTACAAGTGAACTCCCCAGGGGAGCCTTTACGCAGCCCCACATGCAACTGGACCCTCCGGGTTCGCTGTTTCCGAGTATCCCTAAACATAGCCCTAGCCGGCATCGAAGACGACTGAAAAATCAGGCCCCAGGAAATGCGTTGCGAGCCCTTTTCGCCCATCCAAAAGTGTCCCCAAAGGAAGGCTTTGGGTACAAGTGAACTCCCCAGGGGAGCCTGTATGCAGCCCCACATGCAACTGGACCCTCCGGGTTCGCTGTTTCCGAGCATCCCTAAACATACCCCTAGCCGGCATCAAATACGACTGAAAAATCAGGCCCCAGGAAATGCGTTCCAAGCTCGTTTTGCCCATCCAAAAGTGCCCCCAAAGGAAGGCTTTGGGTAAAAGTCAACTCCCCAGGGGAGCCTTTACGCAGCCCCACATGCAACTGGACCCTCTGGGTTCGATTTTTCCGAGCATCCCTAAACATATCCCTAGCCGGCATGGGAGAAGACTGAAAAACCGGGCCCCAGAAAACGCGTTGCAAGCCCCTTTGGACCATCCAAAAGTGCCCCGAAAGGAAGGCTTTGGGTACAAGTGAACTCCCCAGGGGAGCCTTTACGCAGCCCCACATGCAACTGGACCCTCCGGGTTCGCGTTTCCTGAGCAATCCTAAACGTAGCCCTAGCCGTCATCGGAGACGAGTGAAAAATCAGGCCCCAGGAAATGCCTTGCGAGCCCCTTTGGACCATCCAAAAGTGCCCCCAAAGGAAGGCTTTGGGTACAAGTGAACTCCCCAGGGGAGCCTTTACGCAGCCCCACATGCAACTGGACCCTCCGGGATCGCTGTTCCTGAACAAATCTAAACGTAGCCCTAGGTGTCATAGGAGACGAGTGAAAAATCGGGCCCCGGGATATGCGTTCCAAGCCCTTTTGGACCATCCAAAAGTGCCCCCAAAGGAAGGCTTTGGGTACAAGTGAACTCCCCAGGGGAGCCTTTACGCAGCCCCACATGCAACTGGACCCTCTGGGTTCGCTGTTTCCGAGCATCCCTAAACATACTCCTAGCCGGCATCAAATACGACTGAAAAATCAGGCCCCAGGAAATGCGTTCCAAGCCCGTTTTGCCCATCCAAAAGTGCCCCCAAAGGAAGGCTTTGGGTACAAGTGAACTCCCCAGGGGAGCCTTTACGCAGCCCCACATGCAACTGGACCCACTGGGTTCGATTTTTCCGAGCATCCCTAAACATATCCCTAGCCGGCATGGGAGAAGACTGAAAAACCGGGCCCCAGAAAACGCGTTGCAAGCCCCTTTGGACCATGCAAAAGTGCCCCGAAAGGAAGGCTTTGGGTACAAGAGAACTCCCCAGGGGAGCCTTTACGCAGCCCCACATGCAACTGGAACCTCTGGGTTCGCTTTTTCCGAGCATCACTAAACATAGCCCTAGCCGGTATCGAAGACGAGTGAAAAATCAGGCCCCAGGAAATGCGTTGCGAGCCCTTTTCGCCCATCCAAAAGTGCCCCCAAAGGAAGGCTTTGGGTACAAGAGAACTCCCCAGTGGAGCCTTTAAGCAGCCCCACATGCAACTGGACCCTCCGGGTTCGCTGTTCCTGAGCAAACCTAAACGTAGCCCTAGCCGTCATCGGAGACGAGTGAAAAATCAGGCCCCAGGAAATGCGTTCCAAGCCCCTATCGCCCATCCAAAAGTGTCACCAAAGGAAGACTTTGGGTACAAGAGAACTCCCCAGGGGAGCCTTTACGCAGCCCCACATGCAACTGGACCCTCCGGGTTCGCTTTTTCTGAGCAACCGTAAATATATCCCTAGCCGACATGGGAGAAGGCTGAAAAACCGGGCCCCAGAAAACGCATTTCAAGCCCCTTTGGACCATGCAAAAGTGCCCCCAAAGGAAGGCTTTGGGTACAAGTGAACTCCCCAGGGGAGCCTTTACGCAGCCCCACATGCAACTGGACCCTCCGGGTTCGCTGTTTCCGAGTATCCCTAAACATAGCCCTAGCCGGCATCGAAGACGACTGAAAAATCAGGCCCCAGGAAATGCGTTGCGAGCCCTTTTCGCCCATCCAAAAGTGTCCCCAAAGGAAGGCTTTGGGTACAAGTGAACTCCCCAGGGGAGCCTTTACGCAGCCCCACAGTCAACTGGACCCTCCGGGTTCGCTTTTCCTGAGCAATCCTAAACGTAGCCCTAGCCGTCATCGGAGACGAGTGAAAAATCAGGCCCCAGGAAATGCGTTGCGAGACCCTTTGGACCATCCAAAAGTGCCCCCAAAGGAAGGCTTTGGGTACAAGAGAACTCCCCAGTGGAGCCTTTACGCAGCCCCACATGCAACTGGACCCTCCGGGTTCGCTGTTCCTGAGCAAACCTAAACGTAGCCCTAGACGTCATCGGAGACGAGTGAAAAATCAGGCCCCAGGAAATGCGTTGCGAGCCCCTTTGGACCATGCAAAAGTGCCCCCAAAGGAAGGCTTTGGGTACAAGTGAACTCCCCAGGGGAGCCTTTACGCAGTCCCACATGCAACTGGACCCTCCGGGTTCCCTGTTCCTGAGCAAATCTAAACGTAACCCTAGGTGTCATAGGAGACGAGTGAAAAATCGGGCCCCAGGAAATGCGTTCCAAGCCCCTTTGGACTATGCAAAAGTGCCCCCAAAGGAAGGCTTTGGGTACAAGTGAACTCCCCAGGGGAGCCTGTACGCAGCCCCACATGCAACTGGACCCTCCGGGTTCGCTGTTTCCGAGCATCCCTAAACATACCCCTAGCCGGCATCAAATACGACTGAAAAATCAGGCCCCAGGAAATGCGTTCCAAGCTCGTTTTGCCCATCCAAAAGTGCCCCCAAAGGAAGGCTTTGGGTACAAGTCAACTCCCCAGGGGAGCCTTTACGCAGCCCCACATGCAACTGGACCCTCTGGGTTCGATTTTTCCGAGCATCCCTAAATATATCCCTAGCCGGCATGGGAGAAGACTGAAAAACCGGGCCCCAGAAAACGCGTTGCAAGCCCCTTTGGACCATCCAAAAGGGCCCCGAAAGGAAGGCTTTGGGTACAAGTGAACTCCCCAGGGGAGCCTTTACGCAGCCCCACATGCAACTGGACCCTCCGGGTTCGCTTTTTCTGAGCAATAATAAACGTAGCCCTAGCCGTCATCGGAGACGAATGAAAAATCAGGCCCCAGGAAATGCTTTGCGAGCCCCTTTGGACCATCCAAAAGTGCCCCCAAAGGAAGGCTTTGGGTACAAGAGAACTCCCCAGGGGAGCCTTTACGCAGCCCCACATGCAACTGGACCCTCCGGGTTCGAATTTTCCGAGTAACCCTAAATATATCCCTAGCCGGCATGGGAGAAGACTGAAAAACCGGGCCCAAGAAAACGCGTTTCAAGCCCCTTTGGACCATCCAAAAGTGCCCCCAAAGGAAGGCTTTGGGTACAAGTGAACTCCCCAGGGGAGCCTTTACGCAGCCCCACATGCAACTGGACCCTCCGGGTTCGCTGTTTCCGAACATCCCTAAACATAGCCCTAGCCGGCATCGAAGACGAGTGAAAAATCAGGCCCCAGGAAATGCGTTGCGAGCCCTTTTCGCCCATCCAAAAGTGCCCCGAAAGGAAGGCTTTGGGTACAAGAGAACTCCCCAGGGGAGCCTTTACGCAGCCCCACATGCAACTGGACCCTCCGGGTTCGCTTTTCCTGAGCAATCCTAAACGTAGCCCTAGCCGTCATCGGAGACGAGTGAAAAATCAGGCCCCAGGAAATGCGTTGCGAGCCCCTTTGGACCATCCAAAAGTGCCCCCAAAGGAAGGCTTTGGGTACAAGAGAACTCCCGAGGGGAGCCTTGACGCAGCCCCACATGCAACTGGACCCTCCGGGTTCGAATTTTCCGAGTAACCCTAAATATATCCCTAGCCGGCATGGGAGAAGACTGAAAAACCGGGCCCCAGAAAACGCGTTTCAAGCCCCTTTGGACCATCCAAAAGTGCCCCCAAAGGAAGGCTTTGGGTACAAGTGAACTCCCCAGGGGAGCCTGTACGCAGCCCCACATGCAACTGGACCCTCCGGGTTCGCTGTTTCCGAGCATCCCTAAACATACCCCTAGCCGGCATCAAATACGACTGAAAAATCAGGCCCCAGGAAATGCGTTCCAAGCTCGTTTTGCCCATCCAAAAGTGCCCCCAAAGGAAGGCTTTGGGTACAAGTCAACTCCCCAGGGGAGCCTTTACGCAGCCCCACATGCAACTGGACCCTCTGGGTTCGATTCTTCCGAGCATCCCTAAACATATCCCTGGCCGGCATGGGAGAAGACTGAAAAACCGGGCCCCAGAAAACGCGTTGCAAGCCCCTTTGGACCATGCAAAAGTGCCCCCAAAGGAAGGCTTTGGGTACAAGTGAACTCCCCAGGGGAGCCTTTACGCAGCCCCACATGCAACTGGACCCTCCGGGTTCGCTTTTTCTGAGCAATAATAAACGTAGCCCTAGCCGTCATCGGAGACGAGTGAAAAATCAGGCCCCAGGAAATGCGTTGCGAGCCCCTTTGGACCATCCAAAAGTGCCCCCAAAGGAAGGCTTTGGGTACAAGAGAACTCCCCAGGGGAGCCTTTACGCAGCCCCACATGCAACTGGACCCTCCGGGTTCGCTGTTTCCGAACATCCCTAAACATAACACTAGCCGGCATCGGAGACGAGTGAAAAATCATGCCCCAGGAAATGCGTTGCGAGCCCTTTTCGCCTATCCAAAAGTGCCCCCAAAGGAAGGCTTTGGGTACAAGTGAACTCCCCAGGGGAGCCTTTACGCAGCCCCACATGCAACTGGACCCTCCGGGTTCGCTTTTTCTGAGCAACCCTAAATATATCCCTAGCCGACATGGGAGAAGGCTGAAAAACCGGGCCCCAGAAAACGCATTGCAAACCCCTTTGGACCATGCAAAATTGCCCCCAAAGGAAGGCTTTGGGTACAAGTGAACTCCCCAGGGGAGCCTTTACGCAGCCCCACATGCAACTGGACCCTCCCGGTTCGAATTTTCCGAGTAACCCTAAATATATCCCTAGCCGGCATGGGAGTAGACTGAAAAACCGGGCCCTAGAAAATTCGTTGCAAGCCCCTTTGGACCATCCAAAAGTGCCCCCAAAGGAAGGCTTTGTGTACAAGTGAACTCCCCAGGGGAGCCTTTACGCAGCCCCACATGCAACTGGACCCTCCGGGTTCGCTGTTTCCGAACATCCCTAAACATAGCCCTAGCCGGCATCGAAGACGACTGAAAAATCAGGCCCCAGGAAATGCGTTGCGAGCCCTTTTCGCCCATCCAAAAGTGCCCCCAAAGGAAGGCTTTGGGTACAAGAGAACTCCCCAGGGGAGCCTTTACACAGCCCCACATGCAACTGGACCCTCCGGGTTCGCTTTTCCTGAGCAATCCTAAACGTAGCCCTACCCGTCATCGGAGACGATTGAAAAATCAGGCCCCAGGAAATGCCTTGCGAGCCCCTTTGGACCATCCAAAAGTGCCCCCAAAGGAAGGCTTTGGGTACAAGTGAACTCCCCAGGGGAGCCTTTACGCAGCCCCACATGCAACTGGACCCTCCGGGATCGCTGTTCCTGAACAAATCTAAACGTAGCCCTAGGTGTCATAGGAGACGAGTGAAAAATCGGGCCCCAGGAAATGCGTTCCAAGCCCTTTTGGACCATCCAAAAGTGCCCCCAAAGGAAGGCTTTGTGTACAAGTGAACTCCCCAGGGGAGCCTTTACGCAGCCCCACATGCAACTGGACCCTCCGGGTTCGCTGTTTCCGAACATCCCTAAACATAGCCCTAGCCGGCATCGAAGACGACTGAAAAATCAGGCCCCAGGAAATGCGTTGCGAGCCCTTTTCGCCCATCCAAAAGTGCCCCCAAAGGAAGGCTTTGGGTACAAGAGAACTCCCCAGGGGAGCCTTTACACAGCCCCACATGCAACTGGACCCTCCGGGTTCGCTTTTCCTGAGCAATCCTAAACGTAGCCCTACCCGTCATCGGAGACGATTGAAAAATCAGGCCCCAGGAAATGCCTTGCGAGCCCCTTTGGACCATCCAAAAGTGCCCCCAAAGGAAGGCTTTGGGTACAAGTGAACTCCCCAGGGGAGCCTTTACGCAGCCCCACATGCAACTGGACCCTCCGGGATCGCTTTTCCTGAGCAATCCTAAACGTAGCCCTAGCCGTCATCGGAGACGAGTGAAAAATCAGGCCCCAGGAAATGCGTTGCGAGCCCCTTTGGACCATCCAAAAGTGCCCCCAAAGGAAGGCTTTGGGTACAAGAGAACTCCCGAGGGGAGCCTTGACGCAGCCCCACATGCAACTGGACCCTCTGGGTTCGCTGTTTCCGAGCATCCCTAAACATACCCCTAGACGGCATCAAATACGACTGAAAAATCAGGCCCCAGGAAATGCGTTCCAAGCTCGTTTTGCCCATCCAAAAGTGCCCCCAAAGGAAGGCTTTGGGTACAAGTCAACTCCCCAGGGGAGCCTTTACGCAGCCCCACATGCAACTGGACCCTCCGGGTTCGCTTTTCCTGAGCAATCCTAAACGTAGCCCTAGCCGTCATCGGAGACGAGTGAAAAATCAGGCCCCAGGAAATGCGTTGCGAGCCCCTTTGGACCATCCAAAAGTGCCCCCAAAGGAAGGCTTTGGGTACAAGAGAACTCCCGAGGGGAGCCTTGACGCAGCCCCACATGCAACTGGACCTTCCGGGTTCGAATTTTCCGAGTAACCCTAAATATATCCCTAGCCGGCATGGGAGAAGACTGAAAAACCGGGCCCCAGAAAACGCGTTTCAAGCCCCTTTGGACCATCCAAAAGTGCCCCCAAAGGAAGGCTTTGGGTACAAGTGAACTCCCCAGGGGAGCCTGTACGCAGCCCCACATGCAACTGGACCCTCCGGGTTCGCTGTTTCCGAGCATCCCTAAACATACCCCTAGCCGGCATCAAATACGACTGAAAAATCAGGCCCCAGGAAATGCGTTCCAAGCTCGTTTTGCCCATCCAAAAGTGCCCCCAAAGGAAGGCTTTGGGTACAAGTCAACTCCCCAGGGGAGCCTTTACGCAGCCCCACATGCAACTGGACCCTCCGGGTTCGCTTTTTCTGAGCAATAATAAACGTAGCCCTAGCCGTCATCGGAGACGAATGAAAAATCAGGCCCCAGGAAATGCGTTGCGAGCCCTTTTCGCCCATCCAAAAGTGCCCCCAAAGGAAGGCTTTGGGTACAAGAGAACTCCCCAGTGGAGCCTTTAAGCAGCCCAACATGCAACTGGACCCTCCGGGTTCGCTGTTCCTGAGCAAACCTAAACGTAGCCCTAGCCGTCATCGGAGACGAGTGAAAAATCAGACCCCAGGAAATGCGTTCCAAGCCCCTATCGCCCATCCAAAAGTGTCACCAAAGGAAGACTTTGGGTACAAGAGAACTCCCCAGGGGAGCCTTTACGCAGCCCCACATGCAACTGGACCCTCCGGGTTCGCTTTTTCTGAGCAATAATAAACGTAGCCCTAGCCGTCATCGGAGACGAATGAAAAATCAGGCCCCAGGAAATGCTTTGCGAGCCCCTTTGGACCATCCAAAAGTGCCCCCAAAGGAAGGCTTTGGGTACAAGAGAACTCCCCAGGGGAGCCTTTACGCAGCCCCACATGCAACTGGACCCTCCGGGTTCGAATTTTCCGAGTAACCCTAAATATATCCCTAGCCGGCATGGGAGAAGACTGAAAAACCGGGCCCAAGAAAACGCGTTTCAAGCCCCTTTGGACCATCCAAAAGTGCCCCGAAAGGAAGGCTTTGGGTACAAGTGAACTCCCCAGGGGAGCCTTTACGCAGCCCCACATGCAACTGGACCCTCCGGGTTCGCTGTTTCCGAACATCCCTAAACATAGCCCTAGCCGGCATCGAAGACAAGTGAAAAATCAGGCCCCAGGAAATGCGTTGCGAGCCCTTTTCGCCCATCCAAAAGTGCCCCGAAAGGAAGGCTTTGGGTACAAGAGAACTCCCCAGGGGAGCCTTTACGCAGCCCCACATGCAACTGGACCCTCCGGGTTCGCTTTTCCTGAGCAATCCTAAACGTAGCCCTAGCCGTCATCGGAGACGAGTGAAAAATCAGGCCCCAGGAAATGCGTTGCGAGCCCCTTTGGACCATCCAAAAGTGCCCCCAAAGGAAGGCTTTGGGTACAAGAGAACTCCCGAGGGGAGCCTTGACGCAGCCCCACATGCAACTGGACCCTCCGGGTCGAATTTTCCGAGTAACCCTAAATATATCCCTAGCCGGCATGGGAGAAGACTGAAAAACCGGGCCCTAGAAAACGCGTTTCAAGCCCTTTGGACCATCCAAAAGTGCCCCCAAAGGAAGGCTTTGGGTACAAGTGAACTCCCCAGGGGAGCCTGTACGCAGCCCCACATGCAACTGGACCCTCCGGGTTCGCTGTTTCCGAGCATCCCTAAACATACCCCTAGCCGGCATCAAAAACGACTGAAAAATCAGGCCCCAGGAAATGCGTTCCAATCTCGTTTTGCCCATCCAAAAGTGCCCCCAAAGGAAGGCTTTGGGTACAAGTCAACTCCCCAGGGGAGCCTTTACGCAGCCCCACATGCAACTGGACCCTCTGGGTTCGATTCTTCCGAGCATCCCTAAACATATCCCTAGCCGGCATGGGAGAAGACTGAAAAACCGGGCCCCAGAAAACGCGTTGCAAGCCCCTTTGGACCATGCAAAAGTGCCCCCAAAGGAAGGCTTTGGGTACAAGTGAACTCCCCAGGGGAGCCTTTACGCAGCCCCACATGCAACTGGACCCTCCGGGTTCGCTTTTTCTGAGCAATAATAAACGTAGCCCTAGCCGTCATAGGAGACGAGTGAAAAATCAGGCCCCAGGAAATGCGTTGCGAGCCCCTTTGGACCATCCAAAAGTGCCCCCAAAGGAAGGCTTTGGGTACAAGAGAACTCCCCAGGGGAGCCTTTACGCAGCCCCACATGCAACTGGACCCTCCGGGTTCGCTGTTTCCGAACATCCCTAAACATAACACTAGCCGGCATCGGAGACGAGTGAAAAATCATGCCCCAGGAAATGCGTTGCGAGCCCTTTTCGCCTATCCAAAAGTGCCCCCAAAGGAAGGCTTTGGGTACAAGTGAACTCCCCAGGGGAGCCTTTACGCAGCCCCACATGCAACTGGACCCTCCGGGTTCGCTTTTTCTGAGCAACCCTAAATATATCCCTAGCCGACATGGGAGAAGGCTGAAAAACCGGGCCCCAGAAAACGCATTGCAAACCCCTTTGGACCATGCAAAAGTGCCCCCAAAGGAAGGCTTTGGGTACAAGTGAACTCCCCAGGGGAGCCTTTACGCAGCCCCACATGCAACTGGACCCTCCGTGTTCGAATTTTCCGAGTAACCCTAAATATATCCCTAGCCGGCATGGGAGTAGACTGAAAAACCGGGCCCTAGAAAATTCGTTGCAAGCCCCTTTGGACCATCCAAAAGTGCCCCCAAAGGAAGGCTTTGGGTACAAGTGAACTCCCCAGGGGAGCCTTTACGCAGCCCCACATGCAACTGGACCCTCCGGGTTCGCTGTTTCCGAACATCCCTAAACATACCCCTAGCCGGCATCAAATACGACTGAAAAATCAGGCCCCAGGAAATGCGTTCCAAGCCCGTTTTGCCCATCCAAAAGTGCCCCCAAAGGAAGGCTTTGGGTACAAGTGAACTCCCCAGGGGAGCCTTTACGCAGCCCCACATGCAACTGGACCCACTGTGTTCGATTCTTCCGAGCATCCCTAAACATATCCCTAGCCGGCATGGGAGAAGACTGAAAAACCGGGCCCCAGAAAACGCGTTGCAAGCCCCTTTGGACCATGCAAAAGTGCCCCCAAAGGAAGGCTTTGGGTACAAGAGAACTCCCCAGGGGAGCCTTTACGCAGCCCCACATGCAACTGGAACCTCTGGGTTCGCTTTTTCCGAGCATCACTAAACATAGCCCTAGCCGGTATCGAAGACGAGTGAAAAATCAGGCCCCAGGAAATGCGTTGCGAGCCCTTTTCGCCCATCCAAAAGTGCCCCCAAAGGAAGGCTTTGGGTACAAGAGAACTCCCCAGTGGAGCCTTTAAGCAGCCCCACATGCAACTGGACCCTCCGGGTTCGCTGTTCCTGAGCAAACCTAAACGTAGCCCTAGCCGTCATGGGAGACGAGTGAAAAATCAGGCCCCAGGAAATGAGTTCCAAGCCCCTATCGCCCATCCAAAAGTGTCACCAAAGGAAGACTTTGGGTACAAGAGAACTCCCCAGGGGAGCCTTTACGCAGCCCCACATGCAACTGGACCCTCCGGGTTCGCTTTTTCTGAGCAACCGTAAATATATCCCTAGCCGACATGGGAGAAGGCTGAAAAACCGGGCCCCAGAAAACGCATTTCAAGCCCCTTTGGACCATGCAAAAGTGCCCCCAAAGGAAGGCTTTGGGTACAAGTGAACTCCCCAGGGGAGCCTTTACGCAGCCCCACAGTCAACTGGACCCTCCGGGTTCGCTTTTCCTGAGCAATCCTAAACGTAGCCCTAGCCGTCATCGGAGACGAGTGAAAAATCAGGCCCCAGGAAATGCGTTGCGAGACCCTTTGGACCATCCAAAAGTGCCCCCAAAGGAAGGCTTTGGGTACAAGAGAACTCCCCAGTGGAGCCTTTACGCAGCCCCACATGCAACTGGACCCTCCGGGTTCGCTGTTCCTGAGCAAACCTAAACGTAGCCCTAGACGTCATCGGAGACGAGTGAAAAATCAGGCCCCAGGAAATGCGTTGCGAGCCCCTTTGGACCATGCAAAAGTGCCCCCAAAGGAAGGCTTTGGGTACAAGTGAACTCCCCAGGGGAGCCTGTACGCAGCCCCACATGCAACTGGACCCTCCGGGTTCGCTGTTTCCGAGCATCCCTAAACATACCCCTAGCCGGCATCAAATACGACTGAAAAATCAGACCCCAGGAAATGCGTTCCAATCTCGTTTTGCCCATCCAAAAGTGCCCCCAAAGGAAGGCTTTGGGTACAAGTCAACTCCCCAGGGGAGCCTTTACGCAGCCCCACATGCAACTGGACCCTCTGGGTTCGATTCTTCCGAGCATCCCTAAACATATCCCTAGCCGGCATGGGAGAAGACTGAAAAACCGGGCCCCAGAAAACGCGTTGCAAGCCCCTTTGGACCATGCAAAAGTGCCCCCAAAGGAAGGCTTTGGGTACAAGTGAACTCCCCAGGGGAGCCTTTACGCAGCCCCACATGCAACTGGACCCTCCGGGTTCGCTTTTTCTGAGCAATAATAAACGTAGCCCTAGCCGTCATCGGAGACGAGTGAAAAATCAGGCCCCAGGAAATGCGTTGCGAGCCCCTTTGGACCATCCAAAAGTGCCCCCAAAGGAAGGCTTTGGGTACAAGAGAACTCCCCAGGGGAGCCTTTACGCAGCCCCACATGCAACTGGACCCTCCGGGTTCGCTGTTTCCGAACATCCCTAAACATAACACTAGCCGGCATCGGAGACGAGTGAAAAATCATGCCCCAGGAAATGCGTTACGAGCCCTTTTCGCCTATCCAAAAGTGCCCCCAAAGGAAGGCTTTGGGTACAAGTGAACTCCGCAGGGGAGCCTTTACGCAGCCCCACATGCAACTGGACCCTCCGGGTTCGCTTTTTCTGAGCAACCCTAAATATATCCCTAGCCGACATGGGAGAAGGCTGAAAAACCGGGCCCCAGAAAACGCATTGCAAACCCCTTTGGACCATGCAAAAGTGCCCCCAAAGGAAGGCTTTGGGTACAAGTGAACTCCCCAGGGGAGCCTTTACGCAGCCCCACATGCAACTGGACCCTCCGTGTTCGAATTTTCCGAGTAACCCTAAATATATCCCTAGCCGGCATGGGAGTAGACTGAAAAACCGGGCCCTAGAAAATTCGTTGCAAGCCCCTTTGGACCATCCAAAAGTGCCCCCAAAGGAAGGCTTTGGGTACAAGTGAACTCCCCAGGGGAGCCTTTACGCAGCCCCACATGCAACTGGACCCTCCGGGTTCGCTGTTTCCGAACATCCCTAAACATAGCCCTAGCCGGCATCGAAGACGAGTGAAAAATCAGGCCCCAGGAAATGCGTTGCGAGCCCTTTTCGCCCATCCAAAAGTGCCCCGAAAGGAAGGCTTTGGGTACAAGAGAACTCCGCAGGGGAGCCTTTACGCAGCCCCACATGCAACTGGACCCTCCGGGTTCGCGTTTCCTGAGCAATCCTAAACGTAGCCCTAGCCGTCATCGGAGACGAGTGAAAAATCAGGCCCCAGGAAATGCCTTGCGAGCCCCTTTGGACCATCCAAAAGTGCCCCCAAAGGAAGGCTTTGGGTACAAGTGAACTCCCCAGGGGAGCCTTTACGCAGCCCCACATGCAACTGGACCCTCCGGGATCGCTGTTCCTGAACAAATCTAAACGTAGCCCTAGGTGTCATAGGAGACGAGTGAAAAATCGGGCCCCGGGATATGCGTTCCAAGCCCTTTTGGACCATCCAAAAGTGCCCCCAAAGGAAGGCTTTGGGTACAAGTGAACTCCCCAGGGGAGCCTTTACGCAGCCCCACATGCAACTGGACCCTCTGGGTTCGCTGTTTCCGAGCATCCCTAAACATACTCCTAGCCGGCATCAAATACGACTGAAAAATCAGGCCCCAGGAAATGCGTTCCAAGCCCGTTTTGCCCATCCAAAAGTGCCCCCAAAGGAAGGCTTTGGGTACAAGTGAACTCCCCAGGGGAGCCTTTACGCAGCCCCACATGCAACTGGACCCACTGGGTTCGATTTTTCCGAGCATCCCTAAACATATCCCTAGCCGGCATGGGAGAAGACTGAAAAACCGGGCCCCAGAAAACGCGTTGCAAGCCCCTTTGGACCATGCAAAAGTGCCCCGAAAGGAAGGCTTTGGGTACAAGAGAACTCCCCAGGGGAGCCTTTACGCAGCCCCACATGCAACTGGAACCTCTGGGTTCGCTTTTTCCGAGCATCACTAAACATAGCCCTAGCCGGTATCGAAGACGAGTGAAAAATCAGGCCCCAGGAAATGCGTTGCGAGCCCTTTTCGCCCATCCAAAAGTGCCCCCAAAGGAAGGCTTTGGGTACAAGAGAACTCCCCAGTGGAGCCTTTAAGCAGCCCCACATGCAACTGGACCCTCCGGGTTCGCTGTTCCTGAGCAAACCTAAACGTAGCCCTAGCCGTCATCGGAGACGAGTGAAAAATCAGGCCCCAGGAAATGCGTTCCAAGCCCCTATCGCCCATCCAAAAGTGTCACCAAAGGAAGACTTTGGGTACAAGAGAACTCCCCAGGGGAGCCTTTACGCAGCCCCACATGCAACTGGACCCTCCGGGTTCGCTTTTTCTGAGCAACCGTAAATATATCCCTAGCCGACATGGGAGAAGGCTGAAAAACCGGGCCCCAGAAAACGCGTTGCAAGCCCCTTTGGACCATGCAAAAGTGCCCCCAAAGGAAGGCTTTGGGTACAAGTGAACTCCCCAGGGGAGCCTTTACGCAGCCCCACATGCAACTGGACCCTCCGGGTTCGCTGTTTCCGAGTATCCCTAAACATAGCCCTAGCCGGCATCGAAGACGACTGAAAAATCAGGCCCCAGGAAATGCGTTGCGAGCCCTTTTCGCCCATCCAAAAGTGTCCCCAAAGGAAGGCTTTGGGTACAAGTGAACTCCCCAGGGGAGCCTGTATGCAGCCCCACATGCAACTGGACCCTCCGGGTTCGCTGTTTCCGAGCATCCCTAAACATACCCCTAGCCGGCATCAAATACGACTGAAAAATCAGGCCCCAGGAAATGCGTTCCAAGCTCGTTTTGCCCATCCAAAAGTGCCCCCAAAGGAAGGCTTTGGGTAAAAGTCAACTCCCCAGGGGAGCCTTTACGCAGCCCCACATGCAACTGGACCCTCTGGGTTCGATTTTTCCGAGCATCCCTAAACATATCCCTAGCCGGCATGGGAGAAGACTGAAAAACCGGGCCCCAGAAAACGCGTTGCAAGCCCCTTTGGACCATCCAAAAGTGCCCCGAAAGGAAGGCTTTGGGTACAAGTGAACTCCCCAGGGGAGCCTTTACGCAGCCCCACATGCAACTGGACCCTCCGGGTTCGCGTTTCCTGAGCAATCCTAAACGTAGCCCTAGCCGTCATCGGAGACGAGTGAAAAATCAGGCCCCAGGAAATGCCTTGCGAGCCCCTTTGGACCATCCAAAAGTGCCCCCAAAGGAAGGCTTTGGGTACAAGTGAACTCCCCAGGGGAGCCTTTACGCAGCCCCACATGCAACTGGACCCTCCGGGATCGCTGTTCCTGAACAAATCTAAACGTAGCCCTAGGTGTCATAGGAGACGAGTGAAAAATCGGGCCCCGGGATATGCGTTCCAAGCCCTTTTGGACCATCCAAAAGTGCCCCCAAAGGAAGGCTTTGGGTACAAGTGAACTCCCCAGGGGAGCCTTTACGCAGCCCCACATGCAACTGGACCCTCTGGGTTCGCTGTTTCCGAGCATCCCTAAACATACTCCTAGCCGGCATCAAATACGACTGAAAAATCAGGCCCCAGGAAATGCGTTCCAAGCCCGTTTTGCCCATCCAAAAGTGCCCCCAAAGGAAGGCTTTGGGTACAAGTGAACTCCCCAGGGGAGCCTTTACGCAGCCCCACATGCAACTGGACCCACTGGGTTCGATTTTTCCGAGCATCCCTAAACATATCCCTAGCCGGCATGGGAGAAGACTGAAAAACCGGGCCCCAGAAAACGCGTTGCAAGCCCCTTTGGACCATGCAAAAGTGCCCCGAAAGGAAGGCTTTGGGTACAAGAGAACTCCCCAGGGGAGCCTTTACGCAGCCCCACATGCAACTGGAACCTCTGGGTTCGCTTTTTCCGAGCATCACTAAACATAGCCCTAGCCGGTATCGAAGACGAGTGAAAAATCAGGCCCCAGGAAATGCGTTGCGAGCCCTTTTCGCCCATCCAAAAGTGCCCCCAAAGGAAGGCTTTGGGTACAAGAGAACTCCCCAGTGGAGCCTTTAAGCAGCCCCACATGCAACTGGACCCTCCGGGTTCGCTGTTCCTGAGCAAACCTAAACGTAGCCCTAGCCGTCATCGGAGACGAGTGAAAAATCAGGCCCCAGGAAATGCGTTCCAAGCCCCTATCGCCCATCCAAAAGTGTCACCAAAGGAAGACTTTGGGTACAAGAGAACTCCCCAGGGGAGCCTTTACGCAGCCCCACATGCAACTGGACCCTCCGGGTTCGCTTTTTCTGAGCAACCGTAAATATATCCCTAGCCGACATGGGAGAAGGCTGAAAAACCGGGCCCCAGAAAACGCATTTCAAGCCCCTTTGGACCATGCAAAAGTGCCCCCAAAGGAAGGCTTTGGGTACAAGTGAACTCCCCAGGGGAGCCTTTACGCAGCCCCACATGCAACTGGACCCTCCGGGTTCGCTGTTTCTGAAAATCCCTAAACATAGCCCTAGCCGGCATCGAAGACGACTGAAAAATCAGGCCCCAGGAAATGCGTTGCGAGCCCTTTTCGCCCATCCAAAAGTGTCCCCAAAGGAAGGCTTTGGGTACAAGTGAACTCCCCAGGGGAGCCTTTACGCAGCCCCACAGTCAACTGGACCCTCCGGGTTCGCTTTTCCTGAGCAATCCTAAACGTAGCCCTAGCCGTCATCGGAGACGAGTGAAAAATCAGGCCCCAGGAAATGCGTTGCGAGACCCTTTGGACCATCCAAAAGTGCCCCCAAAGGAAGGCTTTGGGTACAAGAGAACTCCCCAGTGGAGCCTTTACGCAGCCCCACATGCAACTGGACCCTCCGGGTTCGCTGTTCCTGAGCAAACCTAAACGTAGCCCTAGACGTCATCGGAGACGAGTGAAAAATCAGGCCCCAGGAAATGCGTTGCGAGACCCTTTGGACCATCCAAAAGTGCCCCCAAAGGAAGGCTTTGGGTACAAGTGAACTCCCCAGGGGAGCCTTTACGCAGCCCCACATGCAACTGGACCCTCCGGGTTCCCTGTTCCTGAGCAAATCTAAACGTAACCCTAGGTGTCATAGGAGACGAGTGAAAAATCGGGCCCCAGGAAATGCGTTCCGAGCCCCTTTGGACCATGCAAAAGTGCCCCCAAAGGAAGGCTTTGGGTACAAGTGAACTCCCCAGGGGAGCATTTACGCAGCCCCACATGCAACTGGACCCTCCGGGTTCGCTGTTTCCTAGCATTCCTAAACATACCCCTAGCCGGCATCAAATACGACTGAAAAATCAGGCCCCAGGAAATGCGTTCCAAGCTCGTTTTGCCCATCCAAAAGTGCCCCCAAAGGAAGGCTTTGGGTACAAGTCAACTCCCCAGGGGAGCCTTTACGCAGCCCCACATGCAACTGGACCCTCTGGGTTCGATTTTTCCGAGCATCCCTAAACATATCCCTAGCCGGCATGGGAGAAGACTGAAAAACCGGGCCCCAGAAAACGCGTTGCAAGCCCCTTTGGACCATCCAAAAGTGCCCCGAAAGGAAGGCTTTGGGTACAAGTGAACTCCCCAGGGGAGCCTTTACGCAGCCCCACATGCAACTGGACCCTCCGGGTTCGCTTTTTCTGAGCAATAATAAACGTAGCCCTAGCCGTCATCGGAGACGAGTGAAAAATCAGGCCCCAGGAAATGCTTTGCGAGCCCCTTTGGACCATCCAAAAGTGCCCCCAAAGGAAGGCTTTGGGTACAAGAGAACTCCCCAGGGGAGCCTTTACGCAGCCCCACATGCAACTGGACCCTCCGGGTTCGAATTTTCCGAGTAACCCTAAATATATCCCTAGCCGGCATGGGAGAAGACTGAAAAACCGGGCCCAAGAAAACGCGTTTCAAGCCCCTTTGGACCATCCAAAAGTGCCCCCAAAGGAAGGCTTTGGGTACAAGTGAACTCCCCAGGGGAGCCTTTACGCAGCCCCACATGCAACTGGACCCTCCGGGTTCGCTGTTTCCGAACATCCCTAAACATAGCCCTAGCCGGCATCGAAGACGAGTGAAAAATCAGGCCCCAGGAAATGCGTTGCGAGCCCTTTTCGCCCATCCAAAAGTGCCCCGAAAGGAAGGCTTTGGGTACAAGTGAACTCCCCAGGGGAGCCTTTACACAGCCCCACATGCAACTGGACCCTCCAGGTTCGCTTTTTCTGAGCAACCCTAAATATATCCCTAGCCGACATGGGAGAAGGCTGAAGAACCGGGCCCCAGAAAACGCATTGCAAGCCCCTTTGGACCATGCAAAAGTGCCCCCAAAGGAAGGCTTTGGGTACAAGTGAACTCCCCAGGGGAGCCTTTACGCAGCCCCACATGCAACTGGACCCTCCGGGTTCGCTGTTTCCGAACATCCCTAAACATAGCCCTAGCCGGCATCGAAGACGAGTGAAAAATCAGGCCCCAGGAAATGCGTTGCGAGCCCTTTTCGCCCATCCAAAAGTGCCCCGAAAGGAAGGCTTTGGGTACAAGAGAACTCCGCAGGGGAGCCTTTACGCAGCCCCACATGCAACTGGACCCTCCGGGTTCGCTTTTCCTGAGCAATCCTAAACGGAGCCCTAGCCGTCATCGGAGACGAGTGAAAAATCAGGCCCCAGGAAATGCGTTGCGAGCCCCTTTGGACCATCCAAAAGTGCCCCCAAAGGAAGGCTTTGGGTACAAGAGAACTCCCGAGGGGAGCCTTGACGCAGCCCCACATGCAACTGGACCCTCCGGGTTCGAATTTTCCGAGTAACCCTAAATATATCCCTAGCCGGCATGGGAGAAGACTGAAAAACCGGGCCCCAGAAAACGCGTTTCAAGCCCCTTTGGACCATCCAAAAGTGCCCCCAAAGGAAGGCTTTGGGTACAAGTGAACTCCCCAGGGGAGCCTTTACACAGCCCCACATGCAACTGGACCCTCGAGGTTCGCTTTTTCTGAGCAACCCTAAATATATCCCTAGCCGACATGGGAGAAGGCTGAAGAACCGGGCCCCAGAAAACGCGTTGCAAGCCCCTTTGGACCATGCAAAAGTGCCCCCAAAGGAAGGCTTTGGGTACAAGTGAACTCCCCAGGGGAGCCTTTACGCAGCCCCACATGCAACTGGACCCTCCGGTTTCGCTGTTTCCGAACATCCCTAAACATAGCCCTAGCCGGCATCGAAGACGAGTGAAAAATCAGGACCCAGGATATGCGTTGCGAGCCCTTTTCGCCCATCCAAAAGTGCCCCGAAAGGAAGGCTTTGGGTACAAGAGAACTCCCCAGGGGAGCCTTTACGCAGCCCCACATGCAACTGGACCCTCCGGGTTCGCTTTTCCTGAGCAATCCTAAACGTAGCCCTAGCCGTCTTCGGAGACGAGTGAAAAATCAGGCCCCAGGAAATGCGTTGCGAGCCCCTTTGGACCATCCAAAAGTGCCCCCAAAGGAAGGCTTTGGGTACAAGTGAACTCCCCAGGGGAGCCTTTACGCAGCCCCACATGCAACTGGACCCTCCGGGTTCGAATTTTCCGAGTAACCCTAAATATATCCCTAGCCGGCATGGGAGAAGACTGAAAAACCGGGCCCCAGAAAACGCGTTTCAAGCCCCTTTGGACCATGCAAAAGTGCCCCCAAAGGAAGGCTTTGGGTACAAGTGAACTCCCCAGGGGAGCCTTTACGCAGCCCCACAGTCAACTGGACCCTCCGGGTTCGCTTTTCCTGAGCAATCCTAAACGTAGCCCTAGCCGTCATCGGAGACGAGTGAAAAATCAGGCCCCAGGAAATGCGTTGCGAGACCCTTTGGACCATCCAAAAGTGCCCCCAAAGGAAGGCTTTGGGTACAAGAGAACTCCCCAGTGGAGCCTTTACGCAGCCCCACATGCAACTGGACCCTCCGGGTTCGCTGTTCCTGAGCAAACCTAAACGTAGCCCTAGACGTCATCGGAGACGAGTGAAAAATCAGGCCCCAGGAAATGCGTTGCGAGCCCCTTTGGACCATGCAAAAGTGCCCCCAAAGGAAGGCTTTGGGTACAAGTGAACTCCCCAGTGGAGCCTATACGCAGTCCCACATGCAACTGGACCCTCCGGGTTCGCTGTTTCCGAACATCCCTAAACATAACACTAGCCGGCATCGGAGACGAGTGAAAAATCAGGCCCCAGGAAATGCGTTGCGAGCCCTTTTCGCCTATCTAAAAGTGCCCCCAAAGGAAGGCTTTGGGTACAAGTGAACTCCCCAGGGGAGCCTTTACGCAGCCCCACATGCAACTGGACCCTCCGGGTTCGCTTTTTCTGAGCAACCCTAAATATATCCCTAGCCGACATGGGAGAAGTCTGAAAAACCGGGCCACAGAAAACGCATTGCAAGCCCCTTTGGACCATGCAAAAGTGCCCCCAAAGGAAGGCTTTGGGTACAAGTGAACTCCCCAGGGGAGCCTTTACGCAGCCCCACATGCAACTGGACCCTCCGGGTTCGCTGTTTCCGAACATCCCTAAACATAGCCCTAGCCGTCATAGGAGACGAGTGAAAAATCAGGCCCCAGGAAATGCGTTGCGAGCCCCTTTGGACCATCCAAAAGTGCCCCCAAAGGAAGGCTTTGGGTACAAGTGAACTCCCCAGAGGAGCCTTTACGCAGCCCCACATGCAACTGGACCCTCCGGGTTCGTTGTTTTGGAGCATCCCTAAACATACCCCTAGCCGGCATCAAATACGACTGAAAAATCAGGCCCCAGGAAATGCGTTCCAAACCCGTTTTGCCCATGCAAAAGTGCCCCCAAAGGAAGGCTTTGGGTACAAGTGAACTCCCCAGGGGAGCCTTTACGCAGCCCCACATGCAACTGGAACCTCTGGGTTCGCTTTTTCCGAGCATCACTAAACATAGCCCTAGCCGGTATCGAAGACGAGTGAAAAATCAGGCCCCAGGAAATGCGTTGCGAGCCCTTTTCGCCCATCCAAAAGTGCCCCCAAAGGAAGGCTTTGGGTACAAGAGAACTCCCCAGTGGAGCCTTTAAGCAGCCCCACATGCAACTGGACCCTCCGGGTTCGCTGTTCCTGAGCAAACCTAAACGTAGCCCTAGCCGTCATCGGAGACGAGTGAAAAATCAGGCCCCAGGAAATGCGTTCCAAGCCCCTATCGCCCATCCAAAAGTGTCACCAAAGGAAGACTTTGGGTACAAGAGAACTCCCCAGGGGAGCCTTTACGCAGCCCCACATGCAACTGGACCCTCCGGGTTCGCTTTTTCTGAGCAACCGTAAATATATCCCTAGCCGACATGGGAGAAGGCTGAAAAACCGGGCCCCAGAAAACGCATTTCAAGCCCCTTTGGACCATGCAAAAGTGCCCCCAAAGGAAGGCTTTGGGTACAAGTGAACTCCCCAGGGGAGCCTTTACGCAGCCCCACATGCAACTGGACCCTCCGGGTTCGCTGTTTCCGAAAATCCCTAAACATAGCCCTAGCCGGCATCGAAGACGACTGAAAAATCAGGCCCCAGGAAATGCGTTGCGAGCCCTTTTCGCCCATCCAAAAGTGTCCCCAAAGGAAGGCTTTGGGTACAAGTGAACTCCCCAGGGGAGCCTTTACGCAGCCCCACAGTCAACTGGACCCTCCGGGTTCGCTTTTCCTGAGCAATCCTAAACGTAGCCCTAGCCGTCATCGGAGACGAGTGAAAAATCAGGCCCCAGGAAATGCGTTGCGAGACCCTTTGGACCATCCAAAAGTGCCCCCAAAGGAAGGCTTTGGGTACAAGAGAACTCCCCAGTGGAGCCTTTACGCAGCCCCACATGCAACTGGACCCTCCGGGTTCGCTGTTCCTGAGCAAACCTAAACGTAGCCCTAGACGTCATCGGAGACGAGTGAAAAATCAGGCCCCAGGAAATGCGTTGCGAGACCCTTTGGACCATCCAAAAGTGCCCCCAAAGGAAGGCTTTGGGTACAAGTGAACTCCCCAGGGGAGCCTTTACGCAGCCCCACATGCAACTGGACCCTCCGGGTTCCCTGTTCCTGAGCAAATCTAAACGTAACCCTAGGTGTCATAGGAGACGAGTGAAAAATCGGGCCCCAGGAAATGCATTCCGAGCCCCTTTGGACCATGCAAAAGTGCCCCCAAAGGAAGGCTTTGGGTACAAGTGAACTCCCCAGGGGAGCATTTACGCAGCCCCACATGCAACTGGACCCTCCGGGTTCGCTGTTTCCTAGCATTCCTAAACATACCCCTAGCCGGCATCAAATACGACTGAAAAATCAGGCCCCAGGAAATGCGTTCCAAGCTCGTTTTGCCCATCCAAAAGTGCCCCCAAAGGAAGGCTTTGGGTACAAGTCAACTCCCCAGGGGAGCCTTTACGCAGCCCCACATGCAACTGGACCCTCTGGGTTCGATTTTTCCGAGCATCCCTAAACATATCCCTAGCCGGCATGGGAGAAGACTGAAAAACCGGGCCCCAGAAAACGCGTTGCAAGCCCCTTTGGACCATCCAAAAGTGCCCCGAAAGGAAGGCTTTGGGTACAAGTGAACTCCCCAGGGGAGCCTTTACGCAGCCCCACATGCAACTGGACCCTCCGGGTTCGCTTTTTCTGAGCAATAATAAACGTAGCCCTAGCCGTCATCGGAGACGAGTGAAAAATCAGGCCCCAGGAAATGCTTTGCGAGCCCCTTTGGACCATCCAAAAGTGCCCCCAAAGGAAGGCTTTGGGTACAAGAGAACTCCCCAGGGGAGCCTTTACGCAGCCCCACATGCAACTGGACCCTCCGGGTTCGAATTTTCCGAGTAACCCTAAATATATCCCTAGCCGGCATGGGAGAAGACTGAAAAACCGGGCCCAAGAAAACGCGTTTCAAGCCCCTTTGGACCATCCAAAAGTGCCCCCAAAGGAAGGCTTTGGGTACAAGTGAACTCCCCAGGGGAGCCTTTACGCAGCCCCACATGCAACTGGACCCTCCGGGTTCGCTGTTTCCGAACATCCCTAAACATAGCCCTAGCCGGCATCGAAGACGAGTGAAAAATCAGGCCCCAGGAAATGCGTTGCGAGCCCTTTTCGCCCATCCAAAAGTGCCCCGAAAGGAAGGCTTTGGGTACAAGTGAACTCCCCAGGGGAGCCTTTACACAGCCCCACATGCAACTGGACCCTCCAGGTTCGCTTTTTCTGAGCAACCCTAAATATATCCCTAGCCGACATGGGAGAAGGCTGAAGAACCGGGCCCCAGAAAACGCATTGCAAGCCCCTTTGGACCATGCAAAAGTGCCCCCAAAGGAAGGCTTTGGGTACAAGTGAACTCCCCAGGGGAGCCTTTACGCAGCCCCACATGCAACTGGACCCTCCGGGTTCGCTGTTTCCGAACATCCCTAAACATAGCCCTAGCCGGCATCGAAGACGAGTGAAAAATCAGGCCCCAGGAAATGCGTTGCGAGCCCTTTTCGCCCATCCAAAAGTGCCCCGAAAGGAAGGCTTTGGGTACAAGAGAACTCCGCAGGGGAGCCTTTACGCAGCCCCACATGCAACTGGACCCTCCGGGTTCGCTTTTCCTGAGCAATCCTAAACGTAGCCCTAGCCGTCATCGGAGACGAGTGAAAAATCAGGCCCCAGGAAATGCGTTGCGAGCCCCTTTGGACCATCCAAAAGTGCCCCCAAAGGAAGGCTTTGGGTACAAGAGAACTCCCGAGGGGAGCCTTGACGCAGCCCCACATGCAACTGGACCCTCCGGGTTCGAATTTTCCGAGTAACCCTAAATATATCCCTAGCCGGCATGGGAGAAGACTGAAAAACCGGGCCCCAGAAAACGCGTTTCAAGCCCCTTTGGACCATCCAAAAGTGCCCCCAAAGGAAGGCTTTGGGTACAAGTGAACTCCCCAGGGGAGCCTTTACACAGCCCCACATGCAACTGGACCCTCGAGGTTCGCTTTTTCTGAGCAACCCTAAATATATCCCTAGCCGACATGGGAGAAGGCTGAAGAACCGGGCCCCAGAAAACGCGTTGCAAGCCCCTTTGGACCATGCAAAAGTGCCCCCAAAGGAAGGCTTTGGGTACAAGTGAACTCCCCAGGGGAGCCTTTACGCAGCCCCACATGCAACTGGACCCTCCGGTTTCGCTGTTTCCGAACATCCCTAAACATAGCCCTAGCCGGCATCGAAGACGAGTGAAAAATCAGGACCCAGGATATGCGTTGCGAGCCCTTTTCGCCCATCCAAAAGTGCCCCGAAAGGAAGGCTTTGGGTACAAGAGAACTCCCCAGGGGAGCCTTTACGCAGCCCCACATGCAACTGGACCCTCCGGGTTCGCTTTTCCTGAGCAATCCTAAACGTAGCCCTAGCCGTCTTCGGAGACGAGTGAAAAATCAGGCCCCAGGAAATGCGTTGCGAGCCCCTTTGGACCATCCAAAAGTGCCCCCAAAGGAAGGCTTTGGGTACAAGTGAACTCCCCAGGGGAGCCTTTACGCAGCCCCACATGCAACTGGACCCTCCGGGTTCGAATTTTCCGAGTAACCCTAAATATATCCCTAGCCGGCATGGGAGAAGACTGAAAAACCGGGCCCCAGAAAACGCGTTTCAAGCCCCTTTGGACCATCCAAAAGTGCCCCCAAAAGAAGGCTTTGGGTACAAGTGAACTCCCCAGGGGAGCCTTTACGCAGCCCCACATGCAACTGGACCCTCCGGGTTCGCTGTTTCCGAGTATCCATAAACATAGCCCTAGCCGGCATCGAAGACGACTGAAAAATCAGGCCCCAGGAAATGCGTTGCGAGCCCTTTTCGCCCATCCAAAAGTGCCCCGAAAGGAAGGCTTTGGGTACAAGAGAACTCCCCAGGGGAGCCTTTACGCAGCCCCACATGCAACTGGACCCTCCGGGTTCGCTGTTCCTGAGCAAACCTAAACGTAGCCCTAGCCGTCATCGGAGACGATTGAAAAATCAGGCCCCAGGAAATGCGTTGCGAGCCCCTTTGGACCATCCAAAAGTGCCCCCAAAGGAAGGCTTTGGGTACAAGTGAACTTTCCAGGGGAGCATTTACGCAGCCCCACATGCAACTGGACCCTCCGGGTTCGCTTTTCCTGAGCAATCCTAAACGTAGCCCTAGCCGTCATCGGAGACGAGTGAAAAATCAGGCCCCAGGAAATGCGTTGCGAGCCCCTTTGGACCATCCAAAAGTGCCCCCAAAGGAAGGCTTTGGGTACAAGAGAACTCCCCAGGGGAGCCTTTACGCAGCCCCACATGCAACTGGACCCTCCGGGATCGCTGTTCCTGATCAAACCTAAACGTATCCCTAGGTGTCATCGGAGACGAGTGAAAAATCAGGCCCCAGGAAATGCGTTGCGAGCCACTTTGGACCATCCAAAAGTGCCCCCAAAGGAAGGCTTTGGGTACAAGAGAACTCCCCAGGGAAGCCTTTACGCAGCCCCACATGCAACTGGACCCTCCGGGTTCGAATTTCCGAGTAACACTAAATATATCCCTAACCTGCATGGGAGAAGACTGAAAAACCGGGCCCCAGAAAACGCGTTGCAAGCCCCTTTGGACCATCCAAAAGTGCCCTCAAAGGAAGGCTTTGGGTACAAGAGAACTCCCCAGGGGAGCCTTTACGCAGCCCCACATGCAACTGGACCCTCCGGGTTCGCTGTTCCTGAGCAAACCTAAACGTAGCCCTAGCCGTCATCGGAGACGAGTGAAAAATCAGGCCCCAGGAAATGCGTTGCGAGCCCCTATCGCCCATCCAAAAGTGTCACCAAAGGAAGGCTTTGGGTACAAGTGAACTCCCCAGTGGAGCCTTTACGCAGCCCCACATGCAACTGGACCCTCCGGGTTCGCTGTTTCCGAACATCCCTAAACATAACACTAGCCGGCATCGGAGACGAGTGAAAAATCAGGCCCCAGGAAATGCGTTGCGAGCCCTTTTCGCCTATCCAAAAGTGCCCCCAAAGGAAGGCTTTGGGTACAAGTGAACTCCCCAGGGGAGCCTTTACGCAGCCCCACATGCAACTGGACCCTCCGGGTTCGCTTTTTCTGAGCAACCCTAAATATATCCCTAGCCGACATGGGAGAAGTCTGAAAAACCGGGCCACAGAAAACGCATTGCAAGCCCCTTTGGACCATGCAAAAGTGCCCCCAAAGGAAGGCTTTGGGTACAAGTGAACTCCCCAGGGGAGCCTTTACGCAGCCCCACATGCAACTGGACCCTCCGGGTTCGCTGTTTCCGAACATCCCTAAACATAGCCCTAGCCGTCATAGGAGACGAGTGAAAAATCAGGCCCCAGGAAATGCGTTGCGAGCCCCTTTGGACCATCCAAAAGTGCCCCCAAAGGAAGGCTTTGGGTACAAGTGAACTCCCCAGAGGAGCCTTTACGCAGCCCCACATGCAACTGGACCCTCCGGGTTCGTTGTTTTGGAGCATCCCTAAACATACCCCTAGCCGGCATCAAATACGACTGAAAAATCAGGCCCCAGGAAATGCGTTCCAAACCCGTTTTGCCCATGCAAAAGTGCCCCCAAAGGAAGGCTTTGGGTACAAGTGAACTCCCCAGGGGAGCCTTTACGCAGCCCCACATGCAACTGGACACTCTGGGTTCGATTTTTCCGAGCATCCCTAAACATATCCCTAGCCGGCATCAAGTACGACTGAAAAATCAGGCCCCAGGAAATGCGTTGCGAGCCCTTTTCGCCCATCCAAAAGTGCCCCGAAAGGAAGGCTTTGGGTACAAGAGAACTCCCCAGGGGAGCCTTTACGCAGCCCCACATGCAACTGGACCCTCCGGGTTCGCTGTTCCTGAGCAAACCTAAACGTAGCCCTAGCCGTCATCGGAGACGAGTGAAAAATCAGGCCCCAGGAAATGCGTTGCGAGCCCCTTTGGACCATCCAAAAGTGCCCCCAAAGGAAGGCTTTGGGTACAAGTGAACTCCCCAGGGGAGCATTTACGCATCCCCACATGCAACTGGACCCTCCAGGTTCGCTGTTCCTGATCAAACCTAAACGTATCCCTAGGTGTCATCGGAGACGAGTGAAAAATCAGGCCCCAGGAAATGCGTTCCAAGCCCCTTTGGACCATCCAAAAGTGCCCCCAAAGGAAGGCTTTGGGTACAAGTGAACTCCCCAGGGGAGCCTTTACGCAGCCCCACATGCAATTGGACCCTCCGGGTTCGCTGTTTCCGAGCATCCCTAAACATACCCCTAGCCGGCATCAAATACGACTGAAAAATCAGGCCCCAGGAAATGCGTTCCAAGCCCGTTTTGCCCATCCAAAAGTGCCCCCAAAGGAAGGCTTTGGGTACAAGTGAACTCCCCAGGGGAGCCTTTACGCAGCCCCACATGCAACTGGACACTCTGGGTTCGATTTTTCCGAGCATCCCTAAACATATCCCTAGCCGGCATGGGAGAAGACTGAAAAACCGGGCCCCAGAAAACGCGTTGCAAGCCCCTTTGGACCATGCAAAAGTGCCCCCAAAGGAAGGCTTTGGGTACAAGTGAACTCCCCAGGGGAGCCTTTACGCAGCCCCACATGCAACTGGACCCTCCGGGTTCGCTGTTTCCGAGTATCCATAAACATAGCCCTAGCCGGCATTGATGACGACTGAAAAATCAGGCCCCAGGAAATGCGTTCCAAGCCCTTTTCCCCCATCCAAAAGTGCCCCCAAAGGAAGGCTTTGGGTACAAGTGAACTCCCCAGGGGAGCCTTTACGCAGCCCCACATGCAACTGGACCCTCCGGGTTCGCTTTTCCTGAGCAATCCTAAACGTAACCCTAGCCGTCATCGAAGACGAGTGAAAAATCAGGCCCCAGGAAATGCGTTGCGAGCCCCTTTGGACCATCCAAAAGTGCCCCCAAAGGAAGGCTTTGGGTACAAGAGAACTCCCGAGGGGAGCCTTTACGCAGCCCCACATGCAACTGGACCCTCCCAGTTCGCTTTTCCTGAGCAATCCTAAACGTAGCCCTAGCCGTCTTCGGAGACGAGTGAAAAATTAGGCCCCAGGAAATGCATTGCGAGCCCCTTTGGACCATCCAAAAGTGCCCCCAAAGGAAGGCTTTGGGTACAAGAGAACTCCCGAGGGGAGCCTTTACGCAGCCCCACATGCAACTGGACCCTCCCGGTTCGAATTTTCCGAGTAACCCTAAATATATCCCTAGCCGGCATGGGAGAAGACTGAAAAACCGGGTCCCAGAAAACGCGTTTCAAGCCCCTTTGGACCATCCAAAAGTGCCCCCAAAGGAAGGCTTTGGGTACAAGAGAACTCCCCAGGGGAGCCTTTACGCAGCCCCACATGCAACTGGACCCTCCGGGTTCGCTGTTTCCGAACATCCCTAAACATAACCCTAGCCGGCATCGAAGACGACTGAAAAATCAGGCCCCAGGAAATGCGTTGCGAGCCCTTTTCGCCCATCCAAAAGTGCCCCGAAAGGAAGGCTTTGGGTACAAGAAAACTCCCCAGGGGAGCCTTTACGCAGCCCCACATGCAACTGGACCCTCCGGGTTCGCTGTTCCTGAGCAAACCTAAACGTAGCCCTAGCCGTCATCGGAGACGAGTGAAAAATCAGGCCCCAGGAAATGCGTTGCGAGCCCCTTTGGACCATCCAAAAGTGCCCCCAAAGGAAGGCTTTGGGTACAAGTGAACTCCCCAGGGGAGCATTTACGCATCCCCACATGCAACTGGACCCTCCGGGATCGCTGTTCCTGATCAAACCTAAACGTATCCCTCGGTGTCATCGGAGACGAGTGAAAAATCAGGCCCCAGGAAATGCGTTCCAAGCCCCTTTGGACCATCCAAAAGTGCCCCCAAAGGAAGGCTTTGGGTACAAGTGAACTCCCCAGGGGAGCCTTTACGCAACCCCACATGCAACTGGACCCTCCGGGTTCGCTGTTTCTGAGCAAATCTAAACGTAGCCCTAGGTGTCATAGGAGACGAGTGAAAAATCGGGCCCCAGGAAATGCGTTCCAAGCCCCTTTGGACCATCCAAAAGTGACCCCAAAGGAAGGCTTTTGGTACAAGTGAACTCCCCAGGGGAGCCTTTACGCAGCCCCACATGCAACTGGACCCTCCGGGTTCGCTGTTTCCGAGCATCCCTAAACATACCCCTAGCCGGCATCAAATACGACTGAAAAATCAGGCCCCAGGAAATGTGTTGCAAGCCCCTTTGGACCATCCAAAAGTGCCCGAAAAGGAAGGCTTTGGGTACAAGAGAACTCCCCAGGGGAGCCTTTACGCAGCCCCACATTCAACTGGACCCTCCGGGTTCGAATTTTCCGAGTAACCCTAAATATATCCCTAGAAGGCATGGGAGTAGACTGAAAACCGGGCCCTAGAAAATGCGTTGCAAGCCCCTTTGGACCATGCAAAAGTGCCCCCAAAGGAAGGCTTTGGGTACAAGTGAACTCCCCAGGGGAGCCTTTACTCAGCCCCACATGCAACTGGACCATCCGGGTTCGCTGTTTCCGAACATCCCTAAACATAGCCCTAGCCGGCATCGAAGACGACTGAAAAATCAGGCCCCAGGAAATGCGTTGCGAGCCCTTTTCGCCCATCCAAAAGTGCCCCCAAAGGAAGGCTTTGGGTACAAGAGAACTCCCAAGGGGAGCCTTTACGCAGCCCCACATGCAACTGGACCCTCCAGGTTCGCTCTTCCTGAGCAAACCTAAACGTATCCCTAGGTTTCATCGGAGACGAGTGAAAAATCAGGCCCCAGGAAATGCGTTCCAAGCCCCTTTGGACCATCCAAAAGTGCCCCCAAAGGAAGGCTTTGGGTACAAGTGAACTCCCCAGGGGAGCCTTTACGCAGCCCCACATGCAACTGGACCCTCCGGGTTCGCTGTTTCCGAGCATCCCTAAACATACCCCTAGCCGGCATCAAATACGACTGAAAAATCAGGCCCCAGGAAATGCGTTCCAAGCCCGTTTTCCCCATCCAAAAGTGCCCCCAAAGGAAGGCTTTGGGTACAAGTGAACTCCCCAGGGGAGCCTTTACGCAGCCCCACATGCAACTGGACACTCTGGGTTCGATTTTTCCGAGCATCCCTAAACATATCCCTAGCCGGCATGGGAGAAGACTGAAAAACCGGGCCCCAGAAAACGCGTTGCAAGCCCCTTTGGACCATGCAAAAGTGCCCCCAAAGGAAGGCTTTGGGTACAAGTGAACTCCCCAGGGGAGCCTTTACGCAGCCCCACATGCAACTGGACCCTCCGGGTTCGCTGTTTCCGAGTATCCCTAAACATAGCCCTAGCCGGCATTGATGACGACTGAAAAATCAGGCCCCAGGAAATGCGTTCCAAGCCCTTTTCCCCCATCCAAAAGTGCCCCCAAAGGAAGGCTTTGGGTACAAGTGAACTCCCCAGGGGAGCCTTTACGAAGCCCCACATGCAACTGGACCCTCCGGGTTCGCTTTTCCTGAGCAATCCTAAACGTAACCCTAGCCGTCATCGAAGAGGAGTGAAAAATCAGGCCCCAGGAAATGCGTTGCGAGCCCCTTTGGACCATCCAAAAGTGCCCCCAAAGGAAGGCTTTGGGTACAAGAGAACTCCCGAGGGGAGCCTTTACGCAGCCCCACATGCAACTGGACCCTCCGGGTTCGCTTTTCCTGAGCAATCCTAATCGTAGCCCTAGCCGTCTTCGGAGACGAGTGAAAAATCAGGCCCCAGGAAATGCGTTGCGAGCCCCTTTGGACCATCCAAAAGTGCCCCCAAAGGAAGGCTTTGGGTACAAGAGAACTCCCGAGGGGAGCCTTTACGCAGCCCCACATGCAACTGGACCCTCCCGGTTCGAATTTTCCGAGTAACCCTAAATATATCCCTAGCCGGCATGGGAGAATACTGAAAAACCGGGTCCCAGAAAACGCGTTTCAAGCCCCTTTGGACCATCCAAAAGTGCCCCCAAAGGAAGGCTTTGGGTACAAGAGAACTCCCCAGGGGAGCCTTTACGCAGCCCCACATGCAACTGGACCCTCCGGGTTCGCTGTTTCCGAACATCCCTAAACATAAACCTAGCCGGCATCGAAAACGACTGAAAAATCAGGCCCCAGGAAATGCGTTGCGAGCCCTTTTCGCCCATCCAAAAGTGCCCCGAAAGGAAGGCTTTGGGTACAAGAGAACTCCCCAGGGGAGCCTTTACGCAGCCCCACATGCAACTGGACCCTCCGGGTTCGCTGTTCCTGAGCAAATCAAAACGTAGCCCTAGCCGTCATAGGAGACGAGTGAAAAATCAGGCCCCAGGAAATGCGTTGCGAGCCCCTTTGGACCATCCAAAAGTGCCCCCAAAGGAAGGCTTTGGGTACAAGTGAACTCCCCAGAGGAGCCTTTACGTAGCCCCACATGCAACTTGACCCTCCGGGTTCGCTGTTTCGGAGCATCCCTAAACATACCCCTAGCCGGCATCAAATACGACTGAAAAATCAGGCCCCAGGAAATGCGTTCCAAACCCGTTTTGCCCATGCAAAAGTGCCCCCAAAGGAAGGCTTTGGGTACAAGTGAACTCCCCAGGGGAGCCTTTACGCAGCCCCACATGCAACTGGACACTCTGGGTTCAATTTTTCCGAGCATCCCTAAACATATCCCTAGCCGGCATCAAGTACGACTGAAAAATCAGGCCCCAGGAAATGCGTTGCGAGCCCTTTTCGCCCATCCAAAAGTGCCCCGAAAGGAAGGCTTTGGGTACAAGAGAACTCCCCAGGGGAGCCTTTACGCAGCCCCACATGCAACTGGACCCTCCGGGTTCGCTGTTCCTGAGCAAACCTAAACGTAGCCCTAGCCGTCTTCGGAGACGAGTGAAAAATCAGGCCCCAGGAAATGCGTTGCGAGCCCCTTTGGACCATCCAAAAGTGCCCCCAAAGGAAGGCTTTGGGTACAAGTGAACTCCCCAGGGGAGCATTTACGCATCCCCACATGCAACTGGACCCTCCGGGATCGCTGTTCCTGAGCAAACCTAAACGTATCCCTAGGTGTCATCGGAGACGAGTGAAAAATCAGGCCCCAGGAAATGCGTTCCAAGCCCCTTTGGACCATCCAAAAGTGCCCCCAAAGGAAGGCTTTGGGTACAAGTGAACTCCCCAGGGGAGCCTTTACGCAGCCCCACATGCAACTGGACCCTCCGGGTTCGCTGTTTCCGAGCATCCCTAAACATACCCCTAGCCGGCATCAAATACGACTGAAAAATCAGGCCCCAGGAAATGCGTTCCAAGCCCGTTTTGCCCATCCAAAAGTGCCCCCAAAGGAAGGCTTTGGGTACAAGTGAACTCCCCAGGGGAGCCTTTACGCAGCCCCACATGCAACTGGACACTCTGGGTTCGATTTTTCCGAGCATCCCTAAACATATCCCTAGCCGGCATGGGAGAAGACTGAAAAACCGGGCCCCAGAAAACGCGTTGCAAGCCCCTTTGGACCATGCAAAAGTGCCCCCAAAGGAAGGCTTTGGGTACAAGTGAACTCCCCAGGGGAGCCTTTACGCAGCCCCACATGCAACTGGACCCTCCGGGTTCGCTGTTTCCGAGTATCCCTAAACATAGCCCTAGCCGGCATTGATGACGACTGAAAAATCAGGCCCCAGGAAATGCGTTCCAAGCCCTTTTCCCCCATCCAAAAGTGCCCCCAAAGGAAGGCTTTGGGTACAAGTGAACTCCCCAGGGGAGCCTTTACGCAGCCCCACAGTCAACTGGACCCTCCGGGTTCGCTTTTCCTGAGCAATCCTAAACGTAGCCCTAGCCGTCATCGAAGACGAGTGAAAAATCAGGCCCCAGGAAATGCGTTGCGAGCCCCTTTGGACCATCCAAAAGTGCCCCCAAAGGAAGGCTTTGGGTACAAGAGAACTCCCCAGGGGAGCCTTTACGCAGCCCCACATGCAACTGGACCCTCCCGGTTCGAATTTTCCGAGTAACCCTAAATATATCCCTAGCCGGCATGGGAGAATACTGAAAAACCGGGCCACAGAAAACGCTTTTCAAGCCCTTTTGGACCATGCAAAAGTGCCCCCAAAGGAAGGCTTTGGGTACAAGTGAATTCCCCAGGGGAGCCTTTACGCAGCCCCACATGCAACTGGACCCTCCGGGTTCGCTGTTTCCGAACATCCCTAAACATAGCCCTAGCCGGCATCGAAGACGACTGAAAAATCAGGCCCTAGGAAATGCGTTGCGAGCCCTATTCGCCCATCCAAAAGTGCCCCCAAAGGAAGGCTTTGGGTACAAGTGAACTCCCGAGGGGAGCCTTTACGCAGCCCCATATGCAACTGGACCCTCCGGTTTCGCTGTTCCTGAGCAAATCCAAACGTAGGCCTAACCGTCATCGGAGACAAGTGAAAAATGAGGCCCCAGGAAATGCGTTCCAAGCCCCTTTGGACGATCCAAAAGTGCCCCCAAAGGAAGGCTTTGGGTACAAGTGAACTCCCCAGGGGAGCCTTTACGCAGCCCCACATGCAACTGGACCCTCCGGGTTCGCTGTTCCTGAGCAAATCTAAACGTAGCCCTAGCCGGCATCGCAGACGAGTGAAAAATCAGGCCCCAGGAAATGCGTTCCAAGCCGCTTTGGACCATCCAAAAGTGCCCCCAAAGGAAGGCTTTGGGTACAAGTGAACTCCCCAGGGGAGCCTTTACGCAGCCCCACATGCAACTGGACCCTCCCGGTTCGATGTTTCCGAACATCCCTAAACATAACACTAGCCGGCATCGGATACGAGTGAAAAATCAGGCCCCAGGAAATGCGTTGCGAGCCCTTTTCGCCTATCCAAAAGTGCCCCCAAAGGAAGGCTTTGGGTACAAGTGAACTCCCCAGGGGAGCCTTTACGCAGCCCCACATGCAACTGGACCCACCGGGTTCGCTTTTTCTGAGCAACCGTAAATATATCCCTAGCCGACATGGGAGAAGGCTGAAAAACCGGGCCCCAGAAAACGTGTTGCAAGCCCCTTTGGACCATGCAAAAGTGCCCCCAAAGGAAGGCTTTGGGTACAAGTGAACTCCCCAGGGGAGCCTTTACGCAGCCCCACATGCAACTGGACCCTCCGGGTTCGCTTTTTCTGAGCAATAATAAACGTAGCCCTAGCCGTCATCGGAGACGAGTGAAAAATCAGGCCCCAGGAAATGCTTTGCGAGCCCCTTTGGACCATCCAAAAGTGCCCCCAAAGGAAGGCTTTGGGTACAAGAGAACTCCCCAGGGGAGCCTTTACGCAGCCCCACATGCAACTGGACCCTTCGGGTTCGAATTTTCCGAGTAACCCTAAATATATCCCTAGCCGGCATGGGAGAAGACTGAAAAACCGGGCCCAAGAAAACGCGTTTCAAGCCCCTTTGGACCATCCAAAAGTGCCCCCAAAGGAAGGCTTTGGGTACAAGTGAACTCCCCAGGGGAGCCTTTACGCAGCCCCACATGCAACTGGACCCTCCGGGTTCGCTGTTTCCGAACATCCCTAAACATAGCCCTAGCCAGCATCGAAGACTACTGAAAAATCAGGCCCCAGGAAATGCGTTGCGAGCCCTTTTCGCCCATCCAAAAGTGCCCCGAAAGGAAGGCTTTGGGTACAAGTGAACTCCCCAGGGGAGCCTTTACACAGCCCCACATGCAACTGGACCCTCCAGGTTCGCTTTTTCTGAGCAACCCTAAATATATCCCTAGCCGACATGGGAGAAGGCTGAAGAACCGGGTCCCAGAAAACGCATTGCAAGCCCCTTTGGACCATGCAAAAGTGCCCCCAAAGGAAGGCTTTGGGTACAAGTGAACTCCCCAGGGGAGCCTTTACGCAGCCCCACATGCAACTTGACCCTCCGGGTTCGCTGTTTCCGAACATCCCTAAACATAGCCCTAGCCGGCATCGAAGACGACTGAAAAATCAGGCCCCAGGAAATGCGTTGCGAGCCCTTTTCGCCCATCCAAAAGTGCCCCCAAAGGAAGGCTTTGGGTACAAGAGAACTCCCCAGGGGAGCCTTTACGCAGCCCCACATGCAACTGGACCCTCCGGGTTCGCTTTTCCTGAGCAATCCTAAACGTAGCCCTACCCGTCATCGGAGACGAGTGAAAAATCAGGCCCCAGGAAATGCGTTGCGAGCCCCTTTGGACCATCCAAAAGTGCCCCCAAAGGAAGGCTTTGGGTACAAGTGAACTCCCCAGAGGAGCCTTGACGCAGCCCCACATGCAACTGGACCCTCCGGGTTCGGATATTCCGATTAACCCTAAATATATCCCTAGCCGGCATGGGAGAAGACTGAAAAACCGGGCCCCAGAAAACGCGTTTCAAGCCCCTTTGGACCATCCAAAAGTGCCCCCAAAGGAAGGCTTTGGGTACAAGTGAACTCCCCAGGGGAGCCTGTACGCAGCCCCACATGCAACTGGACCCTCCGGGTTCGCTGTTTCCGAGTATCCCTAAACATACCCCTAGCCGGCATCAAATACGACTGAAAAATCAGGCCCCAGGAAATGCGTTCCAATCTCGTTTTGCCCATCCAAAAGTGCCCCCAAAGGAAGGCTTTGGGTACAAGTCAACTCCCCAGGGGAGCCTTTACGCAGCCCCACATGCAACTGGACCCTCTGGGTTCGATTCTTCCGAGCATCCCTAAACATATCCCTAGCCGGCATGGGAGAAGACTGAAAAACCGGGCCCCAGAAAACGCATTGCAAGCCCCTTTGGACCATGCAAAAGTGCCCCCAAAGGAAGGCTTTGGGTACAAGTGAACTCCCCAGGGGAGCCTTTACGCAGCCCCACATGCAACTGGACCCTCCGGGTTCGCTGTTCCTGAGCAAATCTAAACGTAGCCCTAGCCGTCATCGGAGACGAGTGAAAAATCAGGCCCCAGGAAATGCGTTCCAAGCCCCTTTGGACCATCCAAAAGTGCCCCCAAAGGAAGGCTTTGGGTACAAGAGAACTCCCGAGGGGAGCATTTACGCAGCCCCACATGCAACTGGACCCTCCGGGTTCGCTGTTTACGAACATCCCTAAACATACCCCTAGCCGGCATCGGAGACGAGTGAAAAATCATGCCCCAGGAAATGCGTTGCGAGCCCTTTTCGCCTATCCAAAAGTGCCCCCAAAGGAAGGCTTTGGGTACAAGTGAACTCCCCAGGGGAGCCTTTACGCAGCCCCACATGCAACTGGACCCTCCGGGTTCGCTTTTTCTGAGCAACCGTAAATATATCCCTAGCCGACATGGGAGAAGGCTGAAAAACCGGGCCCCAGAAAACGCATTGCAAACCCCTTTGGACCATGCAAAAGTGCCCCCAAAGGAAGGCTTTGGGTACAAGTGAACTCCCCAGGGGAGCCTTTACGCAGCCCCACATGCAACTGGACCCTCCGGGTTCGCTGTTTCCGAGTATCCCTAAACATAGCCCTAGCCGGCATTGATGACGACTGAAAAATCAGGCCACAGGAAATGCGTTCCAAGCCCTTTTCCCCCATCCAAAAGTGCCCCGAAAGGAAGGCTTTGGGTACAAGTGAACTCCCCAGGGGAGCCTTTACGCAGCCCCACATGCAACTGGACCCTCCGGGTTCGCTGTTTCCGAACATCCCTAAACATAGCCCTAGCCGGCATCGAAGACGAGTGAAAAATCAGGACCCAGGATATGCGTTGCGAGCCCCATTGGACCATCCAAAAGTGCCCCCAAAGGAAGGCTTTGGGTACAAGAGAACTCCCCAGGGGAGCCTTTACACAGCCCCACATGCAACTGGACCCTCCAGGTTCGCTTTTTCTGAGCAACCCTAAATATATCCCTAGCCGACATGGGAGAAGGCTGAAGAACCGGGCCCCAGAAAACGCGTTGCAAGCCCCTTTGGACCATGCAAAAGTGCCCCCAAAGGAAGGCTTTGGGTACAAGTGAACTCCCCAGGGGAGCCTTTACGCAGCCCCACATGCAACTGGACCCTCCGGGTTCGCTGTTTCCGAACATCCCTAAACATAGCCCTAGCCGGCATCGAAGACGAGTGAAAAATCAGGACCCAGGATATGCGTTGCGAGCCCTTTTCGTCCATCCAAAAGTGCCCCGAAAGGAAGACTTTGGGTACAAGAGAACTCCCCAGGGGAGCCTTTACGCAGCCCCACATGCAACTGGACCCTCCGGGTTCGCTTTTCCTGAGCAATCCTAAACGTAGCCCTACCCGTCATCGGAGACGAGTGAAAAATCAGGCCCCAGGAAATGCGTTGCGAGCCCCTTTGGACCATCCAAAAGTGCCCCCAAAGGAAGGCTTTGGGTACAAGTGAACTCCCGAGGGGAGCCTTTACGCAGCCCCACATGCAACTGGACCCTCCGGGTTCGAATTTTCCGAGTAACCCTAAATATATCCCTAGCCGGCATGGGAGAAGACTGAAAAACCGGGCCCCAGAAAACGCGTTTCAAGCCCCTTTGGACCATCCAAAAGTGCCCCCAAAAGAAGGCTTTGGGTACAAGTGAACTCCCCAGGGGAGCCTTTACGCAGCCCCACATGCAACTGGACCCTCCGGGTTCGCTGTTTCCGAGTATCCCTAAACATAGCCCTAGCCGGCATCGAAGACTACTGAAAAATCAGGCCCCAGGAAATGCGTTGCGAGCCCTTTTCGCCCATCCAAAAGTGCCCCGAAAGGAAGGCTTTGGGTACAAGAGAACTCCCCAGGGGAGCCTTTACGCAGCCCCACATGCAACTGGACCCTCCGGGTTCGCTGTTCCTGAGCAAACCTAAACGTAGCCCTAGCCGTCATCGGAGACGATTGAAAAATCAGGCCCCAGGAAATGCGTTGCGAGCCCCTTTGAACTATCCAAAAGTCCCCCCAAAGGAAGGCTTTGGGTACAAGTGAACTTTCCAGGGGAGCATTTACGCAGCCCCACATGCAACTGGACCCTCCGGGTTCGCTTTTCCTGAGCAATCCTAAACGTAGCCCTAGCCGTCATCGGAGACGAGTGAAAAATCAGGCCCCAGGAAATGCGTTGCGAGCCCCTTTGGACCATCCAAAAGTGCCCCCAAAGGAAGGCTTTGGGTACAAGAGAACTCCCCAGGGGAGCCTTTACGCAGCCCCACATGCAACTGGACCCTCCGGGATCGCTGTTCCTGATCAAACCTAAACGTATCCCTAGGTGTCATCGGAGACGAGTGAAAAATCAGGCCCCAGGAAATGCGTTGCGAGCCCCTTTGGACCATCCAAAAGTGCCCCCAAAGGAAGGCTTTGGGTACAAGAGAACTCCCCAGGGAAGCCTTTACGCAGCCCCACATGCAACTGGACCCTCCGGGTTCGAATTTCCGAGTAACACTAAATATATCCCTAACCGGCATGGGAGAAGACTGAAAAACCGGGCCCCAGAAAACGCGTTGCAAGCCCCTTTGGACCATCCAAAAGTGCCCTCAAAGGAAGGCTTTGGGTACAAGAGAACTCCCCAGGGGAGCCTTTACGCAGCCCCACATGCAACTGGACCCTCCGGGTTCGCTGTTCCTGAGCAAACCTAAACGTAGCCCTAGCCGTCATCGGAGACGAGTGAAAAATCAGGCCCCAGGAAATGCGTTGCGAGCCCCTATCGCCCATCCAAAAGTGTCACCAAAGGAAGGCTTTGGGTACAAGTGAACTCCCCAGTGGAGCCTTTACGCAGTCCCACATGCAACTGGACCCTCCGGGTTCGCTGTTTCCGAACATCCCTAAACATAACACTAGCCGGCATCGGAGACGAGTGAAAAATCAGGCCCCAGGAAATGCGTTGCGAGCCCTTTTCGCCTATCCAAAAGTGCCCCCAAAGGAAGGCTTTGGGTACAAGTGAACTCCCCAGGGGAGCCTTTACGCAGCCCCACATGCAACTGGACCCTCCGGGTTCGCTTTTTCTGAGCAACCCTAAATATATCCCTAGCCGACATGGGAGAAGTCTGAAAAACCGGGCCCCAGAAAACGCATTGCAAGCCCCTTTGGACCATGCAAAAGTGCCCCCAAAGGAAGGCTTTGGGTACAAGTGAACTCCCCAGGGGAGCCTTTACGCAGCCCCACATGCAACTGGACCCTCCGGGTTCGCTGTTTCCGAACATCCCTAAACATAGCCCTAGCCGGCATCGAAGACGAGTGAAAAATCAGGCCCCAGGAAATGCGTTTTGAGCCCATTTCGCCTATCCAAAAGTGCCCCGAAAGGAAGGCTTTGGGTACAAGAGAACTCCCCAGGGGAGCCTTTACGCAGCCCCACATGCAACTGGACCCTCCGGGTTCGCTTTTCCTGAGCAATCCTAATCGTAGCCCTAGCCGTCTTCGGAGACGAGTGAAAAATCAGGCCCCAGGAAATGCGTTGCGAGCCCCTTTGGACCATCCAAAAGTGCCCCCAAAGGAAGGCTTTGGGTACAAGAGAACTCCCGAGGGGAGCCTTTACGCAGCCCCACATGCAACTGGACCCTCCCGGTTCGAATTTTCCGAGTAACCCTAAATATATCCCTAGCCGGCATGGGAGAAGACTGAAAAACCGGGTCCCAGAAAACGCGTTTCAAGCCCCTTTGGACCATCCAAAAGTGCCCCCAAAGGAAGACTTTGGGTACAAGAGAACTCCCCAGGGGAGCCTTTACGCAGCCCCACATGCAACTGGACCCTCCGGGTTCGCTGTTTCCGAGTATCCCTAAACATAACCCTAGCCGGCATCGAAAACGACTGAAAAATCAGGCCCCAGGAAATGCGTTGCGAGCCCTTTTCGCCCATCCAAAAGTGCCCCGAAAGGAAGGCTTTGGGTACAAGAGAACTCCCCAGGGGAGCCTTTACGCAGCCCCACATGCAACTGGACCCTCCGGGTTCGCTGTTCCTGAGCAAACCTAAACGTAGCCCTAGCCGTCATCGGAGACGAGTGAAAAATCAGGCCCCAGGAAATGCGTTGCGAGCCCCTTTGGACCATCCAAAAGTGCCCCCAAAGGAAGGCTTTGGGTACAAGTGAACTCCCCAGAGGAGCCTTTACGCAGCCCCACATGCAACTTGACCCTCCTGGTTCGCTGTTTCGGAGCATCCCTAAACATACCCCTAGCCGGCATCAAATACGACTGAAAAATCAGGCCCCAGGAAATGCGTTCCAAACCCGTTTTGCCCATCCAAAAGTGCCCCCAAAGGAAGGCTTTGGGTACAAGTGAACTCCCCAGGGGAGCCTTTACGCAGCCCCACATGCAACTGGACACTCTGGGTTCGATTTTTCCGAGCATCCCTAAACATATCCCTAGCCGGCATCAAGTACGACTGAAAAATCAGGCCCCAGAAAATGCGTTGCGAGCCCTTTTCGCCCATCCAAAAGTGCCCCGAAAGGAAGGCTTTGGGTACAAGAGAACTCCCCAGGGGAGCCTTTACGCAGCCCCACATGCAACTGGACCCTCCGGGTTCGCTGTTCCTGAGCAAACCTAAACGTAGCCCTAGCCGTCATCGGAGACGAGTGAAAAATCAGGCCCCAGGAAATGCCTTGCGAGCCCCTTTGGACCATCCAAAAGTGCCCCCAAAGGAAGGCTTTGGGTACAAGTGAACTCCCCAGGGGAGCATTTACGCATCCCCACATGCAACTGGACCCTCCGGGATCGCTGTTCCTGATCAAACCTAAACGTAGCCCTAGCCGTCATCGGAGACGAGTGAAAAATCAGGCCCCAGGAAATGCCTTGCGAGCCCCTTTGGACCATCCAAAAGTGCCCCCAAAGGAAGGCTTTGGGTACAAGTGAACTCCCCAGGGGAGCCTTTACGCAGCCCCACATGCAACTGGACCCTCCGGGTTCGCTGTTTCCGAGCATCCCTAAACATACCCCTAGCCGGCATCAAATACGACTGAAAAATCAGGCCCCAGGAAATGCGTTCCAAGCCTGTTTTGCCCATCCAAACGTGCCCCCAAAGGAAGGCTTTGGGTACAAGTGAACTCCCCAGGGGAGCCTTTACGCAGCCCCACATGCAACTGGACACTCTGGGTTCGATTTTTCCGAGTATCCCTAAACATATCCCTAGCCGGCATGGGAGAAGACTGAAAAACCGGGCCCCAGAAAACGCGTTGCAAGCCCCTTTGGACCATGCAAAAGTGCCCCCAAAGGAAGGCTTTGGGTACAAGTGAACTCCCCAGGGGAGCCTTTACGCAGCCCCACATGCAACTGGACCCTCCGGGTTCGCTGTTTCCGAGTATCCCTAAACATAGCCCTAGCCGGCATTGATGACGACTGAAAAATCAGGCCCCAGGAAATGCGTTCCAAGCCCTTTTCCCCCATCCAAAAGTGCCCCCAAAGGAAGGCTTTGGGTACAAGTGAACTCCCCAGGGGAGCCTTTACGCAGCCCCACATGCAACTGGACCCTCCGGGTTCGCTTTTCCTGAGCAATCCTAAACGTAACCCTAGCCGTCATCGAAGACGAGTGAAAAATCAGGCCCCAGGAAATGCGTTGCGAGCCCCTTTGGACCATCCAAAAGTGCCCCCAAAGGAAGGCTTTGGGTACAAGAGAACTCCCCAGGGGAGCCTTTACGCAGCCCCACATGCAACTGGACCCTCCCAGTTCGCTTTTCCTGAGCAATCCTAAACGTAGCCCTAGCCGTCTTCGGAGACGAGTGAAAAATTAGGCCCCAGGAAATGCGTTGCGAGCCCCTTTGGACCATGCAAAAGTGCCCCCAAAGGAAGGCTTTGGGTACAAGTGAACTCCCCAGGGGAGCCTTTACGCAGCCCCACATGCAACTGGACCCTCCCGGTTCGAATTTTCCGAGTAACCCTAAATATATCCCTAGCCGGCATGGGAGAAGACTGAAAAACCGGGTCCCAGAAAACGCGTTTCAAGCCCCTTTGGACCATCCAAAAGTGCCCCCAAAGGAAGGCTTTGGGTACAAGAGAACTCCCCAGGGGAGCCTTTACGCAGCCCCACATGCAACTGGACCCTCCGGGTTCGCTGTTTCCGAAAATCCCTAAACATAACCCTAGCCGGCATCGAAGACGACTGAAAAATCAGGCCCCAGGAAATGCGTTGCGAGCCCTTTTCGCCCATCCAAAAGTGCCCCGAAAGGAAGGCTTTGGGTACAAGAGAACTCCCCAGGGGAGCCTTTACGCAGCCCCACATGCAACTGGACCCTCCGGGTTCGCTGTTCCTGAGCAAACCTAAACGTAGCCCTAGCCGTCATCGGAGACGAGTGAAAAATCAGGCCCCAGGAAATGCGTTGCGAGCCCCTTTGGACCATCCAAAAGTGCCCCCAAAGGAAGGCTTTGGGTACAAGTGAACTCCCCAGGGGAGCATTTACGCATCCCCACATGCAACTGGACCCTCCGGGATCGCTGTTCCTGATCAAACCTAAACGTATCCCTAGGTGTCATCGGAGACGAGTGAAAAATCAGGCCCCAGGAAATGCGTTCCAAGCCCCTTTGGACCATCCAAAAGTGCCCCCAAAGGAAGGCTTTGGGTACAAGTGAACTCCCCAGGGGAGCCTTTACGCAACCCCACATGCAACTGGACCCTCCGGGTTCGCTGTTCCTGAGCAAATCTAAAGGTAGCCCTAGGTGTCATAGGAGACGAGTGAAAAATCGGGCCCCAGGAAATGCGTTCCAAGCCCCTTTGGACCATGCAAAAGTGCCCCCAAAGGAAGGCTTTTGGTACAAGTGAACTCCCCAGGGGAGCCTTTACGCAGCCCCACATGCAACTGGACCCTCCGGGTTCGCTGTTTCCGAGCATCCCTAAACATACCCCTAGCCGGCATCAAATACGACTGAAAAATCAGGCCCCAGGAAATGTGTTGCAAGCCCCTTTGGACCATCCAAAAGTGCCCCCAAAGGAAGGCTTTGGGTACAAGAGAACTCCCCAGGGGAGCCTTTACGCAGCCCCACATGCAACTGGACCCTCCGGGTTCGAATTTTCCGAGTAACCCTAAATATATCCCTAGAAGGCATGGGAGTAGACTGAAAACCGGGCCCTAGAAAATGCGTTGCAAGCCCCTTTGGACCATGCAAAAGTGCCCCCAAAGGAAGGCTTTGGGTACAAGTGAACTCCCCAGGGGAGCCTTTACGCAGCCCCACATGCAACTGGACCCTCCGGGTTCGCTGTTTCCGAACATCCCTAAACATAGCCCTAGCCGGCATCGAAGACGACTGAAAAATCAGGCCCGAGGAAATGCGTTGCGAGCCCTTTTCGCCCATCCAAAAGTGCCCCCAAAGGAAGGCTTTGGGTACAAGAGAACTCCCAAGGGGAGCCTTTACGCAGCCCCACATGCAACTGGACCCTCCAGGTTCGCTCTTCCTGAGCAAACCTAAACGTAGACCTAGCCGTCATCGGAGACGAGTGAAAAATCAGTCCCCATGAAATGCGTTCCAAGCCCCATCGCCCATCCAAAATTGTCACCAAAGGAAGGCTTTGGGTACAAGTGAACTCCCCAGGGGAGCCTTTACGCAGCCCCACATGCAACTGGACCCTCCGGGTTCGCTGTTTCCGAACATCCCTAAACATAACACTAGCCGGCATCGGAGACGAGTGAAAAATCAGGCCCCAGGAAATGAGTTGCGAGCCTTTTTCGCCTATCCAAAAGTGCCCCCAAAGGAAGGCTTTGGGTACAAGTGAACTCCCCAGGGGAGCCTTTACGCAGCCCCACATGCAACTGGACCCTCCGGGTTCGAATTTTCCGAGTAACCCTATATATATCCCTAGGCGACATGGGAGAAGACTGAAAAACCGGGCCCCAGAAAACGCGTTTCAAGCCCCTTTGGACCATCCAAAAGTGCCCCCAAAGGAAGGCTTTGGGTACAAGAGAACTCCCCATGGGAGCCTTTACGCAGCCCCACATGCAACTGGACCCTCCGGGTTCGCTGTTTCTGAACATCCCTAAACATAGCCCTAGCCGGCATCGAAGACGACTGAAAAATCAGGCCCCAGGAAATGCGTTGCGAGCCCTTTTCGCCCATCCAAAAGTGTCCCCAAAGGAAGGCTTTGGGTACAAGAGAACTCCCCAGGGGAGCCTTTACGCAGCCCCACATGCAACTGGACCCTCCGGGTTCGCTGTTCCTGAGCAAATCTAAACGTAGCCCTAGCCGTCATCGGAGACGAGTGAAAAATCAGGCCCCAGGAAATGCGTTCCAAGCCCCTTTGGACCATCCAAAAGTGCCCCCAAAGGAAGGCTTTGGGTACAAGTGAACTCCCCAGGGGAGCCTTTACGCAGCCCCACATGCAACTGGACCCTCCCGGTTCGATGTTTCCGAACATCCCTAAACATAACACTAGCCGGCATCGGAGACGAGTGAAAAATCAGGCCCCCGGAAATGCGTTGCGAGCCCTTTTCGCCTATACAAAAGTGCCCCCAAAGGAAGGCTTTGGGTACAAGTGAACTCCCCAGGGGAGCCTTTACGCAGCCCCACATGCAACTGGACCCTCCGGGTTCGCTTTTTCTGAGCAACCCTAAATATATCCCTAGCCGACATGGGAGAAGGCTGAAAAACTGGGCCCCAGAAAACGCATTGCAAGCCCCTTTGGACCATGCAAAAGTGCCCCCAAAGGAAGGCTTTGGGTACAAGTGAACTTCCCAGTGGAGCCTTTACGCAGCCCCACATGCAACTTGACCCTCCGGGTTCGCTGTTTCCGAGTATCCCTAAACATAGCCCTAGCCGGCATCGAAGTCGACTGAAAAATCAGGCCCCAGGAAATGCATTCCAAGCAGTTTTCGCCCATCAAAAGTGCCCCCAAAGGAAGGCTTTGGGTACAAGAGAACTCCCCAGGGGAGCCTTTACGCAGCCCCACATGCAACTGGACCCTCCGGGTTCGCTTTTCCTGAGCAATCCTAAACGTAGCCCTAGCCGTCATCGGAGACGAGTGAAAAATCAGGCCCCAGGAAATGCGTTGCGAGCCCTATTCGCCTATCCAAAAGTGCCCCCAAAGGAAGGCTTTGGGTACAAGAGAACTCCCCAGGGGAGCCTTTACGCAGCCCCACATGCAACTGGACCCTCCGGGTTCGAATTTTCCGAGTAACCCTAAATATATCCCTAGCCGGCATGGGAGAATACTGAAAAACCGGGCCCCAGAAAACGCTTTTCAAGCCCTTTTGGACCATGCAAAAGTGCCCCCAAAGGAAGGCTTTGGGTACAAGAGAACTCCCCAGGGGAGCCTTTACGCAGCCCCACATGCAACTGGACCCTCCGGGTTCGCTGTTTCCGAACATCCCTAAACATAGCCCTAGCCGGCATCGAAGACGACTGAAAAATCAGGCCCTAGGAAATGCGTTGCAAGCCCCTTTGGACCATCCAAAAGTGCCCCCAAAGGAAGGCTTTGGGTACAAGAGAACTCCCCAGGGGAGCCTTTACGCAGCCCCACATGCAACTGGACCCTCCGGGTTCGCTGTTCCTGAGCAAATCCAAACGTAGGCCTAACCGTCATCGGAGACAAGTGAAAAATGAGGCCCCAGGAAATGCGTTCCAAGCCCCTTTGGACGATCCAAAAGTGCCCCCAAAGGAAGGCTTTGGGTACAAGTGAACTCCCCAGGGGAGCCTTTACGCAGCCCCACATGCAACTGGACCCTCCGGATTCGCTTTTCCTGAGCAAATCTAAACGTAGCCCTAGCCGGCATCGGAGACGACTGAAAAATCAGGCCCCAGGAAATGCGTTCCAAGCCGCTTTGGACCATCCAAAAGTGCCCCCAAAGGAAGGCTTTGGGTACAAGTGAACTCCCCAGGGGAGCCTTTACGCAGCCCCACATGCAACTGGACCCACCGGGTTCGCTTTTTCTGAGCAACCGTAAATATATCCCTAGCCGACATGGGAGAAGGCTGAAAAACCGGGCCCCAGAAAACGTGTTGCAATCCCCTTTGGACCATGCAAAAGTGCCCCCAAAGGAAGGCTTTGGGTACAAGAGAACTCCCCAGGGGAGCCTTTACGCAGCCCCACATGCAACTGGACCCTCCGGGTTCGCTTTTCCTGAGCAATCCTAAACGTAGCCCTAGCCGTCATCGGAGACGAGTGAAAAATCAGGCCCCAGGAAATGCGTTGCGAGCCCCTTTGGACCATCCAAAAGTGCCCCCAAAGGAAGGCTTTGGGTACAAGAGAACTCCCCAGGGGAGCCTTTACGCAGCCCCACATGCAACTGGACCCTCCGGGTTCGCTGTTTCCGAACATCCCTAAACATATCCCTAGCCGGCATCGAAGACGACTGAAAAATCAGGCCCCAGGAAATGCGTTGCGAGCCCTTTTCGCCCATCCAAAAGTGTCCCCAAAGGAAGGCTTTGGGTACAAGAGAACTCCCCAGGGGAGCCTTTACGCAGCCCCACATGCAACTGGACCCTCCGGGTTCGCTGTTCCTGAGCAAATCTAAACGTAGACCTAGCCGTCATCGGAGACGAGTGAAAAATCAGTCCCCAGGAAATGCGTTCCAAGCCCCATCGCCCATCCAAAATTGTCACCAAAGGAAGGCTTTGGGTACAAGTGAACTCCCCAGGGGAGCCTTTACGCAGCCCCACATGCAACTGGACCCTCCGGGTTCGCTGTTTCCGAACATCCCTAAACATAACACTAGCCGGCATCGGAGACGAGTGAAAAATCAGGCCCCAGGAAATGCGTTGCGAGCCCTTTTCGCCTATCCAAAAGTGCCCCCAAAGGAAGGCTTTGGGTACAAGTGGACTCCCCAGGGGAGCCTTTACGCAGCCCTACATGCAACTGGACCCTCCGGGTTCGCTTTTTCTGAGCAACCCCAAATATATCCCTAGCCGACATGGGAGAAGGCTGAAAAACTGGGCCCCAGAAAACGCATTGCAAGCCCCTTTGGAGCATGCAAAAGTGCCCCCAAAGGAAGGCTTTGGGTACAAGTGAACTTCCCAGGGGAGCCTTTACGCAGCCCCACATGCAACTTGACCCTCCGGGTTCGCTGTTTCCGAGTATCCCTAAACATAGCCCTAGCCGGCATCGAAGACGACTGAAAAATCTGGCCCCAGGAAATGCATTCCAAGCAGTTTTCGCCCATCAAAAGTGCCCCCAAAGGAAGGCTTTGGGTACAAGAGAACTCCCCAGGGGAGCCTTTACGCAGCCCCACATGCAACTGGACCCTCCGGGTTCGCTTTTCCTGAGCAATCCTAAACGTAGCCCTAGCCGTCATCGGAGACGAGTGAAAAATCAGGCCCCAGGAAATGCGTTGCGAGCCCCTTTGGACCATCCAAAAGTGCCCCCAAAGGAAGGCTTTGGGTACAAGAGAACTCCCCAGGGGAGCCTTTACGCAGCCCCACATGCAACTGGACCCTCCGGGTTCGCTGTTTCCGAACATCCCTAAACATAGCCCTAGCCGGCATCGAAGACGAGTGAAAAATCAGGCCCCAGGAAATGCGTTGCGAGCCCTTTTCGCCCATCCAAAAGTGTCCCCAAAGGAAGGCTTTGGGTACAAGAGAACTCCCCAGGGGAGCCTTTACGCAGCCCCACATGCAACTGGACCCTCCAGGTTCGCTGTTCCTGAGCAAATCTAAATGTAGGCCTAACCGTCATCGGAGACAAGTGAAAAATGAGGCCCCAGGAAATGCGTTGCGAGCCCCTTTGGACAATCCAAAAGTGTCACCAAAGGAAGGCTTTGGGTACAAGTGAACTCCCCAGGGCAGCCTTTACGCAGCCCCACATGCAACTGGACCCTCCGGGTTCGCTGTTTCCGAACATCCCTAAACATAACACTAGCCGTCATCGGAGACGAGTGAAAAATCAGGCCCCAGGAAAGGCGTTCCGAGCCCCTTTGGACCATCCAAAAGTGCCCGCAAAGGAAGGCTTTGGGTACAAGAGAACTCCCCAGGGGAGCCTTTACGCAGCCCCACATGCAACTGGACCCTCCGCGTTAGCTTTTTCTGAGCAACCCTAAATATATCCCTAGCCGACATGGGAGAAGGCTGAAATCCGGGCCCCAGAAAACGCATTGCAAGCCCCTTTGGACCATGCAAAAGTGCCCCCAAAGGAAGGCTTTGGGTACAAGTGAACTCCCCAGGGGAGCCTTTACGCAGCCCCACATGCAACTGGACCCTCCGGGTTCGCTGTTTCCGAACATCCCTAAACATAGCCCTAGACGGCATCGAAGACGAGTGAAAAATCAGGCCCCAGGAAATGCGTTGCGAGCCCTTTTCGCCCATCCAAAAGTGCCCCCAAAGGAAGGCTTTGGGTACAAGTGAACTCCAAAGGGGAGCATTTACGCAGCCCCACATGCAACTGGACCCTCCGTGTTCGCTTTTCCTGAGCAATCCTAAACGTAGGCCTAGCCGTCATCGGAGACGAGTGAAAAATCAGGCCCCAGGAAATGCGTTGCGAGCCCTTTTCGCCTATCCAAAAGTGCCCCCAAAGGAAGGCTTTGGGTACAAGTGAACTCCCCAGGGGAGCCTTTACGCAGCCCCACATGCAACTGGACCCTCCGGGTTCGCTTTTTCTGAGCAACCGTAAATATATCCCTAGCCGACATGGGAGAAGGCTGAAAAACCGGGCCCCAGAAAACGCGTTGCAAGCCCCTTCGGACCATGCAAAAGTGCCCCCAAAGGAGGCTTTGGGTACAAGTGAACTCCGCAGGGGAGCCTTTACGCAGCCCCACATGCAACTGGACCCTCCGGGTTCGCTGTTTCCGAACATCCCTAAACATAGCCCTAGCCGGCATCGAAGACGACTGAAAAATCAGGCCCCAGGAAATGCGTTCCAAGCCCTTTTCCCCCATCCAAAAGTGTCCCCAAAGGAAGGCTTTGGGTACAAGAGAACTCCCCAGGGGAGCCTTTACGCAGCCCCACATGCAACTGGACCCTCCGGGTTCGCTGTTTCCGAACATCCCTAAACATAACACTAGCTGGCATCGGAGACGAGTGAAAAATCAGGCCCCAGGAAACGCGTTGCGAGCCCTATTCGCCTATCCAAAAGTGCCCCCAAAGGAAGGCTTTGGGTACAAGTGAACTCCCCAGGGGAGCATTTACGCAGCCCCACATGCAACTGGACCCTCCGGGTTCGCTTTTTCTGTGCAACCCTAAATATATCCCGAGCCGACATGGGAGAAGGCTGAAAAACCGGGTCCCAGAAAACGCGATGCAAGCCCCTTTGGACCATGCAAAAGTGCCCCCAAAGGAAGGCTTTGGGTACAAGAGAACTCCCCAGGGGAGCCTTTACGCAGCCCCACATGCAACTGGACCCTCCGGATTCGCTTTTCCTGAGCAAACCTAAACGTAGCCCTAGCCGTCATCGGAGACGAGTGAAAAATCAGGCCCCAGGAAATGTGTTGCGAGCCCCTTGGACCATCCAAAAGTGCCCCCAAAGGAAGGCTTTGGGTACAAGTGAACTCCCCAGGGGAGCCTTTACGCAGCCCCACATGCAACTGGACCCTCCAGGTTCGCTGTTTCCGAGCATCCCTAAACATAACCCTAGCCGGAATCGAAGACGACTGAAAAATCAGGCCCCAGGAAATGCGTTGCGAGCCCTTTTCGCCCATCCAAAAGTGCCCCCAAAGGAAGGCTTTGGGTACAAGAGAACTCCCCAGGGGATCCTTTACGCAGCCCCACATGCAACTGGACCCTCCAGGTTCGCTGTTTCCGAGGATCCCTAAACATATCCCTAGCCAGGATGGGAGAAGACTGAAAAACCGGGCCTCAGAAAACGCGTTGCAAGCCCCTTTGGACCATGCAAAAGTGCCCCCAAAGGAAGGCTTTGGGTACAAGAGAACTCCCCAGGGGAGCCTTTACGCAGCCCCACATGCAACTGGACCCTCCGGGATCGCTGTTCCTGAGCAAACCTAAACGTAGCCCTAGCCGTCATCAGAGACGACTGAAAAATCAGGCCCCAGGAAATGTGTTCCGAGCCCGTTTTGCCCATCCAAAAGTGTCACCAAAGGAAGGCTTTGGGTACAAGTGAACTCCCAAGGGGAGCCTTTACGCAGCCCCACATGCAACTGGACCCTCCGGGTTCGCTGTTTCCGAACATCGCTAAACATAATACTAGCCGGCATAGGAGACGAGTGAAAAATCAGGCCCCAGGAAATGCGTTGCGAGCCCTTTTCGCCTATCCAAAAGTGCCGCCAAAGGAAGGCTTTGGGTACAAGAGAACTCCCCAGGGGAGCCTTTACGCAGCCCCACATGCAACTGGACCCTCCGGGTTTGCTGTTTCCGAACATCCCTAAATATATCCCTAGCTGGCATGGGAGAAGACTGAAAAACCGGGCAACATAAAACGCGTTGCAAGCTCCTTTGGACCATGCAAAAGTGCCCCCAAAGGAAGGCTTTGGGTACAAGTGAACTCCCCAGGGGAGCCTTTACGCAGCCCCACATGCAACTGGACCCTCCAGGTTCGCTGTTTCCGAGGATCCCTAAACATATGCTAGCCAGCATGGGAGAAGACTGAAAAACTGGGCCCCAGAAAACGCGTTGCAAGCACCTTAGGACCATGCAAAAGTGCCCCCAAAGGAAGGCTTTGGGTACAAGTGAACTCCCCAGGGGAGCCTTTACGCAGCCCTACATGCAACTGGACCCTCCGGGTTCGCTGTTTCCGAGTATCCCTAAACATAGCCCTAGCCGGCATCGAAGACGACTGAAAAATCAGGCCCCAGGAAATGCGTTGCGAGCCCTTTTCGCCCATCCAAAAGTGCCCCCAAAGGAAGGCTTTGGGTACAAGAGAACTCCCCAGGGGAGCCTTTACGCAGCCCCACATGCAACTGGACCCTCCGGGTTCGCTGTTCCTGAGCAAACCTAAACGTATCCCTAGCCGTCATCGGAGACGACTGAAAAATCAGGCCCCAGGAAATGCGTTGCGAGCCCCTTTGGACAATCCAAAAGTGTCACCAAAGGAAGGCTTTGGGTACAAGTGAACTCCCCAGGGGATCCTTTACGCAGCCCCACATGCAACTGGACCCTCCAGGTTCGCTGTTTCCGAACATCCCTAAACATAACACTAGCCGGCATCGGAGACGAGTGAAAAATCAGGCCCCAGGAAAGGCGTTCCGAGCCCCTTTGGACCATCCAAAAGTGCCCGCAAAGGAAGGCTTTGGGTACAAGAGAACTCCCCAGGGGAGCCTTTACGCAGCCCCACATGCAACTGGACCCTCCGCGTTAGCTTTTTCTGAGCAACCCTAAATATATCCCTAGCCGACATGGGAGAAGGCTGAAATCCGGGCCCCAGAAAACGCATTGCAAGCCCCTTTGGACCATGCAAAAGTGCCCCCAAAGGAAGGCTTTGGGTACAAGTGAACTCCCCAGGGGAGCCTTTACGCAGCCCCACATGCAACTGGACCCTCCGGGTTCGCTGTTTCCGAGTATCCCTAAACATAGCCCTAGCCGGCATCGAAGACGACTGAAAAATCAGGCCCCAGGAAATGCGTTGCGAGCCTTTTTCCCCCATCCAAAAGTGCCCCCAAAGGAAGGCTTTGGGTACAAGTGAACTCCCCAGGGGAGCATATACGCAGCCCCACATGCAACTGGACCCTCCGGGTTCGCTGTTCCTGAGCAATCCTAAACGTAGGCCTAGCCGTCATCGGAGACGAGTGAAAAATCAGGCCCCAGGAAATGCGTTGCGAGCCCTTTTCGCCTATCCAAACGTGCCCCCAAAGGAAGGCTTTGGGTACAAGTGATCTCCCCAGGGGAGCCTTTACGCAGCCCCACCTGCAACTGGACCCTCCGCGTTAGCTTTTTCTGAGCAACCCTAAATATATCCCTAGCCGACATGGGAGAAGGCTGAAATCCGGGCCCCAGAAAACGCATTGCAAGCCCCTTTGGACCATGCAAAAGTGCCCCCAAAGGAAGGCTTTGGGTACAAGTGAACTCCCCAGGGGAGCCTTTACGCAGCCCCACATGCAACTGGACCCTCCAGGTTCGCTGTTTCCGAGCATCCCTAAACATAGCCCTAGCCGTCATCGGAGACGAGTGAAAAATCAGGCCCCAGGAAAGGCGTTCCGAGCCCCTTTGGACCATCCAAAAGTGCCCGCAAAGGAAGGCTTTGGGTACAAGAGAACTCCCCAGGGGAGCCTTTACGCAGCCCCACATGCAACTGGACCCTCCGCGTTAGCTTTTTCTGAGCAACCTTTAATATATCCCTAGTCGACATGGGAGAAGGCTGAAATCCGGGCCCCAGAAAACGCATTGCAAGCCCCTTTGGACCATGCAAAAGTGCCCCCAAAGGAAGGCTTTGGGTACAAGTGAACTCCCCAGGGGAGCCTTTACGCAGCCCCACATGCAACTGGACCCTCCGGGTTCGCTGTTTCCGAGTATCCCTAAACATAGCCCTAGCCGTCATCGAAGACGACTGAAAAATCAGGCCCCAGGAAATGCGTTGCAAGCCCTTTTCGCCCATCCAAAAGTGCCCCCAAAGGAAGGCTTTGGGTACAAGTGAACTCCCCAGGGGAGCATATACGCAGCCCCACATGCAACTGGACCCTCCGGGTTCGCTGTTCCTGAGCAATCCTAAACGTAGGCCTAGCCGTCATCGGAGACGAGTGAAAAATCAGGCCCCAGGAAATGCGTTGCGAGCCCTTTTCGCCTATCCAAAAGTGCCCGAAAAGGAAGGCTTTGGGTACAAGTGAACTCCCCAGGGGAGCCTTTACGCAGCCCCACATGCAACTGGACCCTCCGGGTTCGAATTTTCCGAGTAACCCTAAATATATCCCTAGAAGGCATGGGAGTAGACTGAAAACCGGGCCCTAGAAAATGCGTTGCAAGCCCCTTTGGACCATGCAAAAGTGCCCCCAAAGGAAGGCTTTGGGTACAAGTGAACTCCCCAGGGGAGCCTTTACTCAGCCCCACATGCAACTGGACCATCCGGGTTCGCTGTTTCCGAACATCCCTAAACATAGCCCTAGCCGGCATCGAAGACGACTGAAAAATCAGGCCCCAGGAAATGCGTTGCGAGCCCTTTTCGCCCATCCAAAAGTGCCCCCAAAGGAAGGCTTTGGGTACAAGAGAACTCCCAAGGGGAGCCTTTACGCAGCCCCACATGCAACTGGACCCTCCGGGTTCGCTGTTTCCGAACATCCCTAAACATAACACTAGCCGGCATCGGAGACGAGTGAAAAATCAGGCCCCAGGAAATGAGTTGCGAGCCCTTTTCGCCTATCCAAAAGTGCCCCCAAAGGAAGGCTTTGGGTACAAGTGAACTCCCCAGGGGAGCCTTTACGCAGCCCCACATGCAACTGGACCCTCCGGGTTCGAATTTTCCGAGTAACCCTATATATATCCCTAGGCGACATGGGAGAAGACTGAAAAACCGGGCCCCAGAAAACGCGTTTCAAGCCCCTTTGGACCATCCAAAAGTGCCCCCAAAGGAAGGCTTTGGGTACAAGAGAACTCCCCATGGGAGCCTTTACGCAGCCCCACATGCAACTGGACCCTCCGGGTTCGCTGTTTCTGAACATCCCTAAACATAGCCCTAGCCGGCATCGAAGACGACTGAAAAATCAGGCCCCAGGAAATGCGTTGCGAGCCCTTTTCGCCCATCCAAAAGTGTCCCCAAAGGAAGGCTTTGGGTACAAGAGAACTCCCCAGGGGATCCTTTACGCAGCCCCACATGCAACTGGACCCTCCGGGTTCGCTGTTCCTGAGCAAATCTAAACGTAGCCCTAGCCGTCATCGGAGACGAGTGAAAAATCAGGCCCCAGGAAATGCGTTCCAAGCCCCTTTGGACCATCCAAAAGTGCCCCCAAAGGAAGGCTTTGGGTACAAGTGAACTCCCCAGGGGAGCCTTTACGCAGCCCCACATGCAACTGGACCCTCCCGGTTCGATGTTTCCGAACATCCCTAAACATAACACTAGCCGGCATCGGAGACGAGTGAAAAATCAGGCCCCAGGAAATGCGTTGCGAGCCCTTTTCGCCTATACAAAAGTGCCCCCAAAGGAAGGCTTTGGGTACAAGTGAACTCCCCAGGGGAGCCTTTACGCAGCCCCACATGCAACTGGACCCTCCGGGTTCGCTTTTTCTGAGCAACCCTAAATATATCACTAGCCGACATGGGAGAAGGCTGAAAAACTGGGCCCCAGAAAACGCATTGCAAGCCCCTTTGGACCATGCAAAAGTGCCCCCAAAGGAAGGCTTTGGGTACAAGTGAACTTCCCAGTGGAGCCTTTACGCAGCCCCACATGCAACTTGACCCTCCGGGTTCGCTGTTTCCGAGTATCCCTAAACATAGCCCTAGCCGGCATCGAAGTCGACTGAAAAATCAGGCCCCAGGAAATGCATTCCAAGCAGTTTTCGCCCATCAAAAGTGCCCCCAAAGGAAGGCTTTGGGTACAAGAGAACTCCCCAGGGGAGCCTTTACGCAGCCCCACATGCAACTGGACCCTCCGGGTTCGCTTTTCCTGAGCAATCCTAAACGTAGCCCTAGCTGTCATCGGAGACGAGTGAAAAATCAGGCCCCAGGAAATGCGTTGCGAGCCCCTTTGGACCATCCAAAAGTGCCCCCAAAGGAAGGCTTTGGGTACAAGAGAACTCCCCAGGGGAGCCTTTACGCAGCCCCACATGCAACTGGACCCTCCCGGTTCGAATTTTCCGAGTAACCCTAAATATATCCCTAGCCAGCATGGGAGAATACTGAAAAACCGGGCCCCAGAAAACGCTTTTCAAGCCCTTTTGGACCATGCAAAAGTGCCCCCAAAGGAAGGCTTTGGGTACAAGTGAACTCCCCAGGGGAGCCTTTACGCAGCCCCACATGCAACTGGACCCTCCGGGTTCGCTGTTTCCGAACATCCCTAAACATAGCCCTAGCCGGCATCGAAGACGACTGAAAAATCAGGCCCTAGGAAAAGCGTTGCGAGCCCTATTCGCCCATCCAAAAATGCCCCCAAAGGAAGGCTTTGGGTACAAGAGAACTCCCCAGGGGAGCCTTTACGCAGCCCCACATGCAACTGGACCCTCCGGGTTCGCTGTTCCTGAGCAAATCCAAACGTAGGCCTAACCGTCATCGGAGACAAGTGAAAAATGAGGCCCCAGGAAATGCGTTCCAAGCCCCTTTGGACGATCCAAAAGTGCCCCCAAAGGAAGGCTTTGGGTACAAGTGAACTCCCCAGGGGAGCCTTTACGCAGCCCCACATGCAACTGGACCCTCCGGATTCGCTTTTCCTGAGCAAATCTAAACGTAGCCCTAGCCGGCATCGGAGACGACTGAAAAATCAGGCCCCAGGAAATGCGTTCCAAGCCGCTTTGGACCATCCAAAAGTGCCCCCAAAGGAAGGCTTTGGGTACAAGAGAACTCCCCAGGGGAGCCTTTACGCAGCCCCACATGCAACTGGACCCTCCGGGTTCGCTTTTCCTGAGCAATCCTAAACGTAGCCCTAGCCGTCATCGGAGACGAGTGAAAAATCAGGCCCCAGGAAATGCGTTGCGAGCCCCTTTGGACCATCCAAAAGTGCCCCCAAAGGAAGGCTTTGGGTACAAGAGAACTCCCCAGGGGAGCCTTTACGCAGCCCCACATGCAACTGGACCCTCCGGGTTCGCTGTTTCCGAACATCCCTAAACATAGCCCTAGCCGGCATCGAAGACGACTGAAAAATCAGGCCCCAGGAAATGCGTTGCGAGCCCTTTTCGCCCATCCAAAAGTGTCCCCAAAGGAAGGCTTTGGGTACAAGAGAACTCCCCAGGGGAGCCTTTACGCAGCCCCACATGCAACTGGACCCTCCGGGTTCGCTGTTCCTGAGCAAATCTAAATGTAGGCCTAACCGTCATCGGAGACGAGTGAAAAATGAGGCCCCAGGAAATGCGTTGCGAGCCCCTTTGGACAATCCAAAAGTGTCACCAAAGGAAGGCTTTGGGTACAAGTGAACTCCCCAGGGCAGCCTTTACGCAGCCCCACATGCAACTGGACCCTCCGGGTTCGCTGTTTCCGAACATCCCTAAACATAACACTAGCCGGCATCGGAGACGAGTGAAAAATCAGGCCCCAGGAAAGGCGTTCCGAGCCCCTTTGGACCATCCAAAAGTGCCCGCAAAGGAAGGCTTTGGGTACAAGAGAACTCCCCAGGGGAGCCTTTACGCAGCCCCACATGCAACTGGACCCTCCGCGTTAGCTTTTTCTGAGCAACCCTAAATATATCCCTAGCCGACATGGGAGAAGGCTGAAATCCGGGCCCCAGAAAACGCATTGCAAGCCCCTTTGGACCATGCAAAAGTGCCCCCAAAGGAAGGCTTTGGGTACAAGTGAACTCCCCAGGGGAGCCTTTACGCAGCCCCACATGCAACTGGACCCTCCGGGTTCGCTGTTTCCGAACATCCCTAAACATAGCCCTAGCCGGCATCGAAGACGAGTGAAAAATCAGGCCCCAGGAAATGCGTTGCGAGCCCTTTTCGCCCATCCAAAAGTGCCCCCAAAGGAAGGCTTTGGGTACAAGTGAACTCCAAAGGGGAGCATTTACGCAGCCCCACATGCAACTGGACCCTCCGGGTTCGCTTTTCCTGAGCAATCCTAAACGTAGGCCTAGCCGTCATCGGAGACGAGTGAAAAATCAGGCCCCAGGAAATGCGTTGCGAGCCCTTTTCGCCTATCCAAAAGTGCCCCCAAAGGAAGGCTTTGGGTACAAGTGAACTCCCCAGGGGAGCCTTTACGCAGCCCCACATGCAACTGGACCCTCCGGGTTCGCTTTTTCTGAGCAACCGTAAATATATCCCTAGCCGACATGGGAGAAGGCTGAAAAACCGGGCCCCAGAAAACGCGTTGCAAGCCCCTTCGGACCATGCAAAAGTGCCCCCAAAGGAGGCTTTGGGTACAAGTGAACTCCGCAGGGGAGCCTTTACGCAGCCCCACATGCAACTGGACCCTCCGGGTTCGCTGTTTCCGAACATCCCTAAACATAGCCCTAGCCGGCATCGAAGACGACTGAAAAATCAGGCCCCAGGAAATGCGTTCCAAGCCCTTTTCCCCCATCCAAAAGTGTCCCCAAAGGAAGGCTTTGGGTACAAGAGAACTCCCCAGGGGAGCCTTTACGCAGCCCCACATGCAACTGGACCCTCCGGGTTCGCTGTTTCCGAACATCCCTAAACATAACACTAGCCGGCATCGGAGACGAGTGAAAAATCAGGCCCCAGGAAACGCGTTGCGAGCCCTATTCGCCTATCCAAAAGTGCCCCCAAAGGAAGGCTTTGGGTACAAGTGAACTCCCCAGGGGAGCCTTTACGCAGCCCCACATGCAACTGGACCCTCCAGGTTCGCTGTTTCCGAGCATCCCTAAACATAACCCTAGCCGGAATCGAAGACGACTGAAAAATCAGGCCCCAGGAAATGCGTTGCGAGCCCTTTTCGCCCATCCAAAAGTGCCCCCAAAGGAAGGCTTTGGGTACAAGAGAACTCCCCAGGGGATCCTTTACGCAGCCCCACATGCAACTGGACCCTCCAGGTTCGCTGTTTCCGAGGATCCCTAAACATATCCCTAGCCAGGATGGGAGAAGACTGAAAAACCGGGCCTCAGAAAACGCGTTGCAAGCCCCTTTGGACCATGCAAAAGTGCCCCCAAAGGAAGGCTTTGGGTACAAGAGAACTCCCCAGGGGAGCCTTTACGCAGCCCCACATGCAACTGGACCCTCCGGGATCGCTGTTCCTGAGCAAACCTAAACGTAGCCCTAGCCGTCATCAGAGACGACTGAAAAATCAGGCCCCAGGAAATGTGTTCCGAGCCCGTTTTGCCCATCCAAAAGTGTCACCAAAGGAAGGCTTTGGGTACAAGTGAACTCCCCAGGGGAGCCTTTACGCAGCCCCACATGCAACTGGACCCTCCGGGTTCGCTGTTTCCGAACATCGCTAAACATAATACTAGCCGGCATCGGAGACGAGTGAAAAATCAGGCCCCAGGAAATGCGTTGCGATCCCTTTTCGCCTATCCAAAAATGCCGCCAAAGGAAGGCTTTGGAGACAAGAGAACTCCCCAGGGGAGCCTTTACGCAGCCCCACATGCAACTGGACCCTCCGGGTTTGCTGTTTCCGAACATCCCTAAATATATCCCTAGCCGGCATGGGAGAAGACTGAAAAACCGGGCAACATAAAACGCGTTGCAAGCTCCTTTGGACCATGCAAAAGTGCCCCCAAAGGAAGGCTTTGGGTACAAGTGAACTCCCCAGGGGAGCCTTTACGCAGCCCCACATGCAACTGGACCCTCCAGGTTCGCTGTTTCCGAGGATCCCTAAACATATGGCTAGCCAGCATGGGAGAAGACTGAAAAACTGGGCCCCAGAAAACGCGTTGCAAGCACCTTAGGACCATGCAAAAGTGCCCCCAAAGGAAGGCTTTGGGTACAAGTGAACTCCCCAGGGGAGCCTTTACGCAGCCCCACATGCAACTGGACCCTCCGGGTTCGCTGTTTCCGAGTATCCCTAAACATAGCCCTAGCCGGCATCGAAGACGACTGAAAAATCAGGCCCCAGGAAATGCGTTGCGAGCCCTTTTCGCCCATCCAAAAGTGCCCCCAAAGGAAGGCTTTGGGTACAAGAGAACTCCCCAGGGGAGCCTTTACGCAGCCCCACATGCAACTGGACCCTCCGGGTTCGCTGTTCCTGAGCAAACCTAAACGTAGCCCTAGCCGTCATCGGAGACGACTGAAAAATCAGGCCCCAGGAAATGCGTTGCGAGCCCCTTTGGACAATCCAAAAGTGTCACCAAAGGAAGGCTTTGGGTACAAGTGAACTCCCCAGGGGATCCTTTACGCAGCCCCACATGCAACTGGACCCTCCAGGTTCGCTGTTTCCGAACATCCCTAAACATAACACTAGCCGGCATCGGAGACGAGTGAAAAATCAGGCCCCAGGAAAGGCGTTCCGAGCCCCTTTGGACCATCCAAAAGTGCCCGCAAAGGAAGGCTTTGGGTACAAGAGAACTCCCCAGGGGAGCCTTTACGCAGCCCCACATGCAACTGGACCCTCCGCGTTAGCTTTTTCTGAGCAACCCTAAATATATCCCTAGCCGACATGGGAGAAGGCTGAAATCCGGGCCCCAGAAAACGCATTGCAAGCCCCTTTGGACCATGCAAAAGTGCCCCCAAAGGAAGGCTTTGGGTACAAGTGAACTCCCCAGGGGAGCCTTTACGCAGCCCCACATGCAACTGGACCCTCCGGGTTCGCTTTTCCTGAGCAATCCTAAACGTAGCCCTAGCCGTCATCGGAGACGAGTGAAAAATCAGGCCCCAGGAAATGCGTTGCGAGCCCCTTTGGACCATCCAAAAGTGCCCCCAAAGGAAGGCTTTGGGTACAAGAGAACTCCCCAGGGGAGCCTTTACGCAGCCCCACATGCAACTGGACCCTCCGGGTTCGCTGTTTCCGAACATCCCTAAACATAGCCCTAGCCGGCATCGAAGACGACTGAAAAATCAGGCCCCAGGAAATGCGTTGCGAGCCCTTTTCGCCCATCCAAAAGTGTCCCCAAAGGAAGGCTTTGGGTACAAGAGAACTCCCCAGGGGAGCCTTTACGCAGCCCCACATGCAACTGGACCCTCCGGGTTCGCTGTTCCTGAGCAAATCTAAATGTAGGCCTAACCGTCATCGGAGACAAGTGAAAAATGAGGCCCCAGGAAATGCGTTGCGAGCCCCTTTGGACAATCCAAAAGTGTCACCAAAGGAAGGCTTTGGGTACAAGTGAACTCCCCAGGGCAGCCTTTACGCAGCCCCACATGCAACTGGACCCTCCGGGTTCGCTGTTTCCGAACATCCCTAAACATAACACTAGCCGGCATCGGAGACGAGTGAAAAATCAGGCCCCAGGAAAGGCGTTCCGAGCCCCTTTGGACCATCCAAAAGTGCCCGCAAAGGAAGGCTTTGGGTACAAGAGAACTCCCCAGGGGAGCCTTTACGCAGCCCCACATGCAACTGGACCCTCCGCGTTAGCTTTTTCTGAGCAACCCTAAATATATCCCTAGCCGACATGGGAGAAGGCTGAAATCCGGGCCCCAGAAAACGCATTGCAAGCCCCTTTGGACCATGCAAAAGTGCCCCCAAAGGAAGGCTTTGGGTACAAGTGAACTCCCCAGGGGAGCCTTTACGCAGCCCCACATGCAACTGGACCCTCCGGGTTCGCTGTTTCCGAACATCCCTAAACATAGCCCTAGCCGGCATCGAAGACGAGTGAAAAATCAGGCCCCAGGAAATGCGTTGCGAGCCCTTTTCGCCCATCCAAAAGTGCCCCCAAAGGAAGGCTTTGGGTACAAGTGAACTCCAAAGGGGAGCATTTACGCAGCCCCACATGCAACTGGACCCTCCAGGTTCGCTGTTTCCGAACATCCCTAAACATAACACTAGCCGGCATCGGAGACGAGTGAAAAATCAGGCCCCAGGAAAGGCGTTCCGAGCCCCTTTGGACCATCCAAAAGTGCCCGCAAAGGAAGGCTTTGGGTACAAGAGAACTCCCCAGGGGAGCCTTTACGCAGCCCCACATGCAACTGGACCCTCCGCGTTAGCTTTTTCTGAGCAACCCTAAATATATCCCTAGCCGACATGGGAGAAGGCTGAAATCCGGGCCCCAGAAAACGCATTGCAAGCCCCTTTGGACCATGCAAAAGTGCCCCCAAAGGAAGGCTTTGGGTACAAGTGAACTCCCCAGGGGAGCCTTTACGCAGCCCCACATGCAACTGGACCCTCCGGGTTCGCTTTTCCTGAGCAATCCTAAACGTAGCCCTAGCCGTCATCGGAGACGAGTGAAAAATCAGGCCCCAGGAAATGCGTTGCGAGCCCCTTTGGACCATCCAAAAGTGCCCCCAAAGGAAGGCTTTGGGTACAAGAGAACTCCCCAGGGGAGCCTTTACGCAGCCCCACATGCAACTGGACCCTCCGGGTTCGCTGTTTCCGAACATCCCTAAACATAGCCCTAGCCGGCATCGAAGACGACTGAAAAATCAGGCCCCAGGAAATGCGTTGCGAGCCCTTTTCGCCCATCCAAAAGTGTCCCCAAAGGAAGGCTTTGGGTACAAGAGAACTCCCCAGGGGAGCCTTTACGCAGCCCCACATGCAACTGGACCCTCCGGGTTCGCTGTTCCTGAGCAAATCTAAATGTAGGCCTAACCGTCATCGGAGACAAGTGAAAAATGAGGCCCCAGGAAATGCGTTGCGAGCCCCTTTGGACAATCCAAAAGTGTCACCAAAGGAAGGCTTTGGGTACAAGTGAACTCCCCAGGGCAGCCTTTACGCAGCCCCACATGCAACTGGACCCTCCGGGTTCGCTGTTTCCGAACATCCCTAAACATAACACTAGCCGGCATCGGAGACGAGTGAAAAATCAGGCCCCAGGAAAGGCGTTCCGAGCCCCTTTGGACCATCCAAAAGTGCCCGCAAAGGAAGGCTTTGGGTACAAGAGAACTCCCCAGGGGAGCCTTTACGCAGCCCCACATGCAACTGGACCCTCCGCGTTAGCTTTTTCTGAGCAACCCTAAATATATCCCTAGCCGACATGGGAGAAGGCTGAAATCCGGGCCCCAGAAAACGCATTGCAAGCCCCTTTGGACCATGCAAAAGTGCCCCCAAAGGAAGGCTTTGGGTACAAGTGAACTCCCCAGGGGAGCCTTTACGCAGCCCCACATGCAACTGGACCCTCCGGGTTCGCTGTTTCCGAACATCCCTAAACATAGCCCTAGCCGGCATCGAAGACGAGTGAAAAATCAGGCCCCAGGAAATGCGTTGCGAGCCCTTTTCGCCCATCCAAAAGTGCCCCCAAAGGAAGGCTTTGGGTACAAGTGAACTCCAAAGGGGAGCATTTACGCAGCCCCACATGCAACTGGACCCTCCGTGTTCGCTTTTCCTGAGCAATCCTAAACGTAGGCCTAGCCGTCATCGGAGACGAGTGAAAAATCAGGCCCCAGGAAATGCGTTGCGAGCCCTTTTCGCCTATCCAAAAGTGCCCCCAAAGGAAGGCTTTGGGTACAAGTGAACTCCCCAGGGGAGCCTTTACGCAGCCCCACATGCAACTGGACCCTCCGGGTTCGCTTTTTCTGAGCAACCGTAAATATATCCCTAGCCGACATGGGAGAAGGCTGAAAAACCGGGCCCCAGAAAACGCGTTGCAAGCCCCTTCGGACCATGCAAAAGTGCCCCCAAAGGAGGCTTTGGGTACAAGTGAACTCCGCAGGGGAGCCTTTACGCAGCCCCACATGCAACTGGACCCTCCGGGTTCGCTGTTTCCGAACATCCCTAAACATAGCCCTAGCCGGCATCGAAGACGACTGAAAAATCAGGCCCCAGGAAATGCGTTCCAAGCCCTTTTCCCCCATCCAAAAGTGTCCCCAAAGGAAGGCTTTGGGTACAAGAGAACTCCCCAGGGGAGCCTTTACGCAGCCCCACATGCAACTGGACCCTCCGGGTTCGCTGTTTCCGAACATCCCTAAACATAACACTAGCCGGCATCGGAGACGAGTGAAAAATCAGGCCCCAGGAAACGCGTTGCGAGCCCTATTCGCCTATCCAAAAGTGCCCCCAAAGGAAGGCTTTGGGTACAAGTGAACTCCCCAGGGGAGCATTTACGCAGCCCCACATGCAACTGGACCCTCCGGGTTCGCTTTTTCTGTGCAACCCTAAATATATCCCGAGCCGACATGGGAGAAGGCTGAAAAACCGGGTCCCAGAAAACGCGATGCAAGCCCCTTTGGACCATGCAAAAGTGCCCCCAAAGGAAGGCTTTGGGTACAAGAGAACTCCCCAGGGGAGCCTTTACGCAGCCCCACATGCAACTGGACCCTCCGGATTCGCTTTTCCTGAGCAAACCTAAACGTAGCCCTAGCCGTCATCGGAGACGAGTGAAAAATCAGGCCCCAGGAAATGTGTTGCGAGCCCCTTGGACCATCCAAAAGTGCCCCCAAAGGAAGGCTTTGGGTACAAGTGAACTCCCCAGGGGAGCCTTTACGCAGCCCCACATGCAACTGGACCCTCCAGGTTCGCTGTTTCCGAGCATCCCTAAACATAACCCTAGCCGGAATCGAAGACGACTGAAAAATCAGGCCCCAGGAAATGCGTTGCGAGCCCTTTTCGCCCATCCAAAAGTGCCCCCAAAGGAAGGCTTTGGGTACAAGAGAACTCCCCAGGGGATCCTTTACGCAGCCCCACATGCAACTGGACCCTCCAGGTTCGCTGTTTCCGAGGATCCCTAAACATATCCCTAGCCAGGATGGGAGAAGACTGAAAAACCGGGCCTCAGAAAACGCGTTGCAAGCCCCTTTGGACCATGCAAAAGTGCCCCCAAAGGAAGGCTTTGGGTACAAGAGAACTCCCCAGGGGAGCCTTTACGCAGCCCCACATGCAACTGGACCCTCCGGGATCGCTGTTCCTGAGCAAACCTAAACGTAGCCCTAGCCGTCATCAGAGACGACTGAAAAATCAGGCCCCAGGAAATGTGTTCCGAGCCCGTTTTGCCCATCCAAAAGTGTCACCAAAGGAAGGCTTTGGGTACAAGTGAACTCCCAAGGGGAGCCTTTACGCAGCCCCACATGCAACTGGACCCTCCGGGTTCGCTGTTTCCGAACATCGCTAAACATAGCCCTAGCCATCATCGGAGACGAGTGAAAACTAAGGCCCCAGGAAATGCGTTGCGAGCCCTTTTCGCCTATCCAAAAGTGCCGCCAAAGGAAGGCTTTGGAGACAAGAGAACTCCCCAGGGGAGCCTTTACGCAGCCCCACATGCAACTGGACCCTCCGGGTTTGCTGTTTCCGAACATCCCTAAATATATCCCTAGCTGGCATGGGAGAAGACTGAAAAACCGGGCAACATAAAACGCGTTGCAAGCTCCTTTGGACCATGCAAAAGTGCCCCCAAAGGAAGGCTTTGGGTACAAGTGAACTCCCCAGGGGAGCCTTTACGCAGCCCCACATGCAACTGGACCCTCCAGGTTCGCTGTTTCCGAGGATCCCTAAACATATGCTAGCCAGCATGGGAGAAGACTGAAAAACTGGGCCCCAGAAAACGCGTTGCAAGCACCTTAGGACCATGCAAAAGTGCCCCCAAAGGAAGGCTTTGGGTACAAGTGAACTCCCCAGGGGAGCCTTTACGCAGCCCCACATGCAACTGGACCCTCTGGGTTCGCTGTTCCTGAGCAATCCTAAACGTAGGCCTAGCCGTCATCGGAGACGACTGAAAAATCAGGCCCCAGGAAATGCGTTGCGAGCCCTTTTCGCCCATCCAAAAGTGCCCCCAAAGGAAGGCTTTGGGTACAAGTGAACTCCCCAGGGGAGCATATACGCAGCCCCACATGCAACTGGACCCTCTGGGTTCGCTGTTCCTGAGCAATCCTAAACGTAGGCCTAGCCGTCATCGGAGACGAGTGAAAAATCAGGCCCCAGGAAATGCGTTGCGAGCCCTTTTCGCCTATCCAAACGTGCCCCCAAAGGAAGGCTTTGGGTACAAGTGATCTCCCCAGGGGAGCCTTTACGCAGCCCCACCTGCAACTGGACCCTCCGGGTTCGCTTTTTCTGAGCAACCCTAAATATATCCCTAGCCGACATCGGAGAAGGCTGAAAAACCGGGCCCCAGAAAACGTGTTGCAAGCCCCTTTGGACCATGCAAAAGTGCCCCCAAAGGAAGGCTTTGGGTACAAGTGAACTCCCCAGGGGAGCCTTTACACAGCCCCACATGCAACTGGACCCTCCGGGTTCGCTGTTTCCGAGTATCCCTAAACATAGCCCTAGCCGGCATCGAAGACGACTGAAAAATCAGGCCCCAGGAAATGCGTTGCGAGCCCTTTTCGCCCATCCAAAAGTGCCCCCAAAGGAAGGCTTTGGGTACAAGAGAACTCCCCAGGGGAGCCTTTACGCAGCTCCACATGCAACTGGACCCTCCGGGTTCGCTGTTCCTGAGCAAACCTAAACGTAGCCCTAGCCGTCATCGGAGACGACTGAAAAATCAGGCCCCAGGAAATGCGTTGCGAGCCCCTTTGGACAATCCAAAAGTGTCACCAAAGGAAGGCTTTGGGTACAAGTGAACTCCCCAGGGGAGCCTTTACGCAGCCCCACATGCAACTGGACCCTCCAGGTTCGCTGTTTCCGAGCATCCCTAAACATAGCCCTAGCCGTCATCGGAGACGAGTGAAAAATCAGGCCCCAGGAAAGGCGTTCCGAGCCCCTTTGGACCATCCAAAAGTGCCCGCAAAGGAATGCTTTGGGTACAAGAGAACTCCCCAGGGGAGCCTTTACGCAGCCCCACATGCAACTGGACCCTCCGCGTTAGCTTTTTCTGAGCAACCTTTAATATATCCCTAGTCGACATGGGAGAAGGCTGAAATCCGGGCCCCAGAAAACGCATTGCAAGCCCCTTTGGACCATGCAAAAGTGCCCCCAAAGGAAGGCTTTGGGTACAAGTGAACTCCCCAGGGGAGCCTTTACGCAGCCCCACATGCAACTGGACCCTCCGGGTTCGCTGTTTCCGAGTATCCCTAAACATAGCCCTAGCCGTCATCGAAGACGACTGAAAAATCAGGCCCCAGGAAATGCGTTGCAAGCCCCTTTGGACCATCCAAAAGTGCCCCCAAAGGAAGGCTTTGGGTACAAGTGAACTCCCCAGGGGAGCATATACGCAGCCCCACATGCAACTGGACCCTCCGGGTTCGCTGTTCCTGAGCAATCCTAAACGTAGGCCTAGCCGTCATCGGAGACGAGTGAAAAATCAGGCCCCAGGAAATGCGTTGCGAGCCCTTTTCGACTATCTAAAAGTGCCCGAAAAGGAAGGCTTTGGGTACAAGTGAACTCCCCAGGGGAGCCTTTACGCAGCCCCACATGCAACTGGACCCTCCGGGTTCGAATTTTCCGAGTAACCCTAAATATATCCCTAGAAGGCATGGGAGTAGACTGAAAACCGGGCCCTAGAAAATGCGTTGCAAGCCCCTTTGGACCATGCAAAAGTGCCCCCAAAGGAAGGCTTTGGGTACAAGTGAACTCCCCAGGGGAGCCTTTACTCAGCCCCACATGCAACTGGACCATCCGGGTTCGCTGTTTCCGAACATCCCTAAACATAGCCCTAGCCGGCATCGAAGACGACTGAAAAATCAGGCCCCAGGAAATGCGTTGCGAGCCCTTTTCGCCCATCCAAAAGTGCCCCCAAAGGAAGGCTTTGGGTACAAGAGAACTCCCAAGGGGAGCCTTTACGCAGCCCCACATGCAACTGGACCCTCCAGGTTCGCTCTTCCTGAGCAAACCTAAACGTAGACCTAGCCGTCATCGGAGACGAGTGAAAAATCAGTCCCCAGGAAATGCGTTCCAAGCCCCATCGCCCATCCAAAATTGTCACCAAAGGAAGGCTTTGGGTACAAGTGAACTCCCCAGGGGAGCCTTTACGCAGCCCCACATGCAACTGGACCCTCCGGGTTCGCTGTTTCCGAACATCCCTAAACATAACACTAGCCGGCATCGGAGACGAGTGAAAAATCAGGCCCCAGGAAATGAGTTGCGAGCCCTTTTCGCCTATCCAAAAGTGCCCCCAAAGGAAGGCTTTGGGTACAAGTGAACTCCCCAGGGGAGCCTTTACGCAGCCCCACATGCAACTGGACCCTCCGGGTTCGAATTTTCCGAGTAACCCTATATATATCCCTAGGCGACATGGGAGAAGACTGAAAAACCGGGCCCCAGAAAACGCGTTTCAAGCCCCTTTGGACCATCCAAAAGTGCCCCCAAAGGAAGGCTTTGGGTACAAGAGAACTCCCCATGGGAGCCTTTACGCAGCCCCACATGCAACTGGACCCTCCGGGTTCGCTGTTTCTGAACATCCCTAAACATAGCCCTAGCCGACATCGAAGACGACTGAAAAATCAGGCCCCAGGAAATGCGTTGCGAGCCCTTTTCGCCCATCCAAAAGTGTCCCCAAAGGAAGGCTTTGGGTACAAGAGAACTCCCCAGGGGAGCCTTTACGCAGCCCCACATGCAACTGGACCCTCCGGGTTCGCTGTTCCTGAGCAAATCTAAACGTAGACCTAGCCGTCATCGGAGACGAGTGAAAAATCAGGCCCCAGGAAATGCGTTCCAAGCCCCTTTGGACCATCCAAAAGTGCCCCCAAAGGAAGGCTTTGGGTACAAGTGAACTCCCCAGGGGAGCCTTTACGCAGCCCCACATGCAACTGGACCCTCCCGGTTCGATGTTTCCGAACATCCCTAAACATAACACTAGCCGGCATCGGAGACGAGTGAAAAATCAGGCCCCCGGAAATGCGTTGCGAGCCCTTTTCGCCTATACAAAAGTGCCCCCAAAGGAAGGCTTTGGGTACAAGTGAACTCCCCAGGGGAGCCTTTACGCAGCCCCACATGCAACTGGACCCTCCGGGTTCGCTTTTTCTGAGCAACCCTAAATATATCCCTAGCCGACATGGGAGAAGGCTGAAAAACTGGGCCCCAGAAAACGCATTGCAAGCCCCTTTGGACCATGCAAAAGTGCCCCCAAAGGAAGGCTTTGGGTACAAGTGAACTTCCCAGTGGAGCCTTTACGCAGCCCCACATGCAACTTGACCCTCCGGGTTCGCTGTTTCCGAGTATCCCTAAACATAGCCCTAGCCGGCATCGAAGTCGACTGAAAAATCAGGCCCCAGGAAATGCATTCCAAGCAGTTTTCGCCCATCAAAAGTGCCCCCAAAGGAAGGCTTTGGGTACAAGAGAACTCCCCAGGGGAGCCTTTACGCAGCCCCACATGCAACTGGACCCTCCGGGTTCGCTTTTCCTGAGCAATCCTAAACGTAGCCCTAGCTGTCATCGGAGACGAGTGAAAAATCAGGCCCCAGGAAATGCGTTGCGAGCCCCTTTGGACCATCCAAAAGTGCCCCCAAAGGAAGGCTTTGGGTACAAGTGAACTCCCCAGGGGAGCCTTTACGCAGCCCCACATGCAACTGGACCCTCCCGGTTCGAATTTTCCGAGTAACCCTAAATATATCCCTAGCCAGCATGGGAGAATACTGAAAAACCGGGCCCCAGAAAACGCTTTTCAAGCCCTTTTGGACCATGCAAAAGTGCCCCCAAAGGAAGGCTTTGGGTACAAGTGAACTCCCCAGGGGAGCCTTTACGCAGCCCCACATGCAACTGGACCCTCCGGGTTCGCTGTTTCCGAACATCCCTAAACATAGCCCTAGCCGGCATCGAAGACGACTGAAAAATCAGGCCCTAGGAAATGCGTTGCGAGCCCTATTCGCCCATCCAAAAATGCCCCCAAAGGAAGGCTTTGGGTACAAGAGAACTCCCCAGGGGAGCCTTTACGCAGCCCCACATGCAACTGGACCCTCCGGGTTCGCTGTTCCTGAGCAAATCCAAACGTAGGCCTAACCGTCATCGGAGACAAGTGAAAAATGAGGCCCCAGGAAATGCGTTCCAAGCCCCTTTGGACGATCCAAAAGTGCCCCCAAAGGAAGGCTTTGGGTACAAGTGAACTCCCCAGGGGAGCCTTTACGCAGCCCCACATGCAACTGGACCCTCCGGATTCGCTTTTCCTGAGCAAATCTAAACGTAGCCCTAGCCGGCATGGGAGACGAGTGAAAAATCAGGCCCCAGGAAATGCGTTCCAAGCCGCTTTGGACCATCCAAAAGTGCCCCCAAAGGAAGGCTTTGGGTACAAGTGAACTCCCCAGGGGAGCCTTTACGCAGCCCCACATGCAACTGGACCCACCGGGTTCGCTTTTTCTGAGCAACCGTAAATATATCCCTAGCCGACATGGGAGAAGGCTGAAAAACCGGGCCCCAGAAAACGTGTTGCAATCCCCTTTGGACCATGCAAAAGTGCCCCCAAAGGAAGGCTTTGGGTACAAGAGAACTCCCCAGGGGAGCCTTTACGCAGCCCCACATGCAACTGGACCCTCCGGGTTCGCTGTTTCCGAACATCCCTAAACATAGCCCTAGCCGGCATCGAAGACGACTGAAAAATCAGGCCCCAGGAAATGCGTTGCGAGCCCTTTTCGCCCATCCAAAAGTGTCCCCAAAGGAAGGCTTTGGGTACAAGAGAACTCCCCAGGGGAGCCTTTACGCAGCCCCACATGCAACTGGACCCTCCGGGTTCGCTGTTCCTGAGCAAATCTAAACGTAGACCTAGCCGTCATCGGAGACGAGTGAAAAATCAGTCCCCAGGAAATGCGTTCCAAGCCCCATCGCCCATCCAAAATTGTCACCAAAGGAAGGCTTTGGGTACAAGTGAACTCCCCAGGGGAGCCTTTACGCAGCCCCACATGCAACTGGACCCTCCGGGTTCGCTGTTTCCGAACATCCCTAAACATAACACTAGCCGGCATCGGAGACGAGTGAAAAATCAGGCCCCAGGAAATGCGTTGCGAGCCCTTTTCGCCTATCCAAAAGTGCCCCCAAAGGAAGGCTTTGGGTACAAGTGGACTCCCCAGGGGAGCCTTTACGCAGCCCTACATGCAACTGGACCCTCCGGGTTCGCTTTTTCTGAGCAACCCTAAATATATCCCTAGCCGACATGGGTGAAGGCTGAAAAACTGGGCCCCAGAAAACGCATTGCAAGCCCCTTTGGAGCATGCAAAAGTGCCCCCAAAGGAAGGCTTTGGGTACAAGTGAACTTCCCAGGGGAGCCTTTACGCAGCCCCACATGCAACTTGACCCTCCGGGTTCGCTGTTTCCGAGTATCCCTAAACATAGCCCTAGCCGGCATCGAAGACGACTGAAAAATCTGGCCCCAGGAAATGCATTCCAAGCAGTTTTCGCCCATCAAAAGTGCCCCCAAAGGAAGGCTTTGGGTACAAGAGAACTCCCCAGGGGAGCCTTTACGCAGCCCCACATGCAACTGGACCCTCCGGGTTCGCTTTTCCTGAGCAATCCTAAACGTAACCCTAGCCGTCATCGGAGACGAGTGAAAAATCAGGCCCCAGGAAATGCGTTGCGAGCCCCTTTGGACCATCCAAAAGTGCCCCCAAAGGAAGGCTTTGGGTACAAGAGAACTCCCCAGGGGAGCCTTTACGCAGCCCCACATGCAACTGGACCCTCCGGGTTCGCTGTTTCCGAACATCCCTAAACATAGCCCTAGCCGGCATCGAAGACGACTGAAAAATCAGGCCCCAGGAAATGCGTTGCGAGCCCTTTTCGCCCATCCAAAAGTGTCCCCAAAGGAAGGCTTTGGGTACAAGAGAACTCCCCAGGGGAGCCTTTACGCAGCCCCACATGCAACTGGACCCTCCGGGTTCGCTGTTCCTGAGCAAATCTAAATGTAGGCCTAACCGTCATCGGAGACAAGTGAAAAATGAGGCCCCAGGAAATGCGTTGCGAGCCCCTTTGGACAATCCAAAAGTGTCACCAAAGGAAGGCTTTGGGTACAAGTGAACTCCCCAGGGCAGCCTTTACGCAGCCCCACATGCAACTGGACCCTCCGGGTTCGCTGTTTCCGAACATCCCTAAACATAACACTAGCCGGCATCGGAGACGAGTGAAAAATCAGGCCCCAGGAAAGGCGTTCCGAGCCCCTTTGGACCATCCAAAAGTGCCCGCAAAGGAAGGCTTTGGGTACAAGAGAACTCCCCAGGGGAGCCTTTACGCAGCCCCACATGCAACTGGACCCTCCGCGTTAGCTTTTTCTGAGCAACCCTAAATATATCCCTAGCCGACATGGGAGAAGGCTGAAATCCGGGCCCCAGAAAACGCATTGCAAGCCCCTTTGGACCATGCAAAAGTGCCCCCAAAGGAAGGCTTTGGGTACAAGTGAACTCCCCAGGGGAGCCTTTACGCAGCCCCACATGCAACTGGACCCTCCGGGATCGCTGTTCCTGAGCAAACCTAAACGTAGCCCTAGCCGTCATCGGAGACGAGTGAAAAATCAGGCCCCAGGAAATGTGTTGCGAGCCCCTTTGGACCATCCAAAAGTGCCCCCAAAGGAAGGCTTTGGGTACAAGTGAACTCCCCAGGGGAGCCTTTACGCAGCCCCACATGCAACTGGACCCTCCAGGTTCGCTGTTTCCGAGCATCCCTAAACATAACCCTAGCCGGAATCGAAGACGACTGAAAAATCAGGCCCCAGGAAATGCGTTGCGAGCCCTTTTCGCCCATCCAAAAGTGCCCCCAAAGGAAGGCTTTGGGTACAAGAGAACTCCCCAGGGGATCCTTTACGCAGCCCCACATGCAACTGGACCCTCCAGGTTCGCTGTTTCCGAGGATCCCTAAACATATCCCTAGCCAGGATGGGAGAAGACTGAAAAACCGGGCCTCAGAAAACGCGTTGCAAGCCCCTTTGGACCATGCAAAAGTGCCCCCAAAGGAAGGCTTTGGGTACAAGAGAACTCCCCAGGGGAGCCTTTACGCAGCCCCACATGCAACTGGACCCTCCGGGATCGCTGTTCCTGAGCAAACCTAAACGTAGCCCTAGCCGTCATCAGAGACGACTGAAAAATCAGGCCCCAGGAAATGTGTTCCGAGCCCGTTTTGCCCATCCAAAAGTGTCACCAAAGGAAGGCTTTGGGTACAAGTGAACTCCCCAGGGGAGCCTTTACGCAGCCCCACATGCAACTGGACCCTCCGGGTTCGCTGTTTCCGAACATCGCTAAACATAATACTAGCCGGCATCGGAGACGAGTGAAAAATCAGGCCCCAGGAAATGCGTTGCGAGCCCTTTTCGCCTATCCAAAAATGCCGCCAAAGGAAGGCTTTGGAGACAAGAGAACTCCCCAGGGGAGCCTTTACGCAGCCCCACATGCAACTGGACCCTCCGGGTTTGCTGTTTCCGAACATCCCTAAATATATCCCTAGCCGGCATGGGAGAAGACTGAAAAACCGGGCAACATAAAACGCGTTGCAAGCTCCTTTGGACCATGCAAAAGTGCCCCCAAAGGAAGGCTTTGGGTACAAGTGAACTCCCCAGGGGAGCCTTTACGCAGCCCCACATGCAACTGGACCCTCCAGGTTCGCTGTTTCCGAGGATCCCTAAACATATGGCTAGCCAGCATGGGAGAAGACTGAAAAACTGGGCCCCAGAAAACGCGTTGCAAGCACCTTAGGACCATGCAAAAGTGCCCCCAAAGGAAGGCTTTGGGTACAAGTGAACTCCCCAGGGGAGCCTTTACGCAGCCCCACATGCAACTGGACCCTCCGGGTTCGCTGTTTCCGAGTATCCCTAAACATAGCCCTAGCCGGCATCGAAGACGACTGAAAAATCAGGCCCCAGGAAATGCGTTGCGAGCCCTTTTCGCCCATCCAAAAGTGCCCCCAAAGGAAGGCTTTGGGTACAAGAGAACTCCCCAGGGGAGCCTTTACGCAGCCCCACATGCAACTGGACCCTCCGGGTTCGCTGTTCCTGAGCAATCCTAAACGTAGCCCTAGCCGTCATCGGAGACGACTGAAAAATCAGGCCCCAGGAAATGCGTTGCGAGCCCCTTTGGACAATCCAAAAGTGTCACCAAAGGAAGGCTTTGGGTACAAGTGAACTCCCCAGGGGATCCTTTACGCAGCCCCACATGCAACTGGACCCTCCAGGTTCGCTGTTTCCGAACATCCCTAAACATAACACTAGCCGGCATCGGAGACGAGTGAAAAATCAGGCCCCAGGAAAGGCGTTCCGAGCCCCTTTGGACCATCCAAAAGTGCCCGCAAAGGAAGGCTTTGGGTACAAGAGAACTCCCCAGGGGAGCCTTTACGCAGCCCCACATGCAACTGGACCCTCCGCGTTAGCTTTTTCTGAGCAACCCTAAATATATCCCTAGCCGACATGGGAGAAGGCTGAAATCCGGGCCCCAGAAAACGCATTGCAAGCCCCTTTGGACCATGCAAAAGTGCCCCCAAAGGAAGGCTTTGGGTACAAGTGAACTCCCCAGGGGAGCCTTTACGCAGCCCCACATGCAACTGGACCCTCCGGGTTCGCTGTTTCCGAGTATCCCTAAACATAGCCCTAGCCGGCATCGAAGACGACTGAAAAATCAGGCCCCAGGAAATGCGTTGCGAGCCCTTTTCGCCCATCCAAAAGTGCCCCCAAAGGAAGGCTTTGGGTACAAGTGAACTCCCCAGGGGAGCATATACGCAGCCCCACATGCAACTGGACCCTCCGGGTTCGCTGTTCCTGAGCAATCCTAAACGTAGGCCTAGCCGTCATCGGAGACGAGTGAAAAATCAGGCCCCAGGAAATGCGTTGCGAGCCCTTTTCGCCTATCCAAACGTGCCCCCAAAGGAAGGCTTTGGGTACAAGTGAACTCCCCAGGGGAGCCTTTACGCAGCCCCACCTGCAACTGGACCCTCCGGGTTCGCTTTTTCTGAGCAACCCTAAATATATCCCTAGCCGACATCGGAGAAGGCTGAAAAACCGGGCCCCAGAAAACGCGTTGCAAGCCCCTTTGGACCATGCAAAAGTGCCCCCAAAGGAAGGCTTTGGGTACAAGTGAACTCCCCAGGGGAGCCTTTACACAGCCCCACATGCAACTGGACCCTCCGGGTTCGCTGTTTCCGAGTATCCCTAAACATAGCCCTAGCCGGCATCGAAGACGACTGAAAAATCAGGCCCCAGGAAATGCGTTGCGAGCCCTTTTCGCCCATCCAAAAGTGCCCCCAAAGGAAGGCTTTGGGTACAAGAGAACTCCCAAGGGGAGCCTTTACGCAGCCCCACATGCAACTGGACCCTCCAGGTTCGCTCTTCCTGAGCAAACCTAAACGTAGACCTAGCCGTCATCGGAGACGAGTGAAAAATCAGTCCCCAGGAAATGCGTTCCAAGCCCCATCGCCCATCCAAAATTGTCACCAAAGGAAGGCTTTGGGTACAAGTGAACTCCCCAGGGGAGCCTTTACGCAGCCCCACATGCAACTGGACCCTCCGGGTTCGCTGTTTCCGAACATCCCTAAACATAACACTAGCCGGCATCGGAGACGAGTGAAAAATCAGGCCCCAGGAAATGAGTTGCGAGCCCTTTTCGACTATCCAAAAGTGCCCCCAAAGGAAGGCTTTGGGTACAAGTGAACTCCCCAGGGGAGCCTTTACGCAGCCCCACATGCAACTGGACCCTCCGGGTTCGAATTTTCCGAGTAACCCTATATATATCCCTAGGCGACATGGGAGAAGACTGAAAAACCGGGCCCCAGAAAACGCGTTTCAAGCCCCTTTGGACCATCCAAAAGTGCCCCCAAAGGAAGGCTTTGGGTACAAGAGAACTCCCCATGGGAGCCTTTACGCAGCCCCACATGCAACTGGACCCTCCGGGTTCGCTGTTTCTGAACATCCCTAAACATAGCCCTAGCCGGCATCGAAGACGACTGAAAAATCAGGCCCCAGGAAATGCGTTGCGAGCCCTTTTCGCCCATCCAAAAGTGTCCCCAAAGGAAGGCTTTGGGTACAAGAGAACTCCCCAGGGGAGCCTTTACGCAGCCCCACATGCAACTGGACCCTCCGGGTTCGCTGTTCCTGAGCAAATCTAAACGTAGCCCTAGCCGTCATCGGAGACGAGTGAAAAATCAGGCCCCAGGAAATGCGTTCCAAGCCCCTTTGGACCATCCAAAAGTGCCCCCAAAGGAAGGCTTTGGGTACAAGTGAACTCCCCAGGGGAGCCTTTACGCAGCCCCACATGCAACTGGACCCTCCCGGTTCGATGTTTCCGAACATCCCTAAACATAACACTAGCCGGCATCGGAGACGAGTGAAAAATCAGGCCCCCGGAAATGCGTTGCGAGCCCTTTTCGCCTATACAAAAGTGCCCCCAAAGGAAGGCTTTGGGTACAAGTGAACTCCCCAGGGGAGCCTTTACGCAGCCCCACATGCAACTGGACCCTCCGGGTTCGCTTTTTCTGAGCAACCCTAAATATATCCCTAGCCGACATGGGAGAAGGCTGAAAAACTGGGCCCCAGAAAACGCATTGCAAGCCCCTTTGGACCATGCAAAAGTGCCCCCAAAGGAAGGCTTTGGGTACAAGTGAACTTCCCAGTGGAGCCTTTACGCAGCCCCACATGCAACTTGACCCTCCGGGTTCGCTGTTTCCGAGTATCCCTAAACATAGCCCTAGCCGGCATCGAAGTCGACTGAAAAATCAGGCCCCAGGAAATGCATTCCAAGCAGTTTTCGCCCATCAAAAGTGCCCCCAAAGGAAGGCTTTGGGTACAAGAGAACTCCCCAGGGGAGCCTTTACGCAGCCCCACATGCAACTGGACCCTCCGGGTTCGCTTTTCCTGAGCAATCCTAAACGTAGCCCTAGCTGTCATCGGAGACGAGTGAAAAATCAGGCCCCAGGAAATGCGTTGCGAGCCCCTTTGGACCATCCAAAAGTGCCCCCAAAGGAAGGCTTTGGGTACAAGAGAACTCCCCAGGGGAGCCTTTACGCAGCCCCACATGCAACTGGACCCTCCCGGTTCGAATTTTCCGAGTAACCCTAAATATATCCCTAGCCAGCATGGGAGAATACTGAAAAACCGGGCCCCAGAAAACGCTTTTCAAGCCCTTTTGGACCATGCAAAAGTGCCCCCAAAGGAAGGCTTTGGGTACAAGTGAACTCCCCAGGGGAGCCTTTACGCAGCCCCACATGCAACTGGACCCTCCGGGTTCGCTGTTTCCGAACATCCCTAAACATAGCCCTAGCCGGCATCGAAGACGACTGAAAAATCAGGCCCTAGGAAATGCGTTGCGAGCCCTATTCGCCCATCCAAAAATGCCCCCAAAGGAAGGCTTTGGGTACAAGAGAACTCCCCAGGGGAGCCTTTATGCAGCCCCACATGCAACTGGACCCTCCGGGTTCGCTGTTCCTGAGCAAATCCAAACGTAGGCCTAACCGTCATCGGAGACAAGTGAAAAATGAGGCCCCAGGAAATGCGTTCCAAGCCCCTTTGGACGATCCAAAAGTGCCCCCAAAGGAAGGCTTTGGGTACAAGTGAACTCCCCAGGGGAGCCTTTACGCAGCCCCACATGCAACTGGACCCTCCGGATTCGCTTTTCCTGAGCAAATCTAAACGTAGCCCTAGCCGGCATCGGAGACGAGTGAAAAATCAGGCCCCAGGAAAGGCGTTCCAAGCCGCTTTGGACCATCCAAAAGTGCCCCCAAAGGAAGGCTTTGGGTACAAGTGAACTCCCCAGGGGAGCCTTTACGCAGCCCCACATGCAACTGGACCCACCGGGTTCGCTTTTTCTGAGCAACCGTAAATATATCCCTAGCCGACATGGGAGAAGGCTGAAAAACCGGGCCCCAGAAAACGTGTTGCAATCCCCTTTGGACCATGCAAAAGTGCCCCCAAAGGAAGGCTTTGGGTACAAGAGAACTCCCCAGGGGAGCCTTTACGCAGCCCCACATGCAACTGGACCCTCCGGGTTCGCTTTTCCTGAGCAATCCTAAACGTAGCCCTAGCCGTCATCGGAGACGAGTGAAAAATCAGGCCCCAGGAAATGCGTTGCGAGCCCCTTTGGACCATCCAAAAGTGCCCCCAAAGGAAGGCTTTGGGTACAAGAGAACTCCCCAGGGGAGCCTTTACGCAGCCCCACATGCAACTGGACCCTCCGGGTTCGCTGTTTCCGAACATCCCTAAACATAGCCCTAGCCGGCATCGAAGACGACTGAAAAATCAGGCCCCAGGAAATGCGTTGCGAGCCCTTTTCGCCCATCCAAAAGTGTCCCCAAAGGAAGGCTTTGGGTACAAGAGAACTCCCCAGGGGAGCCTTTACGCAGCCCCACATGCAACTGGACCCTCCGGGTTCGCTGTTCCTGAGCAAATCTAAACGTAGACCTAGCCGTCATCGGAGACGAGTGAAAAATCAGTCCCCAGGAAATGCGTTCCAAGCCCCATCGCCCATCCAAAATTGTCACCAAAGGAAGGCTTTGGGTACAAGTGAACTCCCCAGGGGAGCCTTTACGCAGCCCCACATGCAACTGGACCCTCCGGGTTCGCTGTTTCCGAACATCCCTAAACATAGCCCTAGCCGGCATCGAAGACGACTGAAAAATCAGGCCCCAGGAAATGCGTTGCGAGCCCTTTTCGCCCATCCAAAAGTGTCCCCAAAGGAAGGCTTTGGGTACAAGAGAACTCCCCAGGGGAGCCTTTACGCAGCCCCACATGCAACTGGACCCTCCGGGTTCGCTGTTCCTGAGCAAATCTAAATGTAGGCCTAACCGTCATCGGAGACAAGTGAAAAATGAGGCCCCAGGAAATGCGTTGCGAGCCCCTTTGGACAATCCAAAAGTGTCACCAAAGGAAGGCTTTGGGTACAAGTGAACTCCCCAGGGCAGCCTTTACGCAGCCCCACATGCAACTGGACCCTCCGGGTTCGCTGTTTCCGAACATCCCTAAACATAACACTAGCCGGCATCGGAGACGAGTGAAAAATCAGGCCCCAGGAAAGGCGTTCCGAGCCCCTTTGGACCATCCAAAAGTGCCCGCAAAGGAAGGCTTTGGGTACAAGAGAACTCCCCAGGGGAGCCTTTACGCAGCCCCACATGCAACTGGACCCTCCGCGTTAGCTTTTTCTGAGCAACCCTAAATATATCCCTAGCCGACATGGGAGAAGGCTGAAATCCGGGCCCCAGAAAACGCATTGCAAGCCCCTTTGGACCATGCAAAAGTGCCCCCAAAGGAAGGCTTTGGGTACAAGTGAACTCCCCAGGGGAGCCTTTACGCAGCCCCACATGCAACTGGACCCTCCGGGTTCGCTGTTTCCGAACATCCCTAAACATAGCCCTAGCCGGCATCGAAGACGAGTGAAAAATCAGGCCCCAGGAAATGCGTTGCGAGCCCTTTTCGCCCATCCAAAAGTGCCCCCAAAGGAAGGCTTTGGGTACAAGTGAACTCCAAAGGGGAGCATTTACGCAGCCCCACATGCAACTGGACCCTCCGGGTTCGCTTTTCCTGAGCAATCCTAAACGTAGGCCTAGCCGTCATCGGAGACGAGTGAAAAATCAGGCCCCAGGAAATGCGTTGCGAGCCCTTTTCGCCTATCCAAAAGTGCCCCCAAAGGAAGGCTTTGGGTACAAGTGAACTCCCCAGGGGAGCCTTTACGCAGCCCCACATGCAACTGGACCCTCCGGGTTCGCTTTTTCTGAGCAACCGTAAATATATCCCTAGCCGACATGGGAGAAGGCTGAAAAACCGGGCCCCAGAAAACGCGTTGCAAGCCCCTTCGGACCATGCAAAAGTGCCCCCAAAGGAGGCTTTGGGTACAAGTGAACTCCGCAGGGGAGCCTTTACGCAGCCCCACATGCAACTGGACCCTCCGGGTTCGCTGTTTCCGAACATCCCTAAACATAGCCCTAGCCGGCATCGAAGACGACTGAAAAATCAGGCCCCAGGAAATGCGTTCCAAGCCCTTTTCCCCCATCCAAAAGTGTCCCCAAAGGAAGGCTTTGGGTACAAGAGAACTCCCCAGGGGAGCCTTTACGCAGCCCCACATGCAACTGGACCCTCCGGGTTCGCTGTTTCCGAACATCCCTAAACATAACACTAGCCGGCATCGGAGACGAGTGAAAAATCAGGCCCCAGGAAACGCGTTGCGAGCCCTATTCGCCTATCCAAAAGTGCCCCCAAAGGAAGGCTTTGGGTACAAGTGAACTCCCCAGGGGAGCATTTACGCAGCCCCACATGCAACTGGACCCTCCGGGTTCGCTTTTTCTGTGCAACCCTAAATATATCCCGAGCCGACATGGGAGAAGGCTGAAAAACCGGGTCCCAGAAAACGCGATGCAAGCCCCTTTGGACCATGCAAAAGTGCCCCCAAAGGAAGGCTTTGGGTACAAGAGAACTCCCCAGGGGAGCCTTTACGCAGCCCCACATGCAACTGGACCCTCCGGGATCGCTGTTCCTGAGCAAACCTAAACGTAGCCCTAGCCGTCATCGGAGACGACTGAGAAATCAGGCCCCAGGAAATGTGTTGCGAGCCCCTTTGGACCATCCAAAAGTGCCCCCAAAGGAAGGCTTTGGGTACAAGTGAACTCCCCAGGGGAGCCTTTACGCAGCCCCACATGCAACTGGACCCTCCAGGTTCGCTGTTTCCGAGCATCCCTAAACATAACCCTAGCCGGAATCGAAGACGACTGAAAAATCAGGCCCCAGGAAATGCGTTGCGAGCCCTTTTCGCCCATCCAAAAGTGCCCCCAAAGGAAGGCTTTGTGTACAAGAGAACTCCCCAGGGGATCCTTTACGCAGCCCCACATGCAACTGGACCCTCCAGGTTCGCTGTTTCCGAGGATCCCTAAACATATCCCTAGCCAGGATGGGAGAAGACTGAAAAACCGGGCCTCAGAAAACGCGTTGCAAGCCCCTTTGGACCATGCAAAAGTGCCCCCAAAGGAAGGCTTTGGGTACAAGAGAACTCCCCAGGGGAGCCTTTACGCAGCCCCACATGCAACTGGACCCTCCGGGATCGCTGTTCCTGAGCAAACCTAAACGTAGCCCTAGCCGTCATCAGAGACGACTGAAAAATCAGGCCCCAGGAAATGTGTTCCGAGCCCGTTTTGCCCATCCAAAAGTGTCACCAAAGGAAGGCTTTGGGTACAAGTGAACTCCCCAGGGGAGCCTTTACGCAGCCCCACATGCAACTGGACCCTCCGGGTTCGCTGTTTCCGAACATCGCTAAACATAATACTAGCCGGCATCGGAGACGAGTGAAAAATCAGGCCCCAGGAAATGCGTTGCGAGCCCTTTTCGCCTATCCAAAAATGCCGCCAAAGGAAGGCTTTGGAGACAAGAGAACTCCCCAGGGGAGCCTTTACGCAGCCCCACATGCAACTGGACCCTCCGGGTTTGCTGTTTCCGAACATCCCTAAATATATCCCTAGCCGGCATGGGAGAAGACTGAAAAACCGGGCAACATAAAACGCGTTGCAAGCTCCTTTGGACCATGCAAAAGTGCCCCCAAAGGAAGGCTTTGGGTACAAGTGAACTCCCCAGGGGAGCCTTTACGCAGCCCCACATGCAACTGGACCCTCCAGGTTCGCTGTTTCCGAGGATCCCTAAACATATGGCTAGCCAGCATGGGAGAAGACTGAAAAACTGGGCCCCAGAAAACGCGTTGCAAGCACCTTAGGACCATGCAAAAGTGCCCCCAAAGGAAGGCTTTGGGTACAAGTGAACTCCCCAGGGGAGCCTTTACGCAGCCCCACATGCAACTGGACCCTCCGGGTTCGCTGTTTCCGAGTATCCCTAAACATAGCCCTAGCCGGCATCGAAGACGACTGAAAAATCAGGCCCCAGGAAATGCGTTGCGAGCCCTTTTCGCCCATCCAAAAGTGCCCCCAAAGGAAGGCTTTGGGTACAAGAGAACTCCCCAGGGGAGCCTTTACGCAGCCCCACATGCAACTGGACCCTCCGGGTTCGCTGTTCCTGAGCAATCCTAAACGTAGCCCTAGCCGTCATCGGAGACGACTGAAAAATCAGGCCCCAGGAAATGCGTTGCGAGCCCCTTTGGACAATCCAAAAGTGTCACCAAAGGAAGGCTTTGGGTACAAGTGAACTCCCCAGGGGATCCTTTACGCAGCCCCACATGCAACTGGACCCTCCAGGTTCGCTGTTTCCGAACATCCCTAAACATAACACTAGCCGGCATCGGAGACGAGTGAAAAATCAGGCCCCAGGAAAGGCGTTCCGAGCCCCTTTGGACCATCCAAAAGTGCCCGCAAAGGAAGGCTTTGGGTACAAGAGAACTCCCCAGGGGAGCCTTTACGCAGCCCCACATGCAACTGGACCCTCCGCGTTAGCTTTTTCTGAGCAACCCTAAATATATCCCTAGCCGACATGGGAGAAGGCTGAAATCCGGGCCCCAGAAAACGCATTGCAAGCCCCTTTGGACCATGCAAAAGTGCCCCCAAAGGAAGGCTTTGGGTACAAGTGAACTCCCCAGGGGAGCCTTTACGCAGCCCCACATGCAACTGGACCCTCCGGGTTCGCTGTTTCCGAGTATCCCTAAACATAGCCCTAGCCGGCATCGAAGACGACTGAAAAATCAGGCCCCAGGAAATGCGTTGCGAGCCCTTTTCGCCCATCCAAAAGTGCCCCCAAAGGAAGGCTTTGGGTACAAGTGAACTCCCCAGGGGAGCATATACGCAGCCCCACATGCAACTGGACCCTCCGGGTTCGCTGTTCCTGAGCAATCCTAAACGTAGGCCTAGCCGTCATCGGAGACGAGTGAAAAATCAGGCCCCAGGAAATGCGTTGCGAGCCCTTTTCGCCTATTCAAAAGTGCCCCCAAAGGAAGGCTTTGGGTACAAGTGAACTCCCCAGGGGAGCCTTTACGCAGCCCCACCTGCAACTGGACCCTCCGGGTTCGCTTTTTCTGAGCAACCCTAAATATATCCCTAGCCGACATCGGAGAAGGCTGAAAAACCGGGCCCCAGAAAACGCGTTGCAAGCCCCTTTGGACCATGCAAAAGTGCCCCCAAAGGAAGGCTTTGGGTACAAGTGAACTCCCCAGGGGAGCCTTTACACAGCCCCACATGCAACTGGACCCTCCGGGTTCGCTGTTTCCGAGTATCCCTAAACATAGCCCTAGCCGGCATCGAAGACGACTGAAAAATCAGGCCCCAGGAAATGCGTTGCGAGCCCTTTTCGCCCATCCAAAAGTGCCCCCAAAGGAAGGCTTTGGGTACAAGTGAACTCCCCAGGGGAGCCTTTACGCAGCCCCACATGCAACTGGACCCTCCGGGTTCGCTGTTCCTGAGCAAACCTAAACGTAGCCCTAGCCGTCATCGGAGACGACTGAAAAATCAGGCCCCAGGAAATGCGTTCCAAGCCCCTATCGCCCATCCAAAAGTGTCACCAAAGGAAGACTTTGGGTACAAGAGAACTCCCCAGGGGAGCCTTTACGCAGCCCCACATGCAACTGGACCCTCCAGGTTCGCTGTTTCCGAGCATCCCTAAACATAGCCCTAGCCGTCATCGGAGACGAGTGAAAAATCAGGCCCCAGGAAAGGCGTTCCGAGCCCCTTTGGACAATCCAAAAGTGCCCGCAAAGGAATGCTTTGGGTACAAGAGAACTCCCCAGGGGAGCCTTTACGCAGCCCCACATGCAACTGGACCCTCCGCGTTAGCTTTTTCTGAGCAACCTTTAATATATCCCTAGTCGACATGGGAGAAGGCTGAAATCCGGGCCCCAGAAAACGCATTGCAAGCCCCTTTGGACCATGCAAAAGTGCCCCCAAAGGAAGGCTTTGGGTACAAGTGAACTCCCCAGGGGAGCCTTTACGCAGCCCCACATGCAACTGGACCCTCCGGGTTCGCTGTTTCCGAGTATCCCTAAACATAGCCCTAGCCGTCATCGAAGACGACTGAAAAATCAGGCCCCAGGAAATGCGTTGCAAGCCCTTTTCGCCCATCCAAAAGTGCCCCCAAAGGAAGGCTTTGGGTACAAGTGAACTCCCCAGGGGAGCATATACGCAGCCCCACATGCAACTGGACCCTCCGGGTTCGCTGTTCCTGAGCAATCCTAAACGTAGGCCTAGCCGTCATCGGAGACGAGTGAAAAATCAGGCCCCAGGAAATGCGTTGCGAGCCCTTTTCGCCTATCCAAAAGTGCCCCCAAAGGAAGGCTTTGGGTACAAGTGAACTCCCCAGGGGAGCCTTTACGCAGCCCCACATGCAACTGGACCCTCCGGGTTCGCTTTTTCTGAGCAACCCTAAATATATCCCTAGCCGACATGGGAGAAGTCTGAAAAACCGGGCCCCAGAAAACGCGTTGCAAGCCCCTTTGGACCATGCAAAAGTGCCCCCAAAGGAAGGCTTTGGGTACAAGTGAACTCCCCAGGGGAGCCTTTACGCAGCCCCACATGCAACTGGACCCTCCGGGTTCGCTGTTTCCGAGTATCCCTAAACATAGCCCTAGCCGGCATCGAAGACGAGTGAAAAATCAGGCCCCAGGAAATGCGTTGCGAGCCCTTTTCGCCCATCCAAAAGTGCCCCCAAAGGAAGGCTTTGGGTACAAGAGAACTCCCCAGGGGAGCCTTTACGCAGCCCCACATGCAACTGGACCCTCCGGGTTCGCTGTTCCTGAGCAAACCTAAACGTAGCCCTAGCCGTCATCGGAGACGACTGAAAAATCAGGCCCCAGGAAATGCGTTGCGAGCCCCTTTGGACAATCCAAAAGTGTCACCAAAGGAAGGCTTTGGGTACAAGTGAACTCCCCAGGGGAGCCTTTACGCAGCCCCACATGCAACTGGACCCTCCAGGTTCGCTGTTTCCGAACATCCCTAAACATAACACTAGCCGGCATCGGAGACGAGTGAAAAATCAGGCCACAGGAAAGGCGTTCCGAGCCCCGTTGGACCATCCAAAAGTGCCCGCAAAGGAAGGCTTTGGGTACAAGAGAACTCCCCAGGGGAGCCTTTACGCAGCCCCACATGCAACTGGACCCTCCGCGTTAGCTTTTTCTGAGCAACCCTAAATATATCCCTAGCCGACATGGGAGAAGGCTGAAATCCGGGCCCCAGAAAACGCATTGCAAGCCCCTTTGGACCATGCAAAAGTGCCCCCAAAGGAAGGCTTTGGGTACAAGTGAACTCCCCAGGGGAGCCTTTACGCAGCCCCACATGCAACTGGACCCTCCGGGTTCGCTGTTTCCGAGTATCCCTAAACATAGCCCTAGCAGGCATCGAAGACGAGTGAAAAATCAGGCCCCAGGAAATGCGTTGCGAGCCCTTTTCGCCCATCCAAAAGTGCCCCCAAAAAAAGGCTTTGGGTACAAGTGAACTCCCCAGGGGAGCATTTACGCAGCCCCACATGCAACTGGACCCTCCGGGTTCGCTTTTTCCTGAGCAATCCTAAACGTAGGCCTAGCCGTCATCGGAGACGAGTGAAAAATCTGGCCCCAGGAAATGCGTTGCGAGCCCTTTTCGCCTATCCAAAAGTGTCACCAAAGGAAGGCTTTGGGTACAAGTGAACTCCCCAGGGGAGCCTTTACGCAGCCCCACCTGCAACTGGACCCTCCGGGTTCGCTGTTTCCGAGCATCCCTATACATAGCCCTAGCCGGCATCGAAGACGACTGAAAAATCAGGCCACAGGAAAGGCGTTGCGTGCCCCTTTGGACCATGCAAAAGTGCCCCCAAAGGAAGGCTTTGGGTACAAGTGAACTCCCCAGGGGAGCCTTTACGCAGCCCCACATGCAACTGGACCCTCCGGGTTCGCTTTTTCTGTGCAACCCTAAATATATCCCGAGCCGACATGGGAGAAGGCTGAAAAACCGGGCCCCAGAAAACGCGATGCAAGCCCCTTTGGACCATGCAAAAGTGCCCCCAAAGGAAGGCTTTGGGTACAAGTGAACTCCCCAGGGGAGCCTTTACGCAGCCCCACATGCAACTGGACCCTCCGGGTTTGCTGTTCCTGAGCAAACCTAAACGTAGCCCTAGCCGTCATCGGAGACGAGTGAAAAATCAGGCCCCAGGAAATGCGTTGCGAGCCCTTTTCGCCTATCCAAAAGTGCCCCCAAAGGAAGGCTTTGGGTACAAGTGAACTCCCCAGGGGAGCCTTTACGCAGCCCCACATGCAACTGGACCCTCCAGGTTCGCTGTTTCCGAGCATCCCTAAACATAACCCTAGCCGGAATCGAAGACGACTGAAAAATCAGGCCCCAGGAAATGCGTTGCGAGCCCTTTTCGCCCATCCAAAAGTGCCCCCAAAGCAAGGCTTTGGGTACAAGAGAACTCCCCAGGGGAGCCTTTACGCAACCCCACATGCAACTGGACCCTCCAGGTTCGCTGTTTCCGAGGATCCCTAAACATATCCCTAGCCAGCATGGGAGAAGACTGAAAAACTGGGCCCCAGAAAACGCGTTGCAAGCCCCTTTGGACCATGCAAAAGTGCCCCCAAAGGAAGGCTTTGGGTACAAGTGAACTCCCCAGGGGAGCCTTTACGCAGCCCCACATGCAACTGGACCCTCCGGGTTCGCTGTTTCTGAGTATCCCTAAACATAGCCCTAGCCGGCATCGAAGACGAGTGAAAAATCAGGCCCCAGGAAATGCGTTGCGAGCCCTTTTCGCCCATCCAAAAGTGCCCCCAAAGGAAGGCTTTGGGTACAAGTGAACTCCCCAGGGGAGCATTTACGCAGCCCCACATGCAACTGGACCCTCCGGGTTCGCTGTTCCTGAGCAATCCTAAACGTAGGCCTAGCCGTCATCGGAGACGAGTGAAAAATCAGGCCCCAGGAAATGTGTTGCGAGCCCTTTTCGCCTATCCAAAAGTGCCCCCAAAGGAAGGCTTTGGGTACAAGTGAACTCCCCAGGGGAGCCTTTAAGCAGCCCCACATGCAACTGGACCCTCCGGGTTCGCTTTTTCTGAGCAACCCTAAATATATCCCTAGCCGACATCGGAGAAGGCTGAAAAACCGGGCCCCAGAAAACCTGTTGAAAGCCCCTGTGGACCATGCAAAAGTGCCCGAAAAGGAAGGCTTTGGGTACAAGTGAACTCCCCAGGGGAGCCTTTATGCAGCCCCACATGCAACTGGACCCTCCGGGTTCGCTGTTTCTGAGTATCCCTAAACATAGCCCTAGCCGGCATCGAAGACGACTGAAAAATCAGGCCCCAGGAAATGCGTTGCGAGCCCTTTTCGCCCATCCAAAAGTGCCCCCAAAGGAAGGCTTTGGGTACAAGAGAACTCCCCAGAGGAGCCTTCACGCAGCCCCACATGCAACTGGACCCTCCGGGTTCGCTGTTCCTGAGCAATCCTAAACGTAGGCCTAGCCGTCATCGGAGACGAGTGAAAAATCAGGCCCCAGGAAATGCGTTGCGAGCCCTTTTCGCCTATCCAAAAGTGCCCCCAAAGGAAGGCTTTGGGTACAAGTGAACTCCCCAGGGGAGCCTTTACGCAGCCCCACCTGCAACTGGACCCTCCGGGTTCGCTTTTTCTGAGCAACCCTAAATATATCCCTAGCCGACATCGGAGAAGGCTGAAAAACCGGGCCCCAGAAAACGCGTTGCAAGCCCCTTTGGACCATGCAAAAGTGCCCCCAAAGGAAGGCTTTGGGTACAAGTGAACTCCCCAGGGGAGCCTTTACACAGCCCCACATGCAACTGGACCCTCCGGGTTCGCTGTTTCCGAGTATCCCTAAGCATAGCCCTAGCCGGCATCGAAGACGAGTGAAAAATCAGGCCCCAGGAAATGCGTTGCGAACCCTTTTCGCCCATCCAAAAGTGCCCCCAAAGGAAGGCTTTGGGTACAAGAGAACTCCCCACGGGAGCCTTTACGCAGCCCCACATGCAACTGGACCCTCCGGGTTCGCTGTTCCTGAGCAAACCTAAACGTAGCCCTAGCCGTCATCGGAGACGACTGAAAAATCAGGCCCCAGGAAATGCGTTGCGAGCCCCTTTGGACAATCCAAAAGTGTCACCAAAGGAAGGCTTTGGGTACAAGTGAACTCCCCAGGGGAGCCTTTACGCAGCCCCACATGCAACTGGACCCTCCAGGTTCGCTGTTTCCGAGCATCCCTAAACATAGCCCTAGCCGTCATCGGAGACGAGTGAAAAATCAGGCCCCAGGAAAGGCGTTCCGAGCCCCTTTGGACAATCCAAAAGTGCCCGCAAAGGAATGCTTTGGGTACAAGAGAACTCCCCAGGGGAGCCTTTACGCAGCCCCACATGCAACTGGACCCTCCGCGTTAGCTTTTTCTGAGCAACCTTTAATATATCCCTAGTCGACATGGGAGAAGGCTGAAATCCGGGCCCCAGAAAACGCATTGCAAGCCCCTTTGGACCATGCAAAAGTGCCCCCAAAGGAAGGCTTTGGGTACAAGTGAACTCCCCAGGGGAGCCTTTACGCAGCCCCACATGCAACTGGACCCTCCGGGTTCGCTGTTTCCGAGTATCCCTAAACATAGCCCTAGCCGTCATCGAAGACGACTGAAAAATCAGGCCCCAGGAAATGCGTTGCAAGCCCTTTTCGCCCATCCAAAAGTGCCCCCAAAGGAAGGCTTTGGGTACAAGTGAACTACCCAGGGGAGCATATACGCAGCCCCACATGCAACTGGACCCTCCGGGTTCGCTGTTCCTGAGCAATCCTAAACGTAGGCCTAGCCGTCATCGGAGACGAGTGAAAAATCAGGCCCCAGGAAATGCGTTGCGAGCCCTTTTCGCCTATCCAAAAGTGCCCCCAAAGGAAGGCTTTGGGTACAAGTGAACTCCCCAGGGGAGCCTTTACGCAGCCCCACATGCAACTGGACCCTCCGGGTTCGCTTTTTCTGAGCAACCCTAAATATATCCCTAGCCGACATGGGAGAAGTCTGAAAAACCGGGCCCCAGAAAACGCGTTGCAAGCCCCTTTGGAGCATGCAAAAGTGCCCCCAAAGGAAGGCTTTGGGTACAAGTGAACTCCCCAGGGGAGCCTTTACGCAGCCCCACATGCAACTGGACCCTCCGGGTTCGCTGTTTCCGAGTATCCCTAAACATAGCCCTAGCCGGCATCGAAGACGAGTGAAAAATCAGGCCCCAGGAAATGCGTTGCGAGCCCTTTTCGCCCATCCAAAAGTGCCCCCAAAGGAAGGCTTTGGGTACAAGAGAACTCCCCAGGGGAGCCTTTACGCAGCCCCACATGCAACTGGACCCTCCGGGTTCGCTGTTCCTGAGCAAACCTAAACGTAGCCCTAGCCGTCATCGGAGACGACTGAAAAATCAGGCCCCAGGAAATGCGTTGCGAGCCCCTTTGGACAATCCAAAAGTGTCACCAAAGGAAGGCTTTGGGTACAAGTGAACTCCCCAGGGGAGCCTTTACGCAGCCCCACATGCAACTGGACCCTCCAGGTTCGCTGTTTCCGAACATCCCTAAACATAACACTAGCCGTCATCGGAGACGAGTGAAAAATCAGGCCACAGGAAAGGCGTTCCGAGCCCCTTTGGACCATCCAAAAGTGCCCGCAAAGGAAGGCTTTGGGTACAAGAGAACTCCCCAGGGGAGCCTTTACGCAGCCCCACATGCAACTGGACCCTCCGCGTTAGCTTTTTCTGAGCAACCCTAAATATATCCCTAGCCGACATGGGAGAAGGCTGAAATCCGGGCCCCAGAAAACGCATTGCAAGCCCCTTTGGACCATGCAAAAGTGCCCCCAAAGGAAGGCTTTGGGTACAAGTGAACTCCCCAGGGGAGCCTTTACGCAGCCCCACATGCAACTGGACCCTCCGGGTTCGCTGTTTCCGAGTATCACTAAACATAGCCCTAGCAGGCATCGAAGACGAGTGAAAAATCAGGCCCCAGGAAATGCGTTGCGAGCCCTTTTCGCCCATCCAAAAGTGCCCCCAAAAAAAGGCTTTGGGTACAAGTGAACTCCCCAGGGGAGCATTTACGCAGCCCCACATGCAACTGGACCCTCCGGGTTCGCTTTTTCCTGAGCAATCCTAAACGTAGGCCTAGCCGTCATCGGAGACGAGTGAAAAATCTGGCCCCAGGAAATGCGTTGCGAGCCCTTTTCGCCTATCCAAAAGTGCCCCCAAAGGAAGGCTTTGGGTACAAGTGAACTCCCCAGGGGAGCCTTTACGCAGCCCCACCTGCAACTGGACCCTCCGGGTTCGCTGTTTCCGAGCATCCCTATACATAGCCCTAGCCGGCATCGAAGACGACTGAAAAATCAGGCCACAGGAAATGCGTTGCGTGCCCCTTTGGACCATGCAAAAGTGCCCCGAAAGGAAGGCTTTGGGTACAAGTGAACTCCCCAGGGGAGCCTTTACGCAGCCCCACATGCAACTGGACCCTCCGGGTTCGCTTTTTCTGTGCAACCCTAAATATATCCCGAGCCGACATGGGAGAAGGCTGAAAAACCGGGCCCCAGAAAACGCGATGCAAGCCCCTTTGGACCATGCAAAAGTGCCCCCAAAGGAAGGCTTTGGGTACAAGTGAACTCCCCAGGGGAGCCTTTACGCAGCCCCACATGCAACTGGACCCTCCGGGTTTGCTGTTCCTGAGCAAACCTAAACGTAGCCCTAGCCGTCATCGGAGACGAGTGAAAAATCAGGCCCCAGGAAATGTGTTGCGAGCCCCTTTGGACCATCCAAAAGTGCCCCCAAAGGAAGGCTTTGGGTACAAGTGAACTCCCCAGGGGAGCCTTTACGCAGCCCCACATGCAACTGGACCCTCCGGGTTCGCTGTTTCTGAGTATCCCTAAACATAGCCCTAGCCGGCATCGAAGACGAGTGAAAAATCAGGCCCCAGGAAATGCGTTGCGAGCCCTTTTCGCCCATCCAAAAGTGCCCCCAAAGGAAGGCTTTGGGTACAAGTGAACTCCCCAGGGGAGCATTTACGCAGCCCCACATGCAACTGGACCCTCCGGGTTCGCTGTTCCTGAGCAATCCTAAACGTAGGCCTAGCCGTCATCGGAGACGAGTGAAAAATCAGGCCCCAGGAAATGTGTTGCGAGCCCTTTTCGCCTATCCAAAAGTGCCCCCAAAGGAAGGCTTTGGGTACAAGTGAACTCCCCAGGGGAGCCTTTAAGCAGCCCCACATGCAACTGGACCCTCCGGGTTCGCTTTTTCTGAGCAACCCTAAATATATCCCTAGCCGACATCGGAGAAGGCTGAAAAACCGGGCCCCAGAAAACCTGTTGAAAGCCCCTGTGGACCATGCAAAAGTGCCCCCAAAGGAAGGCTTTGGGTACAAGTGAACTCCCCAGGGGAGCCTTTATGCAGCCCCACATGCAACTGGACCCTCCGGGTTCGCTGTTTCTGAGTATCCCTAAACATAGCCCTAGCCGGCATCGAAGACGACTGAAAAATCAGGCCCCAGGAAATGCGTTGCGAGCCCTTTTCGCCCATCCAAAAGTGCCCCCAAAGGAAGGCTTTGGGTACAAGAGAACTCCCCAGAGGAGCCTTCACGCAGCCCCACATGCAACTGGACCCTCCGGGTTTGCTGTTCCTGAGCAAACCTAAACGTAGCCCTAGCCGGCATCGAAGACGACTGAAAAATCAGGCCACAGGAAATGCGTTGCGAGCCCCTTTGGACCACCCAAAAGTGCCCCCAAACTAAGGTTTTGAGTAAATCTGAAGTTCCCCGGGGAGCCTTTACGCAGCCCCACATGCAACTGGACTCTCCGGGTTCGATTTTTCCGAGCAACCCTAAATATATCCCTAGCCGGCATGGGAGAAGACTGAAAAACCGGGCCACAGAAAACACGTTGCAAGCCCCTTTGGACCATGCAAAAGTGCCCCCAAAGAAAGGCTTTGGGTACAAGTGAACTCCCCAGGGGAGCCTTTACGCAGCCCCACATGCAACTGGACCCTCCGGGTTCGCTGTTCCTGAGCAAAGCTAAACGTATCCCTAGCCGTCATCGGAGACGAGTGAAAAATCAGGCCCCAGGAAATGCGTTGCGAGCCCCTTTGGACCACAGAAAAGTGCCCCCAAACTACGGCTTTGAGTAAATCTGAAGTTCCCCGGCGAGCATTTACGCAGCCCCACATGCAACTGGACCCTCCAGGTTCGCTGTTTCCGAGGATCCCTAAACATATCCCTAGCCAGCATGGGAGAAGACTGAAAAACTGGGCCCCAGAAAACGCGTTGCAAGCCCCTTTGGACCATGCAAAAGTGCCCCCAAAGGAAGGCTTTGGGTACAAGTGAACTCCCCAGGGGAGCCTTTACGCAGCCCCACATGCAACTGGACCCTCCGGGTTTGCTGTTTCCGAGCATCCCTAAATATATCCCTAGCCGGCATGGGAGAAGACTGAAAAACCGGGCCCCAGAAAACCCGTTGCAAGCCCCTTTGGACCATGCAAAAGTGCCCCCAAAGGAAGGCTTTGGGTACAAGTGAACTCCCCAGGGGAGCCTTTACGCAGCCCCACATGCAACTGGACCCTCCGGGTTCGCTGTTCCCGAGCAAACCTAAACGTAGCCCTAGCCGTCATCAGAGACGACTGAAAAATCAGGCCCCAGGGAATGTGTTCCTAGCCCGTTTTGCCCATCCAAAAGTGCCCCCAAAGGAAGGCTTTGGGTACAAGTGAACTCCCCAGGGGAGCCTTTACGCAGCCCCACATGCAACTGGACCCTCCGGGTTCGCTGTTTGCGAACATCCCTAAACATAACACTCGCCGTCATCGGAGACGAGTGAAAAATCAGGCCCCAGGAAATGCGTTGCGAGCCCTTTTCGCCCATGCAAAAGTGCCCCCAAAGGAAGGCTTTGGGTACAAGTGAACTCCCCAGGGGAGCCTTTACGCAGCCCCACATGCAACTGGACCCTCCAGGTTCGCTGTTTCCGAGGATCCCTAAACATATCCCTAGCCAGCATGGGAGAAGACTGAAAAACCGGGCCCCAGAAAACGCGTTGCAAGCCCCTTTGGACCATCCAAAAGTGCCCCAAAGGAAGGCATTTAGTCAATCAGAAGTTCCCAGGGGAGCCTTTACGCAGCCCCACATGCAACTGGACCCTCCGGGTTCGCTGTTTCCGAGTATCCCTAAACATAGCCCTAGCCGTCATCGAAGACGAGTGAAAAATCAGGCCCCAGGAAAGGCGTTCCGAGCCCCTTTGGACCATCCAAAAGTGCCCGCAAAGGAATGCTTTGGGTACAAGAGAACTCCCCAGGGGAGCCTTTACGCAGCCCCACATGCAACTGGACCCTCCGCGTTAGCTTTTTCTGAGCAACCTTAAATATATCCCTAGCTGACATGGGAGAAGGCTGAAATCCGGGCCCCAGAAAACGCATTGCAAGCCCCTTTGGACCATGCAAAAGTGCCCCCAAAGGAAGGCTTTGGGTACAAGTGAACTCCCCAGGGGAGCCTTTACGCAGCCCCACATGCAACTGGACCCTCCGGGTTCGCTGTTTCCGAGTATCCCTAAACATAGCCCTAGCCGTCATCGAAGACGACTGAAAAATCAGGCCCCAGGAAATGCGTTGCAAGCCCTTTTCGCCCATCCAAAAGTGCCCCCAAAGGAAGGCTTTGGGTACAAGTGAACTCCCCAGGGGAGCATATACGCAGCCCCACATGCAACTGGACCCTCCGGGTTCGCTGTTCCTGAGCAATCCTAAACCTAGGCCTAGCCGTCATCGGAGACGAGTGAAAAATCAGGCCCCAGGAAATGCGTTGCGAGCCCTTTTCACCTATCCAAAAGTGCCCCCAAAGGAAGGCTTTGGGTACAAGTGAACTCCCCAGGGGAGCCTTTACGCAGCCCCACATGCAACTGGACCCTCCGGGTTCGCTTTTTCTGAGCAACCCTAAATATATCCCTAGCCGACATGGGAGAAGTCTGAAAAACCGGGCCCCAGAAAACGCGTTGCAAGCCCCTTTGGACCATGCAAAAGTGCCCCCAAAGGAAGGCTTTGGGTACAAGTGAACTCCCCAGGGGAGCCTTTACGCACCCCCACATGCAACTGGACCCTCCGGGTTCGCTGTTTCCGAGTATCCCTAAACATAGCCCTAGCCGGCATCGAAGACGACTGAAAAATCAGGCCCCAGGAAATGCGTTGCGAGCCCTTTTCGCCCATCCAAAAGTGCCCCCAAAGGAAGGCTTTGGGTACAAGAGAACTCCCCAGGGGAGCCTTTACGCAGCCCCACATGCAACTGGACCCTCCGGGTTCGCTGTTCCTGAGCAAACCTAAACGTAGCCCTAGCCGTCATCGGAGACGACTGAAAAATCAGGCCCCAGGAAATGCGTTGCGAGCCCCTTTGGACAATCCAAAAGTGTCACCAAAGGAAGGCTTTGGGTACAAGTGAACTCCCCAGGGGAGCCTTTACGCAGCCCCACATGCAACTGGACCCTCCGGGTTCGCTGTTTCCGAACATCCCTAAACATAACACTAGCCGGCATCGGATACGAGTGAAAAATCAGGCCGCAGGAAAGGTGTTCCGAGCCCCTTTGGACCATCCAAAAGTGCCCGCAAAGGAAGGCTTTGGGTACAAGAGAACTCCCCAGGGGAGCCTTTACGCAGCCCCACATGCAACTGGACACTCCGCGTTAGCTTTTTCTGAGCAACCCTAAATATATCCCTAGCCGACATGGGAGAAGGCTGAAATCCGGGCCCCAGAAAACGCATTGCAAGCCCCTTTGGACCATGCAAAAGTGCCCCCAAAGGAAGGCTTTGGGTACAAGTGAACTCCCCAGGGGAGCCTTTACGCAGCCCCACATGCAACTGGACCCTCCGGGTTCGCTGTTTCCGAGTATCCCTAAACATAGCCCTAGCAGGCATCGAAGACGAGTGAAAAATCAGGCCCCAGGAAATGCGTTGCGAGCCCTTTTCGCCCATCCAAAAGTGCCCCCAAAGGAAGGCTTTGGGTACAAGTGAACTCCCCAGGGGAGCATTTACGCAGCCCCACATGCAACTGGACCATCCGGGTTCGCTGTTCCTGAGCAATCCTAAACGTAGGCCTAGCCGTCATCGGAGACGAGTGAAAAATCTGGCCCCAGGAAATGCGTTGCGAGCCCTTTTCGCCTATCCAAAAGTGCCCCCAAAGGAAGGCTTTGGGTACAAGTGAACTCCCCAGGGGAGCCTTTACGCAGCCCCACATGCAACTGGACCCTCCAGGTTCGCTGTTTCCGAGCATCCCTATACATAGCCCTAGCCGGCATCGAAGACGACTGAAAAATCAGGCCACAGGAAATGCGTTGCGTGCCCCTTTGGACCATGCAAAAGTGCCCCCAAAGGAAGGCTTTGGGTACAAGTGAACTCCCCAGGGGAGCCTTTACGCAGCCCCACATGCAACTGGACCCTCCGGGTTCGCTGTTTCCGAACATCCCTAAACATAACACTAGCCGGCATCGGAGACGAGTGAAAAATCAGGCCCCAGGAAATGCGTTGCGAGCCCTTTTCGCCTATCCAAAAGTGCCCCCAAAGGAAGGCTTTGGGTACAAGTGAACTCCCCAGGGGAGCCTTTACGCAGCCCCACATGCAACTGGACCCTCCGGGTTCGCTTTTTCTGTGCAACCCTAAATATATCCCGAGCCGACATGGGAGAAGGCTGAAAAACCGGGCCCCAGAAAACGCGATGCAAGCCCCTTTGGACCATGCAAAAGTGCCCCCAAAGAAAGGCTTTGGGTACAAGTGAACTCCCCAGGGGAGCCTTTACGCAGCCCCACATGCAACTGGACCCTCCGGGTTTGCTGTTCCTGAGCAAACCTAAACGTAGCCCTAGCCGTCATCGGAGACGAGTGAAAAATCAGGCCCCAGGAAATGTGTTGCGAGCCCCTTTGGACCATCCAAAAGTGCCCCCAAAGGAAGGCTTTGGGTACAAGTGAACTCCCCAGGGGAGCCTTTACGCAGCCCCACATGCAACTGGACCCTCCAGGTTCGCTGTTTCCGAGCATCCCTAAACATAACCCTAGCCGGAATCGAAGACGACTGAAAAATCAGGCCCCAGGAAATGCGTTGCGAGCCCTTTTCGCCCATCCAAAAGTGCCCCCAAAGCAAGGCTTTGGGTACAAGAGAACTCCCCAGGGGAGCCTTTACGCAACCCCACATGCAACTGGACCCTCCAGGTTCGCTGTTTCCGAGGATCCCTAAACATATCCCTAGCCAGCTTGGGAGAAGACTGAAAAACCGGGCCCCAGAAAACGCGTTGCAAGCCCCTTTGGACCATGCAAAAGTGCCCCCAAAGGAAGGCTTTGGGTACAAGTGAACTCCCCAGGGGAGCCTTTACGCAGCCCCACATGCAACTGGACCCTCCGGGTTCGCTGTTTCCGAGTATCCCTAAACATAGCCCTAGCCGGCATCGAAGACGAGTGAAAAATCAGGCCCCAGGAAATGCGTTGCGAGCCCTTTTCGCCCATCCAAAAGTGCCCCCAAAGGAAGGCTTTGGGTACAAGAGAACTCCCCAGGGGAGCCTTTACGCAGCCCCACATGCAACTGGACCCTCCGGGTTCGCTGTTCCTGAGCAAACCTAAACGTAGCCCTAGCCGTCATCGGAGACGACTGAAAAATCAGGCCCCAGGAAATGCGTTGCGAGCCCCTTTGGACAATCCAAAAGTGTCACCAAAGGAAGGCTTTGGGTACAAGTGAACTCCCCAGGGGAGCCTTTACGCAGCCCCACATGCAACTGGACCCTCCAGGTTCGCTGTTTCCGAACATCCCTAAACATAACACTAGCCGGCATCGGATACGAGTGAAAAATCAGGCCGCAGGAAAGGCGTTCCGAGCCCCTTTGGACCATCCAAAAGTGCCCGCAAAGGAAGGCTTTGGGTACAAGAGAACTCCCCAGGGGAGCCTTTACGCAGCCCCACATGCAACTGGACCCTCCGCGTTAGCTTTTTCTGAGCAACCCTAAATATATCCCTAGCCGACATGGGAGAAGGCTGAAATCCGGGCCCCAGAAAACGCATTGCAAGCCCCTTTGGACCATGCAAAAGTGCCCCCAAAGGAAGGCTTTGGGTACAAGTGAACTCCCCAGGGGAGCCTTTACGCAGCCCCACATGCAACTGGACCCTCCATGTTCGCTGTTTCCGAGCATCCCTAAACATAACCCTAGCCGGCATCGAAGACGACTGAAAAATCAGGCCACAGGAAATGCGTTGCGAGCCCCTTTGGACCACCCAAAAGTGCCCCCAAACTAAGGTTTTGAGTAAATCTGAAGTTCCCCGCGGAGCCTTTACGCAGCCCCACATGCAACTGGACTCTCCTGGTTCGATTTTTCCGAGCAACCCTAAATATATCCCTAGCCGGCATGGGAGAAGACTGAAAAACCGGGCCACAGAAAACACGTTGCAAGCCCTTTTGGACCATGCAAAAGTGCCCCCAAAGAAAGGCTTTGGGTACAAGTGAACTCCACAGGGGAGCCTTTACGCAGCCCCACATGCAACTGGACCCTCCAGGTTCGCTGTTTCCGAGGATCCCTAAACATATCCCTAGCCAGCATGGGAGAAGACTGAAAAACCGGGCCCCAGAAAACGCGTTGCAAGCCCCTTTGGACCATGCAAAAGTGCCCCCAAAGGAAGGCTTTGGGTACAAGAGAACTCCCCAGGGGAGCCTTTACGCAGCCCCACATGTAACTGGACCCTCCGGGTTCGCTGTTCCTGAGCAAAGCTAAACGTATCCCTAGCCGTCATCGGAGACGAGTGAAAAATCAGGCCCCAGGAAATGCGTTGCGAGCCCCTTTGGACCACAGAAAAGTGCCCCCAAACTACGGCTTTGAGTAAATCTGAAGTTCCCCGGGGAGCCTTTACGCAGCCCCACATGCAACTGGACCCTCCAGGTTCGCTGTTTCCGAGGATCCCTAAACATATCCCTAGCCAGCATGGGAGAAGACTGAAAAACCGGGCCCCAGAAAACGCGTTGCAAGCCCCTTTGGACCATGCAAAAGTGCCCACAAAGGAAGGCTTTGGGTACAAGTGAACTCCCCAGGGGAGCCTTTACGCAGCCCCACATGCAACTGGACCCTCCGGGTTTGCTGTTTCCGAGCATCCCTAAATATATCCCTAGCCGGCATGGGAGAAGACTGAAAAACCGGGCCCCATAAAACTCGTTGCAAGCCCCTTTGGACCATGCAAAAGTGCCCCCAAAGGAAGGCTTTGGGTACAAGAGAACTCCCCAGGGGAGCCTTTACGCAGCCCCACATGCAACTGGACCCTCCGGGTTCGCTGTTCCCGAGCAAACCTAAACGTAGCCCTAGCCGTCATCAGAGACGACTGAAAAATCAGGCCCCAGGGAATGTGTTCCTAGCCCGTTTTGCCCATCCAAAAGTGCCCCCAAAGGAAGGCTTTGGGTACAAGTGAACTCCCCAGGGGATCCTTTACGCAGCCCCACATGCAACTGGACCCTCCGGGTTCGCTGTTTGCGAACATCCCTAAATATAACACTAGCCGTCATCGGAGACGAGTGAAAAATCAGGCCCCAGGAAATGCGTTGCGAGCCCTTTTCGCCCATCCAAAAGTGCCCCCAAAGGAAGGCTTTGGGTACAAGTGAACTCCCCAGGGGAGCCTTTACGCAGCCCCACATGTAACTGGACCCTCCGGGTTCGCAGCTCCTGAGCAAACCTAAACGTAGCCCTAGCTGTCATCGGAGACGAGTGAAAAATCAGGCCCCAGGAAATGCCTTGTGAGACCCTTTGGACCATCCAAAAGTGTCACCAAAGGAAGGCATTGGGTACATCTGAAGTTCCCAGGGGAGCCTTTACGCAGCCCCACATGCAACTGGACCCTCCGGGTTCGCTGTTTCCGAGTATCTCTAAACATAGCCCTAGCCGGCATCGAAGACGACTGAAAAATCACGCCCCAGAAAACGAGTTCCAAGCCCTTTTTGACCACCCAAAAGTGCCCCCAAAGGAAGGCTTTGGGTACAAGTGAACTCCCCAGGGGAGCCTTTACGCAGCCCCACATGCAACTGGACCCACGGGTTTGCTTTTTCCGAGCAACCCTAAATATATCCCTTGCCGGCATGGGAGAAGGCTGAAAAACCGGGTCCCAGAAAACGCATTGCAAGCCCCTTTGGACCATGCAAAAGTGCCCCCAAAGGAAGGCTTTGGGTACAAGTGAACTCCCCAGGGGAGCGTTTACAAAGCCCCACATGCAACTGGACCCTCCGGCTTCGCTGTTCCTGAGCAAACCTAAACGTAGCCCTTCCCATCATCGGAGACGACTGAAAAACCAGGCCCCAGGAAATGCGTTGCGAGACCCTTTGGACCATCCAAAAGTGCCCCCAAAGGAAGGCTTTTAGTAAATCTGAAATTCCCAGGGGACCCTTTACGCAGCCCCACATGCAACTGGACCCTCCTGGTTCGAATTTTCCGAGCATCCCTAAATATATCCCTTGCCGGCATGGGAGAAGACTGAAAAACCGGGCCCCAGAAAATGCGTTGCAAGTCCCTTTGGACCATGCAAAAGTGCCCGCAAAGGAAGGCTTTGGGTACAAGAGAACTCCCAAGGGGAGCTTTTACAAAGCCCCACATGCAACTGGACCCTCCGGGTTCGCTGTTTCCTGACCAAACTTAAACGTAGCCCTAGCCGTCATCGGAGAGAATTGAAAAATCAGGCACCGGGAAATTTGTTGCGAGCCCCTTTGGACCATCCAAAAGTGCCCCCAAAGGAAGGCTTTTAGTCAATCTGAAGTTCCCAGGGGAGCCTTTACGCAGCCCCACATGCAACTGGACCCTCCGGGTTCGCTGTTTCCGAGTATCCCTAAACATAACCCTAGCCGGCATCGAAGACGACTGAAAAATCAGGCCCCAGAAAACGAGTTCCAAGCCCTTTTTGCCCATCCAAAAGTGCCCCCAAAGGAAGGCTTTGGGTACAAGTGAACTCCCCAGGGGAGCCTTTACAAAGCCCCACATGCAACTGGACCCACGGGTTTGCTTTTTCCGAGCAACCCTAAATATATCCCTTGCCGGCATGGGAGAAGACTGAAAAACCGGGTCCCAGAAAACGCATTGCAAGACCGTTTGGACCATGCAAAAGTGCCCCCAAAGGAAGGCTTTGGGTACAAGTGAACTCCCCAGGGGAGCCTTTACGCAGCCCCACATGCAACTGGACCCTCCGGGTTCGCTGTTCCTGAGCAAAACTAAACTTAGGCCTAGCCGTCATCGGAGACGAGTGAAAAATCAGGCCCCAGGAAATGCGTTGCGAGCCCCTTTGCACCATGCAATAGTGCCCCCAAAGGAAGTGTTTGGGTAGAAGTGAACTCCCCAGGGGAGCCTTTACGCAGCCCCACATGCAACTGGACCCTCCGGGTTCGCTGTTCCCGAGCAAACCTAAACGTAGCCCTAGCCGTCATCAGAGACGACTGAAAAATCAGGCCCCAGGGAATGTGTTCCTAGCCCGTTTTGCCCATCCAAAAGTGCCCCCAAAGGAAGGCTTTGGGTACAAGTGAACTCCCCAGGGGATCCTTTACGCAGCCCCACATGCAACTGGACCCTCCGGGTTCGCTGTTTGCGAACATCCCTAAATATAACACTAGCCGTCATCGGAGACGAGTGAAAAATCAGGCCCCAGGAAATGCGTTGCGAGCCCTTTTCGCCCATCCAAAAGTGCCCCCAAAGGAAGGCTTTGGGTACAAGTGAACTCCCCAGGGGAGCCTTTACGCAGCCCCACATGTAACTGGACCCTCCGGGTTCGCAGCTCCTGAGCAAACCTAAACGTAGCCCTAGCTGTCATCGGAGACGAGTGAAAAATCAGGCCCCAGGAAATGCCTTGTGAGACCCTTTGGACCATCCAAAAGTGTCACCAAAGGAAGGCATTGGGTACATCTGAAGTTCCCAGGGGAGCCTTTACGCAGCCCCACATGCAACTGGACCCTCCGGGTTCGCTGTTTCCGAGTATCTCTAAACATAGCCCTAGCCGACATCGAAGACGACTGAAAAATCACGCCCCAGAAAACGAGTTCCAAGCCCTTTTTGACCACCCAAAAGTGCCCCCAAAGGAAGGCTTTGGGTACAAGTGAACTCCCCAGGGGAGCCTTTACGCAGCCCCACATGCAACTGGACCCACGGGTTTGCTTTTTCCGAGCAACCCTAAATATATCCCTTGCCGGCATGGGAGAAGGCTGAAAAACCGGGTCCCAGAAAACGCATTGCAAGCCCCTTTGGACCATGCAAAAGTGCCCCCAAAGGAAGGCTTTGGGTACAAGTGAACTCCCCAGGGGAGCGTTTACAAAGCCCCACATGCAACTGGACCCTCCGGCTTCGCTGTTCCTGAGCAAACCTAAACGTAGCCCTTCCCATCATCGGAGACGACTGAAAAACCAGGCCCCAGGAAATGCGTTGCGAGACCCTTTGGACCATCCAAAAGTGCCCCCAAAGGAAGGCTTTTAGTAAATCTGAAATTCCCAGGGGACCCTTTACGCAGCCCCACATGCAACTGGACCCTCCTGGTTCGAATTTTCCGAGCATCCCTAAATATATCCCTTGCCGGCATGGGAGAAGACTGAAAAACCGGGCCCCAGAAAATGCGTTGCAAGTCCCTTTGGACCATGCAAAAGTGCCCGCAAAGGAAGGCTTTGGGTACAAGAGAACTCCCAAGGGGAGCTTTTACAAAGCCCCACATGCAACTGGACCCTCCGGGTTCGCTGTTTCCTGACCAAACTTAAACGTAGCCCTAGCCGTCATCGGAGAGAATTGAAAAATCAGGCACCGGGAAATTTGTTGCGAGCCCCTTTGGACCATCCAAAAGTGCCCCCAAAGGAAGGCTTTTAGTCAATCTGAAGTTCCCAGGGGAGCCTTTACGCAGCCCCACATGCAACTGGACCCTCCGGGTTCGCTGTTTCCGAGTATCCCTAAACATAACCCTAGCCGGCATCGAAGACGACTGAAAAATCAGGCCCCAGAAAACGAGTTCCAAGCCCTTTTTGCCCATCCAAAAGTGCCCCCAAAGGAAGGCTTTGGGTACAAGTGAACTCCCCAGGGGAGCCTTTACAAAGCCCCACATGCAACTGGACCCACGGGTTTGCTTTTTCCGAGCAACCCTAAATATATCCCTTGCCGGCATGGGAGAAGACTGAAAAACCGGGTCCCAGAAAACGCATTGCAAGACCGTTTGGACCATGCAAAAGTGCCCCCAAAGGAAGGCTTTGGGTACAAGTGAACTCCCCAGGGGAGCCTTTACGCAGCCCCACATGCAACTGGACCCTCCGGGTTCGCTGTTCCTGAGCAAAACTAAACTTAGGCCTAGCCGTCATCGGAGACGAGTGAAAAATCAGGCCCCAGGAAATGCGTTGCGAGCCCCTTTGCACCATGCAATAGTGCCCCCAAAGGAAGTGTTTGGGTAGAAGTGAACTCCCCAGGGGAGCCTTTACGCAGCCCCACATGCAACTGGACCCTCCGGGTTGTCTTTTTCCGGAATCCCTAAACATAGCCCTAGCCGTCATCGAAGACTACTGAAAAATCAGGCCCCAGGAAATGCGTTGCGAGCCCCTTTGGACGATGCAATAGTGTCCCCAAAGGAAGGCTTTGGGTACAAGAGAACTCCCCAGGGGAGCCTTTACGCAGCCCCACATGCAACTGGACCCTCTGGGTTCGCTGTTCTTGAGCAAATCGAAACGTAGCCCTAGCCGTCATCGGAGACGACTGAAAAATCAGGCCCCAGGAAATCTGTTGCAAGCCACTTTTGGACCATCCAAAAGTGCCCCCAAAGGAAGACTTTGGGTACAAGTGAACTCCCCAGGGGAGCCTTTACGCAGCCCCACATGCAATTGAACCCTCCGGGTTCGCTGTTCCAGAGCAAACCTAAACCTAACCCTAGCCGTCATCGGAGACGAGTGAAAAATCAGGCCCCAGGAAATGCGTTGCGAGCCCCTTTGGACCATCCAAAAGTGCCCCCAAAGGAAGGCTTTGGGTACAAGTGAACTCCCCAGGGGAGCCTTTACGCAGCCCCACATGCAACTGGACCCTCCGGGTTCGCTGTTCCTGAGCAATCCTAAACGTAGCCCTAGCCGTCATCGGAGACGAGTGAAAAATCAGGCCCCTGGAAATGCGTTGCAAGCCCCTTTGGACCATGCAAAAGTGCCCCCAAAGGAAGGCTTTGGGTACAAGAGAACTCCCCAGGGGAGCCTTTACGCAGCCCCACATGCAACTGGACCATCCGGTTCGAATTTTCCGAGCAACCCTAAATATATCCCTAGCCGGCATGGGAGAAGACTGAAAAACCGGGCCCCAGAAAATGCGTTGCAAGTCCCTTTGGACCATGCAAAAGTGCCCGCAAAGGAAGACTTTGGGTACAAGAGAACTCCCAAGGGGAGCTTTTACAAAGCCCCACATGCAACTGGACCCTCCGGGTTCGCTGTTCCTGACCAAACTTAAACGTAGCCCTAGCCGTCTTCGGAGAGAATTGAAAAATCAGGCACCAGGAAATTTGTTGCGAGCCCCTTTGGACCATCCAAAAGTGCCCCCAAAGGAAGGCTTTTAGTCAATCTGAAGTTCCCAGGGGAGCCTTTACGCAGCCCCACATGCAACTGGACCCTCCGGGTTCGCTGTTCCTGAGCAAAACTAAACATAGCCCTAGCCGTCATCGGAGACGAGTGAAAAATCAGGACACAGGAAATGCGTTGCGAGCCCCTTTGGACCATGCAAAAGTGCCCCCAAAGGAAGGCTTTGGGTACAAGAGAACTCCGCAGGGGAGCATTTACGCAGCCCCACATGCAACTGGACGCTCCGGGTTCGCTTTTTCCGAGCAACCCTAAATATATCCCTAGCCGGCATGGGAGAAGACTGAAAAACCGGGCCCCAGAAAACGCGTTGCAAGCCCCATTGGACCATGGAAAAGTGCCCCCAAAGGAAGGCTTTGGGTACAAGTGAACTCCCCAGGGGAGCCTTTACGCAGCCCCACATGCAACTGGACCCTCCGGGTTCGCTGTTTCCGAGTATCCCTAAACATAACCCTAGCCGGCATCGAAGACGACTGAAAAATCAGGCCCCAGAAAACGAGTTCCAAGCCCTTTTTGCCCATCCAAAAGTGCCCCCAAAGGAAGGCTTTGGGTACAAGTGAACTCCCCAGGGGAGCCTTTACAAAGCCCCACATGCAACTGGACCCACGGGTTTGCTTTTTCCGAGCAACCCTAAATATATCCCTTGCCGGCATGGGAGAAGACTGAAAAACCGGGTCCCAGAAAACGCATTGCAAGACCCTTTGGACCATTCAAAAGTGCCCCCAAAGGAAGGCTTTGGGTACAAGTGAACTCCCCAGGGGAGCCTTTACGCAGCCCCACATGCAACTGGACCCTCCGGGTTCGCTGTTCCTGAGCAAATCTAAACTTAGGCCTAGCCGTCTTCGGAGACGAGTGAAAAATCAGGCCCCAGGAAATGCGTTGCGAGCCCCTTTGCACCATGCAATAGTGCCCCCAAAGGAAGTGTTTGGGTAGAAGTGAACTCCCCAGGGGAGCCTTTACGCAGCCCCACATGCAACTGGACCCTCCGGGTTGTCTTTTTCCGGAATCCCTAAACATAGCCCTAGCCGTCATCGAAGACTACTGAAAAATCAGGCCCCAGGAAATGCGTTGCGAGCCCCTTTGGACGATGCAATAGTGTCCCCAAAGGAAGGCTTTGGGTACAAGAGAACTCCCCAGGGGAGCCTTTACGCAGCCCCACATGCAACTGGACCCTCTGGGTTCGCTGTTCTTGAGCAAATCGAAACGTAGCCCTAGCCGTCATCGGAGACGACTGAAAAATCAGGCCCCAGGAAATCTGTTGCAAGCCACTTTTGGACCATCCAAAAGTGCCCCCAAAGGAAGACTTTGGGTACAAGTGAACTCCCCAGGGGAGCCTTTACGCAGCCCCACATGCAACTGGACCCTCCGGGTTCGCTGTTCCAGAGCAAACCTAAACCTAACCCTAGCCGTCATCGGAGACGAGTGAAAAATCAGGCCCCAGGAAATGTGTTGCGAGCCCCTTTGGACCATCCAAAAGTGCCCCCAAAGGAAGGCTTTGGGTACAAGTGAACTCCCCAGGGGAGCCTTTACGCAGCCCCACATGCAACTGGACCCTCCGGGTTCGCTGTTCCTGAGCAATCCTAAACGTAGCCCTAGCCGTCATCGGAGACGAGTGAAAAATCAGGCCCCTGGAAATGCGTTGCAAGCCCCTTTGGACCATGCAAAAGTGCCCCCAAAGGAAGGCTTTGGGTACAAGAGAACTCCCCAGGGGAGCCTTTACGCAGCTCCACATGCAACTGGACCATCCGGTTCGAATTTTCCGAGCAACCCTAAATATATCCCTAGCCGGCATGGGAGAAGACTGAAAAACCGGGCCCCAGAAAATGCGTTGCAAGTCCCTTTGGACCATGCAAAAGTGCCCGCAAAGGAAGACTTTGGGTACAAGAGAACTCCCAAGGGGAGCTTTTACAAAGCCCCACATGCAACTGGACCCTCCGGGTTCGCTGTTCCTGACCAAACTTAAACGTAGCCCTAGCCGTCTTCGGAGAGAATTGAAAAATCAGGCACCAGGAAATTTGTTGCGAGCCCCTTTGGACCATCCAAAAGTGCCCCCAAAGGAAGGCTTTTAGTCAATCTGAAGTTCCCAGGGGAGCCTTTACGCAGCCCCACATGCAACTGGATCCTCCGGGTTCGCTGTTCCTGAGCAAAACTAAACATAGCCCTAGCCGTCATCGGAGACGAGTGAAAAATCAGGACACAGGAAATGCGTTGCGAGCCCCTTTGGACCATGCAAAAGTGCCCCCAAAGGAAGGCTTTGGGTACAAGAGAACTCCGCAGGGGAGCATTTACGCAGCCCCACATGCAACTGGACCCTCCGGGTTCGCTTTTTCCGAGCAACCCTAAATATATCCCTAGCCGGCATGGGAGAAGACTGAAAAACCGGGCCCCAGAAAACGCGTTGCAAGCCCCATTGGACCATGGAAAAGTGCCCCCAAAGGAAGGCTTTGGGTACAAGTGAACTCCCCAGGGGAGCCTTTACGCAGCCCCACATGCAACTGGACCCTCCGGGTTCGCTGTTTCCGAGTATCCCTAAACATAACCCTAGCCGGCATCGAAGACGACTGAAAAATCAGGCCCCAGAAAACGAGTTCCAAGCCCTTTTTGCCCATCCAAAAGTGCCCCCAAAGGAAGGCTTTGGGTACAAGTGAACTCCCCAGGGGAGCCTTTACAAAGCCCCACATGCAACTGGACCCACGGGTTTGCTTTTTCCGAGCAACCCTAAATATATCCCTTGCCGGCATGGGAGAAGACTGAAAAACCGGGTCCCAGAAAACGCATTGCAAGACCCTTTGGACCATGCAAAAGTGCCCCCAAAGGAAGGCTTTGGGTACAAGTGAACTCCCCAGGGGAGCCTTTACGCAGCCCCACATGCAACTGGACCCTCCGGGTTCGCTGTTCCTGAGCAAATCTAAACTTAGGCCTAGCCGTCATCGGAGACGAGTGAAAAATCAGGCCCCAGGAAATAGGTTGCGAGCCCCTTTGCACCATGCAATAGTGCCCCCAAAGGAAGTGTTTGGGTAGAAGTGAACTCCCCAGGGGAGCCTTTACGCAGCCCCACATGCAACTGGACCCTCCGGGTTGTCTTTTTCCGGAATCCCTAAACATAGCCCTAGCCGTCATCGAAGACTACTGAAAAATCAGGCCCCAGGAAATGCGTTGCGAGCCCCTTTGGACGATGCAATAGTGTCCCCAAAGGAAGGCTTTGGGTACAAGAGAACTCCCCAGGGGAGCCTTTACGCAGCCCCACATGCAACTGGATTGTCCGGGTTCGCTGTTCTTGAGCAAATCGAAACGTAGCCCTAGCCGTCATCGGAGACGAGTGAAAAATCAGGCCCAGGAAATGCGTTGAGAGACTATTTGGACCATCCAAAAGTGCCCCCAAAGGAAGGCTTTGGGTACAAGTGAACTCCCCAGGGGAGCCTTTACGCAGCCCCACATGCAGCTGGACCCTCCGGGTTCGCTGTTCCTGAGCAAACCAAAACGTAACACCAGCCGTCATCGGAGACGACTGAAAAATCAGGCCCCAGGAAATCTGTTGCAAGCCACTTTTGGACCATCCAAAAGTGCCCCCAAAGGAAGACTTTGGGTACAAGTGAACTCCCCAGGGGAGCCTTTACGCAGCCCCACATGCAACTGGACCCTCCGGGTTCGCTGTTCCAGAGCAAACCTAAACCTAACCCTAGCCGTCATCAAAGACGAGTGAAAAATCAGGCCCCAGGAAATGCGTTGCGAGCCCCTTTGGACCATCCAAAAGTGCCCCCAAAGGAAGGCTTTGGGTACAAGTGAACTCCCCAGGGGAGCCTTTACGCAGCCCCACATGCAACTGGACCCTCCGGGTTCGCTGTTCCTGAGCAATCCTAAACGTAGCCCTAGCCGTCAGCGGAGACGAGTGAAAAATCAGGCCCCTGGAAATGCGTTGCAAGCCCCTTTGGACCATGCAAAAGTGCCCCCAAAGGAAGGCTTTGGGTACAAGAGAACTCCCCAGGGGAGCCTTTACGCAGCCCCACATGCAACTGGACCATCCGGTTCGAATTTTCCGAGCAACCCTAAATATATCCCTAGCCGGCATGGGAGAAGACTGAAAAACCGGGCCCCAGAAAATGCGTTGCAAGTCCCTTTGGACCATCCAAAAGTGCCCGCAAAGGAAGACTTTGGGTACAAGAGAACTCCCAAGGGGAGCTTTTACAAAGCCCCACATGCAACTGGACCCTCCGGGTTCGCTGTTCTTGACCAAACTTAAACGTAGCCCTAGCCGTCTTCGGAGAGAATTGAAAAATCAGGCACCAGGAAATTTGTTGCGAGCCCCTTTGGACCATCCAAAAGTGCCCCCAAAGGAAGGCTTTTAGTCAATCTGAAGTTCCCAGGGGAGCCTTTACGCAGCCCCACATGCAACTGGACCCTCCGGGTTCGCTGTTCCTGAGCAAAACTAAACATAGCCCTAGCCGTCATCGGAGACGAGTGAAAAATCAGGCCCCAGGAAATGCGTTGCGAGCCCCTTTGGACCATCCAAAAGTGCCCCCAAAGGAAGGCTTTGGGTACAAGAGAACTCCGCAGGGGAGCATTTACGCAGCCCCACATGCAACTGGACCCTCCGGGTTCGCTTTTTCCGAGCAACCCTAAATATATCCCTAGCCGGCATGGGAGAAGAGTGAAAAACCGGGCCCCAGAAAACGCGTTGCAAGCCCCATTGGACCATGGAAAAGTGCCCCCAAAGGAAGGCTTTGGGTACAAGTGAACTCATCAGGGGTGCTTTTACACAGCCCCACATGCAGCTGGACCCTCCGGGTTCGCTGCTCCTGAGCAAACCTAAACGTAGCCCTAGCTGTCATCGGAGACGAGTGAAAAATCAGGCCCAAGGAAATGCCTTGTGAGACCCTTTGGACCATCCAAAAGTGTCACCAAAGGAAGGCTTTGGGTACATCTGAAGTTCCCAGGGGAGCCTTTACGCAGCCCCACATGCAACTGGACCCTCCGGGTTCGCTGTTTCCAAGTATCCCTAAACACAGCCCTAGCCGGCATCGAAGACGACTAAAAAATCAGGCCCCAGAAAACAAGTTCCAAGCCCTTTTTGACCACCCAAAAGTGCCCCCAAAGGAAGGCTTTGGGTACAAGTGAACTCCCCAGGGGAGCCTTTACGCAGCCCCACATGCAACTGGACCCACGGGTTTGCTTTTTCCGAGCAACCCTAAATATATCCCTTGCCGGCATGGGAGAAGGGTGAAAAACCGGGTCCCAGAAAACGCATTGCAAGCCCCTTTGGACCATGCAAAAGTGCCCCCAAAGGAAGGCTTTGGGTACAAGTGAACTCCCCAGGGGAGCCTTTACGCAGCCCCACATGCAACTGGACCCTCCGGGTTCGCTGTTCCTGAGCAAACCTAAAAGTAGCCCTAGCCGTCATCGGAGACGAGTGAAAAATCAGGCCCCAGGAAATGCGTTGCGAGCACCTTTGGACCATCCAAAAGTGCCCCCAAAGGAAGGCTTTGGGTACAAGTGAACTCCCCAGGGGAGCCTTTACGCAGCCCCACATGCAACTGGACACTCCGGGTTCGCTTTTTCCGAGCATCACTATACATAGCCCTTGCCGGCATCGAAGACGAGTGAAAAATCAGGCCCCAGGAAATGTGTTGCGAGCCCCTTTGGACCATCCAATAATACCCCCAAAGAAGGCTTTGGGTACAAGAGAACTCCCCAGGGGAGCCTTTACACAGCCCCACATGCAACTGGACCCTCCGGGTTCATTGTTCCTGAAAAAACATAAACGTAGCCCTAGCCGTCATCGGAGACGAGTGAAAAACCAGGCCCCAGGAAATGCGTTGCGAGCCCCTTTGGACCATCCAAATGTGCCCCCAAAGGAAGGCTTTTAGTAAATCTGAAATTCCCAGGGGAGCCTTTACGCAGCCCCACATGCAACTGGACCCTCCTGGTTCGAATTTTCCGAGCAACCCTAAATATATCCCTAGCCGGCATGGGAGAAGACTGAAAAACCGGGCCCCAGAAAATGCGTTGCAAGTCCCTTTGGACCATGCAAAAGTGCCCGCAAAGGAAGGCTTTGGGTACAAGAGAACTCCCAAGGGGAGCTTTTACAAAGCCCCACATGCAACTGGACCCTCTGGGTTCGCTGCTCCTGAGCAAACCTAAACGTAGCCCTAGCTGTCATCGGAGACGAGTGAAAAATCAGGCCCCAGGAAATGCCTTGTGAGACACTTTGGACCATCCAAATGTGTCACCAAAGGAAGGCTTTGGGTACATCTGAAGTTCCCAGGGGAGCCTTTACGCAGCCCCACATGCAACTGGACCCTCCGGGTTCGCTGTTTCCGAGTATCCCTAAACATAGCCCTAGCCGTCATCGAAGACAACTGAAAAATCAGGCCCCAGGAAATGCGTTGCGAGCCCCTTTGGACAATCCAAAAGTGCCCCCAAAGGAAGACTTTGGGTACAAGTGAACTCCCCAGGGGAGCCTTTACGCAGCCCCACATGCAACTGGACCCTCCGGGTTCGCTGTTTCCGAATATACCTAAGTATAGGCCTAGCCGGCATAGAAGACGAGTGAAAAATCAGGCCCCAGGAAATTTGTTGCGAGCCCTTTTCGCCCATCCAAAAGTGCCCCCAAAGGAAGGCTTTGGGTACAAGAGAACTCCCCAGGGGAGCCTTTACGCAGCCCCACATGCAACTGGACCCTCCGGGTTCGCTGTTCCTGAGCAAATCTAAACGTAGCCCTAGCCGTCATCAGAGACGAGTGAAAAATCAGGCCCCAGGAAATGCGTTGCAAGCCCTTTTCGCCCATGCAACAGTGCCCCCAAAGGAAGGCTTTGGGTACAAGAGAACTCCCCAGGGGAGCCTTTACGCAGCCCCACATGCAACTGGACCCTCTGGGTTCGCTGTTCCTGAGCAAATCGAAACGTAGCCCTAGCCGTCATCGGAGACGACTGAAAAATCAGGCCCCAGGAAATGCGTTGCGAGCCCCTTTGGACCATCCAAAAGTGCCCCCAAAGGAAGGCTTTGGGTACAAGAGAACTCCCCAGGGGAGCCTTTACGCAGCCCCACATGCAACTGGACCCTCCGGGTTCGCTGTTTCTGAGCAAACCAAAACGTAACACTAGCCGTCATCGGAGACGACTGAAAAATCAGGCCCCAGGAAATCTGTTGCAAGCCCCTTTGGACCATCCAAATGTGCCCCCAAAGGAAGACTTTGGGTACAAGTGAACTCCCCAGGGGAGCCTTTACGCAGCCCCACATGCAACTGGACCCTCCGGGTTCGCTGTTCCTGAGCAAATCTAAACGTAGCCCTAGGTGTCATAGGAGACGAGTGAAAAATCAGGCCCCAGGAAATGCGTTGCGAGCCCCTTTGGAGCATCCAAAAGTGCCCCCAAAGGAAGGCTTTGGGTATAAGTGAACTCCCCAGGGGAGCCTTTACGCAGCCCCACATGCAACTGGACCCTCCGGGTTCTCTTTTTCCGGAATCCCTAAACATATCCCTAGCCGTCATCGAAGACGAGTGAAAAATCAGGCCCCAGGAAATGCGTTCCGAGCCCCTTTGGACAATCCAAAAGTGCCCCCAAAGGAAGGCTTTGGGTACAAGTGAACTCCCCAGCGGAGACTTTACGCAGCCCCACATGCAACTGGACCCTCCGGGTTCGCTTTTTCCGAACATACCTAAACATAGCCCTAGCCGTCATCGGAGACGAGTGAAAAATCAGGCCCCAGGAAATGCGTTGCGAGCCCCTTTGGACCATCCAAAAGTGCCCCCAAAGGAAGACTTTGGGTACAAGTGAACTCCCCAGTGGACCCTTTACGCAGCCCCACATGCAACTGGACCCTCCGGGTTCGAATTTTCCGAGCAACCCAAAATATATCCCTTGCCGGCATGGGAGAAGACTGAAAAACCGGGCCCCCGAAAACGCATTGCAAGCCCCTTTGGACCATGCAAAAGTGCCCCCAAAGGAAGTCTTTGGGTACAAGTGAACTCCCAAGGGGAGCCTTTACAAAGGCCCACATGCAACTGGACCCTCCGGGTTCGCTGTTCCTGAGCAAACCTAAACGTAGCCCTTGCCATCATCGGAGACGAGTGAAAAATCAGGCCCCAGGAAATGCGTTGCGAGCCCCTTTGGACCATCCAAAAGTGCCCCCAAAGGAAGGCTTTTAGTAAATCTGAAATTCCCAGGGGAGCCTTTACGCAGCCCCACATGCAACTGGACCCTCCTGGTTCGAATTTTCCGAGCAACCCTAAATATATCCCTAGCCGGCATGGGAGAAGACTGAAAAACCGGGCCCCAGAAAATGCGTTGCAAGTCCCTTTGGACCATGCAAAAGTGCCCGCAAAGGAAGGCTTTGGGTACAAGAGAACTCCCAAGGGGAGCCTTTACGCAGCCCCACATGCAACTGGACCCTCCGGGTTCGCTGTTTCCGAGTATCCCTAAACATAGCCCTAGCCGTCATCGAAGACGACTGAAAAATCAGGCCCCAGGAAATGCGTTGCGAGCCCCTTTGGACAATCCAAAAGTGCCCCCAAAGGAAGACTTTGGGTACAAGTGAACTCCAAAGGGGAGCCTTTACGCAGCCCCACATGCAACTGGACCCTCCGGGTTCGCTGTTTCCGAATATACCTAAGTATAGACCTAGCCGGCATAGAAGACGAGTGAAAAATCAGGCCCCAGGAAATTTGTTGCGAGCCCTTTTCGCCCATCCAAAAGTGCCCCCAAAGGAAGGCTTTGGGTACGAGAGAACTCCCCAGGGGAGCCTTTACGCAGCCCCACATGCAACTGGACCCTCCGGGTTCGCTGTTCCTGAGCAAATCTAAACGTAGCCCTAGCCGTCATCAGAGACGAGTGAAAAATCAGGCCCCAGGAAATGCGTTGCAAGCCCTTTTCGCCCATGCAACAGTGCCCCCAAAGGAAGGCTTTGGGTACAAGAGAACTCCCCAGGGGAGCCTTTACGCAGCCCCACATGCAACTGGACCCTCTGGGTTCGCTGTTCCTGAGCAAATCGAAACGTAGCCCTAGCCGTCATCGGAGACGACTGAAAAATCAGGCCCCAGGAAATGCGTTGCGAGCCCCTTTGGACCATCCAAAAGTGCCCCCAAAGGAAGGCTTTGGGTACAAGAGAACTCCCCAGGGGAGCCTTTACGCAGCCCCACATGCAACTGGACCCTCCGGGTTCGCTGTTCTTGAGCAAACCAAAACGTAACACTAGCCGTCATCGGAGACGACTGAAAAATCAGGCCCCAGGAAATCTGTTGCAAGCCCCTTTGGACCATCCAAATGTGCCCCCAAAGGAAGACTTTGGGTACAAGTGAACTCCCCAGGGGAGCCTTTACGCAGCCCCACATGCAACTGGACCCTCCGGGTTCGCTGTTCCTGAGCAAATCTAAACGTAGCCCTAGGTGTCATAGGAGACGAGTGAAAAATCAGGCCCCAGGAAATGCGTTGCGAGCCCCTTTGGAGCATCCAAAAGTGCCCCCAAAGGAAGGCTTTGGGTACAAGTGAACTCCCCAGGGGAGCCTTTACGCAGCCCCACATGCAACTGGACCCTCCGGGTTCTCTTTTTCCGGAATCCCTAAACATATCCCTAGCCGTCATCGAAGACGAGTGAAAAATCAGGCCCCAGGAAATGCGTTCCGAGCCCCTTTGGACAATCCAAAAGTGCCCCCAAAGGAAGGCTTTGGGTACAAGTGAACTCCCCAGCGGAGACTTTACGCAGCCCCACATGCCACTGGACCCTCCGGGTTCGCTTTTTCCGAACATACCTAAACATAGCCCTAGCCGTCATCGGAGACGAGTGAAAAATCAGGCCCCAGGAAATGCGTTGCGAGCCCCTTTGGACCATCCAAAAGTGCCCCCAAAGGAAGACTTTGGGTACAAGTGAACTCCCCAGTGGACCCTTTACGCAGCCCCACATGCAACTGGACCCTCCGGGTTCGAATTTTCCGAGCAACCCAAAATGTATCCCTTGCCGGCATGGGAGAAGACTGAAAAACCGGGCCCCCGAAAACGCATTGCAAGCCCCTTTGGACCATGCAAAAGTGCCCCCAAAGGAAGTCTTTGGGTACAAGTGAACTCCCAAGGGGAGCCTTTACAAAGCCCCACATGCAACTGGACCCTCCGGGTTCGCTGTTCCTGAGCAAACCTAAACGTAGCCCTTGCCATCATCGGAGACGAGTGAAAAATCAGGCCCCAGGAAATGCGTTGCGAGCCCCTTTGGACCATCCAAAAGTGCCCCCAAAGGAAGGCTTTTAGTAAATCTGAAATTCCCAGGGGAGCCTTTACGCAGCCCCACATGCAACTGGACCCTCCTGGTTCGAATTTTCCGAGCAACCCTAAATATATCCCTAGCCGGCATGGGAGAAGACTGAAAAACCGGGCCCCAGATAATGCGTTGCAAGTCCCTTTGGACCATGCAAAAGTGCCCGCAAAGGAAGGCTTTGGGTACAAGAGAACTCCCAAGGGGAGCTTTTACAAAGCCCCACATGCAACTGGACCCTCCGGGTTCGCTGCTCCTGAACAAACCTAAACGTAGCACTAGCTGTCATCGGAGACGAGTGAAAAATCAGGCCCCAGGAAATGCCTTCTGAGACACTTTGGACCATCCAAATGTGTCACCAAAGGAAGGCTTTGGGTACATCTGAAGTTCCCAGGGGAGCCTTTACGCAGCCCCACATGCAACTGGACCCTCCGGGTTCGCTGTTTCCGAGTATCCCTAAACATAGCCCTAGCCGGCATGGGAGAAGACTGAAAAATCAGGCCCCAGGAAATGCGTTGCGAGCCCCTTTGGACAATCCAAAAGTGCCCCCAATGGAAGACTTTGGGTACAAGTGAACTCCCCAGGGGAGCCTTTACGCAGCCCCACATGCAACTGGACCCTCCGGGTTCGCTGTTTCCGAATATACCTAAGTATAGGCCTAGCCGGCATAGAAGACGAGTGAAAAATCAGGCCCCAGGAAATTTGTTGCGAGCCCTTTTCGCCCATCCAAAAGTGCCCCCAAAGGAAGGCTTTGGGTACGAGAGAACTCCCCAGGGGAGCCTTTACGCAGCCCCACATGCAACTGGACCCTCCGGGTTCGCTGTTCCTGAGCAAATCTAAACGTAGCCCTAGCCGTCATCAGAGACGAGTGAAAAATCAGGCCCCAGGAAATGCGTTGCAAGCCCTTTTCGCCCATGCAACAGTGCCCCCAAAGGAAGGCTTTGGGTACAAGAGAACTCCCCAGGGGAGCCTTTACGCAGCCCCACATGCAACTGGACCCTCTGGGTTCGCTGTTCCTGAGCAAATCGAAACGTAGCCCTAGCCGTCATCGGAGACGACTGAAAAATCAGGCCCCAGGAAATGCGTTGCGAGCCCCTTTGGACCATCCAAAAGTGCCCCCAAAGGAAGGCTTTGGGTACAAGAGAACTCCCCAGGGGAGCCTTTACGCAGCCCCACATGCAACTGGACCCTCCGGGTTCGCTGTTTCTGAGCAAACCAAAACGTAACACTAGCCGTCATCGGAGACGACTGAAAAATCAGGCCCCAGGAAATCTGTTGCAAGCCCCTTTGGACCATCCAAATGTGCCCCCAAAGGAAGACTTTGGGTACAAGTGAACTCCCCAGGGGAGCCTTTACGCAGCCCCACATGCAACTGGACCCTCCGGGTTCGCTGTTCCTGAGCAAATCTAAACGTAGCCCTAGGTGTCATAGGAGACGAGTGAAAAATCAGGCCCCAGGAAATGCGTTGCGAGCCCCTTTGGACCATCCAAAAGTGCCCCCAAAGGAAGGCTTTGGGTACAAGTGAACTCCCCAGGGGAGCCTTTACGCAGCCCCACATGCAACTGGACCCTCCGGGTTCGCTTTTTCCGAACATACCTAAACATAGCCCTAGCCGGCATAAAAGACGAGTGAAAAATCAGGCCCCAGGAAATGCGTTGCGAGCCCCTTTGGACCATCCAAAAGTGCCCCCAAAGGAAGACTTTGGGTACAAGTGAACTCCCCAGTGGACCCTTTACGCAGCCCCACATGCAACTGGACCCTCCGGGTTCGCTGTTCCTGAGCAAACCTAAACGTATCCCTAGCCGTCATTGGAGATGAGTGAAAAATCAGGCCTCAGGAAATGCGTTCCGAGCCCCTTTGGACCATCCAAAAGTGCCCCCAAAGGAAGGCTTTGGGTACAAGAGAATTCCCCAGGTGAGCCTTTACTCAGCCCCACATGCAAGTGGACCCTCCGGGTTCGCTGTTCCTGAGCAAATCTAAACGTAGCCCTAGCTGTCATCGGAGACGACTGAAAAATCAGGCCCCAGGAAATGTGTTCCAAGCCCCTTTGGTCCATGCAAATGTGCCCCCAAAGGAATGCTTTGGGTACAAGTGAACTCCCCAGGGGAGCCTTTACGCAGCCCCACATGCAACTGGATCCGCCGGGTTCTCTTTTTCCGCCATCCCTAAACATAGCCCTAGCCGTCATCGAAGACGACTAAAAATCAGGCCCCAGGAAATGCGTTGCGAGCCCCTTTGGACAATCCAAAGTGCCCCCAAAGGAAGGCTTTGGGTACAAGTGAACTCCCCAGGGGAGCCTTTACAAAGCCCCACATGCAACTGGACCATCCGGGTTCGCTGTTTCCGAACATACCTAAACATAGGGCTAGCCGGCATCGAAGACGACTGAAAAATCAGGCCCCAGGAAATGCGTTGCGAGCCCTTTTCGCCCATCCAAAAGTGCCCCCAAAGGAAGGCTTTGGGTACAAGAGAATTCCCCAGGGGAGCATTTACGCAGCCCCACATGCAACTGGACCCTCTGGGTTCGCTGTTCCTGAGCAAATCGAAACGTAGCCCTAGCCGTCATCGGAGACGACTGAAAAATCAGGCCCCAGGAAATGCGTTGCGAGCCCCTTTGGACCATCCAAAAGTGCCCCCAAAGGAAGGCTTTGGGTACAAGAGAACTCCCCAGGGGAGCCTTTACGCAGCCCCACATGCAACTGGACCCTCCGGGTTCGCTGTTCTTGAGCAAACCAAAACGTAACACTAGCCGTCATCGGAGACGACTGAAAAATCAGGCCCCAGGAAATCTGTTGCAAGCCCCTTTGGACCATCCAAATGTGCCCCCAAAGGAAGACTTTGGGTACAAGTGAACTCCCCAGGGGAGCCTTTACGCAGCCCCACATGCAACTGGACCCTCCGGGTTCGCTGTTCCTGAGCAAATCTAAACGTAGCCCTAGGTGTCATAGGAGACGAGTGAAAAATCAGGCCCCAGGAAATGCGTTGCGAGCCCCTTTGGAGCATCCAAAAGTGCCCCCAAAGGAAGGCTTTGGGTACAAGTGAACTCCCCAGGGGAGCCTTTACGCAGCCCCACATGCAACTGGACCCTCCGGGTTCTCTTTTTCCGGAATCCCTAAACATATCCCTAGCCGTCATCGAAGACGAGTGAAAAATCAGGCCCCAGGAAATGCGTTCCGAGGCCCCTTTGGACAATCCAAAAGTGCCCCCAAAGGAAGGCTTTGGGTACAAGTGAACTCCCCAGCGGAGACTTTACGCAGCCCCACATGCAACTGGACCCTCCGGGTTCGCTTTTTCCGAACATACCTAAACATAGCCCTAGCCGTCATCGGAGACGAGTGAAAAATCAGGCCCCAGGAAATGCGTTGCGAGCCCCTTTGGACCATCCAAAAGTGCCCCCAAAGGAAGACTTTGGGTACAAGTGAACTCCCCAGTGGACCCTTTACGCAGCCCCACATGCAACTGGACCCTCCGGGTTCGAATTTTCCGAGCAACCCAAAATGTATCCCTTGCCGGCATGGGAGAAGACTGAAAAACCGGGCCCCCGAAAACGCATTGCAAGCCCCTTTGGACCATGCAAAAGTGCCCCCAAAGGAAGTCTTTGGGTACAAGTGAACTCCCAAGGGGAGCCTTTACAAAGCCCCACATGCAACTGGACCCTCCGGGTTCGCTGTTCCTGAGCAAACCTAAACGTAGCCCTTGCCATCATCGGAGACGAGTGAAAAATCAGGCCCCAGGAAATGCGTTGCGAGCCCCTTTGGACCATCCAAAAGTGCCCCCAAAGGAAGGCTTTTAGTAAATCTGAAATTCCCAGGGGAGCCTTTACGCAGCCCCACATGCAACTGGACCCTCCTGGTTCGAATTTTCCGAGCAACCCTAAATATATCCCTAGCCGGCATGGGAGAAGACTGAAAAACCGGGCCCCAGATAATGCGTTGCAAGTCCCTTTGGACCATGCAAAAGTGCCCGCAAAGGAAGGCTTTGGGTACAAGAGAACTCCCAAGGGGAGCTTTTACAAAGCCCCACATGCAACTGGACCCTCCGGGTTCGCTGCTCCTGAACAAACCTAAACGTAGCACTAGCTGTCATCGGAGACGAGTGAAAAATCAGGCCCCAGGAAATGCCTTCTGAGACACTTTGGACCATCCAAATGTGTCACCAAAGGAAGGCTTTGGGTACATCTGAAGTTCCCAGGGGAGCCTTTACGCAGCCCCACATGCAACTGGACCCTCCGGGTTCGCTGTTTCCGAGTATCCCTAAACATAGCCCTAGCCGTCATCGAAGACGACTGAAAAATCAGGCCCCAGGAAATGCGTTGCGAGCCCCTTTGGACAATCCAAAAGTGCCCCCAATGGAAGACTTTGGGTACAAGTGAACTCCCCAGGGGAGCCTTTACGCAGCCCCACATGCAACTGGACCCTCCGGGTTCGCTGTTTCCGAATATACCTAAGTATAGGCCTAGCCGGCATAGAAGACGAGTGAAAAATCAGGCCCCAGGAAATTTGTTGCGAGCCCTTTTCGCCCATCCAAAAGTGCCCCCAAAGGAAGGCTTTGGGTACGAGAGAACTCCCCAGGGGAGCCTTTACGCAGCCCCACATGCAACTGGACCCTCCGGGTTCGCTGTTCCTGAGCAAATCTAAACGTAGCCCTAGCCGTCATCAGAGACGAGTGAAAAATCAGGCCCCAGGAAATGCGTTGCAAGCCCTTTTCGCCCATGCAACAGTGCCCCCAAAGGAAGGCTTTGGGTACAAGAGAACTCCCCAGGGGAGCCTTTACGCAGCCCCACATGCAACTGGACCCTCTGGGTTCGCTGTTCCTGAGCAAATCGAAACGTAGCCCTAGCCGTCATCGGAGACGACTGAAAAATCAGGCCCCAGGAAATGCGTTGCGAGCCCCTTTGGACCATCCAAAAGTGCCCCCAAAGGAAGGCTTTGGGTACAAGAGAACTCCCCAGGGGAGCCTTTACGCAGCCCCACATGCAACTGGACCCTCCGGGTTCGCTGTTTCTGAGCAAACCAAAACGTAACACTAGCCGTCATCGGAGACGACTGAAAAATCAGGCCCCAGGAAATCTGTTGCAAGCCCCTTTGGACCATCCAAATGTGCCCCCAAAGGAAGACTTTGGGTACAAGTGAACTCCCCAGGGGAGCCTTTACGCAGCCCCACATGCAACTGGACCCTCCGGGTTCGCTGTTCCTGAGCAAATCTAAACGTAGCCCTAGGTGTCATAGGAGACGAGTGAAAAATCAGGCCCCAGGAAATGCGTTGCGAGCCCCTTTGGACCATCCAAAAGTGCCCCCAAAGGAAGGCTTTGGGTACAAGTGAACTCCCCAGGGGAGCCTTTACGCAGCCCCACATGCAACTGGACCCTCCGGGTTCGCTTTTTCCGAACATACCTAAACATAGCCCTAGCCGGCATAAAAGACGAGTGAAAAATCAGGCCCCAGGAAATGCGTTGCGAGCCCCTTTGGACCATCCAAAAGTGCCCCCAAAGGAAGACTTTGGGTACAAGTGAACTCCCCAGTGGACCCTTTACGCAGCCCCACATGCAACTGGACCCTCCGGGTTCGCTGTTCCTGAGCAAACCTAAACGTATCCCTAGCCGTCATTGGAGATGAGTGAAAAATCAGGCCTCAGGAAATGCGTTCCGAGCCCCTTTGGACCATCCAAAAGTGCCCCCAAAGGAAGGCTTTGGGTACAAGAGAATTCCCCAGGTGAGCCTTTACTCAGCCCCACATGCAAGTGGACCCTCCGGGTTCGCTGTTCCTGAGCAAATCTAAACGTAGCCCTAGCTGTCATCGGAGACGACTGAAAAATCAGGCCCCAGGAAATGTGTTCCAAGCCCCTTTGGTCCATGCAAATGTGCCCCCAAAGGAATGCTTTGGGTACAAGTGAACTCCCCAGGGGAGCCTTTACGCAGCCCCACATGCAACTGGATCCGCCGGGTTCTCTTTTTCCGCCATCCCTAAACATAGCCCTAGCCGTCATCGAAGACGACTAAAAATCAGGCCCCAGGAAATGCGTTGCGAGCCCCTTTGGACAATCCAAAGTGCCCCCAAAGGAAGGCTTTGGGTACAAGTGAACTCCCCAGGGGAGCCTTTACAAAGCCCCACATGCAACTGGACCATCCGGGTTCGCTGTTTCCGAACATACCTAAACATAGGGCTAGCCGGCATCGAAGACGACTGAAAAATCAGGCCCCAGGAAATGCGTTCCGAGCCCTTTTCGCCCATCCAAAAGTGCCCCCAAAGGAAGGCTTTGGGTACAAGAGAATTCCCCAGGGGAGCATTTACGCAGCCCCACATGCAACTGGACCCTCCGGGTTCGCTGTTCCTGAGCAAACCTAAACGTAGCCCTAGGCGTCATCGGAGAGGAGTGAAAAATCAGGCCCCAGGAAATGCGTTCCGAACCCCTTTGGACCACGCAAAAGTGCCCCCAAAGGAAGGCTTTGGGTACAAGTGAACTCCCCAGGGGACCCTTACGCAGCCCCACATGCAAGTGGACCCTCCAGGTTCGCTGTTCCTGAGCAAATCTAAACGTAGCCCTAGCCGTCATCGGAGACGAGTGAAAAATCAGGCCCCAGGAAATGCGTTCCAAGCCCATTTGGACCATGCAAAAGTGCCCCCAAAGGAAGGCTTTGGGTACAAGTGAACTCCCCAGGGGAGCCTTTACGCAGCCCCACATGCAACTGGACCCTCCGGGTTCTCTTTTTCGGGCATCCCTATACGTAGCCCTAGCCGTCATCGAAGACGACTGAAAAATCAGGCCCCAGGAAATGCGTTGCGAGCCCTTTTCACCCATCCAAAAGTGACCCCAAGGGAAATCTTTCAGTACAAGTGAAATCCCCAGGGGAGCCTTTACGCAGCCCCACATGCAACTGGACCCTCCGGGTTCGCTGTTCCTGAGCAAAACTAAATGTAGCCCTAGCCGTCATTGGAGACGACTGAAAAATCAGGCCCCAGGAAATGCGTTTCGAGCCCCTTTGGACCATCCAAAAGTGCCCCCAAAGGAAGGCTTTGGGTACAAGTCAACTCCCCAGGGGAGCCTTTACGCAGCCCCACATGCAACTGGACCCTCTGTGTTCGCTGTTCCTGAGCAAACCTAAACGTAGCCCTAGCCGTCATCGGAGAGTATTGAAAAATCAGGCCCCAGGAAATGCGTTCCAAGCCCCTTTGGACCATCCAAAAGTGCCCCCAAAGGAAGGCTTTGGGTACAAGTGAACTCCCCAGGGGAGCCTTTACGCAGCCCCAAATGCAAAAGGACCCTCCGGGTACAAGTGAACTCCCCAGGGGCGCCTTTACGCAGCCCCACATAAAACTGGACCCTCCGGGTTCGATTTTTCCGAGCAACCCTAAATATATCCCTAGCCGGCATGGGACAAGACTGAGAAATCAGGCCCCAGAAAACGAGTTTCAAGCCCCTTTGGACCATGCAAAAGTGACCCCAAAGGAAGGCTTTGGGTACAAGTGAACTCCCCAGGGGAGCATTTACAAAGCCCCACATGCAACTGGACCCACGGGTTTGCTTTTTCCGAGCAACCCTAAATATATCCCTTGCCGGCATGGGAGAAGACTGAAAAACCGGGTCCCAGAAAACGCATTGCAAGCCCCTTTGGACCATGCAAAAGTGCCCCCAAAGGAAGGCTTTGGGTACAAGTGAACTCCCCAGGCGAGCCTTTATGCAGCCCCACATGCAACTGGACCCTCCGGGTTCGCTTTTTCCGAGCATCACTATACATTGCCCTAGCCGGCATCGAAGACGAGTGAAAAATCAGGCCCCAGGTAATGCGTTGCGAGCCCCTTTGGACCATCCAAAAGTGCCCCCAAAGGAAGGCTTTGGGTACAAGTGAACTCCCCAGGGGAGCCTTTACGCAGTCCCACATGCAACTGGACCCTCCGGGTTCGAATTTTCCGAGCAACCCAAAATATATCCCTTGCCGGCATGGGAGAAGACTGAAAAACTGGGCCCCCGAAAACGCATTGCAAGCCCCTTTGGACCATGCAAAAGTGCCCCCAAAGGAAGGCTTTGGGTACAAGTGAACTCCCAAGGGGAGCCTTTACAAAGCCCCACATGCAACTGGACCCTCCGGGTTCGCTGTTCCTGAGCAAACCTAAACGTAGCCCTTGCCATCATCGGAGACGACTGAAAAATCAGGCCCCAGGAAATGCGTTGCGAGACCCTTTGGACCATCCAAAAGTGCCCCCAAAGGAAGGCTTTTAGTAAATCTGAAATTCCCAGGGGAGCCTTTACGCAGCCCCACATGCAACTGGACCCTCCTGGTTCGAATTTTCCGAGCAACCCTAAATATATCCCTAGCCGGCATGGGAGAAGACTGAAAAACCGGGCCCCAGAAAATGCGTTGCAAGTCCCTTTGGACCATGCAAAAGTGCCCGCAAAGGAAGGCTTTGGGTACAAGAGAACTCCCCAGGGGAGCCTTTACAAAGCCCCACATGCAACTGGACCCTCCGGGTTCGGTGTTCCTGACCAAACTTAAACGTAGCCCTAGCCGTCTTCGGAGAGAATTGAAAAATCAGGCACCAGGAAATTTCTTGCGAGCCCCTTTGGACCATCCAAAAGTGCCCCCAAAGGAAGGCTTTTAGTCAATCTGAAGTTCCCAGGGGAGCCTTTACGCAGCCCCACATGCAACTGGACCCTCCGGGTTCGCTGTTCCTGAGCAAAACTAAACATAGCCCTAGCCGTCATCGGAGACGAGTGAAAAATCAGGACCCAGGAAATGCGTTCCGAGCCCCTTTGGACCATCCAAAAGTGCCCCCAAAGGAAGGCTTTGGGTACAAGAGAACTCCCCAGGGGAGCCTTTACGCAGCCCCACATGCAACTGGACCCTCCGGGTTCTCTTTTTCCGGAATCCCTAAACATAGCCCTAGCCCTCATCGAAGACGACTGAAAAATCAGGCGCCAGGAAATGCGTTGCAAGCCCCATTGGACCATGCAAAAGTGCCCCCAAAGGAAGACTTTGGGTACAAGTGAACTCACCAGGGGAGCTTTTACAAAGCCCCACATGCAGCTGGACCCTCCGGGTTCGCTGCTCCTGAGCAAAACTAAACGTAGCCCTAGCTGTCAACGGAGACGAGTGAAAAATCAGGCCCCAGGAAATGTCTTGTGAGACCCTTTGGACCATCCAAAACTGTCACCAATTGAAGGCTTTGGGTACATCTGAAGTTCCCAGGGGAGCCTTTACGCAGCCCCACATGCAACTGGACCCTCCGGGTTCGCTGTTTCCGAGTATCCCTAAACATAGCCCTAGCCGTCATCGAAGACTACTGAAAAATCAGGCCCCAGGAAATGCGTTGCGAGCCCTTTTCGCCCATGCAAAAGTGCCCCCAAAGGAAGGCTTTGGGTACAAGAGAACTCCCCAGGGGAGCCTTTACGCAGCCCCACATGCAACTGGACCCTCTGGGTTCGCTGTTCTTGAGCAAATCGAAACGTAGCCCTAGCCGTCATCGGAGACGAGTGAAAAATCAGGCCCAGGAAATGCGTTGCGAGACCCTTTGGACCATCCAAAAGTGCCCCCAAAGGAAGGCTTTGGGTACAAGTGAACTCCCCAGGGGAGCCTTTACGCAGCCCCACATGCAACTGGACCCTCCGGGTTCGCTGTTCCTGAGCAAACCAAAACGTAACACTAGCCGTCATAGGAGACAACTGAAAAATCAGGCCCCAGGAAATCTGTTGCAAGCCACTTTTGGACCATCCAAAAGTGCCCCCAAAGGAAGACTTTGGGTACAAGTGAACTCCCCAGGGGAGCCTTTACGCAGCCCCACATGCAACTGGACCCTCCGGGTTCGCTGTTCCAGAGCAAACCTAAACCTAACCCTAGCCGTCATCGGAGACGAGTGAAAAATCAGGCCCCAGGAAATGCGTTGCGAGCCCTTTTCGCCCATCCAAAAGTGCCCCCAAAGGAAGGCTTTGGGTACGAGAGAACTCCCCAGGGGAGCCTTTACGCAGCCCCACATGCAACTGGACCCTCCGGGTTCGCTGTTTCCGAATATACCTAAGTATAGGACTAGCCGGCATAGAAGACGAGTGAAAAATCAGGCCCCAGGAAATTTGTTGCGAGCCCTTTTCGCCCATCCAAAAGTGCCCCCAAAGGAAGGCTTTGGGTACGAGAGAACTCCCCAGGGGAGCCTTTACGCAGCCCCACATGCAACTGGACCCTCCGGGTTCGCTGTTTCCGAATATACCTAAGTATAGGCCTTGCCGGCATAGAACACGAGTGAAAAATCAGGCCCCAGGAAATTTGTTGCGAGCCCTTTTCGCCCATCCAAAAGTGCCCCCAAAGGAAGGCTTTGGGTACGAGAGAACTCCCCAGGGGAGCCTTTACGCAGCCCCACATGCAACTGGACCCTCCGGGTTCGCTGTTCCTGAGCAAATCTAAACGTAGCCCTAGCCGTCATCGGAGACGAGTGAAAAATCAGGCCCCAGGAAATGCGTTGCAAGCCCTTTTCGCCCATGCAACAGTGCCCCCAAAGGAAGGCTTTGGGTACAAGAGAACTCACCAGGGGAGCCTTTACGCAGCCCCACATGCAACTGGACCCTCTGGGTTCGCTGTTCCTGAGCAAATCGAAACGTAGCCCTAGCCGTCATCGGAGACGACTGAAAAATCAGGCACCAGGAAATGCGTTGCGAGCCCCTTTGGACCATCCAAAAGTGCCCCCAAAGGAAGGCTTTGGGTACAAGAGAACTCCCCAGGGGAGCCTTTACGCAGCCCCACATGCAACTGGACCCTCCTGGTTCGAATTTTCCGAGCAACCCTAAATATATCCCTAGCCGGCACGGGAGAAGACTGAAAAACCGGGCCCCAGAAAATGCGTTGCAAGTCCCTTTGGACCATGCAAAAGTGCCCGCAAAGGAAGGCTTTGGGTACAAGAGAACTCCCCAGGGGAGCCTTTACAAAGCCCCACATGCAACTGGACCCTCCGGGTTCGGTGTTCCTGACCAAACTTAAACGTAGCCCTAGCCGTCTTCGGAGAGAATTGAAAAATCAGGCACCAGGAAATTTGTTGCGAGCCCCTTTGGACCATCCAAAAGTGCCCCCAAAGGAAGGCTTTTAGTCAATCTGAAGTTCCCAGGGGAGCCTTTACGCAGCCCCACATGCAACTGGACCCTCCGGGTTCGCTGTTCCTGAGCAAAACTAAACATAGCCCTAGCCGTCATCGGAGACGAGTGAAAAATCAGGACCCAGGAAATGCGTTCCGAGCCCCTTTGGACCATCCAAAAGTGCCCCCAAAGGAAGGCTTTGGGTACAAGAGAACTCCCCAGGGGAGCCTTTACGCAGCCCCACATGCAACTGGACCCTCCGGGTTCTCTTTTTCCGGAATCCTTAAACATAGCCCTAGCCGTCATCGAAGACGACTGAAAAATCAGGCGCCAGGAAATGCGTTGCAAGCCCCATTGGACCATGCAAAAGTGCCCCCAAAGGAAGACTTTGGGTACAAGTGAACTCACCAGGGGAGCTTTTACAAAGCCCCACATGCAGCTGGACCCTCCGGGTTCGCTGCTCCTGAGCAAAACTAAACGTAGCCCTAGCTGTCAACGGAGACGAGTGAAAAATCAGGCCCCAGGAAATGTCTTGTGAGACCCTTTGGACCATCCAAAACTGTCACCAATTGAAGGCTTTGGGTACATCTGAAGTTCCCAGGGGAGCCTTTACGCAGCCCCACATGCAACTGGACCCTCTGGGTTCGCTGTTTCCGAGTATCCCTAAACATAGCCCTAGCCGTCATCGAAGACTACTGAAAAATCAGGCCCCAGAAAACGAGTTCCAAGCCCTTTTTGCCCATCCAAAAGTGCCCCCAAAGGAAGGCTTTGGGTACAAGTGAACTCCCCAGGGGAGCCTTTACGCAGCCCCACATGCAACTGGACCCTCCGGGTTCGCTGTTCCTGAGCAAATCTAAACGTAACCCTAGCCGTCATCGGAGACGACTGAAAAATCAGGCCCCAGGAAATACGTTGCGAGCCCCTTTGGACCATGCAATAGTGCCCCCAAAGGAAGTGTTTGGGTAGAAGTGAACTCCCCAGGGGAGCCTTTACGCAGCCCCACATGCAACTGGACCCTCCGGGTTCTCTTTTTCCGGAATCCCTAAACATAGCCCTAGCCGTCATCGAAGACTACTGAAAAATCAGGCCCCAGGAAATGCGTTGCGAGCCCTTTTTGCCCATGCAAAAGTGCCCCCAAAGGAAGGCTTTGGGTACAAGAGAACTCCCCAGGGGAGCCTTTACGCAGCCCCACATGCAACTGGACCCTCTGGGTTCGCTGTTCTTGAGCAAATCGAAACGTAGCCCTAGCCGTCATCGGAGTCGAGTGAAAAATCAGGCCCAGGAAATGCGTTGCGAGACCCTTTGGACCATCCAAAAGTGCCCCCAAAGGAAGGCTTTGGGTACAAGTGAACTCCCCAGGGGAGCCTTTACGCAGCCCCACATGCAACTGGACCCTCCGGGTTCGCTGTTCCTGAGCAAACCAAAACGTAACACTAGCCGTCATAGGAGACAACTGAAAAATCAGGCCCCAGGAAATCTGTTGCAAGCCACTTTTGGACCATCCAAAAGTGCCCCCAAAGGAAGACTTTGGGTACAAGTGAACTCCCCAGGGGAGCCTTTACGCAGCCCCACATGCAACTGGACCCTCCGGGTTCGCTGTTCCAGAGCAAACCTAAACCTAACCCTAGCCGTCATCGGAGACGAGTGAAAAATCAGGCCCCAGGAAATGCGTTGCGAGCCCTTTTCGCCCATCCAAAAGTGCCCCCAAAGGAAGGCTTTGGGTACGAGAGAACTCCCCAGGGGAGCCTTTACGCAGCCCCACATGCAACTGGACCCTCCGGGTTCGCTGTTTCCGAATATACCTAAGTATAGGCCTAGCCGGCATAGAAGACGAGTGAAAAATCAGGCCCCAGGAAATTTGTTGCGAGCCCTTTTCGCCCATCCAAAAGTGCCCCCAAAGGAAGGCTTTGGGTACGAGAGAACTCCCCAGGGGAGCCTTTACGCAGCCCCACATGCAACTGGACCCTCCGGGTTCGCTGTTCCTGAGCAAATCTAAACGTAGCCCTAGCCGTCATCGGAGACGAGTGAAAAATCAGGCCCCAGGAAATGCGTTGCAAGCCCTTTTCGCCCATGCAACAGTGCCCCCAAAGGAAGGCTTTGGGTACAAGAGAACTCCCCAGGGGAGCCTTTACGCAGCCCCACATGCAACTGGACCCTCTGGGTTCGCTGTTCCTGAGCAAATCGAAACGTAGCCCTAGCCGTCATCGGAGACGAGTGAAAAATCAGGCCCCAGGAAATGCGTTCCGAGCCCCTTTGGACCATCCAAAAGTGCCCCCAAAGGAAGGCTTTGGGTACAAGAGAACTCCCCAGGGGAGCCTTTACGCAGCCCCACATGCAACTGGACCCTCCGGGTTCGCTGTTCCTGAGCAAATCTAAACGTAGCCCTAGCCGTCTTCGGAGACGAGTGAAAAATCAGGCCCCAGGAAATGCGTTCCGAGGCCCTTTGGACCATGCAAAAGTGCCCCCAAAGGAAGGCTTTGGGTACAAGTGAACTCCCCAGGGGAGCCTTTACGCAGCCCCACATGCAACTGGACCCTCCGGGTTCTCTTTTTCCGGAATCCCTAAACATATCCCAAGCCGTCATGGAAGACGAGTGAAAAATCAGGCCCCAGGAAATGTGTTGCGAGCCCCTTTGGACCATCCAAAAATACCCCCAAAGAAGGCTTTGGGTACAAGAGAACTCCCCAGGGGAGCCTTTACACAGCCCCACATGCAACTGGACCCTCTGGGTTCAGTGTTCCTGAAAAAACATAAACGTAGCACTAGCCGTCATCGGAGACGAGTGAAAAACCAGGCCCCAGGAAATGCGTTGCGAGCCCCTTTGGACCATCCAAAAGCGGCCCCAAAGGAAGGCTTTGGGTACAAGAGAACTCCCCAGGGGAGCCTTTACGCAGCCCCACATGCAACTGGACCCTCCGGGTTCGAATTTTCCGAGCAACCCAAAATATATCCCTTGCCGGCATGGGAGAAGACTGAAAAACTGGGCCCCAGAAAACGCATTGCAAGCCCCTTTGGACCATGCAAAAGTGCCCCCAAAGGAAGGCTTTGGGTACAAGTCAACTCCCCAGGGGAGCCTTTACAAAGCCCCACATGCAACTGGACCCTCCGGCTTCGCTGTTCCTGAGCAAACCTAAACGTAGCCCTTGCCATCATCGGAGACGACTGAAAAATCAGGCCCCAGGAAATGCGTTTCGAGACCCTTTGGACCATCCAAAAGTGCCCCCAAAGGAAGGCTTTTAGTAAATCTGAAATTCCCAGGGGAGCCTTTACGCAGCCCCACATGCAACTGGACCCTCCTGGTTCGAATTTTCCGAGCAACCCTAAATATATCCCTAGCCGGCATGGGAGAAGACTGAAAAACCGGGCCCAAGAAAATGCGTTGCAAGTCCCTTTGGACCATGCAAAAGTGCCCCCAAAGGAAGGCTTTGGGTACAAGAGAACTCCCAAGGGGAGCTTTTACAAAGCCCCACATGCAACTGGACCCTCCGGGTTCGGTGTTCCTGACCAAACTTAAACGTAGCCCTAGCCGTCTTCGGAGAGAATTGAAAAATCAGGCCCCAGGAAATTTGTTGCGAGCCCCTTTGGACCATGGAAAAGTGCCCCCAAAGGAAGGCTTTTAGTCAATCTGAAGTTCCCAGGGGAGCCTTTACGCAGCCCCACATGCAACTGGACCCTCCGGGTTCGCTGTTCCTGAGCAAAACTAAACATAGCCCTAGCCGTCATCGGAGACGACTGAAAAATCAGGCCCCAGGAAATGTGTTCCGAGCCCCTTTGGACCATCCAAAAGTGCCCCCAAAGGAAGGCTTTGGGTACAAGAGAATTCCTCGGGGGAGCCTTTACGCAGCCCCACATGCAACTGGACCCTCTGGGTTCTCTTTTTCCGGAATCCCTAAACATATCCCAAGCCGTCATCGAGGACGAGTGAAAAATCAGGCCCCAGGAAATGCGTTGCGAGCCCCTTTGGACAATCCAAAAGTGCCCCCAAAGGAAGGCTTTGGGTACAAGTGAACTCCCCAGGGGAGCCTTTACAAAGCCCCACATGCAACTGGACCCAAGGGTTTGCTTTTTCCGAGCAACCCTAAATATATCCCTTGCTGGCATGGGAGAAGACTGAAAAACCAGGTCCCAGAAAACGCATTGCAAGCCCCTTTGGACCATCCAAAAGTGCCCCCAAAGGAAGGCTTTGGATACAAGTGAACTCCCCAGGGGAGCCTTTACGCAGCCCCACATGCAACTGGACCCTCCGGGTTCGCTGTTCCTGAGCAAATCTAAACGTAACCCTAGCCGTCATCGGAGACGACTGAAAAATCAGGCCCCAGGAAATACGTTGTGAGCCCATTTGGACAATCCAAAGTGTCAACAAAGGAAGGCTTTGGGTAGAAGTGAACTCCCCAGGGGAGCCTTTACGCAGCCCCACATGCAACTGGACCATCCGGGTTCTCTTTTTCCGGAATCCCTAAACATAGCCCTAGCCGTCATCGAAGACTACTGAAAAATCAGGCCCCAGGAAATGCGTTGCGAGCCCTTTTCGCCCATGCAAAAGTGCCCGCAAAGGAAGGCTTTGGGTACAAGAGAACTCCCCAGGGGAGCCTTTACGCAGCCCCACATGCAACTGGACCCTCTGGGTTCGCTGTTCTTGAGCAAATCGAAACGTAGCCCTAGCCGTCATCGGAGTCGAGTGAAAAATCAGGCCCAGGAAATGCGTTGCGAGACCCTTTGGACCATCCAAAAGTGCCCCCAAAGGAAGGCTTTGGGTACAAGTGAACTCCCCAGGGGAGCCTTTACGCAGCCCCACATGCAACTGGACCCTCCGGGTTCGCTGTTCCTGAGCAAACCAAAACGTAACACTAGCCGTCATAGGAGACAACTGAAAAATCAGGCCCCAGGAAATCTGTTGCAAGCCACTTTTGGACCATCCAAAAGTGCCCCCAAAGGAAGACTTTGGGTACAAGTGAACTCCCCAGGGGAGCCTTTACGCAGCCCCACATGCAACTGGACCCTCCGGGTTCGCTGTTCCAGAGCAAACCTAAACCTAACCCTAGCCGTCATCGGAGACGAGTGAAAAATCAGGCCCCAGGAAATGCGTTGCGAGCCCTTTTCGCCCATCCAAAAGTGCCCCCAAAGGAAGGCTTTGGGTACGAGAGAACTCCCCAGGGGAGCCTTTACGCAGCCCCACATGCAACTGGACCCTCCGGGTTCGCTGTTTCCGAATATACCTAAGTATAGGCCTAGCCGGCATAGAAGACGAGTGAAAAATCAGGCCCCAGGAAATTTGTTGCGAGCCCTTTTCGCCCATCCAAAAGTGCCCCCAAAGGAAGGCTTTGGGTACGAGAGAACTCCCCAGGGGAGCCTTTACGCAGCCCCACATGCAACTGGACCCTCCGGGTTCGCTGTTTCCGAATATACCTAAGTATAGGCCTAGCCGGCATAGAAGACGAGTGAAAAATCAGGCCCCAGGAAATTTGTTGCGAGCCCTTTTCGCCCATCCAAAAGTGCCCCCAAAGGAAGGCTTTGGGTACGAGAGAACTCCCCAGGGGAGCCTTTACGCAGCCCCACATGCAACTGGACCCTCCGGGTTCGCTGTTCCTGAGCAAATCTAAACGTAGCCCTAGCCGTCATCGGAGACGAGTGAAAAATCAGGCCCCAGGAAATGCGTTGCAAGCCCTTTTCGCCCATGCAACAGTGCCCCCAAAGGAAGGCTTTGGGTACAAGAGAACTCCCCAGGGGAGCCTTTACGCAGCCCCACATGCAACTGGACCCTCTGGGTTCGCTGTTCCTGAGCAAATCGAAACGTAGCCCTAGCCGTCATCGGAGACGACTGAAAAATCAGGCCCCAGGAAATGCGTTCCGAGCCCCTTTGGACCATCCAAAAGTGCCCCCAAAGGAAGGCTTTGGGTACAAGAGAACTCCCCAGGGGAGCCTTTACGCAGCCCCACATGCAACTGGACCCTCCGGGTTCGCTGTTCCTGAGCAAATCTAAACGTAGCCCTAGCCGTCATCGGAGACGAGTGAAAAATCAGGCCCCAGGAAATGCGTTCCGAGCCCCTTTGGACCATGCAAAAGTGCCCCCAAAGGAAGGCTTTGGGTACAAGTGAACTCCCCAGGGGAGCCTTTACGCAGCCCCACATGCAACTGGACCCTCCGGGTTCTCTTTTTCCGGAATCCCTAAACATATCCCAAGCCGTCATCGAAGACGAGTGAAAAATCAGGCCCCAGGAAATGTGTTGCGAGCCCCTTTGGACCATCCAAAAATACCCCCAAAGAAGGCTTTGGGTACAAGAGAACTCCCCAGGGGAGCCTTTACACAGCCCCACATGCAACTGGACCCTCTGGGTTCATTGTTCCTGAAAAAACATAAACGTAGCACTAGCCGTCATCGGAGACGAGTGAAAAACCAGGCCCCAGGAAATGCGTTGCGAGCCCCTTTGGACCATCCAAAAGCGCCCCCAAAGGAAGGCTTTGGGTACAAGAGAACTCCCCAGGGGAGCCTTTACGCAGCCCCACATGCAACTGGACCCTCCGGGTTCGAATTTTCCGAGCAACCCAAAATATATCCCTTGCCGGCATGGGAGAAGACTGAAAAACTGGGCCCCAGAAAACGCATTGCAAGCCCCTTTGGACCATGCAAAAGTGCCCCCAAAGGAAGGCTTTGGGTACAAGTCAACTCCCCAGGGGAGCCGTTACAAAGCCCCACATGCAACTGGACCCTCCGGCTTCGCTGTTCCTGAGCAAACCTAAACGTAGCCCTTGCCATCATCGGAGACGACTGAAAAATCAGGCCCCAGGAAATGCGTTTCGAGACCCTTTGGACCATCCAAAAGTGACCCCAAAGGAAGGCTTTTAGTAAATCTGAAATTCCCAGGGGAGCCTTTACGCAGCCCCACATGCAACTGGACCCTCCTGGTTCGAATTTTCCGAGCAACCCTAAATATATCCCTAGCCGGCATGGGAGAAGACTGAAAAACCGGGCCCAAGAAAATGCGTTGCAAGTCCCTTTGGACCATGCAAAAGTGCCCGCAAAGGAAGGCTTTGGGTACAAGAGAACTCCCAAGGGGAGCTTTTACAAAGCCCCACATGCAACTGGACCCTCCGGGTTCGGTGTTCCTGACCAAACTTAAACGTAGCCCTAGCCGTCTTCGGAGAGAATTGAAAAATCAGGCACCAGGAAATTTGTTGCGAGCCCCTTTGGACCATGGAAAAGTGCCCCCAAAGGAAGGCTTTTAGTCAATCTGAAGTTCCCAGGGGAGCCTTTACGCAGCCCCACATGCAACTGGACCCTCCGGGTTCGCTGTTCCTGAGCAAAACTAAACATAGCCCTAGCCGTCATCGGAGACGACTGAAAAATCAGGCCCCAGGAAATGTGTTCCGAGCCCCTTTGGACCATCCAAAAGTGCCCCCAAAGGAAGGCTTTGGGTACAAGAGAATTCCTCGGGGGAGCCTTTACGCAGCCCCACATGCAACTGGACCCTCCGGGTTCTCTTTTTCCGGAATCCCTAAACATATCCCAAGCCGTCATCGAGGACGAGTGAAAAATCAGGCCCCAGGAAATGCGTTGCGAGACCCTTTGGACCATCCAAAAGTGCCCCCAAAGGAAGGCTTTGGGTACAAGTGAACTCCCCAGGGGAGCCTTTACGCAGCCCCACATGCAACTGGACCCTCCGGGTTCGCTGTTCCTGAGCAAACCAAAACGTAACACTAGCCGTCATCGGAGACGACTGAAAAATCAGGCCCCAGGAAATCTGTTGCAAGCCACTTTTGGACCATCCAAAAGTGCCCCCAAAGGAAGACTTTGGGTACAAGTGAACTCCCCAGGGGAGCCTTTACGCAGCCCCACATGCAACTGGACCCTCCGGGTTCGCTGTTCCAGAGCAAACCTAAACCTAACCCTAGACGTCATCGGAGACGAGTGAAAAATCAGGCCCCAGGAAATGCGTTGCGAGCCCCTTTGGACCATCCAAAAGTGCCCCCAAAGGAAGGCTTTGGGTACAAGTGAACTCCCCAGGGGAGCCTTTACGCAGCCCCACATGCAACTGGACCCTCCGGGTTCGCTGTTCCTGAGCAAATCTAAACGTAGCCCTAGCCGTCATCGGAGACGACTGAAAAATCAGGCCCCTGGAAATGCGTTGCAAGCCCCTTTGGACCATCCAAAAGTGTCACCAAAGGAAGGCTTTGGGTACAAGAGAACTCCCCAGGGGAGCCTTTACGCAGCCCCACATGCAACTGGACCCTCCGGGTTCGCTGTTCCTGAGCAAATCTAAACGTAGCCCTAGCCGTCATCGGAGACGAGTGAAAAATCAGGCCCCAGGAAATGCGTTCCGAGCCCCTTTGGACCATGCAAAAGTGCCCCCAAAGGAATGCTTTGGGTACAAGAGAACTCCCCAGGGGAGCCTTTACGCAGCCCCACATGCAACTGGACCCTCCGGGTTCTCTTTTTCCGGAATCCCTAAACATAGCCCTAGCCGTCATCGAAGACGACTGAAAAATCAGGCGCCAGGAAATGCGTTGCAAGCCCCATTGGACCATGCAAAAGTGCCCGCAAAGGAAGACTTTGGGTACAAGTGAACTCACCAGGGGAGCTTTTACAAAGCCCCACATGCAACTGGACCCTCCGGGTTCGCTGCTCCTGAGCAAACCTAAACGTAGCACTAGCTGTCATCGGAGACGAGTGAAAAATCAGGCCCCAGGAAATGCCTTGTGAGACCCTTTGGACCATCCAAATGTGTCACCAAAGGAAGGCTTTGGGTACATCTGAAGTTCCCAGGGGAGCCTTTACGCAGCCCCACATGCAACTGGACCCTCCGGGTTCGCTGTTTCCGAGTATCCCTAAACATAGCCCTAGCCGTCATCGGAGACGAGTGAAAAATCAGGCCCCAGGAAATGCGTTGCGAGCCCCTTTGGACAATCCAAAAGTGCCCCCAAAGGAAGACTTTGGGTACGAGAGAACTCCCCAGGGGAGCCTTTACGCAGCCCCACATGCAACTGGACCCTCCGGGTTCGCTGTTTCCGAATATACCTAAGTATAGGCCTAGCCGGCATAGAAGACGAGTGAAAAATCAGGCCCCAGGAAATTTGTTGCGAGCCCTTTTCGCCCATCCAAAAGTGCCCCCAAAGGAAGGCTTTGGGTACGAGAGAACTCCCCAGGGGAGCCTTTACGCAGCCCCACATGCAACTGGACCCTCCGGGTTCGCTGTTCCTGAGCAAATCTAAACGTAGCCCTAGCCGTCATCGGAGACGAGTGAAAAATCAGGCCCCAGGAAATGCGTTGCAAGCCCTTTTCGCCCATGCAACAGTGCCCCCAAAGGAAGGCTTTGGGTACAAGAGAACTCCCCAGGGGAGCCTTTACGCAGCCCCACATGCAACTGGACCCTCTGGGTTCGCTGTTCCTGAGCAAATCGAAACGTAGCCCTAGCCGTCATCGGAGACGACTGAAAAATCAGGCCCCAGGAAATGCGTTGCGAGCCCCTTTGGACCATCCAAAAGTGCCCCCAAAGGAAGGCTTTGGATACAAGAGTACTCCCCAGGGGAGCCTTTACGCAGCCCCACATGCAACTGGACCCTCCGGGTTCGCTGTTCTTGAGCAAACCAAAACGTAACCCTAGCCGTCATCGGAGACGACTGAAAAATCAGGCCCCAGGAAATCTGTTGCAAGCCCCTTTGGACCATCCAAAAGTGCCCCCAAAGGAAGACTTTGGGTACAAGTGAACTCCCCAGGGGAGCCTTTACGCAGCCCCACATGCAACTGGACCCTCCGGGTTCGCTGTTCCTGAGCAAATCTAAACGTAGCCCTAGCCGTCATCGGAGACGAGTGAAAAATCAGGCCCCAGGAAATGCGTTCCGAGCCCCTTTGGACCATGCAAAAGTGCCCCCAAAGGAAGGCTTTGGGTACAAGTGAACTCCCCAGGGGAGCCTTTACGCAGCCCCACATGCAACTGGACCCTCCGGGTTCTCTTTTTCCGGAATCCCTAAACATATCCCAAGCCGTCATCGAAGACGAGTGAAAAATCAGGCCCCAGGAAATGCGTTGCGAGCCCCTTTGCACAATCCAAAAGTGCCCCCAAAGGAAGGCTTTGGGTACAAGTGAACTCCCCAGGGGAGCCTTTACGCAGCCCCACATGCAACTGGATCCGCCCGGTTCTCTTTTTCCGCCATCCCTAAACATAGCCCTAGCCGTCATCGAAGACGACTGAAAAATCAGGCCCCAGGAAATGCGTTGCGAGCCCATTTGGACAATCCAAAGTGTCAACAAAGGAAGGCTTTGGGTACAAGTGAACTCCCCAGGGGAGCCTTTACGCAGCCCCACATGCAACTGGACCCTCCGGGTTCGCTGTTTCCGAACATCCCTAAACATAGCCCTAGCCGGCATAGAAGACGAGTGAAAAATCAGGCCCCAGGAAATTTGTTGCGAGCCCTTTTCGCCCATCCAAAAGTGCCCCCAAAGGAAGGCTTTGGGTACGAGAGAACTCCCCAGGGGAGCCTTTACGCAGCCCCACATGCAACTGGACCCTCCGGGTTCGCTGTTCCTGAGCAAATCTAAACGTAGCCCTAGCCGTCATCAGAGACGAGTGAAAAATCAGGCCCCAGGAAATGCGTTGCAAGCCCTTTTCGCCCATGCAACAGTGCCCCCAAAGGAAGGCTTTGGGTACAAGAGAACTCCCCAGGGGAGCCTTTACGCAGCCCCACATGCAACTGGACCCTCTGGGTTCGCTGTTCCTGAGCAAACCAAAACGTAACCCTAGCCGTCATCGGAGACGAGTGAAAAATCAGGACCCAGGAAATGTGTTCCGAGCCCCTTTGGACCATCCAAAAGTGCCCCCAAAGGAAGGCTTTGGGTACAAGAGAATTCCCCAGGGGAGCCTTTACGCAGCCCCACATGCAACTGGACCCTCCGGGTTCGCTGCTCCTGAGCAAAACTAAACGTATCCCTAGCTGTCATCGGAGACGACTGAAAAATCAGGCCCCAGGAAATGTCTTGTGAGACCCTTTGGACCATCCAAAAGTGTCACCAAAGGAAGGCTTTGGGTACATCTGAAGTTCCCAGGGGAGCCTTTACGCAGCCCCACATGCAACTGGACCCTCTGGTTTCGCTGTTTCCGAGTATCCCTAAACATAGCCCTAACCGGCATCGAAGACGACTGAAAAATCAGGCCCCAGAAAACGAGTTCCAAGCCCTTTTTGCCCATCCAAAAGTGCCCCCAAAGGAAGGCTTTGGGTACAAGTGAACTCCCCAGGGGAGCCTTTACGCAGCCCCACATGCAACTGGACCCTCTGGGTTCGCTGTTCTTGAGCAAATCGAAACGTAGCCCTAGCCGTCATCGGAGTCGAGTGAAAAATCAGGCCCATGAAATGCGTTGCGAGACCCTTTGGACCATCCAAAAGTGCCCCCAAAGGAAGGCTTTGGGTACAAGTGAACTCCCCAGGGGAGCCTTTACGCAGCCCCACATGCAACTGGACCCTCCGGGTTCGCTGTTCCTGAGCAAACCAAAACGTAACACTAGCCGTCATAGGAGACAACTGAAAAATCAGGCCCCAGGAAATCTGTTGCAAGCCACTTTTGGACCATGCAATAGTGCCCCCAAAGGAAGTGTTTGGGTAGAAGTGAACTCCCCAGGGGAGCCTTTACGCAGCCCCACATGCAACTGGACCCTCCGGGTTCTCTTTTTCCGGAATCCCTAAACATAGCCCTAGCCGTCATCGAAGACTACTGAAAAATCAGGCCCCAGGAAATGCGTTGCGAGCCCTTTTCGCCCATGCAAAAGTGCCCCCAAAGGAAGGCTTTTGGTACAAGTGAACTCCCCAGGGGAGCCTTTACGCAGCCCCACATGCTACTGGACCCTCCGGGTTCGCTGTTTCCTAGCATTCCTAAACATATCCCTAGCCGGCATCGAAGACGACTGAAAAATCAGGCCCCAGGAAATGCCTTGCGAGACCCTTTGGACCATCCAAAAGTGCCCCCAAAGGAAGGCTTTGGGTACATCTGAAGTTCCCAGGGGAGCCTTTACGCAGCCCCACATGCAACTGGACCCTCCGGGTTCGATTTTTCCCAGCAACCCTAAATATATCCCTAGGCGGCATGGGAGAAGACTGAAAAACCGGGCCCAAGAAAACGCGTTGCAAGCCCGTTTCGCCCTTCCAAATGTGTCACCAAAGGAATTCTTTAGTTTCAAGTGAACTCCCCAGGGGAGCCTTTACGCAGCCCCACATGCAACTGGACCCTCCGGGTTCGCTGTTTCCGAGCATCCCTAAACATAGCCCTAGCCGGCATCGAAGATGACTGAAAAATCAGGGCCCAGGAAATGGGTTCCAAGCCCCTTTGGACCATCCAAAAGTGCCCCCAAAGAAAGGCTTTGGGTACAAGAGTACTCCCCAGGGGAGCCTTTACGCAGCCCCACATGCAACTGGACCCTCCGGGTTCGCTGTTCCTGAGCAAACCTAAACGTAACCCTAGCCGTCATCGGAGACGAGTGAAAAATCATGCGTCAGGAAATGCGTTCCAAGCCCTTTTAGCCCATCCAAAAGTGCCCCCAAAGGAAGGCTTTGGGTACATCTGAAGTTCCCAGGGGAGCCTTTACGCAGCCCCACATGCAACTGGATAGTCCGGGATCGCTGTTCCTGAGCAAACCTAAACGTAGCCCTAGCTGTCATCAGAGACGAGTGAAAAATCAGGCCCCAGGAAATGCGTTGCGAGCCCCTTTGGACCATCCAAAAGTAGCCCCCAAAGGAAGGCTTTGGATACAAGAGAACTCCCCAGGGGAGCCTTTACACAGCCCCACATGCAACTGGACCCTCCGGGATCGCTGTTCCTGAGCAAACCTAAACGTATCCCCAGCCGTCATCGGAGACGAGTGAAAAATCAAGCCCCAGGAAATGCGTTGCGAGCCCCTTTGGACCATGCAAAAGTGCCCCCAAAGGAAGGCTTTGGGTACAAGAGAACTCCCCAGGGGAGTCTTTACGCAGCCTCACATGCAACTGGATCCTCCGGGATCGCTGTTCCTGAACAAACCTAAATGTAGCCCTAGCTGTCATCGGAGACGAGTGAAAAATCAGGCCCCAGGAAATGTGTTGCGAGCCCCTTTGGACCATCCAAAAGTGCCCCCAAAGAAAGGCTTTGGGTACAAGTGAACTCCCCAGGGGAGCCTTTACGCAGTCCCACATCAACTGAACCCTCCAGGTTCGCTGTTTCCGAGTATCCCTAAATATATCCCTAGCCGGCATGGGAGAAGACTGAAAAACCTGGCCCCAGAAAACGCGTTGCAAGCCCGTTTCGCCCATCGAAAAGTGTCACGAAAGGAAGGCTTTGGGTACAAGTGAACTCCCCAGGGGAGCCTTTACGCAGCCCCACATGCAACTGGACCCTCCGGGTTCGATTTTTCCGAGCATCCCTACACATAGCCCTAGCCGGCATAGAAGACGACTGAAAAATCAGGCCCCAGGAAATGTGTTGCGAGCCCCTTTGGACCATCCAAAAGGGCCCCCAAAGGAAGGCTTTGGGTACAAGTGAACTCCCCAGGGGAGCCTTTACGCAGCCCCACATGCAACTGGACCCTCCGGGTTCGATTTTTCCGAGTATCCCTAAATATATCCCTAGCCGGCATGGGAGAAGACTGAAAAACCGGGCCCCAGAAAACGCGTTGCAAGCCCGTTTCGCCCTTCCAAAAGTGTCACCAAAGGAAGTCTTTAGTTTCAAGTGAACTCCCCAGGGGAGCTTTTACGCAGCCCCACATGCAACTGGACCCTCCGGGTTCGCTGTTTCCGAGCATCCCTAAACATAGCCCTAGCCGGCATCGAAGATGACTGAAAAATCAGGGCCCAGGAAATGGGTTCCAAGCCCCTTTTGACCATCCAAAAGTACCCCAAAGGAAGGCATTGGGTACAAGTGAACTCCCCAGGGGAGCCTTTGCGCAGCCCCACATGCAACTGGACCCTCCGGGTTCGCTGTTCCTGAGCAAACCTAAACGCAATCCTAGCCGTCATCGGAGACGAGTCAAAAATCAGGCGCCAGGAAACGCGTTCCAAGCCCTTTTAGCCCATCCAAAAGTGCCCCCAAAGGAAGGCTTTGGGTACAAGTGAACTCCCAAGGGGAGCCTTTACGCAGCCCCACATGCAACTGGACCCTCCGGGTTCGCTGTTTCTGAGTCTCCCTAAATATATCCCTAGCCGGTATCGAAGACGACTGAAAAATCAGGCCCCAGGAAATGCGTTGCGAGCCCTTTTGGACCATCCAAAAGTGCCCCCAAAGGAAGGCTTTGGGTACATCTGAAGTTCCCAGGGGAGTTTTTATGCAGCCCCACATGCAACTGGACCCTCTGTTATCGCTGTTCCTGAGCAAACCTAAACGTAGCCCTAGTTGGCATCGGAGAAGAGTGAAAAATCAGGCCCCAGGAAATGTGTTGCGAGCCCCTTTGGACCATCCAAAAGTGCCCCCAAAGAAAGGCTTTGGGTACAAGAGTACTCCCCAGGGGAGCCTTTACGCAGCCCCACATCCAAATGGACCCTCCGGGTTCGATTTTCCGAGCAAACCTAAATATATCCCTAGCCGTCATCGGAGACGAGTGAAAAATCAGGCCCCAGGAAATGCCTTGCGAGGCCCTTTGGACCATCCAAAAGTACCCCAAAGGAAGGCTTTGGGTACAAGAGAACTCCCCAGGGGAGCCTTTACGCAGCCCCACATGCAACTGGACCCTCTGGGTTCGATTTTTCCGAGCAACCCTTAATATATCCCTAGCCGGCATGGGAGAAGACTGAAAAACCGGGCCCCAGAAAACGCGTTGCAAGCCCCTTTCGCCCATCCAAAAGTGTCACCAAAGGAAGGCTTTGGGTACAAGTGAACTCCCCAGGGGAGTATTTACGCAGCCCCACATGCTACTGGACCCTCCGGGTTCGCTGTTTCCGAGTATCCCTAAACATAGCCCTAGCTGGCATCGAAGACGACTGAATAATCAGGCCGCAGGAAATGCGTTCCAAGCCCTTTTAGCCCATCCAAAAGTGCCCCCAAAGGAAGGCTTTGGGTACAAGTGAACTCCCCAGGGGAGCCTTTACGCAGCCCCACATGCTACTGGACCCTCCGGGTTCGCTGTTTCCTAGCATTCCTAAACATAGCTCTAGCTGGCATCGAAGACGACTGAATAATCAGGCCCCAGGAAATGCGTTGCGAGCCCTTTTAGCCCATCCAAAAGTGCCCCCAAAGGAAGGCTTTGGGTACAAGTGAACTCCCCAGGGGAGCCTTTACGCAGCCCCACATGCAACTGGACCCTCCGGGTTCGCTGTTCCTGAGCAAACCTAAACGTAACCCTAGCCGTCATCGGAGACGAGTGAAAAATCAGGCGCAAGGAAATGCGTTCCAAGCCCTTTTAGCCCATCCAAAAGTGCCCCCAAAGGAAGGCTTTGGGTATATCTGAAGTTCCCAGGGGAGCCTTTACGCAGCCCCACATGCAACTGGATTGTCCGGGATCGCTGTTCCTGAGCAAACCTAAACGTAGCCCTAGCTGTCATCGGAGACGAGTGAAAAATCAGGCCCCAGGAAATGCGTTGCGAGCCCCTTTGGACCATCCAAAAGTGCCCCCAAAGGAAGGCTTTGGGTACAAGAGCACTCCCCAGGGGAGCCTTTACGCAGCCCCACATGCAACTGGACCCTCCGGGTTCGCTGTTCCTGAGCAAACCTAAATGTAGCCCTAGCTGTCATCGGAGACGAGTGAAAAATCAGGCCCCAGGAAATGCGTTGCGAGCCCCTTTGGACCATCCAAAAGTGCCCCTAAAGGAAGGCTTTGGGTACAAGAGCACTCCCCAGGGGAGCCTTTACGCAGCCCCACATGCAACTGGACCCTCTGGGTTCGATTTTTCCGAGCAACCCTTAATATATTCCTAGCCGTCATGGGAGAAGACTGAAAAACTGGGCCCCAGATAACGCGTTGCAAGCCCCTTTCGCCCATCCAAAAGTGCCCCCAAAGGAAGGCTTTGGGTACAAGTGAACTCCCCAGGGGAGCCTTTACGCAGCCCCACATGCTACTGGACCCTCCGGGTTCGCTGTTTCCTAGCATTCCTAAAAATAACCCTAGCCTGCATCGAAGACGACTGAAAAATCAGGCGCCAGGAAATGCCTTGCGAGCCCCTTTGGACCATCCAAAAGTGCCCCCAAAGGAAGGCTTTGGGTACAAGAGAACTCCCCAGGGGAGCCTTTACGCAGCCCCACATGCAACTGGACCCTATGGCTTCGATTTTTCCGAGCAACCCTTAATATATCCATAGCTGGCATGGGAGAATACTGAAAAACCGGGCCCCAGAAAACGCGTTGCAAGCCCGTTTCGCCCTTCCAAATGTGTCACCAAAGGAAGTCTTTAGTTTCAAGTGAACTCCCCAGGGGAGCCTTTACGCAGCCCCACATGCAACTGGACCCTCCGGGTTCTCTGTTTCCGAGCATCCCTAAACATAGCCCTAGCCGGCATCGAAGATGACTGAAAAATCAGGGCCCAGGAAATGGGTTCTAAGCCCCTTTGGACCATCCAAAAGTACCCCAAAGGAAGGCTTTGGGTACATCTGAAGTTCCCAGGGGAGCCTTTACGCAGCCCCACATGCAACTGGACCCTCCGGGTTCGCTGTTCAAGAGCAAACCAAAACGTATCCCCAGCCGTCATCGGAGACGAGTGAAAAATCAAGCCCCAGGAAATGCGTTGCGAGCCCCTTTGGACCATCCAAAAGTGCCCCCAAAGGAAGGCTTTGGGTACAAGAGAACTCCCCAGGGGAGTCTTTACGCAGCCTCACATGCAACTGGATCCTCCGGGATCGCTGTTCCTGAGCAAACCTAAATGTAGCCCTAGCTGTCATCGGAGACGAGTGAAAAATCAGGCCCCAGGAAATGCGTTGCGAGACCCTTTGGGCCATACAAAAGTGCCCCCAAAGGAAGGCTTTGGGTACAAGAGAACTCCCCAGGGGAGCCTTTACGCAGCCCCACATGCAACTGGACCCTATGGCTTCGATTTTTCCGAGCAACCCTTAATATATCCCTAGCCGGCATGGGAGTAGACTGAAAAACCGGGCCCCAGAAAACGTGTTGCAAGCCCCTTTCGCCCATCCGAAATTGTCACCAAAGGAAGGCTTTGGGTACAAGTGAACTCCCCAGGAGAGCCTTTACGCAGCCCCACATGCAACTGGACCATCCGGGTTCGCTGTTCCTGAGCAAACCTAAACGTAGCCCTAGCCGTCATCGGAGACGAGTGAAAAATCAGGCCCCAGGAAATGTGTTGCGAGCCCCTGTGGACCATCCAAAAGTGCCCCCAAAGAAAGGCTTTAGGTACAAGTGAACTCCCCAGGGGAGCCTTTACGCAGTCCCACATGCAACTGAACCCTCCAGGTTCGCTGTTTCCGAGTATCCCTAAATATATCCCTAGCCGGCATGGGAGAAGACTGAAAAACCTGGCCCCAGAAAACGCGTTGCAAGCCCGTTTCGCCCATCGAAAAGTGTCACGAAAGGAAGGCTTTGGGTACAAGTGAACTCCCCAGGGGAGCCTTTACGCAGCCCCACATGCAACTGGACCCTCCGGGTTCGATTTTTCCGAGCATCCCTACACATAGCCCTAGCCGGCATAGAAGACGACTGAAAAATCAGGCCCCAGGAAATGCGTTGCGAGCCCTTTTCGCCCATCCAAAAGTGCCCCCAAAGGAGGGCTTTGGGTACAAGTGAACTCCCCAGGGGAGCCTTTACGCAGCCCCACATGCAACTGGACCCTCTGTTATCGCTGTTCCTGAGCAAGCCTAAACGTAGCCCTAGCCGACATCGGAGAAGTGTGAAAAATCAGGCCCCAGGAAATGTGTTGCGAGCCCCTTTGGACCATCCAAAAGTGCCCCCAAAGGAAGGCTTTGGGTACATCTGAAGTTCCCAGGGGAGCCTTTACGCAGCCCCACATGCGATTGGACCCTCCGGGTTCGCTGTTTCCGAGTCTCCCTAAACATAGCCCTAGCCGGCATCGAAGACGACTGAAAAATCAGGCCCCAGGAAATGCGTTGCGAGACCCTTTGGACCATCCAAAAGTGCCACCAAAGGAAGGCTTTGGGTACAAGTGAACTCCCCAGGGGAGCCTTTACGCAGCCCCACATGCAACTGGACCCTCCGGGTTCGATTTTTCCCAGCAACCCTAAATATATCCCTAGCCGGCATGGGAGAAGACTGAAAAACCGGGCCCCAGAAAACGCGTTGCAAGCCCTTTTCGCCCTTCCAAAAGTGTCACCAAAGGAAGTCTTTAGTTTCAAGTGAACTCCCCAGGGGAGCCTTTACGCAGCCCCACATGCAACTGGACCCTCCGGGTTCGCTGTTTCCGAGCATCCCTAAACATAGCCCTAGCCGACATCGGAGAAGAGTGAAAAATCAGGCCCCAGGAAATGTGTTGCGAGCCCCTTTGGACCATCCAAAAGTGCCCCCAAAGGAAGGCTTTGGGTACATCTGAAGTTCCCAGGGGAGCCTTTACGCAGCCCCACATGCGATTGGAACCTCCGGGTTCGCTGTTTCCGAGTCTCCCTAAACATAGCCCTAGCCGGCATCGAAGACGACTGAAAAATCAGGCCCCAGGAAATGCCTTGCGAGACCCTTTGGACCATCCAAAAGTGCCCCCAAAGGAAGGCTTTGGGTACAAGTGAACTCCCCAGGGGAGCCTTTACGCAGCCCCACATGCAACTGGACCCTCCGGGTTCGATTTTTCCCAGCAACCCTAAATATATCCCTAGCCAGCATGGGAGAAGACTGAAAAACCGGGCCCCAGAAAACGCGTTGCAAGCCCGTTTCGCCCTTCCAAATGTGTCACCAAAGGAAGTCTTTAGTTTCAAGTGAACTCCCCAGGGGAGCCTTTACGCAGCCCCACATGCAACTGGACCCTCCGGGTTCGCTGTTTCCGAGCATCCCTAAACATAGCCCTGGCCGGCATCGAAGATGACTGAAAAATCAGGGCCCAGGAAATGGGTTCCAAGCCCCTTTGGACCATCCAAAAGAACCCCAAAGGAAGGCTTTGGGTACAAGTGAACTCCCCAGGGGAGCCTTTACGCAGCCCCACATGCAACTGGACCCTCAGTTTTCGCTGTTCCTGAGCAAACCTAAACGTAACCCTAGCCGTCATCGGAGAAGAGTGAAAAATCAGGCGCCAGGAAACGCGTTCCAAGCCCTTTTAGCCCATCCAAAAGTGCCCCCAAAGGAAGGCTTTGGGTACAAGTGAACTCCCCAGGGGAGCCTTTATGCAGCCCCACATGCAACTGGACCCTCCGGGATCGCTGTTCCTGAGCAAACCTTAACGTTTCCAAAGCCGTCATCGGAGACGACTGAAAAATCAGGCCCCAGGAAATGCCATGCGAGACCCTTTGGACCATCCAAAAGTGCCCCCAAAGGAAGGCTTTGGGTACATCTGAAGTTCCCAGGGGAGCCTTTACGCATCCCCACATGCGATTGGACCCTCCGGGTTCGCTGTTTCCGAGTCTCCCTAAACATAGCCCTAGCCGGCATCGAAGACGACTGAAAAATCAGGCCCCAGGAAATGCGTTGCGAGACCGTTTGGACCATCCAAAAGTGCCCCCAAAGGAAGGCTTTGGGTAAAAGTGAACTCCCCAGGGGAGCCTTTACGCAGCCCCACATGCAACTGGACCCTCCGGGTTCGATTTTTCCGAGCAACCCTAAATATATCCCTAGCCGGCATGGGAGAAGACTGAAAAACCGGGCCCCAGAAAACGCGTTGCAAGCCCTTTTCGCCCTTCCAAATGTGTCACCAAAGGAAGTCTTTAGTTTCAAGTGAACTCCCCAGGGGAGCCTTTACGCAGCCCCACATGCAACTGGACCCTCCGGGTTCGCTGTTTCTGAGCATCCCTAAACATAGCCCTAGCCGACATCGGAGAAGAGTGAAAAATCAGGCCCCAGGAAATGTGTTGCGAGCCCCTTTGGACCATCCAAAAGTGCCCCCAAAGGAAGGCTTTGGGTACAAGTGAACTCCCCAGGGGAGCCTTTACGCAGCCCCACATGCAACTGGACCCTCTGTTATCGCTGTTCCTGAGCAAACCTAAACGTAGCCCTAGCTCTCATCGGAGACGAGTGAAAAATCAGGCCCCAGGAAATGTGTTGCGAGCCCCTTTGGACCATCCAAAAGTGCTCCCAAAGGAAGGCTTTGGGTACAAGTGAACTCCCCAGGGGAGCCTTTACGCAGCCCCACATGCAACTGGACCCTCTGTTATCGCTGTTCCTGAGCAAACCTAAACGTTTCCATAGCCGTCATCGGAGACGAGTGAAAAATCAGTCCCCAGGAAATGCGTTGCGAGCCCCTTTGGACCATCCAAAAGTGCCCCCAAAGGAAGGCTTTGGGTACATCTGAAGTTCCCAGGGGAGCCTTTATGCAGCCCCACATGCGACTGGACCATCCGGGTTCGCTGTTCCTGAGCAAACCTAAACGTAGCCCTAGCCGTCATCGGAGACGAGTGAAAAATCAGGCCCCAGGAAATGTGTTGCGAGCCCCTTTGGACCATCCAAAAGTGCCCCCAAAGAAAGGCTTTGGGTACAAGTGAACTCCCCAGGGGAGCCTTTACGCAGTCCCACATGCAACTGAACCCTTCAGGTTCGCTGTTTCCGAGTATCCCTAAATATATCCCTAGCCGATATGGGAGAAGACTGAAAAACCTGGCCCCAGAAAACGCGTTGCAAGCCCGTTTCGCCCATCGAAAAGTGTCACGAAAGGAAGGCTTTGGGTACAAGTGAACTCCCCGGGGGAGCCTTTACGCAGCCCCACATGCAACTGGACCCTCCGGGTTCGATTTTTCCGCGCATCCCTACACATAGCCCTAGCAGGAATAGAAGACGACTGAAAAATCAGGCCCCAGGAAATGCGTTGCGAGCCCTTTTCGCCCATCCAAAAGTGCCCCCAAAGGAAGGTTTTGGGTACAAGTGAACTCCCCAGGGGAGCCTTTACGCAGCCCCACATGCAACTGGACCCTCTGTTATCGCTGTTCCTGAGCAAGCCTAAACGTAGCCCTAGCCGACATCGGAGAAGAGTGAAAAATCAGGCCCCAGGAAATGTGTTGCGAGCCCCTTTGGACCATCCAAAAGTGCCCCCAAAGGAAGGCTTTGGGTACATCTGAAGTTCCCAGGGGAGCCTTTACGCAGCCCCACATGCTACTGGACCCTCCGGGTTCGCTGTTTTCGAGTCTCCCTAAACATAGCCCTAGGCGGCATCGAAGACGACTGAATAATCAGGCCGCAGGAAATGCGTTCCAAGCCCTTTTAGCCCATCCAAAAGTGCCCCCAAAGGAAGGCTTTGGGTACAAGTGAACTCCCCAGGGGAGCCTTTTAGCAGCCCCAAATGCGATTGGACCCTCCGGGTTCGCTGTTTCTTAGTCTCCCTAAATATATCCCTAACCGGCATCGAAGACGACTGAAAAATCAGGCCCCAGGAAATGCGTTGCGAGACACTTTGGACCATCCAAAAGTGCCCCCAAAGGAAGGCTTTGGGTACAAGTGAACTCCCCAGGGGAGCCTTTACGCAGCCCCACATGCAACTGGACCCTCTGGGTTCGATTTTTCCGAGCAACCCTAAATATATCCCTAGCCGGCATGGGAGAGACTGAAAAACCGGGCCCAAGAAAACGCGTTGCAAGCCCCTTTCGCCCTTCCAAAAGTGTCACCGAAGGAAGTCTTTGGTTTCAAGTGAACTCCCCAGGGGAGCCTTTACGCAGCCCC